>NC_140946.1:142500-742500 GCF_014529385.1 Adiantum capillus-veneris
TGTATAAAGAGGTTGTTGCTTGCCTATGGCAAGCTATGTGGAAGGTATGAACTATGCAAGGCCCCAATCAAAGAAGTACCTGTCCCAAATCAAACCGATGGGAATTCTTGCGGCTGGAGATGTCTTCTCCATGCAGAATATGTCCTGCAAAGCTACTTTGCATTAAAACCTTTCATGACTAAGGTACCCATTTGGCAATGCATTCAGTTAGTTTTGGTTTAGTCTATAAAAGAATTCTCATCATGTGGTCTTTCAATTTTGCAGAGTGCTTTAAAAAACTACACATATGATTATTTGCAAAGATACCGGGTAAGTTTAATACAACACCTGCTTACTATGTCTAGCCCTAGAGAGCTTGAAGATAGCGGCTTGGATGAGCGCACTAATGATCTTACAAAACATGACGTGCCACCACGACAAACCCCTACATCCGATATAGTGGAATCGCATCGGGCCGAGGGTGTCATATCAGCAGAAGATCAAAGAGTCGAGGATGAGGAAAGGACAAATGAGCATATGGAAGCTGCTAAGGTTCAACCGGAGGAGACAATGAAAGAGCCAAGTCAGCCAGTGGAAGAGCCAAAAGAGCCTATGGCTGAAACCCAAGATGAGGAAAGCAGGCCTATAGATGAGCAAAAGGATATGGATGAGGAAAGCAGGCCTAGGGATGAGCAAAATGATATGTATGAGGCAAGCCGATCAACCTTGAATCAGGCAGAAAGGGCCATGGGGGAGACCCCTGATGAAGATTTGAATGATGACTATGAAGATAAAGCGGAGGAGAGCAACAAGGACATGAACACTACAGAGACCCAGTATGGACCCTTGCTACCTGTAGATACGGTTGTTCGGGTAATGTCTATTCAAGTATGGCAAAATATGTTCAGCTTCTAACTACTTATATGTACTTGTCAACTTTTACAGAGGTTGATTATCTTGGACGTCAATGGATTGCTGCTGATGCGGGTGCCTCTCGGTGACAGAGGACCCTTTGAGGATTTGCAAACGTTTCGGATGGGAACTTGTCGAGTCGTGGTTCGTCCAGGAACCAAGGAATTTATTGAGTTTCTTCTTCCGCGCTTCAGAGTTGGCATATGGTCTTCAATGCAAAGGCAAAACTTATCGCCACTAGTTGCAATAGTTTGCAGTGTATGCCAAGCTCACACGTCAGATTTTGCCTTTTTGTATGATCAAAGAAAATGCGTTACCGTTGAGGGCCACTACCACCCTAAAAAACCAGGATTACCTCTTTTGTACAAACCGTTTAGCCAAATCGGTGTACCCTTTGATGCAACTAATACACTACTAATTGATGATACTCCTGAAAAGGGAGAACTAAATCCGCCGGGAACAACTATCTCACCACCTTCTTTCGAGGGGCATTCCTTCGATTTTTACCTTGAAGACATTCTGAGTCCATACTTACAGAAATTGTATCTCAGTCCATTGTTCACGGACGAGTTTGTACTTTCTAATGAATTAAGATGATTCTTCTATCTGTCTTTGTCTTGTCTAACATATATATATATATATATATATATATATATATATATATATATATATATATATATATATATATATATAGAGAGAGAGAGAGAGAGAGAGAGAGAGAGAGAGAGAGAGATTTGACGTGGTAAAGAAATGTATTTCAAGCACACTTTTTCACAGGGCACAATTGAAAAATGAGATCAATAAACTTCATGTCTTGAAATTCATTTGTATACACTTGGGTTTACAAGAATATCTGTTACATTGACACTACTTCAACCCGACCATCCAACTCTTTGCACAAAATATCTTTTTCTCTTCGCCGCATCACCTTACGGCCAGCTAAGAAAAAGGAAAAATCTGATAGTTCCTTGTCCATTGACTCTTCAATGATGTCATTTCGCAAATGCTGAAGACTGCATAGCTCCCTTATTGTAACCACCAATAGTAGGCCATGCTCTTTATCAATCACTTCCACATCCACAGTAGGATTATCTTCCAAACCTGCAGAAACCTGGTCCATAGGAATGTACTTACCGTTTAGCATTTGTGATCGCATATACCAAAATGAGAGTAACAGTGATTGGCTTGCAATCATGTACTTGACAACTAGAGTATCAAGCGCGACCTCGCACTGTAAACCAATCTCTTCCTTTGCATACCATCCTTTGTCAAGAAGTTTGTCACAGGATGACTGCTGAAATGACTTGCACATGAACATAGTTTTTGTAACTCTGATGTTGTAGCTATGAAACAGCTCTATGAAGAGTGCAACAGGACAAAAGTTTGCAATTCTAACCAGTTTGGTAGGAATAGAGCTACGTAGAGACCTTTGTATATCCTTGTAGAGCTTACTTCGCATTGCCTCCACCATTGTTTCCTCGGGAACTGGCCAGTCCACAGTGTTCCAATCGGTTGGTAGTGGCAGTTTCACCGACATGCCATTCTTATTCCCTGAGCTGAGTTGGTAAAAGTGGTCATAAAAAAAGATTCCCTCATCAGCCAATCTTTTGCTGCTCCTCTCTGAGTACTGTAGAGAACCAATATGGGCATGTACAACATGGAAGAGGCCTATTATGCACTCCACAGGCTCCCATTGCTCATAAGAAGAGGGATAAACATCTGCAATATATATAAGAAGAGTTAAACTAAGAGTATCAATAAGTACAAATGACAAATCTAATGTAATTGAGTTGTGAAGAGTAGAGACATTACTCATAACAAGCGGGAGAAACATTGCAAAATATATAAGAAAAGTTATAATGAGAGTATCAGTAAGTTCACATGTCAAGAGTACTTACAATTGCAATGTGGTTGATGTATATCTGATACATTTCCACCGTTTGCTATCACCTCTGGATGGGTAAACACATGCTGAACAAGAACTTCCTTTACAGATCTTTTGCCGATCTCAACTTTGAAATCCAACACCCTGGCCTTCCATGCTGAGCGGTAAACGTTGATACCACTAGACCTCTTGGGTCTTCTTGGTTGCATGAGGACCCATGAACCTTTGTTTATCCTTTGTCCAACCCATTGGTTGTCTGCACTTATTGAAGCTAGTATTGTAATTGAGGATATGCTACTACTTGGCCTTCTAGGCAAAGTGCCGTTGTTGTTTGTTGGTGTGAGAGAAAGTAAACACCTTGAGGCTCTTGGGCGAGAAGACGTGGATGCCATAACTCTCAGAGAAAAGCTTTAGTGGAGGGAGATTCACTTTGAAAGCATTCTAATGGAGGGAAAGTGTTTTAAAATTCCAATATCTTGTGCGGGCTTAATGGTCACCCTCCAGTACGTTAATGACCATGAGAGAATATCAGAAGTGGGACCACACGCAAGCACCTAAAAGCTCGGTAAAAGGAAGGAAATTACTATGCTACAATCCTAGTTTCGTGAAAGTTTTATGCTATTTTCCTATTTTTTGAGTCTTTCCAGGTACTTTCCTACGTAACGTAGCCTTCATGCTCATTGGACGCGCTCTATTTTTCTCTCTCTTCATATGGCCCTCCAAATGACCTCCGAAATTTCCTAATGTAATTTTCACACACGAGATTATAGAGTAGAGAGAGAAAGAGAGTACATACGATATATGTGGTTCACCCAATGTGGGCTACGTCCACGAGAAAGCAGCCACTCAATGGCTTTAGTACTTCAAAACAAGAAGTAGATTACAAAGGGATTATATCTTTTGGAGCTCCCTCCTTGCTTCACTCTCACCACCTCACACCCACCTTGTTGCATCAACTTCACACTATGAAATGTGTGTAGAAATGGCCTCATTTTATAGGGAAAAAGGGTTGTCCTCTCTCATGAGAGGCAACCATGTGTAGCCGTCCTTGTGTAGATGAGTCCAAATCGGACCCTACAATCCACTCATGTGTGTCCGCCCTTGAGAAGACAAGTCTGCTTTTGAATTTGGCCACCGGACATTGAATTAGGCCACCTACCATCGGCCATTGACTTTTGACCACCGGCCACTGGCCATTGACTACCGACCACCGGCCAACCAACTAGTCATTTTCTGACCACTTTTCGGCCATTGTCCGGCCATAATATTTCGGTGAAAAGGAGTACTCTAGCGAGACTGGACGTGAAAATTTTGGTTTCTGGCGGCGAGTGATTTTTATTTTTGGTGAGTGATTTTCTTCACGCACAATGGTTTCTTCTCATAACGGGGGCCTCACAAATGTGAATTTTCAATACAAAAATTTACAAGGGGTAAATCAGGCTCCATACTTAACAACCACTACCATACTTGTAGATGATTGTAGGTATCTTAGAGATGACTATGACAACTGTCTAGCCATTTGGTAATATGAGCCTTCTTACCCTTATCCCTACTATCCCTTGTATTTCAAGGACTTGGTCAAGCCCTTACTGGAGGGCTGGATTTTTTCTCCCTACCCAACAACATATAGTCGTCAACACCCTTCTTTGATGTATAAGACGACGTTAGCCCTGTCTTTAATGATTATTTCATTCAGCAAGAGGGATACGCTTATCTCTTTGAACCCCCTGTCAACCCATGATTTGTGGAACAAAGAAAGAAAATTTTCCTGCTGCAGTCTGCTATGTATTCCTCTTTATGTGAAAATGAAGGTCCACTAAAGTCCATTTAGTCATTTTTCTTACAGTATGCTTATGTGGTCATTTTGTCCTGATCTTTGGATTTGGTAGTGGTCTTCTCATTGTATGGTGATTGTTGTAACTCATGGAAGCTCCATTGTAGAAACTTTATAGAAGAGCTCTTTTTGGAAAACAATTACCATTGTGGGCTCGAGAAATTATAATTACCAGTATCAAATTTGAAGCCTTTGGTACTGAGACTGAAAACTTTCAAGCTTTGGTACTGGTAAATTGGGTACTGTAAAGTACCAAATTTTGGTGCTTCTCATCTCACTACAGGGTGATCATAGAAGAAAGCTTAATTTGGAAAAGAACAATATTATGGGATAGGGAAGTTAGTTACACCAATACAACATTTGATGCTTGTGATACTGACATTGGCAAACCAAATTTGGTATTGTAAAGTACCAAATTGGGTGATGTTCATCTCACTACAGGGTGATTGTTGAAGATAGCTTATTTTGGGGAAAAACAATATTATGGATTGGGAATATTAGGTATATCAGTACAAAACCTTGTGCTTGTCATATTGGCATTGGAAACTACCAAATTTGGTATTGCAAAGTACCAAATTGGGTGTTGTTCATCTCACTACAGGGTGATTGTTGAAGATAGCTTATTTTGGAAAAAAACAATATTATGGGTTGAGGAAGTTAGGTATACCAATACAAAGTTTGGTGCTTCTTGTGAAACTAGCAATGGAAACTACCAAATTTGGTACTCTAAAGTACCAAATGGGGTGTTGTTCATCTCATTATAGGGTGATTGTTGAAGATAGATTATTTTGGAAAAAAACAATATTATGGGCTCGGGAAGTTAGGTATAGCAAGTGCAAAATTTGGTGTTTTTGATGTTGGCATTGGTATCTTTGGTTTGTAAAGTACTAAATTTGGTGTTGGTCATCTCATTACCAGGTGATTGTAGAAGAAATCTTATTTTGGTAAAAAAAATTATGGGTTGGGGAAGTTCTAATAACAGTACCAAATTTGAAGCTTTTGAGTCTTGAGGTACTGGTATTGATAAGTACCAAATTTGGTACTGGTCTTCTCATTGTAGGGTGGTTCTATGTCATGGAAGTCAATTATACAAACTTTATAGCAGAGTTAGCCTTGTTTGGAGAAAAAAAAACATTGTGAGCTCGACGATTTACAATTTCCAGTACTAGTAAGTTCCAACTTGGCAGTAGTCTTCTCATTGTAACTCATTGTTTTTCAAGTTCCTGTAAATTATGTTATATTACTAACCTCAAAAGTGTAGCATATGGTGTGCATACATAGTGGACGTAGAGAGGGAAAGGACAAATTACTCAAGCTTGAATGGCAGACCTAGTACAAATTACTTATTCTCGTAACTGGCAGAGGTGGGGATGGGTCAAATGCCCTCATCTTCTTCTTCATTGTCATCATATGTCATATTATTTTATACATTTTCATAGAACTTACTGGTTAACATAGACATATTTTGGAGTCCAGACATAGGCTCCATCAGAATTTGTATGGATTTTACAAGGTGAGAATAGATCATGACTGGTGGTGTATGATCAAGAAGGTTGTATGTATCACATTTCCCATTCACTTGGCCATCGTACAAGCCTTCAACCACAACTCCACCTCAAAACATTTATTGTGCCACTTATCCCTTTATGATTTGTGTGCCTGGTACATGGATTTGGTGCATTTTAAAAGATAAAAGTCATCACCACCTTCAACTGACTTCAGTGCAGTCTTGTCCCCAATAGACAACATTTAACACATTGTCTGTGGGTTTCCCTCGTACATTGGCAAGTTGATCTCCGATCTCATTGCTACATTTGTCATGTTGCTATCATCCTCCCAAGCTCCCTCCTCTTCCTCACTATCCTCATTTTCCACCTCTTGCATTGGTACAATGGATATATATTTCCATTCTTGAATGCATTGCTTGCTCTCCTCCAGTGCCCACTTAAACATGCATCACAAAGTCATGAGAGTGTATGAAGATGTAGATCGCATGGTTCCTCAGATGAATAAACATCTACAAAATGGGTTGCACGCGAGCCTGGATTTGTTGCAATTACCACTGGATATCCCATTGCACTTCATCCTTTGAAACCAACCAAAACACTCTTTGTGTGTTAGATCTGTGTGAACCAATCATGTCTCCAAATTTTGTCTTTGAAAAACTAACAAAATCATTTGCACCCTTCATTGGCACCCTGCTTGGTTTCAACTCCTCATGTGTTAGTGTTCTCCTGATGAAAGCACAAACTCCATCGGGCTCCCCTTTTCCATGACTTGATGGTAAGAAGTTCCACATCATGTGCAAGCCTGTCAATTGATGGTACCTGGCAAAAAAGTAAAAAGGTTGATGTGCCTTGAATTGCGATGTTGCACCATCTGACCACACCCAATGATATCGCAAATGGTGGCCTTGATCTTTTAGACACCTATCATGAAGCATAAAGCAATGCTGCACAAACAAAGTATCATGTTGCTTATCATTAAATATGTAGAAATGCAGTGACTCTATACGGCACCTCTTAAATTTCTAGCATATGTAATATGCACAAGGAATGTTACTTGTGTTGATCACCAATTCATCGATTGTATTTCATTATGTACTTTGAATGAATATTTCTCCGCAAAGTCAATTATGGATACAACAACATTGTTAGTAAATCTAAGCATGCTTTCTTTAAAGTGTTGTGCCTGCAACCGAAAGATAAAGGTGTGCCTGATGAAATATTTTAGATTCTTTGCAAAAAGGCCATGGAAAGAAGCAGTTGACATTCTTTGTAGAACCAAGTCCTTTATTTTCTTTCCTCTTCCATTGTTAGCCACATGTCCACAGTTGACATCCATGAACACCTTGACAAATACCTCCTTCCTATCGTTGCAGAACTCATCTGGGTAGAAGGGAAATGTGGTTATGCCACATTGAGAACATTCCCTGACCAAGCATTTCTTTGTGTGGAACTCGTTGTCAACCGGCTTTGGACACCAAATGGATTTCCGCAAACTATTTGTGTGTTTCCATACTACGTGGTTTGTAGAGCACTGATTTGAAAACGTGGTTACGCCACATTGAGAATATTCCTTGACCAAGCATTTCTTTGCATGGAAATCGCTATCAAATGGCTTTGGAAACAAAATAGATTCCCAAAAACCTACTTGTGTGTTGCCATACTACCTAGTTTGCAGAGCACTTATTTGCATCATTATTGCTACAAAACACGGAACATCTACAGGTATGAGCTTTTCCATGATGACCAAACTTATTTTTTCACATGTGATTGAAAACCTCCTTGAGGAATAATATTGCACATGATACACACAACAACAAGTATGCTATTCTTTTAGCTTTCAAAAAAATAATGGCTTCAAGGTCTCAAAAAGACCTAAGAGATAGCTTGATCTTGGGGTGTGTTTGTTTGAATCTCATGTATAGTTCCACCTAAGATACAAAAACAACGTAGGATAGAATCTTTGACGACAACATAGAGATGCTAGCTTCAAAATTTACATTTGAGATACAAAAACAATGTAAGATAGAATCCTTGACGACAACATAGAGATTCTAGCTTCAAAAGTTACAATAACCAAACCCAAAAGTTGATAGTAAAGGACCAAATTTGAAACTAAGAATTCAGCTAGCAGAGAATTCAACATAGTACCAGCCTTAGAGACTTGGTATTGTGCAGATAGTTCCCAAGCCATTGTAAAGTTACAAAATGAGTGCTTTGGGTACTAATTAGCTTTAAGTTTTGTAAGATCATTGGATGAAGTACCAAAGTATTAATGATCTGGTAATGTGCAAATACTACTCACAACATTGTAAAGTGCCAAGTTTGGAATTTTGGGTACTAGTCCTAGGGACTTGATACTACATAGATTGAAAAGTACCACAATTGGTGGTTTGGGTGTTGTACAACTCTAAGTTTTGAAGAATCATTTGATGAACTACCAAAGCTCCAAAGCCTCAATGACTTGGTATTGTGCAAATACTACACACATCATTGTGAAGTACCAGTTTGGGAACTTTGAGTACGCTAAAATTAAGATTACCAAACAAATAATACTACAAAGATACATGACAACAGAAGTCCCATAGACTTGGTACTGAGAGATAGTACCCAAGCCATCCTAAACTACCAAGATTGGTGCTTTGGGTGTTGGTCATCTTACCAAGGCTGTCCAATCCTACAATGATAAGGTCCAATGCACTACCAAAACAAAGCAAAGAAAAAAACCTACCTACAAAAATTACCAAAACAATGTATCTAAGAGTCCAAGGGTATTGTATGCACTAAAGAGATCAAGAACATACAAAGGCATCTTCTAGTCAAAGGTAGATTTGGTACTATAATAGGGAAGCACCAAGGCAGTACCATCCTAGATGTCTATGTACCAATGCACTTCCAAGACAAATTAGCTATAAGAAATACCAAATATAGTTGGAGGTAGCACCTAGAAATCCCAAAGAGACCATGAAAAAGTACCCGAGACATCCCTAAATTCATTAAAAGTACCAAACAATATTGTATGTACCAAAGGCCACGGAGATGCCAAGGAAATCCTAGAGAAAGATATGATTGGTGGTATATCAAGGGAGCACCAAGGCAGGTAGAGATAGTACCAAAAATACTAGAAGGCAGGAATTAATAAAAACTACCAAAGAGACTATGGAAAGGTGCCAAGACTAAATGATTGGCACTATGCCAAGGAGGTACCAAAGCGGTCTGATCCCACAATGATAAGGTCCAAGGCACTACCAAAACAATGCAAAGGACCAAAACTACCTACAAAAACTACCCAAAAGAGCACCAAAGAGTGTGAGGGTACTTATGCACCAAAGAGATCAAGAACATACCAAGGCATCTTCCAGTCAAATCTAGATTTGAAACTATAACAAGGAAGCACCAAGTCAATACCATCATAGATGTCTAAGTACCTAGGCATTTCCAAGACAAAGTAAACATACCAAAGCTAGCTAGAAGCAACACCAAATATAGTTGGAGGCAGTACCTATAAATCCCAGAGAGACCATGGAAAAGTACCGAAAACAACCCTACAATCATTGAAAGTACCAAAAAAATATTGTATGCACCAAAGACCAAGGAGATGCCAAGGAAGTCCTAGAGAAAGCTATGATTGGTGGTATATCAAGGGAGCAAAAATGTAGCTAAGTCAGTACTAAAAACACTAGAAGGCAAGAACAAAAAAATACCAAAGAAACACTACAAGAGGTTGTGTGCTCTTGTGACGCTTATAGCGACGAAAATACATTGGGTTTTTAAAACCCCCGGCATCGCTAAAAGCGTCGCTATTAGCGTCGATACGGGAATGTCGCTATAGTAGTCGCTATATGCGTCACTCTATAGCGACGCATATAGCGACGATTATAGCGTCATTGCAGGGCCGTAGATAGCGACGCTTATAGCAACGCTGCAGAGCCTAATATGGCGACGCTCATAGCGACGCCCGAGATTAAAAAAATTTGGTGTCAAGGCATTGAATGCCCTAGAATAAACCCTAATACTAACCACATTGTCTCTACGAGAAGTCAGGATGTCTATAAGAGCATTTAAGCCCTTCCTGCCTGCGTACTCACGCTCGTACGGAGTGGGATCACGTCCTGTAAACGACCACTGTCAAAACATACAAAGAATCCATTATGTTAGAATTTCAAATCCCATAAACCCTAAACTATCGAACATAGATGCAAAAACACTTACATAATCGGCCTCAAATGATGCCCACTCGCCGTTCCCCAAGTGGTGCGAGCTCCCTGCCTGTACTCGCGCTCTGACTGCCTCCTTTTGTTGCTTCCACTTGTCGGGATTCTCGCGCACTTCTTTCTTTGCATGCTTCCAATCTTCTTTGGCCAGCCAATCTGGTCTGTTCCATCCATGCTTGTATTCTTTTTGCACTTCAGAACGCTTATGCTTGCAGTATTCGCGCATTCGAACCTTCGTCACATCTTCATTGAAGCAGTCATCCCGTGTTGGAACGGGAAACTCGTCATGAAGAATGCTGATGACTCTATCTTTTAATTCATTCGGTACTTCACTCCAGGTGTTTACTATATAGTGTCTAAACACCTGAGAGCAAAGACCGCGCATGCGCGAAATCACCTTCTTGCCGTTATCATCCAAGATGATGCCGCCGCTGAAGTCGACGGAGTAAGGCAAGCCCTCTCGCCGCTGACGCGTGAACCTGGGTGTCTTGAGAGGGGTCTCTAGCGACGTGTCAATGGGGGTACGGACGCCAAGTGTCTCCACTGGAGTCTGAGCCCCGAAGCGAGGAGTGTCCACTGGAGTGACTCCTGGAGGAGTAGCTAGTGGTGTGTAGCTGTGGGGAACGACACTCAGCCGTGCAAAACCTGGTGTCAATGGCGATGTCGTGGCTGGTGTCGAGACGGGCAAAGAAGGGGAGGGTAAAGAGCCTCGGCGAACACGAGGCGGTGTCGAAGCATCGATGGCGCCACCCCCACAACAACCGCCACCGCCACCGCCACTGCCACCACTAGAGCGCCGGTGCCTAGACGAGTGTGAAGATCGTTTCGTCAACACCGAAGCTTTGGAGCACGCTGAGGACTCCGAAACAGAGGGAGATGCAGATGGATTAGGACCGCGTGATGGTGCGCTAGAGCGATGACGCTCCACATACCACTGTCTCTGCTGAGGTGACAAAGAAGAAAGAAACTCCTCATCATCCATACCTGCATTAAACACACAAACATTTAAAATTAATATTGAATGAATGGAGTAGAAAACATGGACAAGTAGATAGAGAGAGAGAGAGAGGAGGTGCTCGTCGTCTCTGCTAATGAGAACATACCTAGAGCATATGTACCTGGAGTGGATGCAAAGACCATTAAATACAATGATGCAATGACGCATATAAATACAATGATGCAAATACTTAAAGAGCCGGAGAATTGTATAAGAACTTGAATGTGCTTGTAGCTTTGGAATGTTCAAAGGCTAGCAGCAACAGAAAGCGTTCTTCTTCTATTCAACTTGAGTGATGAAAGAGGCAAGTGCATAACTCTGAATTTACAAAACGGAGCAAAATTGTTCAAATACAATATTTATGGCTTTAAGAGATCTCTCTCTCATCCTCGCATAGCTCAACATAACTTCCTATATCTATATAGAGCTCTTCATTTAAACAGATGTCCTCTGTTTCATTT
Organism: Adiantum capillus-veneris; assembly: GCF_014529385.1. NCBI lineage: Eukaryota > Viridiplantae > Streptophyta > Polypodiopsida > Polypodiales > Pteridaceae > Adiantum > Adiantum capillus-veneris. Next base: position 154,288 of record NC_140946.1, read on the forward strand.
TCTAGATCCTCTGCATGCACCCCATAGAGAGTAGCAGCTTGATGTTCGTCTGGCACCACCTCCACGGCTTCTGACTGGGCATCTTCTCCGATCTCCTCCATTGATGCCGCTGTGATTGGCACATGGTAGCCTTCATACGTCCGGTGCACTACGAGAGGCTACCTCTATGACGTACCACCAGTTTGATGCAGACTTTGTGGAATGAAATATCACCTGCCAGAGCCACATAACTTACATGAGAGCTTCCAAGCACATAAATTGTTCTAAAACACACGTTAACTATTTACATACTTACTTGTTCACAATTCTCGGGTAGTACGAAAGTGTCTCTTAGGTCAGTCCATTTCTTAGTTGAATCCACCTCAAGAAAACCAGACTCTCCTCTACGCACAGTAGTGTTGCGACCCCTCCATGATTATCTTGAACCATTGCACGTCGAACAAGTCGACAAAAAATCCTCTACAATCAATTCTCAAAATCTCTTGTAGCATGCCGAAGTAAGTGAGTTCCGCCACCACATGATCTGCATCAGAGGACCGTCGTCGACTAGACTATTCAAATTTTTCCATGATTCCACAATCTTGCGTAAAACGTTTTTTGTCGATCCGTTCCACCCTAAAATGTCGACCTTTACACCATGTTGTTGTGTATGACTTATACTACAACCAACAAAGATTATGAGTGGCCGTTCAAACATCTAGAAAGTTACTAGTCGGACATTGCAAACTTACCTTGGTCGCGCAACCCCTAGAGTACTCCCACTCTTCCTCAGTCACTTCTTCACCGCACTGTTGTGCGCTTTTCAGTTGGTTGTGCAACCATCTTAAGCTCATGAATGTTGGTAGGCTCTCCAGACCCGTCGGATAGTGCATCGGCGGTCGTCTTCCCCGTCTCCACTCAATTCTTGCCCTTTGTTGCTCTTGCTTTGCATCCTCATATTGTGAGATCCTCTTCTGCATGACTGGATTGTGAAGCATGCAAAATTGGTTGATTTTAGCCTCTAGATCTTCCGTCATCTTCTTCTCAACACCGAGATTGCACATGACAATTCCAGATATGCGCTCATCATCTATGGTTCGCCATAGCGTGTCCCGAGCTTTATCAAATCCGTCTTGCCACTCTCCAATGTACACTAGGGACTCTGATACCATCCAACCTTCTGCCATGCTACCCTCCGGACGTGCCTTCTGACGCACATATCCCTTGAGCGTTTTCATGAAACGTTCTAAAAAGAACATCCATCTGGAATGTACTGTGCCGGCTATTTCCACCTCATCAACTATGTGAACAAGAAGATGCACCTGAATGGTTAGCATGGTAGTAGGAAATGTTTCTCAAACATACACACAACCTCCGCAGCGTTTAGTTTGGCGAATGGTATGGAGTCTACGTTGATCTCCTTTTGTGAGATCCATTGTACCAACTTCGCAAGTTTGTAGATTGTGTTACGGACGTCAAGAGACAGACATCCCTCCATGGAAACCGGTAAAATAAACTGCAAAACACGTGCAGCAATGATATTAAAGTACGTCCACACACGAATTTGTTACACAGTTCTCACTATGATATACTCTACTATGAACATACCTGACACATTTTATGCCAGTCGTGTGACTTCAAACTGGTAAGCTTTCCTTCTTTAGTAAAACACGTTCGGAGCGAGTGCATTATACCAGTGGGGGTCCGCAAAGATCGAATGGTCTCTTTTACTTTGCGTTCTTGGGCTCCTGTGAAAATCCATGGTGCTTTAGGGAGTTTTATCGATCCATCGGACGCTGTTTGCGGTCAATATTGCTCCATACGATCCACATTTCTAAGGTCAACTCTGGCTCCCAAAGTATCTTTCTTGCCAGTCAGATGGTCCCATAGTAGATTACCCACATTCTTGAATATGTGCATTGGATCGAGCAAGTGATTGATCATGAGTCGGGGCCAGTATGGTAACTCGTACCCTAGAGATAGTCTCTTCATCCCTGGGGGCAATCCTTCATCACACGTCTCCTTCTGCTCTAACCATGCTTGTGTAGACATCCTCGGTGGCTCTCTTCCCAAAAATCCGTCACGTAACACATGATTCTCTGGAAGATACGCTTGATGACCTTCGTAGATTTGCTTCTTCAGTGAGGGCACCCTACGTGCATTCAGTCTAGGTCCACATGTGACACATGCTCTGTATCCGCTTGTTTGAAGCCCTGCATGTATACACATGATAATAGATCAACTTGAGAAAAAACAAGATTTACAGTGTCTGAGTGAGGAGTGTAAATAGATCACCTAAGCATTCTGTTAGTCCGGGATAGTCATGCATGGTCCACATTAGAATGCCTCTGATTAAAGCATTCCGTCGACCTGTGTGTCGGCTCATGTCCACCACCTCTATGCCAATCCACAATTGTTGTAGCTCTTCCAATAGTGGACGAAGATACACATCCATATTCTTCACTTCATATCGCCCCGACACAATCAAGCTTAGCCATAGGTGCCCCTTCTTCGTAGTCAACTACGGGGGAATGTTGTAGTTGACGATGACAACGGGCCATACACTGTAAGATGTTGATCTTTGACCAAATGGATTTACGCCATCCATAGCCAGCAGGCCTAAGCGCAAATTTCGAGCTTCCCTGGCAAAATCCGTCCATGTTCCATCTATATGTTTCCAGGCTACACAATCTGCAGGAATCCGTAGCACACCATCCGAAGATTTATTCTCCTCATGCCATGATGCTAGGGCGGCCATGGACTTACATTCGAAGAATGCTTGATGCGAGGAAGCAGAGGAAAATGTCACGAAACCTTTTGCGAAATTTTTGTTCCATGGAGATCTACTCGATATCTTTCGGAATCATATTTTGGACACTTCTCCATGTCTATGTATTCCCCTCTGAAAAGAATGCAGTCATTAGAACAAGCGTGGATCTAATTGTAATCCATCCCCAAGTTTCGCAAAATCTTTCTTGCTTCCTCTCAAGAATCTGGCATCACATTATCAAGTGGTAGTATGTGCTCTTTGAGCAATCTACACAACATAAAAATATGGTACAATTGTGTAAAAATCTATCAGATCATTATACATTTAGAGTTGTATTAAAGTAAACTAATTGTAATAGATCACCTGAAAAGCGCTGTGACGCTAGTGTCACTCCATCCAAACTTTGTCTGCATGTTAAGAAGAACCAGGAGCGCTTTCAATCTAGACACACGTGCTCCATTATACAATGGCGTATCGGCTTCACTTTTCATATCATCATAGAAAAGCCTTTTTGAATCCATGATCGTCTCGATCATTTCATCAATTTCGGGCTCAAACATTGCCTCTTTGGGAATGTGGTCTGCATGATCATCCCCCGAGCTGTCAGAGGCTACATCTTGTGGCCTCACATATGCTGCTTGACCAAAGCGCCTGCGAACACGTCTATTGGGTTGCAAGATTGCTGCCTGTTGGCCAGCGTCAAAGTCCGACAAGTTATAATTGGCAACAACTCGATCTATAATAGATGGATCGAACTCGCCAAATTTGCAAACGTGTTGCAAAGAAACGTGTCTTGTCCATCGCACAGCATGCTTGCAATGGTTACAAGGACATAAGATCCTCGTTGAGAGATAGGTGTTTCGGTTGGACGGCTCCACATCCTCGTCACTACTCATAATGAGGGCAAAAATCTTATAACCTGGACAACAAATTTAATCTTCTATTGACATTATTTTTCTTTTATCTCTCTCTCTCTCTCTCTCTCTCTCTCTCTCTCTCTCTCTCTCTCTCTCTTTGTTCACACTGTAAACTACCTCACATTCTCTGGTCCATGTCCAATCCCCGCACACCTCGGTCTAGAAGTGCATGGAGATCAGACCCACCAGGTTATAATCTCGTCTTTATTGTTCAATGCCTATATTTGTGGGTACAAGAAATCTACACACCCACATCTACATGATACTGCATGTAGTGGACAAAACCCCTTTGCCTCTTCTCTAGCTGTAGCATTTCACAGCATCTTAACATCTTTTCATAGTAGATCTTTGTTTGTAGGTATGTCATTCTTGCAAGTACCTCATTGTTTGTTTGTAGCATGCAGGTACTTCATTCTTGCAATGTACCTGATGTTTGCAGGTGGAATTGCTAGTCCGCATGGACTGTCGAGGCTATGAGCGCAGGAAATTTTCTCGCCATTTCTTCTAACCTTATCTTAAACGATTTCCTCGCCATTTCTTCTAACCTTAAATAACCTAAATATAATTTAATATAACATATATAAACCTAAAGTAATAAACCTAAATCTAATCTAATATAACGTAAATAAACCTAAATCTAATCAAACGTAAATCTAACTAAAAATAAACCTAAATTTAATTTAACATAATTCTACATCTAACCTAATCTTTAACGTCTTTTGGGATAGTTTCCTACGACGTTAAAACTCTCCTCTTCTTGTGTGTGTGTGTGTGTGTGTGGGTGTGTGTGTGCCAATAAAAAGAGAAAAATGGTATAACCTTTCTATCACCCAAGTGTGGTAGATTGGTTATGCATATTTCCTCTTGAATAACAAGTCTTGGTTTCAACTCCTCGTCGGCTAGATTTTTAGGTATCTTTAATTAGTTTCCTACGACGTTAAATTAAACTCTCTTCTTCTTGGGTATGTGTGCATGCCAATAAAAAAAGGAGAAAAATGATATAACTTTTCTATCACCCAAGTGTGATAGATTGGTTATGCCATTTCCCTTGTGAATAACATGTCTTGAGTTCAACTCCTGTTGACTAGATCTTTAAGGTCTCTTGGGATACTTTCCTACGATGTTAAGACTCTCTTCTTCTTCTTCTTTTCCCTCTCTCTCTCTCTCTCTCTCTCTCTCTCTCTTTTCCTCTCTCAATGTGTGTGCATTCTTTGATTATGCATGTGTGTGTGTGCTTTTTTGGTTTATGCATGCTCTCTCTCTCTTTTCCTCTCTCAATGTGTGTGTGCTTTCATTGATTATGCATGTGTGTGTGCGCATTTTTGTTTTATGCATGCTCTCTCTCTTTTCCTCTCTCAATGTGTGTGTGCTTTCTTTGTGTATGCATGTGTGTGCGTTTTTTGTTTATGCTTGTGCTCTCTCTCTCTCTCTCTCTCTCTCTCTCTCTCTCTCTCTCTCTCTCTCTCTCTCTCTCTCTCTCGTTCTATCTCTCTCTCTCTCAAAAACACAATGTGTGTGTGTGTGTGAAAGAGAGGGAGAGAGAAAGAGGGGAAGGGACCATGAGAGTGAGGAGAGGGAAGGAGCATACCTGGCTCTCCTTCCTCTCCTCGTGTGTGTGTGTGTGTGTGTGTGTGTGTGTGTGTGAAGGAGAGAGAAAGAGGGTAAGGGAACATGAGAGTGCGGAGAGGGAAGGAGCATATCTGGCTCTCCTTCCTCTCCTCATGTGTGTGTGTGTGTGTGTGTGTGTGTGTGTGGAGAAGAAAGAGAGAGAGAGAGAGAGGGAGAGCGTTACTTGCTTGCTTGAGTGCGCGTCGAAAACTCAGATCTGAGATCTGAGTTTTCGGACGCTCTCAGTTATTTTTTTAGCCCTGTGGGCGTCGTTATATGCGTCACTATAGGTGTCGCTATGAGCGTCGCTATGTTACTTGTAACATAGCGACGCATATAGCGACGCCGTGCATTTTAATGTTTGAGCGTCGCAGTATGAGCGTCGCTAATGTTAAGCATGGCTTGTAGTGAAACTATGGAAAGGTACCATGACTAAACGATTTGCACTATGCAAGGAGGTACCAAAGCGGTCCCATCCTACAATGATAAGGTCCAAGGCACTACCAAAACAATGCAAAGGACCAAAAATACCTACAAAAACTACCAAAAAGAGTACCTAAGAGTCCAAGGGTACTTATGCACCAAAGAGATCAAGAACATACCAAGGCATCTTCTAGTCAAAGATATATTTGGTACTATAACAAGGAAGCACCAAGGCAGTACCCTCCTAGATGTCTAAGTACCGAGGCACTTCCAAGACAAAGTAAACATACCAAAGCTAGGTAGAAGCAATACCAAATAGAGTGGGAGGTAGTACATATAAATACCAAAGAAACCAAGGAAAAGTACCCAAGATAGCCCTACAATCATTAAAAGTACCGAACAGTATTGTATGCACCAAAGACCAAGGAGATGCCAATGGAGTTCTAGAGAAATCTATGATTGGTGGTATATCAAGGAAGCCTTAAGGAAGTACCAAGACAAAGAAAACTACTAGAGTTAAGTAGAAGTTGTACCCAAATTAGATGGGGTAATTTTTCTTAATACCAAGGAGACCATGGAAAGGTACCAAAGCCAATCCTATAGTACTCAATAGTGCCAAAGAGTATTGTATGCACGAAATACCAAGGATGTTGATGTACAAGAGAAAAATTTTACTGTATGCACAATCCAAAATTTCAAGATTTATTACCAAAATGCATTACTAACAATGACGTATCAAATGTACCTAAATGCCCTAATGTAAAACATGGGAGTCCCTAGTCAAATAGACAAACTAGGACCAAGGGAGCATTTACCATACCTTCTCCTTCTCAAGCTCCATTTGGAACTTTTATATGTCCTCGTGACCCCTAGGCATTGTAGCATATGCTGGTTTGCCGCAAGATCAGCTTCCACCTCCTTCACCTCTTCATCATCAATTGGAATTTGGTTTTGGAGATCTTGCAGTCATGTTGTATACAGTTCGATGTCCGTCTTTATCTGCTTGGCCACAGCGTTGGACCCCTCACACCTAAGTGGTGCCTCCTTTTTAAGCTAGATCAAGGTCCTCATCTCAAAGATCCTATCCATAGTGTGCTTGATCTTGTTCAGAATCCTCTCCACGAATAACTCCAAATCAGCGACATAGTCACAAACCGGCAAATTATGCCGATAAGCCACAACCGGCCCAGTCTTCATGCACAAGTTGTTGCCAGCAGACTGTGTAATGCAAGGCTTTTTCATGCTATGATGGGCACTCTGAAAGGCACCATTTGGCTTTCTCCAACCCTCAATCTTCCGCTCCAATCCCTCTCTACTTGCTTTGTACATCTAAATAACGTTCTCACCAAACTTGGCCCATGTCACAGTGTGGCCTGTAGGATCTTTCATCGCACCATGGCACCTCTCAAAAGAGTACCCTTAAGCAAACTTTATTCTAATCTCTCCACAAGATGGTGGTGCTTGATTCACCTTGTAGAAGAGAAGCCTGCAGTCATCTATAAAGTGAGGGTGCACATGATTAATATAAATCTTGGCACCTATTTTGTGCTTACACTTGAACACTGTTAATCCTTAGCCCATACTCCTCGTATAGCTCCTCTGTTGTATGACAGGATTTTGTGAGCATGGGGTAATCTTCCATTTTGTTTTTCCCTACAAAGGTCAAGTCAATTCACACATTCTGATAGTTAGAGTGCTTATTTTTACAACATACATATAGTATCAAATCTCGTAACATGCAAATTGGCGTGTGTAGTGAAAATCTCAAACATGCAGCTTGCACTAGGACACATGCAAGACCTTGTTTTGAAAACCAGCTACCCTAAACCCTTTAGAAACATCTTTTATTTATGTATTGACGTACATATCAAAGAATTATTACCTAATATGCATTAATAGTGATGCATGAAAAAATATTCAATTTGCAGTTTTCATCACAACATGCACAACTCACCTCTGCTCTTAGATGTAGACCTGTCATCATCGAAAAGGATAGAAGACCCTCCATGTTCAGATTGCATGGCTAAGAAAATCTTCTTTCTTGTCTGAGTATGCGGTGTCCTCACTTCCTCGGACGGCACAGACGGGGTGGTCTTGGTGCTACACGGATACATGAGCTTGGAGTTGCCCTTGGAAGTCCTAGTTGCTCTCTCAGGAGTGGCCTTAGCAGCAGTAATCCTCCACGGGGACCTCATAGCAACTAGCAAAGGGGACACCAACAAGAGATTGGGATGAGCACAGGAAATAGGATGGCCGCACATCACAACTCAATGTAGAGGAAGCTTGTGATGTGACATTACAAAGGCCAGTCGGCTTGTTAGTCACCAGGCGCAGAGGATAGCTTGTCTCATACGCGAGAGAGAATGGTTTGAAGTGGATATCCTTGCAATTATTACACCACAAACACACATTTTCAGTCAAAAGTAGCTCATAATATAAAATTGGGAGTTTTTCCCCCCAAAAAATAATAATATGACATCTTTTGTTTTATGGCCATAACAAAGCTGCACCAAAAAGGTGAATTCAAAATTGGTCTTTTTTTGTACCACCAGATACATGCTTTCACCCTAATATGGTGTGAGTCCTAGTGATGTCCTGTATGATGTGCAATAGGCCCAAATATCAACCATAAGGTGCTTGTCCCAATCACTTGCATGATCATTTACTTGCTTAGTGATGATTTTGCAGATCATACCATTTACCTTTTCCAACAAACCATTACATTGTGGATAGTAGGGAGTTGAATGTGGTTGTGAGATGCCCAGATTTTTAGAGAGAGGGGTACTTGCCTAAGCATTATATCCTTACCCTTGCATTACAAGTTGTCATTGATAAGGCGGTATTTTGCTGCCTTATGCACAAGGCACTGCTTTTGGCCCTTAGTAAGCTCTTTAGGACACTCTCCTATGTCCAGGAAACTCATGATGTCAGGCATAGTATCACTGACTTGAAAGAGATTAGGTATCTTTAATTTGACAGCTCCCAATAGAACATCATGTATCCTTTCTTTAGCTTAAGCATCTGCCTCTTCATTTTTTTCTCTAGGTACATGATGTAATTGCATAGATTAAATTTTCCTAAAACCTCCTTAACTTGGTGTAGATGACTTAACAAGCTATGATTTTTACAAGCCCAAATTCCTTGTACTTGTTATATTAAAAGCATGGCATTACCGAATAAATTTAACCGTTGAATACCTTGTGTCACACCACTCTAACCCAAGAGTTAGGTTGCATATTCTGCCTCATTATTGAAGTGGGAGTCTAAGAGATTCCCAATGGAGAATACCTTTTTCCTTCCTCGTTGAAGACAACAATGCCCATTGTAGCTTTTTCCATTGTCCTCTTATAGGATCCATCAAAGAAAAGAGAGTGGGCACTATCTATCTTAGGGACTTCCAGCACAGGTGTTCCTTCTTTATCACTTGTCTTGATCTTCAGCTTCTTTTCATAGTGGCAAGGAGTGAGAATGCCTCCCACACTAGATCTTGTGGAGCTCTCCACTTTCATTATGTAGTCAAACTCTTGCAACCTTGTGAGCCATTAGGAACTCTAGAAGAAACATCCATGTGTTGCATCACATAAGGAAAAACCTCTTCCATTGTTAAGATTATGAATGGTCCAGGCAACAAATAAGATTGAAACTTGGTGGTAGCTAACATTATGCAATCACCATGTGCTCCACTACCGTGTATCCCTTCTCTGATGGAGTCATCATGTGACTAGAGAAGTAGATAGGATGCATGAAAGAACTTTGAGGATCCTTTTTCATCAATACCACCCCAAGTGTGTCATTGCTCACACTACGGTTTACATAAAACGGCTTGTCCCCCTTTGGAGGTGCAATGGTGGGAAGTGAGGCTAGAAGTTTTTTTACCTCATTGAACTACTATTCATTATCTTCACTCCAAGTGAAGATCTCTTGATGGGTAGCTTGTTGTAAAGGGACAACCACTTGAGAGAGCGTGTGAATGAACCTACTCAAATACCTCACCTTTTGAAGAAAAGAGAGCAACTGCTTTGTCGTGGTGGGAGAAGTCAAAGACGCCAAGGATTTAACCTTGCTTGGGTTAGCTTCAATGCCCTTTGCAGAGATCACATGGCCAACAACAGTAGCCTTGATTTCACCAATGTGGCATTTTTCTCCATGTTGAGTTGGCCACCCAAAGCCTATAGCCTAGCTAGACCTTCAAAGAGTCTCTCCAAATGAAGAGAGTGGGAGCTCTAGATACAAAAGTCATCAATAAAAATGCGGATTGATTTTCCAAAGAATGGTTGAAACAAATGTCACATAGTGTTGAAAATTAGTTGGAGCATTGGTGAGACCAAAAGGCATAACTCTATAAGCAAAACATCCCCATGGGGTGATGAAGGTTGGTTTCTTTTGATCTTCTTTAGTGATGCTAATTTGGAAGTAGCCTAAATTTCCATCACATACCATGTAGCACTCATGTCCTGCTATCTCATTAAGAATCTCATCTTGAAAAGGAATAGGAAAATGGTCCCTATTTGTGGGTACATTAAAAGTCTTATAATCAACTCCAACCCTCCACTTACCATCCTTCTTTGGTGTGACTACCATTGGATAAACTCACTCTAGGCCTTCAATAGGATAAATGAAACTCTGCTTCCAATAGTCTCCTTACCTCCTTGAGCAAGGCCTCTTGTTGAATTACTCCTAGTTGCCCGAGCTTTTGCACTACAGGTTTACTTCCCACCTTGAGCTTAATGTGATGTTGACCTACTCTGATGCCAGTGATTTTATCATATTCATCAATGAACAACGTGGTAAAATTACTTAGCATCAAAATATAATCTTCATGCTCCTTCCCACACAACTCAGTAGAGAGACTTTGATGTAGCTTACTTTCTTCTACTAATGATTGTATACCTGGTGGCTCTGCTTGGTTTGATGATAATGCATCAGGCTACTCCATCTTCTTAGGGTCCTTGAGAATGAACCCCATCACTTTAATGTTGCTATCACTTTTTTTGGTAATTGTTGACTCCTCCTCTAAAGTGGTTGAAGATTCCCTACTAGAAAACTCATCCCTAGAGGTTTCTAGATCCATGTTGGGTTTCTGATCTGTCTTCATATCATAAAGTATTGGCTTCCCTTTGGCATCCTTCATCTAGATTATTCCGGTGTCCCAATATTGCTTAGCTCTCATAGCCATAAGCCAAGGCCTCCCTAGAATGATAGGATATCCCTCTCCCTTATGTGGCATGACAAAGATATCCGCATCCACCTTGATGTTGAACGCCTTTATCCTAACTGCATTTATAATGCCAACACATTGAACTTTTATATTGTTTGCCATTTTGGATCAGCATGGTGCTGGCCTACTCACCTCTAAACCCAAACGGTGCATCATTTTTTTCACTCATGACACATGTTTGTGCGTCATCATCGATGTCGATATTGGGGATGTGTTGTCATTTGATGTGAGCATCCATCATCGGTAGTATGTCATCTATACTCATCAAGACTCCTCCCAGCTATCTTTGGCTTCAGTTGTCTAGTGCTAACCATCTTTGTCCATTGTCTCCTCACCCTAGGTGCTAGGTGGACTAATTGAGGCCATGTGATTTTTTGGACCTGCACAAAAACATCTTGAACCAAATTATTTGGTTTAGAAAACTCACCCAGGGAAAAATCTACAATGTCAAATTTGCATCGTGACTTGGATGGGTTTTTGCTAGATTCCCCCTTGGTTTTCACCTTTTCCACTTTTAAAAAAGATTGAGTGTTCCTAGCACGCTTTACTCCCATAGCATCCACCTCTTCTACCTTGGTCTTACGTTTTGCCACTCCTTTGATATCCTCCTCCACTTTCATCTTTTCCTTACCTTCAAGGCTGATGACACTTACTGCCTAGTTGCCGACCGGTGGTGGGGGTAAGGGTGGAATGAGAGGATGTCATCAGGAAGAGGGTGGGTCTCGGAGGGCCTCTTTATTTTCCATGAGTTTATGGAGCTGATTTACATTTTGACGAATAGATCCATGCCATGTGTGCAAAAAATGATGGGTGTTTAAGAGAGGTGTACTAGTGGACAAAGGATGCACTTTTCCTAATTGAAAGGATGAAACCCATGTATTTAAGACCCTACCATGGTAGTTCCAAAGAAAAGGGAAAATAAAGGACCTAATAAAATAATAAGATAACCTGTTACTGTAAAACTATAGGGTATCATAATTATAAATTGAGAAATAATAAAAAAGTAAAATTAACAAAGATTAGCGAAAAGAATTATTATTACAAAACGCCACTAATTTATTCGTTCACTAGGCTGGGCACAAAATCATAAGTCATCTCTATTAAAGATTACCAAAAATTTGGTATTAAATGTCCTCCATCCGAGGTCACCAAGTGAACTAAAAGCAAGATTAACCCAATAGTAGATAGCATAGATAAAAAGGAATTGATAAATAAAAGATATGGAATCACGGTTCATAACATTGTTGTATGTATCATCTGTTCTACTTTCATACTCACAAATTTCATTATCTTCCTTCAATACCTCTATCTCATCACAAAACTTTGTATTTGTTATTTCTCTTATTGCACACATCTAGAGAGCTGATCTTCCCCGTTTCCCCCAGATTCCCTTTGTAGCAATGGCTACTCTAGCCCCACTATCAAGTATGGGCTATTGTTTTTACCCCCTTGTACTCTAGCAGCAATATCTCTATGTAACTGCTCTGACACAAGGCAATACCACCATCAGACTATTGAAATTGTATGCCCAAGTAATGATGCAACAATCCCAAATCTTTTGTCTTGAAAGTAGCATCCAAATCAGCTTTAAATTCAGCAAAATGTCTCTCATTTGGTCCATTGATCAGCAAATCATCTACATAAAGAACCACAATGAGAAGTATATGACCCTCATTCTTTACATACAATGTGCTTTCTGTTGGACTATTACAAAAGCCTCATTTGACCAAATGTGTGTCAGCCTTCTCATATCAAGCATGAGGAGATTGCTTCAACCCAAAGAAAGCTTTGTTACATTTGCACATCTTATCCTCTTGTACTTTCTTGACAAAACAGTGAGGCTGCGTTGCATAAACTTCCTCAAATATGTCACCATTCGTAGTAACAATGTCTGATTGATGTACATCCCAACCAAAATGAGCTTGCGATGCACATAGAAAATGCACAGTAGTCATACAAAAAGTGGGAGCAAAAGTCTCTTCATAATCTATGCCTTTTTTGTGTGCATAACCCTTTGAAACAAGTCTAGCCTTATAGCGATCAATCTCATCATCCGGCTTGTGTTTCAACTTGTAAACCCACTTCATACCAATGGCCTTTTTGCCAGTAGGCAAATCACATAAACTCCATGTGTCGTTTTCTATAAGTGCATCATATTCTGAATGCATGGTGAATTTTGTGCTTTATCAAAAGACAGAGGTTACTCAACATCATGTAAGCTAGACATAGCCAAAGCATAACAATCTGATGCATAAGATGCATGGAGAGAGCCAGAACAAGTGCTACAACACAAAGGTGCATCCAAATTACTATCACGTTATGTATGCACCTACCATTTTGGCATACCTCTAGCATACTCATTTTCAGCCCTTTCCTCATCACGTACATCATGTACATCTGCATCAAAAACAGGTTGATTTGTAACATTTTTAGAAACCCCCATAGGCTGTACATTTGCCTCATTCGAATTTACATGCGAACTTCCACCATTGAAAAGAGGCAACAAAGTGTCATAAATGTCCTGTGAGCTGACATTATTGTCTATAGTACATGACAGCAAGGGATGAACATAATCTTCCATAAACACAACATCCCATGAGACCAAGATATGCTTTGTTTGCGGATGATACAAGCTGTAACCTTTGCTTTTAGCACTATAACCAACAGAAATACATTTGGTACCCTTATCATCTAATTTTTTGTGTTGTGTTTGTGGCACCAAAGAATATGCCAGACAGCCAAAAACATGCATGTGCTCAATAGAAGGCTTTCTATCATGCCATGCTTTATATGGAGTAATAGACTACAAAGATTTCATAAGACACCTATGAAGTACATAAGTGGCACACATGATGGCCTCAAGCCAAAATAAATGCAGCAAAGCTTGACTTTTGACCATACATCGTGCCATTTTCATAAGTGACCTGTGTTTCCTCTTAGTAACACCATTTTGTTGGGGTGTATAAGGCATTGTATGTTGGTGTTTGATCCCATGACTAGCTAGAAATGCATTAAATTCATGAGACATATACTCCCCACCTCGTTCAAAACAGAGGGTGCACATAGTACATTTTGAGACATTTTCAACCATAGCCAGAAATTGTTTGAAACACATATAAAATTTGGACTTTGCTTTAAGCGAATACAACCATGCATTCCTAGAGTAATTGTCAATGAAAATCACAATGTAAAGGAATTCCCCCAAGGATGGAGTTTGCATGGGCCCACAAACATTACTATGCACAAACTGCATCATGCATGTGGCCCTAATTGAACCATCCTTTGGAAACTTTGAACGCTGCATCTTAACCAAAATACATCCTCCACAATCATGTTTCACAATTGCTTCAATAGGTGGCAAAGAAGCAACCGTATGAGATTTTTGCAAGTGCAAAAAACTGGCAAAATTTAGATGACCAAAACGTGCATGCCAAAGTTTTGCATCTAAAATAGCCTTTGAATCCACAATTGCATTTGCAAAAATTTTCCCACACTTGTCATACAAAGTGAGCTTATATAGCCCATGGCATAAAATGCAAGATGCAACATTTCATCACCATAATTGAGATCATGTACAGTACATATGTCATCCACAAATTTGACTACAAGGCAAAGTCTAGCAAGTGCACATACAGACAAAAGACTCTTCTTGATTCCAGGTACATAAAATGCATCAACACGTGTGAAAGAATTGTCATTTGTAGCACTAAGCACAATCTTTCCAACTCTTTGAACCAGATAAGAGGCATTTTTGGCACAAGTAGCTGAATTTCCATGAGGGACAGACTCAAGAGAGGTTAAAAAATCAGGATGTGAGGTAATGTGCTTTGTAGTGCTCTCCACTATCAAAATACCACACATGTGAATCTACAGTAACTGACATGCAAGCATCATGGACAACAGGATTATAGGTACACTCTGCACTAAAAGCCCACTCTGCATCAACATCAACATCACAGTCTCCTTTCATAGAAGACTCAATAATAGCTACATTTGTAGTGGAACCAGCATTTGCAATGGAATCACCCTCTTTCTTCTTTGACTCTTTGGCCTTCAACTTAGGACATTTCTTGATCAAGTGATCATTAGCTTTATAATAATACCAATAGAAGCATTAAAATTAAGTGATTTTCCACTCGCAAAAGAACCATGAAAAGTGGTTGCATTATTGTTACCACCTTTTCTTTGAGCAGCAATAAAGGCATGTTCAACTATGTTTTCTAGTCCTGTTTTTTGTGGGAAGCGACTCTTCCATAGCAATGTGCATAATGCATCAAACTTGACAACTTCAGGATTTCCTTGGGTCATAAGTCTCCAAGTACTATCAAAATTCTGGTAAGAATATGGCAAGGCATCAATAAAAGTCTGCACAAGGGAACTTTCTAAAATGACTTCACTTGCGGAAACAAGTTGCTCATTGATATCCTTGACACCAGCAAGGAAAGTGTCCATATCATCTTCCTCATGCATAATCTTTGATTCTAGCTCTTTACGCAGCAATGCAATTTTAGCCTCATTGTGACTTTCATAAAGACCAACCAGAATATCCCAAGCCTATTTGGAAGATTTCATTGGATGAATGTGGGGAGTAATAGTGCCCTTCCTAGACAACACAATCAATGCATGAGCATCCTCTTCTTTTACATCCCAGCAAACTTGCTCAATTGTAGGTACATTAGGAAGAAAATGGGGTCTAGGAGGGCCTCTTTATTTGGAAGTTTAAGGAAGTCAAACCTTTAGTATTAAGAAAGTAATAAAAAGACAGCTTTTGAATTCAAACAGGAAAAACCGCTAGTTTATTTGAATTCAAAGTTTCCCCCCAAAATGGAATTTAAAATCTAGTAGATAAAATTATATCATGTAGCATATCTATGGAAAGAGCTCGACGCGTAGATTATAGATCTATAATCTCCGCTCAAATCAGAGATCATATGTGGGAGTTATGGAAGGACGAAAATCATAAAACTTTCCACCTCCTTTTTGGGGGGAAAAGTGCATCCTTTGACCACTCTTACACATCTCTTACACACCCACCATTCTTGCACACATGGTGTACACCTATTTTTCAAAATGTTAATCACCTCCATAAGCTCATGGCAAATAAAGAGGCCCTCCTACACCCCATCCTCTTCCTAATGAAAACAACTCTAATAGCAGCAAGACTTGCAACATCCTCAACATTGCCTACATCCTCAGAATCCAGACGTACATCAATGCCCTGCACAATATTCTAGATGCCCTTTGACACAAGAACATGTTGCATCATATAAGTCCACATAGGGTAATTGTCCCCATCCAATCTGTCCTTAGCACAGCAAACATCTTGAACCCATCAGGTGCAGCATTTATGATGGATGACAACAACACAAATGTGAAAACTTCTCGAAAAGAGGAGAAACAAAGTGGAAACAACACGTGCTGACTGTAAGGGACCTACTATAAAGAAAACAGAATTGACAAATATTCTACTCAAAATGACAAATTAGTCTGCGTAGTACTGCCTAAAGTGGAAACAAAGGTCGAAATTAGACCCAATCAAGAATTTGAGCAGACTAAACTCTTTGAGCACACCCAAAATTTTTGTCAACCTATGAACGCTCGCCAAAGCTCACTAAAATCAGAGAAAGTGAGCAAGCATATGTTGAAGCTGCTGATAACTAAGCTCGAGAGGATGCAACCTGCTCTAAAACCTATTGTTTGAATTAGGGTTGCAGAAAAACACACAAAACTTGGAGAAGATGAAGGAATCTCAAGGCACACAACCAAGAATGTATAACTTAGTGTGCAATGGAAAAGATAGATAGCCCTAGAATGATTTGTGTATATACAATGCACGGGGGGGAAACCTCCTGAAGAGGGAAAAAATGCCCCGATGGTCCTAAGTGTGTTCACACACATCACTACCAGATGTATATGGCAACACTAACAGTAAAGTAGAACTACCATCTTTTTGGTTTCTGATTGTCTCCCATAATGATTGTGGCCACGGCTCGTCCACTTCAAGAATTGCCAATATTTCTAAAGATTTAGCCTCATCCATTGTGTTTGCAAAAACTAGTCCATAGTTCTTCCTTCTCCACTTTCACAAGTTTGATTTTGTTGTTTCGATTCTTGGCGCAATGTATGGACAGATGATCCCTTTCACAACGGTCCCATAATCCTTGTGTTTTAAGTTATTTGTGTGCGTTGTTTTCTTTTAGTGTGCTTACATCCTTCTTTGTGGGTTCATACACTACTTGCTTGGGGATGTTCAATGTTTCTGGCTCCATTAGAGATTGGGCTTTTTCTATGAGTCTTTTGCACATTTCCATTTGGTTGGTTTCAATTTCTAGATGCATATATGTTAGCAATCTTTGGTCCAATGTCTAATTAGGTTTCAATCTTGCCTCATAGGCTTGCAATATGGCATCTAGGTGCTCGTTTATTTTTGCAACCAACGACAATTTTTTTCCAATCCTCACTGATAAGTTCTCAGTTTTTGTTTGAGGTGGCAATATGTTTTCCTCCTCAACGGTTTCATTTTTGGCAACTTCATGAGCTTGAGCTCGAGTCATCACATGTATAGGAACCGTTGTCTTGATCTCAAATCTTCTTGAAGAAGGCATCACTTCCACAACATTCATTGTTGCTTTCCCCTTGTTGTTTAGATTCTTAGCACACTGCTGGAGTAGATGGTCTCTTCCACAATCGTCAAAGAATCTAAAGATTTCTATTCTTTGACCTTGGTTTGGAGAACCTCGTGCCCAATGGTTACGCATTTCAAATCACTTTCTAACCACTTGGTCACCACTTTCTAAGCACCTCATTACCATTTTCTTGGCAACATAAAGCATTTTAAATCACTTTCTAGCAACCTATTTAGCAACATTGATCACTTCAAAGCACTTTCTTACCACCAAGCCACCACTTTGTACTCCTTGTGAGTAGAGAAAGTGCTTTAAAGTATAGATTGGTTCCTTGAAAGCACTTTGAAGTACTTTCTAAGCACCATTCAGCATTGTGGAGCACTTCAAAGAAGTCTCTTCACTCAATCCTTACCACTTAATCTAAACTTCATAACCACCTAGTAAGTAGTTAAGAGCTATGTCAAAGTACTTCAAAGTACTTTCAAGGATCCTTTCAGCACTTTCTCACCACTTTCTAACCACCTATTACGCCGTTTGAAGCATATTGAAGGCACCATTGAGCACTTCATAGCACTTTCTAAGCACCTGGCTACCACTTTCTTGGCATTATAAAGCATTTCAAATCACTTTTTGACCACCTATTGAGCAATAGTGAGCACTTCAAAGCACTTTCTTACCACCTAGTCACCACTTTTACTCCTTGTGAGCAGTTAAAGTGCTTCAGATTGCAAATTGGTTCCTTCAAAGCACTTTGAAGTACTTTCTAAGCACCATTTAGTATTGTGGAGCACTTCAAAGCAGTCTCTTCACTCAATCCTTTCCACTTGGTCAAAACTTTATAACCACCTAGTAAATAGTATAGAGCAGATGTCAAAGCGCTTCAAAGTACATTCAAGGACCCTTTCAACACTTTCTCGCACTTTCTCACCACATGTTAGGCACTTTCAAGCATATTGTAGGCAGCATTGAGTGTTTCAAAGCACTTTCTAAACAAATGGTTACCACTTTCTTTGCACCATAAAGCATTTCAAATCACTTGTTGACCACCTATTAAGCAACATTGAGCACTTCAAAGAACTTTTTTTACCACCTAGTCACCACTATGTGCTCTTTGTGAGGAGTTTAAGTGCTTCAAAGTGCTGATTGCTTCCTTGAAAGCACTTTGAAGTACTTTCTAAGCACCATTCAGCATTGTGGAGCACTTCAAAGCAGCCTCTTCCCTCAATCCTTACCACTTGGTCAAAACTTCATAACCACCTAGTAAGCAGTATAGAGCTATATCAAAGCACTTCAACATACTTTGAAGGACCCTTTCAGCCCTTTGAAACACTTTCTTACCATCTATCAAGCATTTTCAAGAAAATTGTAGGCACCATTGAGCACTTCAAATCACTTTTAGGTGCTTTTAAGGCATTTGTAAGCACTTTCTAGACACCAGTGAGCACTATGAAGATTTTTCTAACCACTTGGTTAGCACTTCCTACTCCAAGTAAGCAGTTTAGACCTATCTCAAAGCACTTCATAACATGAAGCACTTCTAGTCTGAAGTCTAACCACTTAGTCAACACATTCTACTTATCTATTGAGCAATTTGAATTTATCACAAAGCACTTCTAGGCACTTTCAGCAACAAGCTTACGTTCAAGAAGTCCAAATCTTCTTAAATCCGCCCCGAATCAATAGTGGCACCTGCCTTGGACAGCATTTTGGTGATAGTTGTGACCTCTACCTCTTTGCGGTCTACCTCTCGTGGATCTGAATCGGGTGAGGTCTTGAGCACCTCCAGGTCCTTCTTTAGTTGGTCCAATTCCCTGTAGAAGTCACTTTAAGCAAAAAAAATTCCTTCATTTCTAAGCCACAAGTCCCTCTTTTCCTACAGCTGCACTTTCACCTTGCCCAACAGCCTTTTTTGCTCATTCTCCTAGCCACTAAGTCCCTCCGCCATGTTAAACACCAATTGAGTATGCATTGGTGCCTCTACTGCCTCCAATGGCTGCAGCTTTCTTGCCAACATTGTTGGTATTGATGACAAGGCACCGTCACATGTAGATGCTTCTATTTGAATGACATTTTTCAAGCCATAATCGGTGCAAAACCTGTTGACCTTGCGCTCCAAACCCCCTTTTTGTATCTTGCAGTTTTCAAGGACATTGCCACCAAACCTTTCCCATGCAATCCGATGTCCAATCGGATCACTCACTGCTGCTGGGTACCTCTTATACGCAAAACCCCGTCAAAATTTTGCTAGCAGCTCACCATTGAATGGGGTTGCTTGACATACCTTTTGGTACAAAATCCGGCACTCTTCAACAAACTCATCCCTCACATGGTTGAGAACTAGATTTGTGCTTTTCTTTTCTGTAGGCACTTGAAGACATTCAACCACTCCTCATCAGGGATAACTTTATCTATGAGCTCTTTAGGCAAATTCCCCTCTAGGCTGAGCTCGTACTCCTCATGCAGTTCCTCGGCCGAGAAGAAAAATCTTGATAGTCGGGGGTAATCCAATGTTGCAAGCACCAGAAAACAGAGCTTGTTGAAATTAGAGCTTTGCAAACACTAAAGCAATGGAAAAAAACAATGCAAAACGTACACATGCATACCTTTCAATGACTTTGTTGACATCTTTGAGTTGGATGCAACGCATTCTAGAGTTCCAGGCACAACCTTTACCTCCACTTTTCATTAGGCAAAATTTGGACTCACAAAGGGGCCCTTTAAGGAGTTTGACTTTACCTCTCTCTACCAAAACGGGCGCATGGATAAGTTTTTGCAAACAAACTCCAAAGTTGGTGGAGGTTTGACAGTTAGAATGTCCTCTTCAAGCTCTATCTACTGATATATAGCACGCCATGAGATTCCTCATATTTTAGAAGATTCTTTTTTTGATTCACCTATGATGTGCCAACTCTGTCAGAATCTAAGTGAATCAAAAAAAGAATCTTCTAAAATATGAGGAATCTCATGGCGTGCTATATATCAGTAGATAGAGCTTGAAGAGGACATTCTAACTGTTAAACCTCCGCCAACTTTGGAGTTTGTTTGCAAAAATTTATCCATGCGCCCATTTTGGTAGAGAGAGAGGTAAAGTCAAACTCCTTAAAGGGCCCCTTTGTGAGTCCAAATTTTGCCTAATGTGATGGATTGCTTTGCATCGCTTGCTCACTCGGGGTGCAAGGGTTTGATCTTGAAGTTCAAGTTTAGACATTTTTCCCTTCCCGCTCTTCTTCCTTGGTAAACCGCGTGCAAGTGACTTTATCTTGTAGCCTACAGCTCAACTATACAGTAAAGAGGATGAGCTTATGAGCACATAGAGAAAGACTAATGCCTACATCTCCAAGTGCTATAGTATGATTCAAGCAAAGCTTGACTTTGGTAAAGCAGACAGGCAAAATGGGACATGCAGACATGTAAGCCTCAGTAGTCCAAAATTGTTTATGAGCACGGTTGGCGACCTTAGTTTGCAAAAAGGATGCATGTCTTATGAGCATGAGGAGAAAGACTAATTCATGCATGCAACTCCAAGTGCTACAATATTCATGATGCATGCAAAGCTTCACTTCAAAAGTAGCAGGAAAAATGGCACATGTAGACAGGGAAACCTCAGCAGCTCAAAACGGAAGTAGGGTTTATCTCAGCAGAGCAGAGGTGAGAGTGAATGAGACGAGCGTTTGATTTTTGAAGCTCAAGAAGATCACCAAGCACGCGGAAAGAATCTATCAAAAGTTGACATTGTTAGCGTGCAAACGGTAAGAAAAACGAGTGCCTCTATAGCCTTGCACGTTTCACACTAGCGGAAGGAAGAACTATTACACCATTGAAAACACCTATGATAAACACCTATAGAGATTTAAGAAAAACCCTTCAAGCATGAAACAAACTCAAAATTAGGAGAAACTAACGACATTGTGACAAAGCTCATCTTTTGGAGATGTCTATAGAGTTCCATAGGCAAAAAACAGATGAAAGATGAAAGAGTTATGGCCGCTCAAAACCGGGAGTGTACTCTTTCTTGCTCAAAAATGAGCACTCTAGAAGTTATGCAGGTGTTGTAGCTATTACAATGGGGGGCTTTCTTATCTTTTATCTCCAAAGTTTTCCTCTCTCTTCTCAGCCGACTAGGCTCTCTTTGTAGGCCTCTTTTAATTGGTTCATTTTTTGCCTTTTTTGGGTAGAAAATGAGGTATCGGTGACCCTTTGACCAAGGGAATGGGGTGGGGGCAAGTGTCATGTGGACTAAAATGGGACAAGGCGCCTGGCTAGGCAGTGTGGACAGCTAGAAAAGGTGCCCCTCTCCCCCCAAGACCCCACGAGCCCATCAAGCCAAGCTCTACACAAGGTGATACAACTAATGGGGGTTCCCCCTTTAGCCTATATACCCCCCATTCTCCCCTTTTTCCTTCTCGTGTGGAATAATTCCCATGCCACATGGCAACTTCCTCCCCAATCCTCCCAACTCCCTCAAGCCCCATAATTTTTCATTTCCTTCCCCAAGTAGGAGAACTTCTCGGACACCTTCCCCAAAGCATAACTCGCTGCTCTTGTCATCGCCGAATGACACACCGTAACACACGGCTTGGAGTCCATCATCTTGGCTACTTCTAGAAATCTTAAATCTCAGCATTTCCAATTCCAATCATCAAGTTGACCCAGCTGCCTTTGTTGCATGTACCTGCAATCACTTTCTAAGTTGAGACCACCCACTTTGAATGCTCATAACTCATGCTGTACAAGTCCAATTCAGGAGCTATAAAGTACACCTGAAAATATTTATTAGAAACCATGTCTTGGGGACTCAAACAACCCAAAACATCAGCACCCAACCTTGGAAAAATCACACCTTACATGGTCATTTCCAAGACTTGCAAGGCTATGTACACATATATACATGAGGCTAGTGGGCAAGCTTTTCGGCATGACTTAATGACTTTATGCTCATCCAAAAATGTCTAACAATGTTGTCCTATTCTTGAAATGATGATTGAGCTGCCCCTCCCTACAATCAGTGGCCCCTTTCAACTACTAAGGCCATTAACATTTCAAAATTCCTCTTTTCTTTTTTGAATTTATCACAAATTCCTTTCCAAAGCAGTCTCTTGGTGGTACCTTAAAAAGTAAAATAGTGGTACCACCAATACATGCTTAGACCCGTACAGACTATTTTGTCATTTTGTGCAGAATTTTTGTCAGTGTCGTTTTTTGCATAACAAGTCTCTTGAGTCTTATATGGTTTGTGCTAGAAAGCACGTTGATCGAAGTAAAGCTAACCCCGAACCCCAACGGCCTCTAAAACACCGGGGACCGAATGGCGCGCCTCGAGCCTGTTATAGTAAAGCAAACAGGGGGCACCACCTAGCTTCAGCGGCTAGGACGCAAACAACACACCACCATAACAAAGTTTTCATCCAAGACAGATGGATGCTTGGGAGTAATGATGAAGAGGAAGGGGAATGAGATCAAGTGAGAGAGAGAGAGAGAGAGAGAGAGAGAGAGAGAGAGAGAGAGAGAGAGAGAGAGAGAGAGAGAGTGAGGGAAGGGGGTATAGCGGCTTAGTACTTAGGCACCACAAAAGGATGGCGAATCCGCACACCCTT
This sequence comes from Adiantum capillus-veneris, assembly GCF_014529385.1. Classification (NCBI taxonomy): domain Eukaryota; kingdom Viridiplantae; phylum Streptophyta; class Polypodiopsida; order Polypodiales; family Pteridaceae; genus Adiantum; species Adiantum capillus-veneris. Next base: position 177,423 of record NC_140946.1, read on the forward strand.
CACACATACACAAGCTCACTCCAAACAGAAGACTAGGTGGCGATTCCGCACACCTCACATGGGCAAAAAATTGCAAGAAAACATACTCACAAAACCTAAAGCTTTATTTAGAGAATAAGGTGATGAAATGGGGAGCATAGGGTAGGGGAATGAGAAGGGAGAGAGTGGTAGAGCACATGGCGGATAGGTGGGAGTTGATGGCGAAGACTCGCACGAGGGTTATGGCCATCATCCTTCATTTAGTTGCCCTTCATCTTCCATATCCCAAGGGTGTAGAGGTCATGCTCAAGACGAGCATGGTGATTGCGGTGATGGTGATGGTGTGGGTGTGTGTGTGTGTGCACTAAGCACACACAGTGCATAGTGTACTCTTTGGTGATGTTGTGTGTGTATTTAGTGTGATGGTGACCCCTCTTTATATAGGTGTGGAGGGGGAAGAAATTCTAGAATTTAGAAATGAAGAAATCATTATCTTCATAGGCCATGTGACTGTGGGCCCCACTTGTCTGATTGTGTGTATATGTGCCAGAACAACAGTCTCATGAGAGAGAGACTAAGAGAGAGAGTTGGGTTGATGAAAAAAAGTGAGAGGTGACATGGAGAATAAAGTAATTACAAGAGGGGAGAGAGGGGAGTGTGTTCAAAGGTGAATCTGTGTGCAGGTGTGTGTAAACACAAGAAAAATCAGGTAACCACAGGGTGGGGATGGGTCTGTGGACCCCTTTTTTAGTGAAACTGAGTGTGTGTGAGTGTAGGGAAGGTTATTTAGCTACAAGACAAGAGACATGGCTCCCTTGAGAGAGAGAGAGAGGGGGGTATTTGGGTCATGGCATATGATAGGAGAGAGAAAGGGGGGGTGGGGTATACTTTTTTGGAAGATAGGATAAGTTGCATGTGAGTTAGGGTGCATTATTGGTGAGTTAGAATGCATTATTGGTGAGAGGTGGGGTAGCTTGAGGGGAGAGAGAAAGGAGAAAGGACAATGGGAAGAGAGGGGGTTGACCTTTTGAGTGGAGGAGAGGAAAAGGGATACACGGCGGGGCAACAGTGAAGAAAAAGGAGGCAAGGTGGGGATGGGCTGCCCCGCAGGCATGAGGTGGCCTATTTTACCTTTACATAATCATAATTTATTTTTTTCTCACTTTTTTCAATGCCTTTTATCACTCCCTCCCTAAGAGGGGGTTTGCATGGGGTGGGGACGAGAGAAGAGGGGTATGGGAGCTTGGCTTGTGAAAAGCCCCCATCAACGTGTTGTTCCCACTTTGTTTCTCCTCTTTTTGGGCAATTTCACATTAGGTGCAGTATTTAACATGGCTGACAACAACACAGATGTGTTCAAGATGTTTGCTGATGAGGATAGATTGGACGAGGACAATTACCCTATGTGGGCTTATCTGATGCAACTTGTCCTTGTGTCAAAGGGTGTCTAGAATATTGTGCAAGGCATTGATGTACGTCCTAGTTTTGAGGATATAGGCAATGTTGAGGATGTTGCAGGTTTTGGTGGCAGGGTTCCTACTGCTAGAGCTATTTTGCCTACGACTGAGCAAGCTCCTTGGAATGTAAAATGTGTAGACTCATGCATTGATTGTGTTGTCTGTGAAGCACACTATTATTCCTTGCATTCCTTCAGCAAAATCTACAAAACAGGCTTGGGATATTCTGGCTGGTCTTTATGCAAGTCGCAATGAGGCAAAATTTGTTGTGAGGTCCCCAACTCTGAGAAGATTGGAGCAACTTGATAGATGGCCTTCCTTTATTCTCCTTTTCCATTGACGACACCCTACTCTGTTTCCACAAAGTAGAGATACGAGCAACAGAAGAGAGGAAGTCCTCTATCCATCGTTTACATGGTTATAAGGGTCATATGTCAAAAGCCAAGTCGATAAATCTAGGATTCTAATGAAGTTGTTTCCTAACATAAAGATGAAATCCCATTGACATATTTAGAATCCATAAACAACGCCTTTTTCTCCACGTTTAAGAGGCACGACCGCCATCCATAAATCATAAATATGATATGAGAGTACTTAGTCTAAACTAAATAGTAGTCTTGTGTCATGTAGATTTGGGTCATCTCGACCCTTGGCACAATGAGTCTTTAATTTCACTTCTCTAAATAAGAGGGAGTGGAGAGTTTCTCGACTAATCGAGACCACCCATCCTTGACTGGCAACCTAAGCCAGCCCCCACTTTCTACCCCACACGCACACTTTTTACCACACTGTTTTACATATACAAACAGTGTTCTTTAATTAATTCCAAACATAGGTTCTTTTATACACCCTTTAAACAATACCAAAACAATTCAAACAAGGCCTAATGAAGACAATCCTATTATTCAATAAAAATAACTTTTTCAATTTCTCATGAGTTGCCGCTACCCACGGACTTTCTCTATCTAACCAACAGAGCCTTTGCAAAGGATTTATTCGCTAACCACAAATTGCGCAACCTTCCCATCTCGCTAACCGCGAGGCATCCCGCTACCTGCGAGGCATCCCGTTAACCTCATCTTAATCTCCTCTAATTGCGGAATCATCTCGCTACCCGCGAGGAACAAAATATATTCTTTCAACAATTCTTCTCTTTAAATGATTCATGAAACATGATCAACCAATTCTTCATATCAATCAGTAACCATTTATCAAACAATAATTATTTATTAAGAAATAAAAATTCACCAAAGAGTGATAATTTATCAAACAGTTCTTTCACTAATCTATGAAAACATATGATTGTTTCTTGTGATAAATCACGTTTCTTGGATGGTTTTGTCAAAAAGAGTGATGTCTTTAGTCTGCTTCACTTGCTACTTCTGCTCCATTAGTCAGTCGTGGACAAGTGTTCTGATAATGTCCCAATTCTGCACATTCAAAGCATAAAACATTCAAGCGTGGACGATCTTGCACATTAGCGGCATAAAGTCTTTGTGGCTGACTATCTCTGAAGCTCTAATTCCATTCAAGTCTTCTTGTAATCCCTTGTTCCTTCATCAAAGGTTTAGCTCGTAGTAAATCATCTTGTACTGTGGTAGACTTCAGGGCTTCCAATCATGAGCTAATCGGTTCTCTTAAACCTTGACAAAAGCAAGCTACCTGCTGCTCTATGGTCATTGGTGTAGCATAACGCTTAAGCCTTACAAACTTTGAGTATACTCTTCCAAGGTTAAACTGTATTGCTTCAAGCTAAAGAACTCATTCATCTTCAATGCTTCGTGTGTAGGAGGTAAGTATCTTTCCCTGACCGCTTGTTTGATCTCCCACCAACTCTGAGAGTTCTCCAACACTCCCATGTCACGACAATGTTGTTTCCACCATAATTTCGCTTCTCTTGAGAGACAAAACATCCCTAACATCGCTTGATTTGCAGGTGTGGTCCTTGCAGCAGAGAAGTAATCATCCATAGCTTCAATCCATACTTCTGCATCTTTCGCGATATCATCACTCTCTCCTTTAAAAGAAGGTGGTTGCATTTGTTTGAGCAAGAACTTCTTCTCCTGAATCTCCGTATAAATAGCATCATTATGAGGGTTTTCCAACGTAGAAGTGATTTGAGGATTCCCCTGAGTGTACATCAATGTTTATAATAACTCAAATCAATAAAGTACTCTCCAAAATTAGACTTATCCAGTCCACTAAAAGCTCAATTGTATGAATTAACCAATCATTTCTTATCCAATTCATTAAAACCCAATCACATGACCTAATCAATCTTGACTTAACCAGTCCATCAAAACTTAGTCATATAACTTAACCAGTCATGACTTATCCAATCCGTCAAAAATCAATCATATGACTTAACCAGTCATGATTATCTCAATCACATGACTTAACCAGTCATGGGTCATCCAATCACATGACTTAACCAGTCATGGCTCATTCAATCCACAAAAAACTCACTTACATGACTTAACTAGTCAAGCAATTTCTTTGTAGAAAAACAACTCAATCTTCTAATCATAAAGTCATCAAAATGTCATATAGGGGTTTACAAGAGATCTCTCTATGAGAAAACTTAATGGAAGTTTCAACCATAACTATGGTACACGTCAATCGGCAGAATGTAATATCTCTATGAGTCAGATAATGGGTATAGTACCCATACACATAAGAAAGCTTGAAGTAGATAACTAAAGATTTTTAACCTAGGATCTGATATCAATTGTGAGGTCCCTAACCCCGAGATGATTGGGACGACTTGATAGATGGCCTCCTTTAATATTCTCCTTTTTTATTGACGACACCCTACTCTGTTTCCACAATGTAGAGATATGAGCAACAAAAGAGAGGAAGTCCTCTATCCATTGTTTACGTGGTTATAAGGGTCATACGCCACAAGCCAAGTCGATAAATCTAGGATTCTAATGAATTTGTTTCATAACATAAAGATGAAATCCCATTGACATATTTAGAATCCATAAACGCCTTTTTTGCCACGTTTAAGAGGCACGGCCGCCATCCATAAACCATAAATATGATATGAGACTTAGTATAAACTAAATATTAGTCTTGTTTCACGTAGATTTGGGTCATCTCGACCCTTGGCACAATGAGTCTCTAATTTCACTTCTCTAAATAAGAGGGAGTGGAGAGTTTCTCGACTAATCGAGACCACCCATCCTTGACTGGCAACCTAAGCCAGCCCCCACAGGTGCTTTTTACCACATTGTTTTATATATACAAATAGTGTTCCTTAATTAATTCCAAACACATGTTCTTTCATACAGCCCTTCAAACAATACCAAAAAAATTCAAACAAGCCATAATGAAGACAGCCCTATTATTCAACAAAAATGTTTTTCCAATTTCTCGTGAGTTGCCGCTATCCGCGGACATTCTCTATCTAACCAACAGAGCCTTTGCAAAGGATTTATTTGCTAACCGCAAATTACGCAACCTTCCCATCTCGCTATCCGCGAGGCATCCTGTTACCCGGGAGGCATCTTGCTAACCGCCAAGCATCCTGCTACGCGTAAAGCATCCCGCTCACCGCGAGGCATCTTGCTAACCTCCAGGCATCCCGCTACCCACGAGGCATCCCGTTAACCACGAGGAATAAAAGAGAGCTGATAACCTCAGCTTAATCTCCACTAACCGCGGAATCATCTCGCTCCCCATGAGGAACAAAATATATTCTTTCAACAATTCTTCTCTTTAAATGATTCGTCAAACATGATCAACCAATTCTTCATATCAATCAGTAACCACTTATCAAACAATAACTGCTTATTAAGCAATAACAATTCAACAAACAGTGATAATTTATCAAACAGTTCTTTCACTAATCTATGAAAACATATGCTTGTTTCTTATGATAAATCATGTTTCTTGGACGGTTTAAGGGGTTCCCTATGCTTAGCTTCCCAAGTCATCATGAATAGCAATGCAGAATTATAAATTTGTCTTACCGGATTAGCGACATGTTCGATTACCTCCCGTGTTTGAGGATGGACGACTTCGACTTCTTCCGCAACCAATACCTCGGCTTGAGCAACATTTGGAGTAGTTGATGCCTTCCTCTCAACCTTCCTTGGAGGTGGAGCGACATGAGCGTCTTTTGAGCTTCGGGTCACTAGCTTCAGAGCCATCGTATCGATGTATAGAAGAGGGAAAGAGATAAAGAGAACTCCAAAATTCCAAGGGAAACATGACGATGGTAGAGAAAGACTTAGAGAGAGAAAGACTTGGAGATGGAGATGGCTTGAGGGTAAGAGCTTGAGGGAGAGAAGATAACTCCAACGTCAACGCAAGAGAGCTTCCACTTCTGAGAGTGTGTGTTTGTCCCTTCAAAGTGAGGGGAGAGGGTCTTTATATAGGCTCTCAAGGCTAGCTAAGAACAAAGGGATAAGTTTGTGTACGTTCGCGGCTCCAAATATATATATATATATATATATTTGCGGGCACGGATTTGGATGCACGATTTTGGTTCTCCAATTTTAGAAGAAGCTTGGACTCCAAGACAAGAACTCTAAACTTAACTCCCTCCTCTTTCTTTCCTAAAAATACTCTTCCTTTCCTAAAATTTCTCTTTCTTTCCGAAGAGTCAACTCTTATCTCTAGATACAATCTTGAGGCTTAATTTTCCCATTAAACTTATTGTTTTCAAGTGAATAAGGGTCATAATTAATAGTTCTAAAGTCTGATTTTTTTCCGATCGTTCCATTAGAATTCTCTTTGACTTAATAAAATGAAAACCTCAAATATTTGCAAAGTAAATGAAATAGTTTTATTGAAAAATGATGGGTACATTACATTTGCATTCCTATGTAAAGAGCTAGAGTCTAAGACTATGCATGAGGAAGATGACATGGACACTTTCCTTGCTGGGGTCAAGGATATCTCTGAGCAACTTATTTTTGCGAGCAAAGTCATTTCAGACACTTCCCTTGTGGAGAGTATTCTTGATGCTTTGCAGAATTCTTACCAGACTTTTGCTAGTACTTAAAGACTTATGATCTAAGGAAATCTAGAGGTTGTCAAGTTTGATGCATTATGCACATTGATGTTGCAAGAGTCACTTTTGGGGAAAAAAAAAAGGACTAGATAGTATGAGTTGAATAGGGATTTATTATTGCTCAAAGGAAAGGTGGTAACAGCAATGTAGCCACTTTTGATGGTTTTTCTGCGATGGTAAATCATGTGTTCCTAATTCTTTTGTTGGCAACAATTTTTTTGTGAATTCTAGTGAAAAGGGCAAAAAGAAGATACATTTCTATTATTGTAAAGCTAATGATCTCTTGATCAAGTGGTGTCCTAAGTTGAAGGCAAAAGAGGCTAAGAAGAAAGAGGCTCCTTCCACTACAAATGCAGCTATTGTTGAGTCTTTTGTGAAAGGAGATTGTGATGTTGATGTTGATGCAGAATGGGATTTTAGTGTAGAGTGCACTGTGATCCTACTGTCCATGATGCATGCATGTCAGTTGTTGCAGATTCACATGTGTGGTATTTTGATAGTGGTGCTACAAGTCACATTACCTCACATCCTGATGTGTTTACCTTTCTTGAGTTTGTCCCTCATGAGAATTCAGACACTTGTGTCAACAATGCCTCTTATCCAGTTTAGGGAGCTGGAAAGATTGTGCTTACCGCTACAAATGGAATTTCTTTCACACTTGTTGATGCATTGTATGTACCTGGTATCAAGAAGAATCTTTTGTCTATATCTTCATATTCTGGATAAGATGCAGCGTTTGAAGTTTCCAAAGGTTGGTTCATCAACTAGAGCCACATGCAAGTTGCAGCTTGTGCATAGTGATGGTTGTGGGCCCATGCAAACTTCCTCCTTGCGAAATTACCTTTACTTTGTTACTTTCATTAATGATTACTCCAGGCATGCATGGATGTATCCACTTAAGCAAAGTCCGAACTGTTTATGTGCTTCAAACAATTTTTGGCTATGGATGAAAAATGTCTCAAAATGTACTATGGACATCCTCCATTGTAATTGAGGGGGGAGTATATGTCTCATGCATTTAATTCATTTCTTGATAGTTGTGGGATAAAACACCAATATACAGTTTCATATACACATTAGCAAAATCGTGTTGCTGAGAGGAAAAACGGGTCTCTTATGGAAACGACACAATGTATGGTCCAAAGTCAAGCTTTGCTGCATTTGTTTTGGCTAGAGGCCATCATGTGTGCCAAATCATAACAATCTAAAGCGTAATATGCATGGAGAGAACTTGAACGAATATGACTAGAAAAAGATGCATCCAATTTACTATCATGCAAAGTATGGACCAACTATTTTGGCATACCTCTAGCCTGCTCATTTTCAACCCTTTCCTCATCAAGTACTTCATGTACATCTGCATCAGTAATAGGCTGATTTGTAACATTTTCCAAAACCCCCATAGGTTGTACATTTTCCTCATTGTAGTTTACATTCGAACTTCTAACACTGAAAAGAGGCAACAAAGTGTCATAAATGTCCCATGAGCTTACATTACTGTCTCTAGTGCATGACAACAAGGGCTGAATAGAATATTCCACAAACACAACATCGCGTGAAACCATGATACACTTTGTTTTTGGATGATACAACCTATAACCTTTCCTTTCAACACTATAACCAACAAAAATACATTTGAAACCCTTATCATCCAATTTTTTGTGCTGCATTTGTGGCACCAAAGCATAGCCTTGCGATTTTGTCAAGAAAGGACAAGAGGATAAAGTGTGCAAATGTAAGAAAGCTTTGTATGGGTTGAAGCAATCTCCCCGTGCTTGGTATGAGACGTTTGACACTCATTTAGCACTCTGACTATCAATGTTGATAATGTTGGAAATGTCCTATCCAACACCCAAATCTTCCATAACACTTATCAGGAAATTGCCAACACTATTGACGGTATTGGCAATTGCAAGGAACCCAATTTTCATGCTCCCACAAAGAACACTGAGTTTCATTACCAGTATGTCAGGGAGAGGCTCTCAGTAGGAGAGATCAGCTTGGCTTATGTGCCAACACAGAAACACCTTGTAGATCTTTTCACAAAGGCATTATCTTGTGAGAAGTTTGAAGCTTTTCGCAAATATTTGGGCTAACTCCCCTTTGTGGACTGATCCGTCCTTAGGGCATGGCACTTCTCTATACTCTAGGTGTCAGCTCTTGTTTACCGCATCACTCCGAGGGGGGTTTTGTTACCATATACATGTGGTAATGATATGTGTGAACACACTAAGGACTATCGGGGCATTTTTTCCCTCACTAGGAGGTTTTTGCCCCAATGCATTGTATATATGTCTATCACTCTAGGGCTATCTTATCTTTTCACTGCACACTAAGTAAAACACTCTCTATTGTGTGCCTTGAGCTTCCTTTGCCTTCTCCAAATTGTGTGTGTTTTCTGCAACCTTAATTCAAACATAGATTAGATCTTGGCAAGACAATATTCTTCACGATTATGGATAAGACTACAACAAGCATGAGATCTTTAGGACTCTCTATGCATAGCTTCGCATGGAGAAAGTGATTTTAACAAAGTTTTGTTGATGAAGAAACTTATATGTTTGAATATGAAATAAGGTAGTAGTGTTAGTGCACACTTGAATGAATTCAATAGAATTTTTCCTAAATTGACATCAAAAGCACTAAATTTTGATGATGAAATGAAGGCTATTTTCTTGCTATGCTCTTTGCCTCTTCTTGGGATACGTTCAACACTGCGATTAGTAACTCCACACTAGGTGGTATATTGAAATTCGGTGATGTTACTAGTGCATTTCTCACTGAGGATATTAGAAGTCAATCTCTCACTACTGGTGGGCATGGAGATGCATATATGGTAGGTGGTCATAGTCGCCATAGGAAACGAGGTGGACGTAGTCGCAACCACGATCATTCAGAAGATTGTAAGGATCGCCACCATCATAGCAAGAGTCGAGGCCGTGACTTGAGAAATATAGAATTCTATCATTGCGGTAAGAAAGTCCATTAAAAGAAATACTACCGTGTTTTACAGTGTGAAAAGGGCAAAGCTATTGTGAAGTCTGATGCTCCAAAGAGCAGTGTAAGGATAGAGTAGATCAATGTGGTTAAATATCCACCTCCAGAGATTGTTCTTAGCGTGCAGCAACCATCAGATGTTCTTGTTTTCACTTTCTAGATGTGTTATTGTCTCTTGATGGGGGTGTTATGCATAAAATTGGATCATTGATTCAGGAGCCAACCATGTTACTCCCCATAGGAAATGGTTCTCCACATATAATGCTATGCATGGTTCAGTCAAGATTGGAGATTCCTATTAGCTTGATATATGCAGTATAGGAGATGTCAAGTTATGCATGACAAATGGCACTGAATTTATTCTTCGTGGAGTCAGACATGTTCCAAAACTGACCAAGATTTTGGTGTCAGTTGGTCAGATTGATGCTCTAGGCTATAGTAATGTTTTCAATAATGTTTCTTGGATGGTGTGTAAGGCAAATTTGGTTTTCATAAAAGGTTAAAAATCTGGAACATTGTACTCCTTATAGATCATTTTAGTCAAAGAGAGTTCTATCTATGTAGCTGAGCACCCTTCGACTGAGTTGTGGCATAGCCCGTTAGGCCATATGAGCTAGAACGGAATGAAAATCCTTTAATGTTTGGGCTACTTACCTTTGTTAAACTACTTTGATTTTAATTTATGTGAGCATGATATCCATGGCAAGCAAAATAGGCAAACTCCCTTGCCATTACATGGAGAGTTGGAAAATCCTCTAGATTTGGTTCATAGCAATTTATGTGGGCCTATGCCACACAAATCTCCAAGGGGAGAACTAAATTTCCTGACATTCATAGATGACTCTACTTGGAAGGTGTGGATCTACTTCTTGAAGAGGAAAGACAATGTGTTTGCTACATTCAAGAAATTATTAGCCATGGTTGAGACTCGGGGCATCCACTAGGAAATATGTAAGATAGCACGTGCAAACAAAATAAGGGATTTATAATTAGGTACATTTAAAGAAAAATGTACTTACATAAAGGGTTTTTTAATTGAGAAAGTGAAAATTTTCATACATAAGGGCTAGTTTTTTTACAAAAATGCATACATAAGGGTACATATAATACTTAAAAATATATAGGTAAGGGATTATTTAAATACCTCTTCTTCACATGTGCTATATGAAATTTTTACATAGTGGAGTCCTCGGGGGTTAAGTACCAAAATGGTAGAAATCTAAAAGCTTTGAGCCGAGATTGGACTATGTGTTAGTCACTGACTGTGATGAGCCCACTTATTACAAAGAAGCTATTTAGATGGAAAATAGCGTGAAGTGGGAGCAGGCTATGTAATTTGAGTATAACTCAAATTTAGCCAATGAAACTTGGAGATCGATAGAGTTACTAGAGGGTAAATAGGCATTTCTTTGAAAATGGGTGACAAAAAGATGTACACGGCCAAAGATCTCAAGCCTTAATATAAGGCTAGATTGGTTTCTAAAGGATTCATGCAGAAGAAAGGCATAAATTTCAATGAGATTTTGTCTCCAGTAGTCAAGATGACTACACTACGTCTTGTGCTTGGTCTAGTAGCCATTGAAGACATGGAATTGGTCCAAATGGATGTGAAAATGATGTTTCTTCACAGGGATCTTGAGAAAAAATTATACATGAAGCAACCAGAAGGTTTTGACATCAGGCATGAGAAGCCAACAAGGGCAGAACTGGTGTGTAGACTCAAGAAAGCCTTTTGTATGGACTAAGGCAAGGTTGAAGGCAATGGTACATCAAGTTGGATAAGTATATTCAATCCCAAGGTTACTTGTATACAAGGAGGTTGATGGATCCCTCATCATTATAATCTTGTATGTGGATGATATGCTTATAGCTGAAAAATCTCAGATGAGATTGCACTTCTCAAGGATGCCATGGTCAGTGGGAATAGTCAATAGGTATATGGAAAATTGAGGCAGAAAGCATTGAGAAGCAGTGAAGCACATCTTGAGATACATCAAGGGTTCATCCAGCAAGTGCTTACGCATCATCTACAACCAGAATGGCTTAGGGTTTACCTTGAGGGAAATGTCATACCAAAATGCCTTCAAGAAGACAATGGTGTTGTCACCATTAATGCCGTCTTATTTCCTAAGCACATCAGTACTGATACAAGCTATTTCTTCCTATGTGTGTTGACAATAGGCAACCTCGACACTTTCTACCTCTCCAATTCCACAGGCTTGCTCATTGACCATCAACTTTCCAGGATCTTCTATGATGCTTATTGTAAATTCCCTTCATGCAGTGGTGTCAATGGTTTTTGTAGCTTAGTTCAAAACCGCATTTGTTCCCAAATTTTTCAATCTTTGGATCACTCTGATATCCGACCCAAGGGTGCCGCCTTCAAACACCCCTCAACTGCAACGTCTTTCTCCATAGCACCAAGCACCGTATTCACTCCATTCGTGACTAATTCTAACACGCTATTGCAAAGCTCATCCTCATGCAAGTAATCTCTCTCTCTCTCTCTCTCTCTCTCTCTCTCTCTCTCTCTCTCTCTCTCTCTCTCTCTCTCTCTCTCTCTCTCTCTCTCTCTCTCTCTCTCTCTCAACACACCCCTGTGTCCCTCCCAGGATCAAGGGCGGCCTATGGAGGGGCGTCAAGCCTCCAAGCCTGCCTGCAAACAAGCTCCACGACCTGTATGCTCGCGCTGCGTCTCACCTCCCACAGAGTTCTCATCGTCGCCCTTGCACAACTCAACATTCCCTGCACAGCTCGCACAGCTCTCGCCTTCTCTGCACAACACCACCTTGACCCTGACTTCTCGCCCTCGCGGCCTGGTGTTCCTCCGCCAGTAGCCCCATTTGAGTGTTAAGTTGCAACCTGAGAGAGTGGTACTTTCCCACCACTCCAAAAGCTCGCGGCGACATTCAGCCATGGTTTCACTGTCTGTTATCTCCTAGCCGAAGCCCACCCATGACAGGAAGCTCGCTTTTTTTCGGTTACCCCTAGCCGAAGCCTACCCACGACAGTAAGCTTTTGTCGGTTGGCCCCATTTCCACCAGTGCAACCCCGAACAACAGTCATGGCTACCCGAGCTTCATCCCACAGCAAGGCCACCTTTGCAAGGATTGTGGCAACGCCTCCCAAAATGGACAGCACCATCTGACTTCAGAATGAAGTTGAAAGACTCCGCAAGGAAAATGATGAGCTGAAACAAAGGCTCGTAGCGATCGAGACTCGGCTCACTGCAATGGAGAACTACAAGAAGGAAGAAACGGAACAGCTGGAAGCCAAGCTCAACAAAACAAAAGAAGAAGTAGAAACCACCCTCACCAAGGCGGTCAAAAATCAAGTACAGGAGGTCATTCTCCACAAAGTTGACGATCGCGTGGCATCCACGCTATGCGAACAACAACGGCAAGAGAACCTCACCCTCAATGTTCGCATTGGCGGGCTTCCAAGTGATTGGAAAAGAGAGGGAGACCTCAAGTTCCAGGAGTGCTTTACTCGCATCCAAGCAACAACCCCCATGATAGAGTGGGACCCAGCCACAATCACTTTCCTTACACATGAGCAACGCACCAACCATGCGATCTTCACTTTCAAGACCAAGGCGGACCGAATCAAAATCCTTGAGCAATCAAGGCTCCTCAAGGACACTAAAATCTGGTTTGCAGAAGACCTCACACCCACCCGGCCAACTCAAACACAAGAAGGTAGAACTACAAAAGGTACGAGAAGCGCGCATGGCAGGAAAATGGGCAGTCTATTGAGGAGGTAAAGCCATTATCCAAGAGTTTCGAACTCCCAAAATGTCTTCCCCCTCTCTCTCTCCCCCTTAGGGTTTTTGATTTTGATTCTGTTTATCCTATCTTCCCCTTTTGTTCACCTCTCGCTGGACCCTCAGTCCTTAACTGAGATGTAACGTTTTGCTTTTCGGTCCCATAGGTCATATTTGACCTCCGCGGACGATAATTCTATCTATCTCTCTCTCTCAAATAGTGGGCAGAGACAAACCTAAAGAATAATTTTCTCTACACTATGCGTATTTAGAATCTCCACAAGCACTTCAAATTTTCAAAGAGCAACTTAGGGTGCTCTTTTTAATAGGAGTGCACATTGCTTTACACAGCACATCGATGCATGAAAAGCTATATATATATATATATATATATATATATATATATATATATATATATATATATATATATATATATATATATATATATATATATATATATGCATACATATATATAACAACATTCTTTAAAATTTTCAAGCACCACATGGGGGCTTCTAAGCTCAAAGAAGAGAAAAGGAGCCTCTGGCCCACCAAGTAAAAAAAGTTTTGAACTTGGAACAATGCTCCTACTATTAAGAATAGACTCCTAAAACAATATTCCAACATCAAAACATGTGCCCTACTAAAGGAAAATACAAAAAAATGCAAAGAAAAAACCTAGTGAGAACTTAAGACCCAAAAGTCTCCAAATGTAGGATTTTGATTTCCAGCTCACATACAGCATGATAGGGAAAAACACTCTAAGAGATCTAAGGGAACCTAGGGAAAATTTCCAGTCACATGCATTGTCTGTAATTTAGGTACTTGCATTTTTTACAATGAAGCTAATGTTGTGGGAATCATAATGACCCTCACCATTATAACAAAGCAAAAGTTGATAGCTATATCATATCAACGTATGTAGCTAGCCTGACAAGTGTATGGAGTCGTACTCAAGTTTGTTAGGTTCAAGGAATGTAGGGGGGTGATTGAACTATGAGAAAGTCACAAAAACAAACAAAATTTGATGCAACCTTATCCACAAGAGTCAAGCACTTAACTAAGCAAACAGTGATTGCATGCAACCAAACTCAATGCATTGGATATAAAAGACCTATGGAACATCCAATGGTCTCTGAACCGCCAACATGACTGTGTAGAAATGTGAACTTATTTACATAGCTCCATTTACAAAAGGTCGATATCAACATCCAAAGTGCTCTATAATATTGTATACGGGAGAGTTACACAACCCTACAGTCAGATTTCACATCAAATAGCAAGTCAATATCATCATCCAAAGCACTCTACATCACCTAAGGGAGAGTTACCTAACCCTATGGTCAAATTTCATACCGAATGCGTAAAGGAGAGAAAACTCATATGATAGCTCTTGTATGCACTCTTGCAACCACAATAAACTTTGCAGCACTACAATGCCCATTTTGCCAAATTCTGCACATATTTTCTTCTTTTTTTGGTGTAATTTTCTCCGATGAGTGAAGCCTCTGCTTAACTTTGTGGTTGTATTTGGTGTATTTCCTCAATACTGTGTAAACTATTTTCTCCATTGGTGTTGGGCTGACATTCATTGAGTCTAAATAATAGCAATTTGCCTCCTTTGAGCTGAATTGATAGTGTGTCTGTGAGTGTGTATCTGTGAGTGTTGAGTGGGCAAGTGGAAAATCTCTCTCTTCTCACTCCATCTGTGTGTTTCCTATCCCAGCCAGGCGGGTTGTGTAAGCCGAGTGGTGCCCCATAATGTGTGTGTGTGTGTGTGTGTGTGTGTTATTCCAAGAGTGTTTGTTGGCTTATCATAGAGTCTTTGTGTGTGTTTCCAACCCGCTCACATTCTTTTGGCACCCCCACGGAGGATCTTCTTTGAGTACCTTCAACTTCGGCATTACAGGTTGCAGATTACAGGTTACAGGTTATAGGTTATAGGGACAGGTACAGGTACATGTGATTCACACAGGTACAGGTAGCTGGAGTAGAGTGATCCACTGACAGTGGAAGTCACTTGCAGTTTCCGTGAGTATGCATCATTTGGCGCCTGTTTGAGCGCATTGTGTTGTATTGTATGTTACTTGTGGATACTTCCATCGTACGCTTTTGTGGAGCCATACTTGGTTTTATTTGGCAGTCCCATCCATTTCTGAGACTTGGCCTGGAAGATAGTCATTTTTGAGACTTGACTATATGAGATTTGCATAAGCTTTCGTGAGAGGGTCGATAGCGTGAGGTTTTATTGAGCTTGGGGATTCTCAAATGTGAGATTCTTTTGATGATACAGGTGGCTGGAGCACCCTTTTCGTGACCTTGCCATAGGCTATGTACTAGTGATTCCTACTTGATGCTTGGGTTCTATTGTTGGTAGGTTATGCATACATATACAGTCTTTATTTTGGGCTCTTACTGCTCTACTTCTGGGGAAACTCTATCAAAAATTTTCCAAGTTGTGATGGCTGGTTTTTGGTCTTTTGAGCCATTTATGTTGTTATGCTGCTGAAATTCTGGCAAAATCAGAGGATAAGTCAGATGTGCCCTCTTGGGAGCTGCATGGTTGGCTTTAATGGATGATCAAAAGACCTCAATTCACTCATTTTCATTTAACACAAAGAATCCAGGTAAATGTTCATGTGTCCAGGAAGAGTTTTTTTCAACAGCGCATAGTCTTTATGTTCGGGCCAAGAAGATTAAGAGAGATACTAGATACCCTTTGCCTGTTGTGATTCCAATGATTAACTATGAAAACTCATTTGATGTGCATGTGTTTGTCCTTATCTAAAGACGAACTCCATTGAAGTTTCTGGGGATTGAGTCAGTAAAAAGTTTGGGTTCTTGCATGTGTGTTAGAAGGGGTTCTCAAAGCATTGAAACTTGGGTAGCGATGGCTTTCTCTTATCCGGAATTTCATGGAAGAAGTGATGAAGATGTGGAAGAATTTTTGAAAAAGATGGAGGTTGCCTGCATTAGAAATCAAATTCACGATCCGGCATAGATGTTACGTCTTCTCCAAATCTGTTTGAAGAGTGATAACGAGTTTGGTCCAAAGCATTTGAAGAGGAGTTGCGTGCGGTTGATCCACCTGTGAGATTAAGTTGGGACAATCTAAGACATGGATTGAAAGTGGAGTTTGTGAAGACAGAAGATCCTGAAAAAGTGTGGCAAGAAGTATAGGGTTTGGTGCAAAGGGAAGGTGAGCCAGTAAATGCATACATATGTAAGTTTTCACTGGCATGGGAGCGGATGTGCAAGGCCTTAGCACCACAAGTACCCCCACCTGAAATGATGAATAAGGACAAATTCTTAGCTGGTCTTTGTGAGAATATACGTTGGAGAGTGGAGCTAAAGAAGCCTAGAACATATGAAGATGCATTGGAGGTGGCAAGGAACAAAGAGCGGAAGCTGAGGAAAATGAGTCAGCTAGGGGTGGAGTCTTCGCCCAAGAGGTCTAAGTTTCAGCCTATGGACTCTTTACAAGGTCGCATGCCAGGAGTTCATCATGAACTAGTGGTTTCTATTACTCCTCAAGTTATGCCAGCAGTGGTCACTATAGTAGTGCAAGATGATGGGCTAAGGCAAGACATGAGGCAAGTGGTAGATTTAATGAAGAATCTTAGCCTAAACATGCTAGGTAATGTGGGAAATAATCGAGATCGGGGGAGGTTTTCAAATCTTCCAGGAGGTGAAGAAAGACCCAAGAATGGTGTTGGACAAAGAATTGGTAGAGTCTAGAGGCAGACGCCCACATGTTATAATTGTGGAGAGTTGGGACACATCATCCCGCGATGTGATAAGCCACCAAGGATAGAGGGAGACATGTATCCATTGCCAAGACAGGTGCTAACTAGGTCAAATGATTATGGCATTGAAATTAAATGAGAAGAAGGAACCAGAGGATTAACCCAAGAGGAAAAGGGAAAAGAAAAAGTGATAAGTGTGGTCACCTTGGAGAAGGCAGCAAAGCTGGAGGATACATTAGTGATGCCTATTGGAAAGAGGACCACAGAGGACAAGGAAGGAAGAAGTGCCCCAGGTCCTAAAAAGAAAAAGTGAAAGAGCCACGAAGGCAAAGATGTCAAGGCCAAGAGAAAAAGAAGGGCTCGTCGCAAGTTTCATGTTTCAGATTTTCCACTATGTGATGGGCAATTAAGCTATGACTTGAAGGAGGATATGACAAGCAGGAAGGCAGATATTACTTTTGGGTAGCTTATAGAGATGGTGCCTAAGCTAAAGAGACAATGGAAGAGGATGGTTAACCCAATGGAGAAGAGCCAGAGAGAGGTTCAGTGAAGGTGTTGGCGATGGATGAGCTACCAGAAATTTGCCCAATAGTAGATGTGTGGCACAAAAGAAAAAATCTAGGACAAGGTTATGTTGATGGTGGAGCCCAAATATGTGTCATAACACACTCATGGGTTGAGAAGATGGGTCTTACAGTGACTGGGGTGTCTGACTTTCAGATTGGATTGGCAAACCATCAGAAAGTAAAATGTTTGGGTGTTGAAAAGAGCTTAGAAGTGGAGGCGTATGATGCAAAGGTAGTGGTTGATTTTGATGTGATGCCATCGGGGTTGGGAGCATATCTTATTATACTAGGTAGACCATGGTTACGTGCAGTGGGAGCTGTTCAAGATTGGAGACGTGGTACAATTAGCCTCTATGGAAAGAAAGGTGCCAAGAAGCTATATAATATAGACGCAAGGAAAGTATTGGTAGAGCTTTGGGATGATGCCATTGGAGCCATGCTATCGCAAAAGGGGAAGGGCAGTCATTATATGAGGCGAGTGTATTGTGCAAGCTGAGTCAAGTTGGTAGCAGAGAGAAATTTCTCGGAAGTAGAGCTAGTGATGGCCAGTGTAATATTTACTTGTCGATGATTTTGTTGTTACTTGCTACCACGACCTTTTGTTTTCTTAACGAGTTATGCCTTTTTGCCACAGCTAATTAATGGCACTAACATGTCAAATGTGGTCAAGAAATGGGTAATTGGGCTACAAGAGTTTGATTTCTCTTTTTTAGTGGAAGACAATACAAGAGCTACCCTAGCTAATTTGTTGACTTACAAGGAGAATCCCCTTCTTGTTAAGGAAGAGGTGGTGAGAAGGGTAGTTGAAGAAGTGCCACAAATCAGCAATGCACATGTTTTGTTCTTTGATGGCTCATATAGAAAGAGCCATGATGCGGCTTTAGGGGTATAGCATTTTATGATCCAGAGGGGAAGCTAGTATGCAAGAGAGGGTTCAAATTGGATGCACATAGTAACAATGAGGCTAAATATGCTACATTGGAAGCCGGATTACACATTTGTTTGAAGCATGGGATTAGAAGGTTGAGCATAAAAGGTGATGCCTTGTAGTTGTGAAGCAAGTGCTGGGTGTTTGGAAGAGCAAGAACACCTCATTGAAGGAAATGTGTTTCAAAATTAAAGGCATGTTAAATTAGTTTGAAGCATGGAGCATCAGACACATTGAACGTGCAGCTCAAAGCATGATTGGGGAGCTATTTGTGTTGAGGACCAATTTACCTCTTTATCATGGCCGGGAAATTTTGGCTCAAGAAGAGGAGTTTTTGCTAATAGGAATCATTCCGAAGGACATTCAGAAGTCTAAGAAGTATGATTTTGTGCGTAGAGCATACGGGTACAAATTGATTGGTGATGTCTTATACATGAAAGGGGCTGACATCGTGTTGAGACGTGTACCTTGGTGGGGGAGATTTATGGAGTGTTGGAAGAGAATCATGAAGGCGCATGTGGCGGCCATTTTTCTCTAAAGATCACCTTGCACAAGATCTTGCAACAGGGGTATGTATGGCCTAGTTTGCATAAGGATGTTCACCATTGGTGTAGGTCTTGCAATAGGTGTCAAGAATTTGGGAAGCGGGTGTTGAAGCCAGAGCTACGAAAAACCATTATGGCGTTTGATGTGTTTGAAAAGTGGGGGATTGATGCAATAGGCCCGTTACCTATCACAAGCAGAGGCAAAAGCTATATTTTGGCTGCATTGGGCTATCTCGCTAGATGGGTAGAGGCTATAGCAGTAAAACAAATCACTACAAAGGATGTGGTAAAATTTGTGTACGATGAAATATGTTGCAAGTTTGGGATGCCACTAGAGCTACTTTCGGATAAGGGGCCAAGATTTAGAGCTAAACTGCTAGACTTTTTATGCGCGAAGATGAAGATTAGGCACCAGCATACCACTCCTTATTATCCCCAATGTAATGGCTTAAATGAAAGATTCAATGGTGAGTTGGCACAAATTCTTTCGAAAGTGACAGAGCACCAAGGAAAGAATTGGGATTTGGAATTGCCTAGTGCATTATGGGCTTATCGTACTTCGGTAAAGACAGGTACAGGGTTTACTCCATTTCATTTGGTATATGGAAAGGAAGCGCTATTGCCTATGGAAGTAGAGTTGCTTGCGGTCAAGATGTTAGAGAAGTTTCTTGGGCACTCCAGTGATGCATTCAAAGAGAGCTCTTACAATTACAAGAGGTTCAGCTGGATAGGATGAGTGCATTGGAACATTATGGGCAGATGTAAGATAAGGCTTTAGCAAAGATAAATGAAAAGGTAAAAAATAAGGGTATCAAGAAACATGACTTGGTTTTGCCCTACAATACTAAGCTGGAAAAGACATTCCAAAAGAAGTTTCAAATTAAGTGGGAAGGCCCTTTCAAGGTAGTGGAGTGTTTTTCGAATGGTACATATCAGTTGGGTAGCCTGGATGGGACTTTACATAAGTCAAGGGTAAATGGATTGCGTCTTAAATTGTATCATGTGAGATTGATGATGGTGGAGCAAGATGAGTTTTCTGAAGAACAAGTAATGTATGTGAGGGATGCGGCGACCTGTGACGCACCGAGTCTCATATCTCTTTTTGCTGCTACTGATCATGAATAATCTAGCAGGCTAGGGGATGGGAAAACTATGTTAGGAGATTTTTTGAGCAAGG
Source organism: Adiantum capillus-veneris (assembly GCF_014529385.1). Classification (NCBI taxonomy): domain Eukaryota; kingdom Viridiplantae; phylum Streptophyta; class Polypodiopsida; order Polypodiales; family Pteridaceae; genus Adiantum; species Adiantum capillus-veneris. Next base: position 197,601 of record NC_140946.1, read on the forward strand.
GATTGCACATATGTATATACACATGCATGGTGCATAAAATAAATAATTTCCCATTCTTCAAATCGAGGTGGTTACGTGGGGCCCACATGTGTACATGTAGGACAGCATGTACATAGTGCATCGATTTTCACCATCGCCAACTTACCAGTGTGTTTTTTCTATAATAATGAGGAGTTGGTAGCGCGTAAAACTTCTTGAGGAAGCTATCCACAGGCTGACAAAATGCGGTAAGTAGGTGCGTCAGATGGAATCTAGTGGCGTCAGGAGGTCGAATGGGGTCAATATTTGCACGTTGCTAAGTGAAGACACAGCGGGGCTGTTTTTTGTGATGAATTATGCAAAAAGTTATCATGAGGACCATATTTTGGGGCTACTTCACGTGGTTTCGGAACGAAATCTATGGCCTTATTGAAAAAAGTGGAGGGCCAGGTGTGCGGATGGATGTAGCAGGGTGACAACTATGCACTGCTTGGCCAGTTTTTGGCCCGTTCGAGGCCTGTTCGGGGTCTGTTTGAGGTCAATCGGAAGGTCAAAGGTACCCAAGTGATAAAGTGAAGTGTGGATACTAAAAAACCAAAAAAAAAAGACCAGAAAAAACATGGAGAAGAGGAGCAATACCCGCAGCTCAATTTTTGCTCATTTTGGAGCATTGTTTGGCCCTAAACAGCTCATCCGAGGTCGGATTTGAGCACTGTGACATTGTAGGGTGGGGTTTCTGGCCATTCCGGACGCAATGGTGCTGTCCATTTTGCCAAGTTCCTCACATATTTTCTGTTGTTTTTTTGTGTAATCTTCTTCAGTGAGTGAAGCCTCTGCTTAACTTTGTGGTTGTATCTGGTGTATTTCCTCAATACTTTGTAAACTATTTGCCCCATTGGTGTTGGGCTGAGCTTCATTGAGTCTAAACAATAGAAATTTTCCTCTCCAAGTTCCACATGTATATAGTATCAGAGTCCCCTATCTTGGCTGATCCACTTGAATAGGTAGAGATTATTGGAGACTTATGATAATTATCCAGGTCTGGATGTTCTTTGTTCAAAGGAGGATGTGGGGCAGCTTGAGAGTCAATTTTCGTACTCCTTCCTTTCAGATATTGTGGTTCCACGTACATCGGGCATGATTGACGTCTATTTGGTGACTTTCTCTAGCACCTTGTTGTTCTCTTGCAGACCTTGGGAAAGTATCTCTTGATCTTGTTGTATTAGGTGCAATCTTAGTATTGATGTGTGTACTTTTTTGTTGAATGTATGTTCCCTATTCACTGTCAGAATGGGGAGATATTCTCTTAGGAGGTATCTCAAATAGAGGAAGATCAACAGTAGTTGTCACTCTCAGTTTTAACGAAGTCTTTTGGAGATATTTCAAGTGGCCACAATCAAACCTTATCGCATCACAACCTCTAGCAGTACGGGCTAGTCTTATTACAAACTCCATTGCAACGCCTCTCTAATTTCCATAAACAATTTGCAATAGATTATATAATCCTGTGAATTTCTTGCATTTAGCATTATGAAGCACGTACTAAGCACAATCCCACACCTAGCTCTCAACAAAAGCTTTCATGTGTGGCCAATAGTAGTACTTGCTTACCAGGTTTTGTAGATGACAAAGTGTCTTGCACTACATGCAATAAGACAAGTAAAATTTCAAAATAGCCAGCAAAATCTATGGGGTGCATACACTTTGCCTTGCTTGAAAGTAAGACCATCAACGATTTCTTTTGTGATGAACCGGGGAATTGACTCCTCAACTATCTCACCAACTTCCAAGTTGCAACTAACTTTGATCTATGTTTTCACTTGATTAGCCTTTGAATAAGAGGCTCAACAAGACAATTTATTCTTTGGTCAAGGATCAACTCAAGTTCAAGAGGAAGATATCAAGTAGTATCCTCCATGTTAGCAAGTTTTCTAAGAGGAATAGTGTGCTCATCTTGCCCCAAAACTTCTTATGAATGGCTACTATGGAACAATGGATGAATGGTAAGATATGAGGATAGCTCAAGCTTATAGGACTCCGCACTTATCTTCACCAAGTTTTGGAACGGTCCACAAGGCCCAAAAGATAATGCACAATACATCTTGATGGAAAGAGTTTCAGAGTCCTCGTGTATTTTAAGATATACCCACATGCTTGCTTGCAGCCCTCGAGATTGCCTATGCTCGTAAACAAAAAATCTTGCACAATCCTATTGCAATCGTCAGCATGTAGATGATCATCTATGGATTACAACTTAAGCCCTCGAATCTTGCCAGAATGAGTAATTTTGGCTCATAATCAATGTCACAAAGTGATGGTGTGGCATGCCCAATTGGAAGGAAAGTGACCGAGAGGACAAGGAGAAGCTGATCTCCGAAAGAACTCACAGAAGTTTTGGGCGTAGGGTCTAAAAGAAAAGGACGGGATTTCAATCTAATATACCACCCAGCTTACGGAGCACCGATCAAGGGGCCTAAAACCCTAAAACCAAAAGCTTGAACTTTGAGGCTGATTTTTGTAAATCGCACTTATATGCTTATGTGGCAAATCGTATGAATGCTGATGTGGTAGCACTATACGGATTTTCAATGTTCTTTGTTGGTTGTCCTATGTGGTAGGCTGTACAAATTTCCACATTTTATGTTGGCAGCTTTTGACAGTTTCTACATTGGCTTTTCGGGTTAATTATTTTAGGGTAAAGTGATATTGGGGTTCTTTTTTTGCGCAACCCTTGTAATTTTATAAGAGCCCTTGGGGCCTCACTCTGCAGAGCATCTAGATGCAGAGTGTGAGAGCAAAGGACCCCTATTCACATGTGTAGAGTTGCTATAAGACAATATAGGAGATACTTTTCCAAAGTACTTTGATAAATAAAGACATGCTTGTAACCTTCAATGGTTGACTATGTATTTTATCTATCCAACAATCTCAAGATGCTTAGAGGATGACATGCATGACTATATTTTCAATCATGAAAAAGCCATTTTTGGGAAATAAAAACGCAGCTATGTTTCCTCGGGGTGGGGTGGGGGTGTTCACTTAATAATTATGTGACTATCACATGAGTGCAACAGAAGGGGGTATTAAATTTCTTTTTTCTCATATTTTCACATACAGAAGGGTACCATAACATGGAACTGGAAAAAATATATAGATTGAATAAGAAAAGGGTGTGTTTTATTTTTCAAAAATTTAAAGATAAGGAGTTCTAGAAATAGTCCTTTTACGCATGTTCTACTTGTTTCAGTGGGATCATCTTAAAAGTGGCTATCACCATATTAGGATCACTCGTAGAGATGTATACAAGATTGAGTTTATGACGTCCTTCATATTCTACAAGTATTTGGTGATGCCTTTTGGTCTCACAAATACTCTTGCAATTAGTAGATGATGGAGGGGCATGACAACTCCCCACATCTCCTGTGACTATGCTTGAAGCACAATCATGAGAGCAAAAACCTATCCAAGGGGCAAAGGATGAAGAACCATTAATATAGACCTTGCATATGTGTGGAGTCTAGCAAAGAAATAAATTAGTGAGGGCTTGATATGTGTGATTTTCTATGTCCTTTGAACTGATCTCCTTCCCACATGAAGTATTTCTTGTTGGCGCTTCCGCATCTTGGTGACGTGATCCATCATGGATATTGTCACAAAATTGATAATGTGGCAATCCGACACAAGACAGAGAGTGACATGTGGTAGATCGCTCGGAAAATGCAACGACTTAACACTGATTATGTGGTAGCCATACAACACTAACATGACATGCTTTTTGGCAATTAAAACTTTGGTGCGAGATTTTTGTATCGATTGCTTTTGGCTTTAGTGACTATAAAAATAGGGGTCATTCTTGGCACATCAGTGCATGGTTGCAGTGTGACTCCTCGAGAGTTGTAGGATGTGATTTATCAATATAAAAAGAAGTAACAAAAGGAATGCCAGACTTGGGCGCCAATACATTTGGAAGTGGAATTCTGCCACTTCGTGTCGAGACTACTCTTTGGTTTCAATTTAAAGTGTTAAAGTTTTTAGTTCTTTTCATGTGTTGTTGTGAGATTATAGCCTTCTTAGTACCAAGCCGGTTACAGTGGTATTAGAGCATCATTTGATCCTTGAATGGAAGATCCAATCCAACTTTTTGTAGCACAGGTTATGGACTCTAATTGAGAAGTCAATTAGGAATAGAAAGTCATCCCACCTGTAATTCTGAAGGATGAACCGAGCAACAATGGAGATTCGAACAAGGATTGATTGGTTGATAAGAAGTTTGATAATCATCTTGAAGAATCTTTGATCAAAGATCCATAGTTTGCACAAATTTGACGAAAATTGCAAGTTTGTACTTGTACTAAGCGCCTCATGTAGTATTCCAAGAATCCTAAATATGAGAAAGTGAAAGAAAAGCCAAAATCTGATATGAAACTTCTCTTTTGACATCAGAGTAAATTGATCTAGCCATAGAGCAAAAGATCAATAAAATCATGAAACATAGAAAGCACTCTCGCAAGGAAGAACTCCGAGTCTTTAGCTGACTATTGAGTGACAGTCAACTTTTGATAATTGGGCAAGGTAGGGGTCAGAAAGGAAACACCGCCAACGTGTGCACTTTGAGAAAAACTTCAATTCTCCTTCTTCTTCTTCTTCTTGTTCCAGTTCTAGTGAGGAAGAAAGAGGGAAGGTGAGGTAACTAAAGTACCGAAAAAGTAAATTAAGAGAGAGCCACAAGAAACATCATCCTTTTGATGCAAATACTGCATCTTCTCCGATGATGACTCTTACACCTTCAAAACCATTTTTGGTACAAAGAGGAATCAATTGATTCGAGAACCGATGTATGACAATTTGGAATGGAGAAAGAACAAGAAGTCAGAAGAAGGACCAGAGACTTCAAAGAGGCGAAGGAAAGAGCAAAGGAGGGGAAATCAAAGGCGGACAAGCTTGTCCCTGAATCTATGGGGACGGTTGAGGACTGTGAGGATGAGAGTACAGAGCTTTGCAGAGTGTGGGGCAAAGCACAAGATCAAGAATCTCTAATTTTCTTTGGCAATGGCACCAAGGACAACTTCATTTCCACTAAGATGGCGGCATGTTTAGGAATCAAGCTTGAAAATAGGGAACCACATATGGATGCAATATTAGCGGCATCAGGGCGCATGAAGTCACCAAAATGCTCGTCATAGACAAGCTTCGGCTGAATTGTCAAGATTACTTAGGACATGAGAACTTCAACATTATGCCATTCGAAGGGTGTGATACCATATAATTGATCCCTAGTAGTACTCCTCCAAACCAACCATCTTTCAAAGTGAGTTGAGCCCAGGAGGAAGAGATCATGAGACAAGTACATGATCTTTTGGAAAAGGATTTGATCCAGCATCCCTAGTAGTACTCCTCCAAACCAACCACCTTTCAAAGTGAGTTGAGCCCTAGAGGAAGAGATCATGAGCCAAGTACATGATCTTTTGGAAAAGGATTTGATCCAGCATAGTACCTCACCTTTCTGTTCTCTAGTATTACTTGTGTATAAGACTTGGAGGATGCATAGAAATTATGAGTCAAGTACAAGACCTTTGGAATAGGATTTGATTCAGCATAGTCCTTTTTGTTCTCCAATATTACTTGTGTACAAGAAAGACGGACCTTGGAGGATATGTATCTACTATAGGGCTCTCAATGAGATTACCATCAAGAACAGGCTTCTTATACCAAGGATCGATGATATTCTTGATAGATTTCCATGTTCTACTTGTTTCAGTAGGATCGTCTTAAAAGTGGCTATCATCATATTAGGATTGCTCCTAGAGATGTATACAAGACCGCGTCCAGGACGTCCTTCGGATCCTACGAGTCTTTGGTAATGCCTTTCGGTCTCATGAATGCTCTTGCAATGTTCAACGGGAAGATGGGGGAGATCATTAGAGAGTATAGAGAGTTTTGTGGGTAGATTTTTCTACAGCAACATTGTTTTCGCAAAATCTATAACATCTTGTATCTGTTGCTTCTTGTATCAGCTGCTTTTGGCCGCAGTGCTATAAAGGTATGCCTAGGGGGTCATAGAAAGATGTATTGTGTGACACATATCGATGTAAAAAGAAGTAACGGAAGGCACGCCAAGATTTGGAGCCGGTGCATGTGGAAGTGAAACTCCACCACTTCTATCAGAAAGTCCTACTATTTGATTTCAAGTTGAAGTGCTAAAGTTTTTAGTTATGTTTTTATGTTGCTATGAGATTACCGTCTTGTAATTGCCAAGCAGGTTACACATACTTTAGTTGCATCTAGGGAACTCAATTGCACCTTCGTAGCTATTTGGTGCATCAAAGAGCCTCGCTCATATAGGGAAGCAAGATGGTCCCAAATGTTCTTTGCATCCATCATCATCTTCATGGGATTTCTCATGGATGGAGTACTGTTGAGAATCATGAAGGAACAAACCCAAGCACCCACAGAGAGCTGCACAAACTACGTCATCCTTCTACTTCTTAAAATCACTTGTAACAAAGCCTCCAAGCTTGTAAGAGTCGAAGACCGCCATCATGGTCGCACGCCATATGGCACATTTGTTACCAACCGGTTGCCGATCCATTAAAAAGGTGGGATGTGTGGGGATCTTGATTGGTTTTTCATCTACTTCAGTGTAGAAGTGAAACCAATCACCCACGCTGTAGGAACTCTTGCATCCTCACGAGCATTGTTTATCGTCCTTTTGTTTCCACCAAGCTTCATTGTAGTGAGGGAGTTTTGGTCGAGTAAACAAAGCCGTCAAGCTTGTAAGAGGGGAAGACCGCCACTGTGGTGACACATTTGCTACCAACCAATTGCCGATCCATTGAAAAGGTATGAAGTGTGGGGATCTTGTGGGCCTCAAGGACGACATCATTAAGGAACTCCCTTGCGCCTTTTATCTTGGTGCCAGAAGCAATAAATTTGACTCATAAGGAGTCTTCCTGAGCTTTTGTTGCAAGGCTTTGGGAAGAGCTTTTTGCATCCATTTCCAGGTCATGGAAGTCACCATGATTTTGGGGTAATTTAGTCAGGAGAGCCTTGGCCCTCCTCATTAGGTCTCTCCATGTTGGAGTACCATATTCTGGAGTTGATCATCAAGGGCTTTCTCTCTTCATACTACAACTCAGTAAAGTGGATTGTAGTCAGCGAGGCACAACACAGCAGTGACAATATAATCGGGGACCCCTCCCTCATTGGGCGATCAGAGAGCGGTACCTGTGGCCAAGGTGAGCTTGAGCTTGAGCTTCACACATTTCCGGAATGACGAGCAGAAGCATTGACAGCGGGAAGAGCGCATCGCAAGCGTGACCTGGAGTAGCCTCCAAAGTCGTGTGTGTGGCCCCCATGTCGCTACCCTGCTGCTGCTGCGCAGCGAGATGCTTGCTTTATCGCCTGATTGAGAGGGGGCCCCTCACAGAGGAGGAAGCCCTTGCCAAAAATTTCTAGTATGGTATTCTTTAGTAAAAGGCGAAAGAATAGTTCGCTCTGTGCTCAACCCGCACCTTGCAGGCTTCAGTCGGAGGCCTCAAGAGAAGTCACCCTTGCGTCTTGCGCCCCCGCATGTGGGATCTAATGCTCCTCTTTTCTCTACTAATGTGCTTTGCTATGTGCCCCTTGCCCATGGTCTATTGCATAGGGGTGGCATTTCTTCAGCGCTCTTTTGTTCTTATCCTGGAAATTCTACCACTGACTTTTGAACATGAGCAACCCTCACTTTGCAACTCTTTTCCACGTAGCACATCCATAGAATGCTAAGGCCTTACTGCCAAAATGTGCTTTGGCGAAGAGCAAATAGCAAAGCAAGAGCCATCCGTTTTATTTTCGACCTTTTTGTGTCCTAACCGTTCCTTGCGCTATCCAAAGTGCGCTCTGGGTAGCGACAACGTCCGAGGATACGCCTCTTCCCACCCTTCCGTGCTTCTCTCTCCCCTAACCCTCTGGTTGGCTTAGAGAAGTTGCCCTATTAGAGTAGAGAGAGTGTGCCCCACTCAACTTTACAATCTCCTTCATTGGCTTTGTACGAGAGGCAGATTGAGTTTCATCTTCCTTTAATAATACTTGTGTCAATATTCTGGCCAACATAGCTCAAGTTGAGCACAATGTATTCAAACTCCTACATTTGTACTAGCCACTTGGAGATCTACGGATTTTGTATCACAAAAGAAAAAATCTCCTCTAAAGTTAAGATCTCACAATTTTTAGGCAACAAATGGTAGTAAACTTTCCCACAGTGAACATGAGAGCCATGGCCACGTGTTCAACAACAATGTAGTCTTTTCCTACACGTGTCATTACTTGACTCACAAAGTAGATAGGCCTCATGAAAGAGGTTTCGACATTTTTTGCATTCACAATGCACAAATATAGTCACTTTTGATACGTGCTCTCACCAAAAAAAGAAAAAAAAAGATCATACCACTTTGATAATGGTTAGGTGAGAACTTAGGATCTTCCTTACTTCCTCATCATAGACGAAATTGTCAGAATCTCCAAGTCTCCTTTAAGCCTACTAACATGAAAAACTGGGTGGATCTCGCTTGTTTGTGGTAGTTGGAGTTTGTAGCTCTCTCCCCTATCTTCTTAAGCATTTTGTAAGGACCACAATACCTAGGGGATAACTTTTGGACACATTCCAATTTTCACGGCCTCTTATTTTTCATGCGCCTTAAGATAAAACTTGTTCTCCTTTCTCAAATGTAAGAGGTCTCCTATGAGGATCAACATAGGTTCTAGTTCTATCTCGAGCTCTCTTAATGTTGCTTTGAGCAAGTTTAAGCATATGATCTTCCAAGAAATCTTTAGCTGCTTGAACTTTCTCATTTTGCAATCCTATCGCATAGGGAGCTCTTGATTAAAATCCATACTTTAACATGAATGGACTATATGCTATGGAAGAGTATTGGGCACTCTTATATGCAAACGCTGCTACAAGTAAGTACTCTTTCGAATTATTTTTCTTTTTACTTTCATATGCTCATAGTATATCTTCCAATATGCCCATATATTTATGGATGATTAGTTAAACTCATGCTAAGCTTGGTCTCAAGTCTAGCAAAAAAAGTTCTCCAGAAGTGGCTATTAAATTTTCTATTCCAATTGGATATGATGTCTATAGGTAGGCCATAAAGTGGATATAGATGGTGAACAAATAACCTAGCCAGTTCACGAGCCTTTACATCTAAAGTGGTAGGAATAAACCTAGCCATCTTGGTTAACCTATCAACGGTTACCCACATAGATTCATGCCCCCTTTGTGTTCTAGGTAATCTTTTTCTTAAAAGGTGGTCTTTTATCTTTTGAAATTTTTTTTTTTTTCCGTTCAGAAATGGCCATAAAGTTCTTGCTTCCTTACCTCTAGACTCACCATCAGTGGGGTTTGAAGTGCTTTTTAAGTGTGTATGACCTTCATAGATTTGAGCAAGTTTAATTGCATCCGCTAAAGTCTTAGCATTACTCCTTTTTACTTCTCTCTTAAATGCTTCTCTAATCCTGAAGTTTAATGATGATTTCATGGTATTTGGCTATATAAGTAAGCAGTAGTTGCGCCTTTCCAAAGCCTTATTCAAATCATCCCAATTTGTTTTCAATTCCTTCTTGAATAGAAAAATAACTTCAAAAGACCTTTTCAAATTGTTTAAACTTTTCACTAGTTTCTTTGAGGCTCATCCACCATTTACAGGCTTTAGGGCCTAAGGTGAGACTTTCCTCAAGCACGTGGTACTCTGAGGCTCATCCATTTATAGGATTTAGGGCCTAAGGTTAGACTTTCCTCAAGCACGTGTTACTCTGGAGGAGTCTTTCTAAGCCTATGCAACTCTTGCCATTTTTGGAGGACGGTGTAAATTGAGGTTTTGTTTCTACCTTTTTCCTCACCACTAAATTGGGGTGGTTTCCTATCTTTAAAACAAATTTTTTTCTAGCCCTTGGAGATGATCTTGAAATGGAATATTCTTATCTTTGGGCATTGTCTCCACATCCTTGTATGTAGATGGAGTATCCAAAAATATCGATTCTTGGATTATTTTACCTTTTTCAAATCAATTGAGTTAGTTTACTCAATAATGTTTTCATAATGTCTAGTGCACTAAGGAAGGTTTGCATTTGGATTTCCATAGTGGGTACCCTCATTGGTAATTGTTCATGCTACTCATGAGAGACTACGTTGCAGTCGTCATCATGTTCCCTAGTCATGGAAAGTCTCTTTTGAAGGGGGCTATTTCAAAACATGAGCATATATCTTCATTTCTCTTAAGCATATTATCGTCAAACAGATGGAAAAAGTGAAATCACAAAATTGACTATTCTTGATCCTATGTTGATGCAAAGGACCCAAGTAGGGAAAATGGGAGAAATATGTGCCCGATCAGCCTACACTCTGGCTACTCGTCCAATTCTGACCCATCCAAAGCTGATGTAAATCAATCCTTGACCTTCTCCGAATCAACCCTTATCTATGCCCGGCTTGATGCAAAATTTGATGTGTGACCTGATAAAAAACTTCCCCTAAATTCATCCAAATTCTAGTGCACATCGGTGACCAATTGTTACAAGTAATAAACCCAAATCAGGTTGCCCCCCCCCCCCCATAAATATGATACCCCCTCCCTTATTTTTAAGCTTGGGAGAGAAATTATTGGGGGCTTGCCCCTAACTTACACGCTTGTCTAATTTGTAACCCCCCCCCCCCCCCCCCCCGTACTTACGTGGTGCGGTAAGTTTTTCATGGTGAATCCCCCGGGAAAGAGAGTCTTGTGAGATGTACATGGTTTGGTGTCAGTCTTATGTACAGTCTTTTAGTGTTTCTAAAATTAAGAAAGATCTTTCTTTTTGATAGCGCATAGCTAACATAGGAACCTACATATCTAGCCTATGATGTAATTTTTCACCTTTTTTATCAATTTGGACACCTATAGCTCTAAGCCTTTGTAATTCTTTTACTTTCAAAATTAATTTGTAAGCCACTATGTCATTATGAGCCAGATAGAGTGGGGCTTAATGCTTCTAGATTGTAACAATGGAATCCTAGGCTACAAAGAGTTAGAACAATTTCTCATTTTTGAACCTAGAACCTTTGGCTAAGGTATAAAAAGCCTTTTTTTTTTGTAAAACTTAAAGGAGACTTTTTGGATAATAAGCGGTACGATTGATTATTAGAGCACCGTGTACTCTCCAACTTTCTTCTCAAGCTCATAACTCCCTCATAAAGTGTTTGTTTGAACTGTAGTCTACTTCATTGTGTTCACAGGTGAAATATCTTCATGATATTGTGCTTTTCTTGCCTAAAATTGTGTTTTTGTTGTTGCTCACTTGCTCTTTAATATGCTTATAACTCAAAATTAACTTAATAAAACAACATACATTGGAGGGGTTTAGGAACATCGTTGCTAAGCTCTAAGGTGTATTCGGGGGTGAAAGTGGTTAGGTCAAATTTTCCCTGTACATAGTAAGTGCAATTTTGGCAAGTGGTCAAAAGGGGAATTTGAGGGTATAGGCATGTTTCTTTAGATGTTTCCTATCCATCCTAAGAGTTTCATCTCATTTGGACTTTGTTTGCCTAGTGAATTGACAAAATTTTCTTGCAGTGTCATAGTTAGCACTTATTGCCTGACATGCAATTGTGTGTAGATACGAGTTGGATCGAATGTGATTTTTGAGAGACTAACAACCTCTTTGTAGCCTCCATGCACTAGTCAAGTTGACTCCGTCCCACAGTATGACATTTATGTATGTGGTCACTATAGTAAGATATCGAGGCTTGGCATTTAGAGAGCCCCACATTTTGACGCTGTTTTCGGAGACGAGGTGACCTAATTTGGGAAAAACCTTAGTGCTTTGTAGTTTTGTCGAGAAACTTCCTCTAGGTTCGTCTGGAGTACAAAAAAAAAACTTTTAGAAACCACAAGGTTGAGGCGTGTCTACTTCAGTAGTGTAGAGGTGTCTTGGGAGTAGTTGTACTCGCTAAGGACCTTCAAGCTTAGATTAGGTCATTTTCTAGTGGTTGATAGCTTAGACTATGTCAGAGTCTGAGTGTTGATGCACTTTTCAAGCTAAAAACAAAGAAAAACTAGTGTTGGTGGACACTTTCCACTATCTTTTGGTTGGTGTGAATAGTAGTAGGGTAAGTAGGAATCAAGGAAGGTTTTCAATCCATCTCACTCTATGAATTGACATTGTTGAAGTTTCATAGAAAAATTTAAAATTTTTGAGTTATGGGACTTATAAGGTGTATTCAAAGCTTCAAAATAACATTTCTAGTCATCACTAGTCTTGGAAAGGCTATAACAACCTACGCGTAAGTCAAAAATCAACTTTTAGGAAATTTTCAAAGTTTGACAAAAAATAAGCTTATTATCTCCCCGTGTTAGATGCATGTAAAGTGACTTTTATTAGCCAAAAGTGCTTGCATTAGCTTGTATAAGACTTGATGCCATCAAAATTCCAAAAAAGTGCAGATTCTATCGTGTACATAATAAGCATTTTTTTTCTCTCAGGTAGGAAACTAAACTTTTTTCACATGGATATCTTGTTTTTGTGATATGCTAACACTGTTGTGAAGGCACAAGTGATTTTAACTCCATTTGGGAGCAAAATTGGACTAAAACAACCTTCTTTCTAAACAGACAGACAGTTGAAGGTTAGAACACTTAAAAATGAATAGGACTTGACAAAACTCTTTGACGGGCCTTTAACACTTGTTACAACTGTGGGAAGTGAAAAAATGGAATAGAGTTGCAAAAATCACCACCTAGATAATAGGCGCACTTAATATCAGGGGGTCAAAAAGAAAAAAATTTAAGTATTTCTCAACTTTGCAAGTATAAGCATAGTGTAGGGAGGTTTTGATTCAAGTTAGCATTTGGACTTGTAAGTTGTCAGATTAGGCTCAGTCACTGAAACCAGAGTGCAGACACAAAATTTGGCCTAGAAACTTCAAAATTGAACCAAACTTCATGAAATTTTTTTTTGGCTTGATTAGAGCGTGTACATCCTGTAGAAGCCAAAAAAGTTGAAAAGTTCCTTTATTTTGATCTAAGAGATAATAAGCGCGCTTAATGTCTTCTACCCTGAAAATTGAACTTTTGCAAGTTTTTCCAAGGGGATTGGGTCTAGGGTAGCAATAGAGTGCTTCGAAAAAGTTTCAACTAATTTGGACATCATTTGACTTGTATTATCACTAGATTCACAATTGAAATTGCCAGATACAGAAACTCTTGTGGAAGTAGATCAAATTGACCAAAATTTGAAATAAGCACATTCAAGGCTTGTTGGACACATGCTAGTGCTTGACCAATGTGGACCAGAAAAAGCAAAAAAATTATCATTTTTGGCCCAGTAGATAATAAGAGTGTTTATTATCTCTTTCTAGCCAAAGGGCTCCATTCTGACTATTTTTGGTCTAGATAACTGATAGATACCATATGCGATTCACCTACCAAGTTTGAAGTCATTTGGATACTATTTGCTACTTGAAATTGAGTTTTTTGGAATTGAAGGTTGCAGATTGACCTTGTGGCTATTTTGACAGGATTGAAGCAAACATTTTTACCAAGAGTCTTTGTATATTGTTGTAGATCAATAGACTAAATTATATACCTTTGATTGTATAGGAGTAATTGGGATCTATCTCGACAAACTATCAGATTGGATTTACTACTACGGAAATGGATTGGTATTGGTACTAAAGGCAAGGTATTCATTTCCATTAAGTAGTTCAAGTATTTATGTACTAAAGGTACATGTCAAATTGTCATGAATCAAGGTTATACTAGAGAAACTGAGAGTACGGTATCAACAGAGGAGAGTGTAAACCAAGGGAAGCCTTTAGAGAATATAGTGGAAGAAGTGCCTAACACTTACTCCGACTCAAGTTCCGAGATTTCTTTCTTCTTGACTCGGTCGGGGCCTAAAACCTCTCTCACGTTCAAGCACATTTTGACCTTCTTCAAGACTAACAAGCATGGGCCCCAAATTTATCTGAAGAATTTGTGGTGAAGATCGATGATCACACAATTGAGTTTGAAGAGGATGTTAGAGTTAACAAGCAAGATACCTTTTATATGGACCGAAACAGAGTGCGATACCTCGAAATACAGAATTGTGACATTGTGCACAAATGGGGATTGAAAGTTGATACTTTGATTCCAGACATTGCCACTAAAGAGGGATCACCAGTGTAAAAATTAGAAGGGTATGATCAAATAGATGCTAAACCTAATATGGATCACTCGTGCTAAACCGGGACGGTTGACACCCTTGAAAATCATGTTTATTTTCAAGATAAGCGAGAAAGGCCTAGCAAATCTTCCTGTCCATCTCTTTAGAGTTTTTTATAACAATAACTTTGTTATGATGACTCTAAATGAGTCTTAACAGATAAAGTACCAGTGATAGTTAATCCGAGAAATCATCATGGGTATGAGGCCTGAAACAAAGCAGAATTTGGGACCAAATGAAAGAGCCTTTGGCAATATGGCCAATCAATTTGGAAGCACGCCTTGAGGTAGCTACCTCAATGATGGAAATTGGGGAAGAGATGAAAAATCCACCATTAACCGAAGAAGAATGGGTGGCACCAAGATAAGAAGAGGTCCACATGAGCCACACCTACCAAGTAACTGGTTTGAAGGCTTAGTGGGAGAAACACCGACCAAGAGAGCGGGTGTAGAACATATCTGTAGGGTCAGACTAGCTGGCTTTCAAAATTGGATCAAAAAATATAGCGGATATGGGGATCCATATGACCATTTAGCAAGCTTCAGGCAGGTTCTGAGATCTGAGTGTATAACGGACTTCCATACTCAGTTTGAGGGGTTTGGAATGACTTTAGAAGGTAAAGACTTAACTTGGTTCTAGATCATACCACCTGGATCAATGATTGATCTGTCGACATTGGCTATGCGATTTGTCACTGCTTGTTCAAAAATGGGAATCGAACACAGCATGAGAGCACAAATCTACAACTTCAAACAGAGACAAGGAGAAATTGTGAGAGATTGTGTGAGTCAAATGATACAGTACATTGAGATATGTCCGGAGTTGAAAATTTCGACCAAGGAAAGACTTGTTGCCTTATTGATAGAAGGTTTACTCAACAAGGAGTTGCATGCCATTCTGCATAGCAAGAAACATATAAATTGGGAAGTGTGCTGCTTGGATGCAATAAACTTAGGAGATGATTGCGGAATCTTCAATGAGGAGAGCATTGTTAAGAATACTCAGAGTGAGCGTACCACATCTCAATTATACCAACACGCGTAGGGCCAACTATGGCAGGTCCTGCAAATGCTATTGAAGATATGCTCAAACGCATGAATGATATGATGACTAACATGCAAAGGATTCCAATGCGAGGTCCGGTACAGGGTCCACTACAAGGGCAACCTATGGGTGGCACAACCCAGACCATCAAAATGGTGTGCCATTGAAGGAAAATGGACAAACCATGAAACAAACAAGTGCTATTATAAGCCTAAATATGACAAAAACGTCTAGTATGTGCCACAACCTATATTAGGTCAGCAACCACGTCTACTAGGAAATAATGATGTACCAGTTTAGTACATGCTTCCTAAAAAGCATGTGGATGAGTAGGCTCTAGTGCCAGTTACGCCATACAATGAAGCAAGTTTGTCAACCTTGGGAGTAGAGGATGAGTGGTACACTCAATCAACTCCTACCATGGTAGAACATGTTTATCAAGCACCTCCAGAGGCAACACCGGTTTACTTTATTGCAAGCCAAGGAGCCAGACCACCCATGATGAAACAAATGCCTAAGCCAAAAATGGGGAATCTCCATAATTGTGATTTAGATAACCATTGGAAAAATGTTGTCCAGATCCACGCAAGAACGCTCGACTATTTGAAGCATACTACATGCAACGTGGTCTAAAAAGTGGACATTTTCTTGATGAATGTCCTACAAATCCGGCTAACAAAGAGAAAAATGCCATAAATGTAGTACAAGTCCTACTAAGCAGCTCGTTTGATGGTGAACGTACTATCTTGATTCGAGTAGTTACTAGGGCCTACGCCAAGAAAAATAGGCAAAACAGTGCAAGCGAATCTGAAATGACCAAAAACTCTTCTAAAGACTCTAAGAGAGAAAGACGAGGACATTACAACCTTAAAAGACAAAACCAATGAAGGGAAATTGAAGAGAAATTTTAGAAAAAGGTTGAGGAAATGACTTAACCAATGTCGTTAAGATTTAAGGAATCAAAACCGAGATCGGGAGGATCCATGTTGATAGATAAAATATAGGAACCCATCAATGCAGCCTTGGAAGCTTTCCAAGCGGGACTAAAAGCGGGTCAAACACTGGAAACAAAATGGAAAAACTATCCAACCATCACCTGACATGGAAGCCACAAAACTTGAAGCTTATAAGAAGTTAGTGCAAATCATGCAATCAATGGTGGAACCACAAAAGCCAAACCTGGAAATCATAGGAAAATTAGGTGAAAATCGAAACTTGTGGAAACAAAAGATGTTGAGGAACCAAAAGAGTCTTTAGTAAAAATTGGCAATCTGAATGAATAGTTCCAGACTGTGAGGAAGGGCTAGATGGAATCCCCTTAGTAGAGGAGGATTGGCCAAACCATATGTGGGAAAGAGTGAGGGAAGTGAGCGATGGAAGCTTAACACTGAATTTGAGAAAGTTTACTTGGATCAACCACCCATGGAGCTAGACAAACAATCTTTGTATGTAGTTTGGGGATCAAAGCAATCAAGCCTATCCAAGGCTCTTGGACGCTTCAGACACTACCCTCATACTTGGGAGAAAACAAAGAAAAATCACCAGTCTTTAAAACCATGAGGCTAAATACACCAAAGCAGACATTGGATGTGGAGAATTTGTAGTCAATCATGTCAGGTCACATTCAATGCACCATCATGTTGGGTGAGTTGTTGAAGATACGGCCACATGTATGGAGGGATCTCCAAGGTACAATGGAAAAGATGGGCATAACAGGGTTAACCAAAGAAAACCTTGATGAATTGTGTAAGGAAGAAGCGCAAACCAAAATTGTTATATGCGTGCCTATGAAAAAAGTAGGAGATTACTACAAAGGAATCGAAGGAAAAAAAACCCTTCCCATGCAATACAATGATGTAACACCCATGGATATTCTAGATAGTGAGGTAGGTATCACCATCGCAAAAAAAGCAGTCTAGGAAAGCGAGAAAAGCCATCAATTAGGCAAACATTAATGAAAGTGCAATTGGCAGATGGGCACATTGAGAAACCCATGGGGTTGTTGGAAAATGTGATAGTCAGCTCTCGTGGAATTGACTATCAGCATACTTTTGCCATTGTAGATTTTTGTAAAAACTTGAAGCATGAAATTATTTTAAGGCAAGCTTTCATGAGACAAATACAGTTGATCCAAGATTAAAGAAATGACTGTCTCTACTTGAAACAAGCTAAATCTGTTGGATTTAGGGTTGCAGGAAAACACACACACCTTGGAGAAGACGAAGGAAGCTCAAGGCACACAATAGAGAATGTATTACTTATTAGTGTGCAATAGAAAGATAGATAGCCCTAGAGTGATGGGTCCGTGCATATACAATGCACGGGGAAAAAAACCTCCTAGTGAGGGAAAAAATGCCCCAGCGGTCTAAATGTATTCACACACATCAGTACCACACGTATATGGCAATAAATCTCCCTGGAGGTGATGCGGTGAATGAGAGCTAGCAGAAAGAGTTTAGGGAAGTGCCATGCCATGAGGACATGATCAGTGTACAAAGGGGAGTAAGCCGAAATCTTTGCAAAAAGATTTGAACTTCTCACAAGACAACGCCTTTGTGAAAAGATCTGCAAGGTTGTCATGTGTTGGCACGTAAGCCAAGCTGATATCTCTTATTGAGAGCCTCTCCCTAACATAGTGGTAATGCACCTCAATGTGCTTTGTGCGAGCATTAAAAACTAGGTTCCTCGCAACTGCCAATGTGCTCTAAGTGTCAGTGTAGATAGTGTTGGCAGTGTCCTGTCCAAAACCCAAATCGGCCATAAGGCGTCTGAGCCATTCACACTCAATCATAGCTGTGAATACTGCCCTGTACTCAGCCTCACAACTAGAAGTGGCCACAGTAGGTTGCTTCTTGCTCAACCATGAGATACATGAACTATCGAGAATGAAACAGAAACCACTTGCGGACACTCGCGTGTCAAAACAACCAGCCCAATCTGAGTCCAAAAAAGCATGTAAGTGTGGCGGCAATAATCTCCCCTTGGGACAAAAAAAGCCAAGATGTAAAGTGCCACTCAAGTAGCAATAAATCCTCTAGACAGCCTGCCAATGCTTAGACCTTGGGCTATGCATAAATTTGCTGACATGTGAGACTGCAAACTGAATATCTGGCCTTGTGTTGCATATATTAATGAGGCGTCCAATAGTAGTTTGGTAAAGAGTGACATCGGGCACGATCACCAACATCATGAAGACTCAATTTCAAACTTGTTTCCATGGCAGTGGCAATATTTTTTCAATCCTCAAGTCAAAACTTACATAGCAATGTCTCTATGTAACTTGTTTGACACAAGGCAATACCACCATCAAACTGCTTAAACTATATGCCCAAGTAATGATGCAACAGTCCCAAATCTTTCATCTTGAAAGTAAAATTCAAATCAGCCTTAAATTCAGTAATATGTCTCTCATTTGGTCTAGTGATTAGCAAATCATCCACATAGAGAACGACAATGAGAAGTACATCACTGTCACGCTTTACATACAATGTGCTTTCTATTGGACTGTTACGAAAACCTCATTTGATCAAATGAGTGGTAGCCTTCTCATACCAAGCACGAGGAGATTGCTTCAACCCATACAAAGATTTCTTACCTTTGCACACTTTTTCTTCCTGCCCTTTAATGACAAAACCATGAGGCTGCGTTACATAAACTTCCTCAAATATGTCACCATTTTAGAAAGCATTAATAACAATGTCTAATTGATGTACATCCCAACAACAATGAGGTGCCAATGCACACAGAAAATGCACAGTAGTCATACAACAAGTGGGAGCAAAATTCTCTTCATAATCTATGCATTTTTTATGTGCATAACCCTTTGCAACAAATCGAGCCTTATAGCGATCAATCTCATCATCCGGCTTGCGTTTCAACTTGTAAACCCACTTTGTACCAATGGCCTTTTTTCCATGAGGCAAATCACATAAATTCCATGTGTCATTTTTTACAAGTGTATCATATTTTGAGCATGGCAAAAGATAGAGGTTCCTCAACATCACATAAGCTAGACACAGCCAGAGCATAACAATCTGATACATAAGATGCACGGCAAGAACCTCAACGAGTATGACTAGACAAAGGTGCGTCCAATTTATTGTCACGCAAAGTATGCACCAACCATTTTGGCATACCTCTAGCTTGCTCATTCTCAACCCTTTCCTCATCAAGTACATCATGTACATCTGCATCAGTAATAGGTTGATCTGTAACATTTTCAAAAACCCCCATAGGCTGTACATTTTGCCTCATTGGAATTTACATTCAAACTTCCACCACCGAAAAGAGGCAAACAAAGTGTTATAAACGGGCTTACATTAGTGCCTCTAGTACATGACAGCAAGGGCTCAACAGAATCTTCCACAAACACAACATCCCGTGAAACCAAGACACACTTTGTTTGCGGATGATACAACCTGTAACCTTTGCTTTCAACAGTATAACCAACAAAAATGCATTTGAAAGCCTTATCATCCAGTTTTTTGTGTTGCGTTTGTGGCACCAAAGCATATGTCAAAAGCCAAAAACATGCAATTGCTCAATAGAAGGCTTTTTATCATGCCATGCTTCATATGGAGTCATAGATTGCACAGCTTTTGTAGGACACCTGTTTAGTACATAAGTAGCACACATAATAGACTCAAGCCAAAACAAACGCTGTAAAGCTTGACTTTTGACCATACATCATGCCATTTTCTTAAGAGACCTATTTTTCCTCTCATCAACACCATTTTGTTCAGGTGTAAACGGCGCTATACATTGGTATTTTATCCCATGACTAGCCAGAAATGCATTAAATTCATGAGACATATACTCCCCCCCTCGATCTGAACGAAGGGTGGCCATAGTACATTTTCAGACATTTTCAACCATAGCTAGAATTTTTTTTGAAGCACATAAACACTTTGGACTTTGCTTTAAGTGGATACAACCACACATGCCTAGAGTAATCATCAATGAAAGTCACGAAGTAAAGGTAATTGCCCAAGGACGGAGTTTGCATGGGCCCACAAACATCATTATGCACAAGCTACAACTTGCATGTGCCCTAACTGAACCATCCTTTGGAAACTTTGAACGCTGCAAATTACCCAAAATACAACCTTCAAAACATGTTTGACAGGTGCTTCAAGAGGTGGCAAAGAAGCAACCATATCAGATTTTAGCAAACCCGGCAAACTGACAAAATTTACATGCCCAAAACGTGCATGCCAAAGTTTTTCATGTGTAACAGCCTTTGAATCCACAATAGCATTTGCAAAATTCTTCCCACACTTGTCATACAAAGTGATCTTATAGAGCCCACGACATAAAATGCCAGATGCAACAATTTTATCACCAAAACTGAGATCATGCATTGTACATTTGTCATCCACAAATTTGACTACAAGACCAAGTCTAGCAAGTGCAAATACAGACAACACTGTCTGAATACCACACATGTGAATGTGTAGCAACTGACATGCATGCATCATGGACAACACGATCAAGTACACTATGCACTAAAATCCCACTCTACATCTACATCAGCATCACAATCTCCTTTCACTAGAAGACTCCACAATAGCTGCACTTGTATTGGACCCTGTAGTTGATCCAACCTCTTTCTTCTTGACCTCTTTTGCCTTCAATTTTGAACACTGCTTGATCAAGTGATTATTAACTTTATGGTAGCATATTTTCTTTTTGCACAATTCATGAGAATTCCCAAACGAATTTCTAACAGCAGCAGCAGAAGCATTAGGAACATGTGATTTACCACTCGTAGAAGAACCATCAGAAGTGGCTACATTGTTGTTACCACCTTTTCTTTGAGCATCAATAAAGTCTTATTCAATTGCACGCTATATAGTCCTCTTTTTTATGGAAAGTGACTCTTGCAACAACAATGTGCATAATGCATCAAACTTGACAAATTCTGGATTTGCTTGGGTCATGAGTCTCCAAGTACTAGCAAAATTTTGGTAAGAATATGGCAAAGCATCAAGAACAATCTGCACAAGGGAGCTGTCACAAATGAATTTTCCTACAAAAATAAGTTGCTCATTTATATCCTTGACACTAGCAAGGAAAGTGTCCATTTCATCTTCCTCATGCATAATCTTCGGCTCCAAATCTTTACGTAGCAAAACAATTTTTTCCTCAGTGCGACTTGCATAAAGACCAGCCAGAATATCCAAGCCTATTTTGCTTAGCCGTAGACAAAACAGCATTGGCAGCAACAATCCTATCACCAAAAATGCAGTTTTTAATGATGGTTGATGCAAAGAATTGCATCACGGACAAGATAACGGGTAGATATCCTATCTTAAAGAAAGAAAAAAGCATGAATCAACAAAACAAAACCAAGCAAACATGATGAAACCAAAGAAAAGGAACCTCCTATGACCAAAACAGGAAAAAAAGCTAAGTATAAAGAGCCAAAAAGAACCTTAAAGGAGGTCTGGACCATTGAAATGGAATCTGAAAGCCAAAAACTAGGGGCAATCAATGTTTTGTCACGTTATAAGAAGTATACTCCACAAGATTGACAGATCATAATGAGCAACCAATGAGACAACCCAAGGAACCTGGAAAATCCTATGAGGGACCTGAAAATGCAAAACAAATTGAAAGTATACTCTACAAGATTGACAGATCATAGTGGAGCAACCAATGAGACAACCCAAGGAACTTAGAAAATCCTATGAGGGACTTGAAAATGTAAAACGAATTGACCTAGCGGAGCATGAGGAAGAATAAAAGTCAGTGTACATAGCTACTTCAGATTTGTCTCAGGAAGAGGAGGAGATCCCCATTAAAACTTTGAAGGAGTACATGGATGTCTTTGCTTGGTTTTACAAAGATCTCAAGGGGATGAATCCTGAATTTTTTCAGCATACTATCCCTATGAGAGATGTTGCTAAACCAAGTAGAAAAAGACCCTACACCTACAATGAGACATTCTCCAGAAAGATCAAGGAAGAAATAGAGAAGCTCAAGGAAGCCAAGTTCATTTATGAAATTGAACACATTGATTGGATATTGCCAATTATGGTAGTACCAAAAAACAATGGAAAACTCAGAGTGTGTCTTAACCTCAAGAAGGTTAATGCAACCACCATACGAGATAATGATCCTCTTCCTATCATGGATCATGTTTTAGAGTGAGTAGCTGGAAAAGAAGCTTACAGCTTCTTTGACAGATTTTTTGGATACAACCTGTTGACCATAGCTCCAAAAGATAAACATAAAGCGGCTTTTACCATGGAATGGGGAACTTTTGCGTATAGAGTCATGCCCCTTTTGGATTGACCAATGCATCGAGAACATTCCAGAGGTTAATGAGCTATGCCTTCAAGGAGTATCTATGAAATTTCCTCAAAATTTATGTTTAAGGGCTAATACTTAGGAAGAAGGCGAAGGGTTTGTGAAGCAGAAAGAGGAAGATTATTAGAATACAAGGAGAAGGTGGAATCTGATTTGCAAACTTTAAGGGATAATACTTAGGAAGAAGGCGAAGGGTTTGTGAAGCAGAAAGAGGAAGATTATTAGAATACAAGGAGAAGGTGGAATCTGATTTGCAACCACAAGATAACTTTCTATAACAAGGTTTTCAAGAATAATTAAAGTATCATCAACTTCAAATATATCAATTGGATTAAGCAGCCAGTTAAATGAAATTTGGGAATTCCGGTATAGCATCTGTGGCTCTTCTTTTATAAAATTTAATGGTTCTCGAATTGGTGTGGTGCACCTTTCTTGAGGGCTGAATATGATTGTTGTATTCTAATGACGTGATCATAATGGGGGGTAAAAAGAAGAAGAAGAAGTGCAATATTTGCATGAGTAGGAAGCATCAGATGGATGATTTTCCTTGTGCATTTGATGAGTGTTTGAAGGGAGACGCATGTAGGAAATGGTGTAGGGTTGATCTATGCACAAAATTTCATAAAATAATTTGTAAAGTGCAGCATTGGGCGGTTATAAAAAGCATGTGAGAAGTTGAGAGATACATTTGAGGATGATTTCAAGGGGGAGTCAAGTGATGATGATGACATCTGGATTGGCATGGAGTTCAAAAGTCACCAAGTGGGAGTAACAAAGATGGAGGAGAAGGAAGTGCAAAAGGAGCTTGGCCAGAGTGCCTCAAAGACCCCTTACCTACTCCTAACCTATCACTAGAGTAATGCTCATGCAGTGACTGTGGAATTTCTACCAAACATATCCACACAAGAAGATTTGTGTTCGGACAATGTTGTGGAATTGATATGTGACCCCATAAATAGATTTGAAAATAGGAACCCAGTGCGCTGAATGAACCTTAGAGGAGTTTACATATGCTAATTGTGATGGTTGGCAGATTCACACAAAAAGTCATTTTATTGTGTTTGATATTGCGGTTTGTTAGAAGTGTCAGAGAAAGGATATGCATATCAAAATTCAATTCAGGAGTTAGAAGTCAATCACAGGTCTAAGTTGAAGGAGGATTTGGACTTCTCGGAAGGGGAGGTTACACCAAAGCAGGATTTGAATCTGAGATCTAAAGTCAACCCAAGGAACGTCAAAGTCAACGTCAACATAGATGACAAATTTAAGGAGGATCTTAAGAAGTTGTTGCAAGTTCATTGATGTATTCTCTTGGGATCCGGGAGTGTATAAACATCAGATCAATTTGAAGGAGGTGTTTGACGACACCAAAAAGCTTTGGAACCAAGATATTGGACTGTTTCAAGAGCATTGTTCCAAGATATTAGATTGTTTCAAGAGCATTTGGCAATGCCCATTGACAAATACAAAGCATGATTTGAGGCTGTAGGAGAGCATACAGTCAAGGCGGAGAAAGTAAGTTAAAGGCAAGGGTTGCAAAATTGGAAATGCAAGTGGAAGTAGTAAGGAAGGAAGGGATGATGCAGAGGACCAGTCTATTGATTAAGGTTCACGATAAATAGGTTTAAGATGATAAAGAGTGCGGAAAGAAATGTGATGGGAAGGCAACAAAGATAATTGTAGATGCGGATGCAGAGCAGGAGTCGATGGTGGAATGTTGAACTCTTATGTGGGAAGTTACAAATTTTTTAAAGAATCGAAACTTTGGTTTTGAAGTATCTAAATCTTTGATGTTGATTAGAAATGTTCAGTCTGACTTTCACGATGTTTTCATTTGTGAGGAAACTTGGTGATCAAATTGACTACTTGGTAGATTGGGTTCATGTTTATTTGACAAAATTTGTTTTGATAGCATTCAACTTGAAATATGTCAAGTGCAGATATTTGAAGGATGTGAAGCAGGTTTTACAAGTCCAATGATGTATAGACAGGTGTGGAGAATCAAATCGGATTCAAGGAGGAAGTATGAGGCGGATTTTTGAGTGTTCTAGAAGTGTTTTCTGATTTGACAGTCAAATTTCTTTCATTCAGCTTGACAAGGGAGTATGGTTTGATTTTCAAAATGTGGAGGAAGTATTTTTTCAATGACAAGGCAGGAAGTCAGATAAGCAAAAAGTCAGCAGTGCGGCAGATCGATCAGAAATCAGTGGAGGATTATGTTGCATATGGAAAGTCAAAGGATTTGCAAAATTTCAAATCGAAGGATGTTCTGATGGCATTTATGCAGATTCTGTTTTATCTTTGCAAGATTCTTTTCCTATCTAGTTTACAGATCAAGGGATTGTGGGTCCGAGGTCAGAAGCCACCGAGCTGTGCCAAGTGTTTAAGGGCCAATACTTAGGAGGACTAGTTTTTGACATATGTATGAAGCTTAGTTTAGTATGATGACTTTTTAGATCTTGAGAAGTTAGAAGGTCATTTTGGTCTTTCATGTGGGAGGATTATGCAGTTATGTAACGTGATGGTGTCAGATGGATTTAATGTGTATCCATGGTGGAATTCTAAATGTCAATACAGTTTGTTAGACTATCTTGGTCTCTCTGTGTATTCCTTGTTCTGAGTATGAATCAAGTGCAGCAATGTTCAGTTTGAAGTGTGTGTGTATATGAAGCGATGTATGTGCAGTAGGCAAGTACCCATGGTTGTTAGGGTAGAAGTCACACACTGTTTTCAGATTGGGTGAAGAACTACTTGGCTCAGTAAGAATTATATAGTTTACATGGATAATGTTTGCGTGCATTCTGCAAAAAGAGAAAATCATTTAGAGGCATCCATCAACTGATTTTAAAGAAACATCCTACATGGCTCAACTACCCAAAGGCTAAGACCCCCTAAAGGTAGAGCTACAAAAGATTATATGGTCTAGAGTCTCTCCAAAAGCTGTGGAAATTTTCAAGAGGATCATGAATTTGGCATCCATTATGTTTATCGAAATTGCCAAGATTTTACTCAAATGCATACAAATTTTCCACCAATCAGAGCAGACCGATGCACCATGGAGGGCATTCCTCGAGGGCAATCAACGACTCTATTATGATTTGTCAAATCAATCACCCGATGAAGTTCTTTGCGGCTTGTATGCTCAAGTCATGTTTTTCCTCATACTACATTAAAACATTTGAGGAAGACTTCTACACATGATTCTTTACTTTTAGATCAAAGATCTTTGGCCCTTTGGTTGAGAACCTTTGAGCCAGGTTCATGGGCTACACAAGAATGGAGCTCAACACTCCTATTGACTTGTAGTTCCTGACCGAAGCGGACAAGAAACTATTGTATGCTTTGCCGTACGTGTCAAAGTTGGGAAAATTGCGTGTGCACTATGTGTGAGCCTCGAAAGGCTGCAAACACACAACTAGAAGAACGTAGCAAGCTCAGGGGCAGGGGTGTGTCACTCACCGCTCAATGCTTCCGTCATGAAGGATCCTGTGCTACGAAGAAGAAGGAGCCGTCGTCGATGCCATGCTCAACCGCCTTGTCGCTGTTGATGCCTGACAATGCTTGACAAAGACACACACACAGACTCTCTCTCTCTCTCTCTCTCTCTCTCTCTCTCTCTCTCTCTCTCAAGCATAAACACACACACACACACACATGTGAGCACACGAAGGAGAAGGAGACAGAGATGGAGCAAGAGCATTTCTTAGCTTACACCTCAAAGAATGAAGATTTTTAGGTCAAATGGACCTTTTATAAGAGTTTGACCCATTCACACATGGACGTCACAATGGCCGATCGTTGCAAAACTACTATAAAAATAAGATAAGTGGTGCGTCTCTCTCTCATCGGCGATCACCTACACACCTATTGGACCAACAAGCTCGGTCCATGACTCAATCAAATAAATAATATGCGTCTGTCGAAGGTGATAGGGTGTCTGTGAGAGTTAACATGTCCCCCCTTCCTAATGTAGATTCCGTCCTTGGAAGCTATTGAGATGAAGCCCGTTCGTAGCATCCGCGATTGAAGGTCCTTAGCCTTCTTCAATCAATGCAAAATCAACCAAAATTGGCACAATAGCTGCATTTTTATATACAATTAAAAAGAATATGCAGTTGTAGGCACACAAATTGATTGGTAACAGAATATTAAACAATTTGTCAGTAGTAAAAAACATTAAATTGTAACATAATCAAATGCATAAACAATTGTAAAGGTCAAAAACTAAACAAGTTTGGGGTCGCTAATTTAACGATCGAAAGGCACTAGAGGTCAACTATTAATTCCATGGGCAAGCTTCTCAATTTTCTCTTGTCAAAAGCTATTTAATCGCAAGATCCAAGTATTTCATGTCCGAGGGCTGACTAGAGGCTATACCTAGAAGACCCTGTAGTTAAGCTACGATAAAAGGAAGTGCTTATGAAATGATCGACTGACTTATTCCCTTTTCTTTGACCCCCCAAAGTCTTTTCACATTGATTCAATTTTGATGTGTGTTTATTTTGTATGCCTTCAGTTTTTTGCTTTTCAAGGAAAAGCGCCCACACTGGGAACCTCTAGGGCTCTAGTACCATAGGCAATACATGTGAGTGAAGTACCAAATTAAGATTTTACATTGTGGCACTTTTGATTTTTTTGTTTGTTTGTTTTCAACATTTCAATTTTGTAACTTTTGGGGGGGTCATATGACATTGTTACCCTCCCCAGGCTCATCAAACTAGTAAAGTCCCTTTATAATACCGAAGCTAAAGGTTAATAGGGATTAAGCCCACTAGAAAGCCCTAGTACATTGCACACAATGCTGCCTAAATTAAATTAAGAGCCTAAAGTAACCCTTGATTATTAGGAAGGCATTCCCCATGGTATTAAGAGAAGATCTGTTAACCACTGGCATCAACTTCTAGTAGTTATGGGCCAGGCTTATCGGTCCAATAGGAAAAGGGTAAGAGTGATCGCCGATGAGAGGCGCACTCTAACAGGAACATTCAAGGGTTAGTTGGCTAAGTATGGGTGCCCAAGTGTGAATGGGGCGTGCGCATATAAAAGTCACCTAAACCTAAAATTCATTCATTCTTTCATTTGTGCAATTGAAGAGTGCTCTTGCTCCATCTCCATCTTCTTCTTCTTCATCTCCTTGTGTGTGTGTGTGTGTGTGTGAGAGAGAGTGTGTGTGATCAAGCATTGCAACGACGGCACGACGGCAGTGAAGCGGTTGAACGCGGCGCAGTGATGGCTCCTTCTTCTTCGCGGCGAGGAATCCTCCACAAAGGTGAGCATAGGGCAGTGAGTGACACACCCTTGCTTTCTTGAGCTTGCTGGATTAGTCTAGTTGTGTGCTTGGAGCCATTTGTGACTCGCACACAGTGTATCGGTAAGTCCCTTGCATTGACACGTGCGACAGACGCGCACATTTTTGGCGCCGCTGCCGGGGAATGCGTTGCACTAAACTTGAATAGCAGTCTATGATACTTTGTGGTGCATATTGAAATGTAGCAAAGGTAGAGAAGGGAGGTGTGTGTGTTGAGTAGGAGTTTGTTTTGCTGCTATGTATTGTTTTGTTAATAAGGTATTGAAAGGTACTGTGTTTTCATAAGGTGTTTTCTCTGTGATAAGGTGTTAGGATTAAGGTAGTAGATCCATAATGTTAGTTCTGTGTAAAGTACAGTAAGTAGTTATGTTAGCTGATGAGTTGCTGTAGTAGTGTATTAGTGTGTAACAGTAGCTGTATTACTTGTAAGTAGGTAGGTTAGGTGTGACCTTATCCAAAAAAAAAAACTAAAAACTAAAAAAAAATATTTTTAAATTTTTTTTAAAAGGTAGAACCGGGATCGAGAATATTTCCCAGACCCAAGCCCAAGGCCACGCTCAGGCTCAGGCCTCAGTCCCCCTTTAAAATTACATATTTTAGCCTCACGCGTAGGTAAAATCGACCTTTTTGAGGACCAACGGAGCTTCGGGTAACCGAACGCTGTGCTGTAAAGCACACCACGACCCCCTGAGCGATACGCTCATTTTGAGATATCTGCACTCTGGACGTGTGCTACATGCCGAGCAACTA
This sequence comes from Adiantum capillus-veneris, assembly GCF_014529385.1. Lineage (NCBI taxonomy): Eukaryota > Viridiplantae > Streptophyta > Polypodiopsida > Polypodiales > Pteridaceae > Adiantum > Adiantum capillus-veneris. The sequence goes on from NC_140946.1 coordinate 226,216, forward strand.
GAGAGCATTTTGACTTACACGAGTTCTCAATATCCACCTACCTTAGGTTCCGGGCCCTCGACGGGGACCCAAGGTAGTACAAACCAAGACCCAAACATAGCGTCTAGTGACTCTGTCTCTGACTAAGACATCATGGAGGGTTTCCACTGCCTAATCCCGATAGCTCAAGCCAAGACATGCATGCCATGGGTCCACGATCTCGATCTGGGCCGAGCGTGCTTAGCCACTTGAAGGAAACCTTTAGTAGAGCCACTCGCTTCGAACATTTGATGTAAACGAGGAGGGTTGAGCCATATATCATAGCGTCTAGGGAAATGGAAATTGAGAGCTTACGCAAGGCAGAGCAACGAAGAGAGTTAAAAGCAAAAGCCCCTATGTCGTTATCTTTGCTAGGAGAGAAATTGAGTGCTCCTGAATTAGCGACCACTAAGGGTCAATCCATAGAGAGCAACATTGCATCTAGCTCAAAAGACACCCCTAGCACCTCAAGCCTAGATGTAGTGTTCTTAAATGAGAACTGGGAGTACGAACTACAAACAGAAAATCTAAACGACCTATAACATAGGTCACACCTATCACGTGGGTTGGTTAGATGTCCTACAATCCACAAACGGGAGCTACTAGTGTGGAGGATCAACAACAAAGAGTTTGTGAGGTCATCCATAAGGTTATTGAGCTAGAGAGACAGAACAAGGGGATCCACATGCCTTCAACGGTCTCATGAGATTCTTGGATACAAGGAAGGCTAAACAACCAACCTTATCGCAAATGGAGACTCCCTCGGTAAGTCCGATGGATCCCCCCCATATGTTGTTTCGCTAGGGGTTTCAGTGCAATCTGAGCCCACCAGTGATAGCTTTACTTTTCCAAGTCTAGCTCATCTTTCCCTTGATGACGCCACGACTACCATGCCTACCCCAGTGATGGGCATGCCAAGAAATAGAGAATGGACCTCATTTGTTAGTAAAGCACCACTACGTGGTAGCTCAATGCCTACAACAGTACCTACAAGTGTGTATCAATCGTATATACCTATAGGTCCTCGTACTCATGTAGTCCCTACCCCTCTCATTGTTTCAACTACCTATGCTCCACAACCACAACACCCAAGCTCTTATTTCCATGGGACCATACCGGCTAGCATTGGCATGTCACATCCGACGTCTGCTATGTCTAGGGCCACACATATGAACTTTGGACCACCACCTGGCACAATACCGTACCAAACGTGGAATCGAAGGGCTTCACATGTAGTCTCTGGAGCACCTCCACCCACGGTTCCTGCTCACTTAGGTGACTTGGCAACATTTTCTCAAGCTATCGATCGATCTATTGCCGAGAATATGTGTAACAGGCCTGATAGAGAACCTAGAAGTAAGGCAGTACAAATAGCCAGGCTCACACAAAAATTTAGTGGAGACGGGGATGTGAGCAAATATATCAAAGTGTTTGAATAACTATGCGATTCTCTAGGAGAACACAATGACCTGCATAAGAGTAATGCTTTAAGCCTAACCTTAAGTGGGAAGGCTGGGGATTGGTATAGAACCCTAAGGGTGGAAGAAAAAACAATTTACCCTGCTCTTAGGAGACTGTTCTTAAAATAATACATACGAGAGGGAGTACTTTGGGGTGTAGCCTCTCAGCTCCAGAAAGCCCAACGAGAGAAAGGAGAGTTGATGAGAGACTTTATTAGTCGCTTGAAGCATTTGAAGTCTCGTTGTAATCCAAATGAGCGCTTCAATAATAATCAATTGCTTGATAGATTCATTAGGGGATTACGACATGAGGATATCTACAATGGCCTAGTCATTAGAGGTATCACCACTTGGGAAGCAGTCACCACCAATGCGATCCAGTTGGAGGATAATTTAATGATTCAAGAGAAAGAGTGTCTGTTGAGCCTAAAACTATTAGCTCACAAGCATCGGGGCATAAGCCAATGACCCTAAAGCCTATTGCTAAGGAGCCAAAGATATCTGAGGTGACTTTAGCAAATCTCACCAAGGCCATTCAAGAGAGTCTTAGAGACAATCGTGCTCCGCAAAACAATCATACAAATCCAAGAAGGGAGTAACAATGGTGCTCATTATGCTATGGACCGCATAGTATCAGTGAATGCCCTACTTTTAGAGTAAAATTCAATGGGAAGTGCAATGCCTGTGGGAGGTATGGTCATCAAGCTAAGGATTGCATAGTATTTAAGTGCGTGATGGCCAATACACCAACCTTAGCATGGACAAACACACCTCGAGTGCCTGCATTGATGCCGGCCCCACCTCTTGAACAAACGTCACAACACATGGTCCCTAGGGCCCAAAATGTTGTTCAAACAACATCCTTACCTTCTCCAGTGCTAGGACTGCAACCACCACATCCAAGAATCACTTTTGTGAATCAAGTGGGCTATTAGTCATCCATTGTTTGTTTGGAAGGGTGTGAGGAAGATATAGAACCTAATAATCAAGCGAGCATGTCTACAATGCCGATACTCATGTGTAATCGATGTGGTATAAATCATTTGATTGCCCAATGTCCAAATAATCCAAATGCACCGAAGATCACACCATTAAACTTGATTGAGGTTACCGAGGAGCCATCACAAAGTACACCTGTGGTACCAGTAAACGTACTCACACGATCGATGCTCCAAAAACAAAATTATATTCTTGAGGAAAGAGACACGGCATCAATTGCCCCATCTCAGAAAAGGAAGAAAACACAAAGGAAGAGATCGCAAAAAGCAGCGAAGTCAAACCCCAGTTCAAAGACCAACATAGGGACTGGTGACGACCCCATAGATGAACGATGCTGAAGAGGATTCTGATTCAAGTGAAACCATGGAGACCAAAACGACCACTAAGATAGAAACCAACAAGGAAGATCTTCATGAGCCATAATGGCCAAAATCCAAGAAGAAGATAGGAACTTATCCAAAGCCTACAGAGAAGATCGAGCAAGTCTAGCAATTAAGGAGTTTGGTAGAAGATACCCAAAGGGATCTAGAACCAACACCTAGGCAGATCCAGATTACAAACACTGTGTTCCCTACGCAACAACAACCTCACCAAGTCCATAGACCCTTAGCCATACCTAGTGTCATCCAAGAAGAAAGTGACTTAAAGTCATGGGAAAGTGGACGTACTCACTTCTTGATGGAAAGAATGTTTACAGAGGGACTACCTGATCCTATCGAAGAAATGGAGATCCCATCTTCCCCACATCAAGGGACTAAAGCCCAAAAGGTGCCGTTAAACATTGCAGAATTGATAGATTTCATGTCTTCAGAAGTTAGAACCACCATCATGTCCAAACTATATAAAGACCCTGAGCTAGTCTCAGATCTTCGAGCCTTCCTCAATGGAGAACTAAAGTTTGGGCTACCATAATTTGCACAGATGGATGGAGCTGGAGAGATGCCAATAGAGGAGGAATACTTAGATCCACAACCCAATCTAGATGAGAACCTTGTTATAGAAATACATGTTAACAAGTTGAGACAATACTTTGAGGGTGATGAATCCAATGCGACCATACCAATCACTACTAAGGTATTAACTGTGAAGGGAATCCTTGATGGTAGCACTGGGGTTAGGATTGTGACTAAAAATTGCTGGGAAACTATGGGAAGACCTCACCTTGCGACTACAACCATAGTAGTGAAGATGGCCAATGGGTCTATTTGTTAAACCTATTGGGATGCTAGAAGATCTCAAGATCAAGGTCTTTGGACATAAATTAAGAATTACCTTCATTGTTATGGATTTCTCCAAGCACACTATGGCATCGAAGATGATCTTAGGACGTCCTTTCATGAGGGAAGCAAAAATGGTGCATGACTAGTCTAAAAACCATGTCTACTTGTAGTTCCAAGATTCTGTCATTCGAGTGGATCTTGTAACTGATTGAGCACATCCCCTAGGAAACAGGTTTATAATTGATCATAGATCTGACACCACAATTCACTCGGCCCCATTGCAGTATTGTTACACGTGTAAAGCAGACACTGATGTTGGGGAAGATTTTCCTTATATGGATGTCCTACCTGGGATGACCGAGTCGGACAATGTGGATTGGGTCCACCTAACAGCAACCATAGACACTTGGGGAAATAGGGGGATGACTTGGGTAACACCTGAGGGGGATGAAACGCCACCACTCGTGCCCTTAAATATGCTAGAAGCAATGCATATAGCTTCTAATGACCTACAAGATGAAGGTTTGACTGGCATTGAAGCCAGTAACGCCTCACAATACTATAGCCCACATGATTTGGGGTCAGAATCATCAATTGAAATTGACTCTGAGGACAAAGAATCTGAGTTAAATCTTAGTACAAAGGTGGGGACAAACCATTCAGGGCCCAGTGGTACCCTAGATGACAATCTATCCAAGGGAGCAGAAGACACAAGTACCGATTCATCTAGTGACTCTTCACTAGAGATCGGCCGTAATAAAAAATTAGACAAGAAGAGTAAGAGATATAAGAGGCGACGATATCGAGCAAATGTGCGTGCTAGAATTTATGAAAAGAAATCTACCGCGGAATGGCTTAATTATATAGGGGCATGTGATGCTCATCAGAAGTTGGTAGATAACTGGGGCGAATACCTTCAAAGCGTTATGCGGTGTAGTCCATAGTCCACAACCCATTGACATCGCACAACTAGAGGCTACAGAGAAGCCAAAGTTGAGTTGTATCGTAAGGAGACGACAAAATCAAGAGTTAGCTCAACAACAAAAGGAATCGAAAATGAAATCACAGTCCACAGAACAACAGGACCCCACAAACTTACACCATGCACCTGAACATTTCAAATCCTATACCACAGAGGAATGTAAGGTTGTGTATACAAAGGCTCAAAGAAAACCTATAGATGGGAGCAGTGGAGTCTATGATGGTCCAGTGATAATTCAAGAAATAGAGTTAGCAGACCTAGGAGAAGAGTCCAAACCTGTTTTCATTGCCCAAGATCTGACAGAGAGTGAGGAGTGTGTACTTAAAGAACTTCTCAAGGAATTCAGGGATATATTTTCTTGGATATATCATGATATGAAGGTGTTCCACCTTTCATGGTGCAACACACAATCCCCATTAATAGCATGGCTAAACCAGCTCAACAACGACCCTACCCAATGAATCCTAAATATGCAAAAATCGTTCAAGAAGAGATTGAAAAGCTTGTGAAATGCGGATTCATATACCCTATTGAGCACTTAGAATGGGTGTCTCCAATAGTGATTGTACCAAAAAAGAATGGGAAACTCAGAGTGTGCATGGATCTCAAGAAGGTTGATGCCGCCACTAGGAGGGACCATTACCCCTTGACATATTCAGAACATGTGCTTGAAAGAGTTGTAGGGAAGGAAGCTTATAGCTTTTTAGATGGGTACTCTGGCTACAATCAAATCACAATTGCATTGGAGGACAAGCTAAAACAGCCTTTATAACCGAATTTGGAGTGTTCGCATTTCGTGTTATGGCTTTTGTCTTAACCAATGTCCCTGCTAACTTTCAAAGATTAATAAACACTGCTTTTAGAGAATATTTGAGGGAGTTTTGTGAAGCTTTCTTAGATGACCTTTGTGTTTATTCCTCTTGGAAAGAACATCTATCATGCTTACGAAAAGTGTTTGAGAAGTGCAGATTGTATCGCATCTCCTTAAACCCTTTCAAATGCTAATTTTGGGTTAAACATGGAGTCATTTTAGAGCATATAGTGTCCAAAAATGGGATTTCCACATATGAGAGCAAAATTAAAGCCATTGTTGAATTTCCACCACCTACAAACTATAAAAAAGTTCAAAGGTTCATGGGCCATGTTGGTTATTACCGACGGTTTATTTTAAAATTTGCTGAGATAGCTCGTCCTTTGTACAAGCTTCTTATTGGATTCCAATGGACCGCGAAGTGTGACCATGCTTATGAGTCATTGAAAAAGACCTTGACTAGCACTCCTATTCTATGAATGCACAATTGGAATGTAATTTTCCACGTGCATATTGATGCATTGAACTTTGCTATTGGGTGTGTTCTAGCTCAACCAGGAGAACATAAACTGGACTACCCCATTAGCTTTGCAAGCCGTCAATTTAATAATGCTGAGAGAAACTACACCACTACAGAGCGAGAAGGTTTAGGTATGATTTATGCAGTGAAGAAATTTTGCTAATACCTTCTTGCCAACAAGTTTGTTGTCTATGTTGATCATCAAGCCTTGTTGTATCTAGTAAATAAACCTTGTTCCACAGGAAGAATTACACGATGGTTGTTAATTCTCCTTGAGTTTGATTTTACCGTTGTGGTAAGACCTGGTAAAAGACATGTCATGGTGGATCATTTGTCTTGCATACCCAATGGTGAAGCCCTTACTAGAGTCGATGATGAGTTGCCCAATACTTCTCTATTCCTAGTCGAAACCATACATGAATGGAGTGAGAAGATTGTGAACTTTTTAGTTAATGGTTTTCCACCCAAAGAGCTTCGTAAAGACATAGCTCGAAAACTGTTAAAAGAATGTGAACCTTACTCTCTCATTGCACGAATTCTCTATAGGCTAGGGAAGGATGATATTCTTAGATGTTGTGCCCGTGAGGATGAGTATCTATACATACTGTAAGAATCCCACATGGGTATAGCTGGAGGACATTTCTTAGGGGAACTAACAGCTAGAAAGGTGTTTCAATCAGGCTATTGGTGGCCTACCTTATTCAAGGATGCATCACTTTTTGCAAAAGGATGTGATAAATACCAACGTTACAAGATCATGCAATGAAAGGATAGGATGCCCTTACATCCTGTTAAAGTGATTCAATCATTTGAAAAATGGGGTTTGGACTTTGTAGGCCCAATTAGTCTGGCAGCTCGTAGCACTCAATCTCGATATATTATCGTTGCCACTGACTATGTGACAAAGTGGGTGGAAGCCAGGGCGACACGTAAGGCCAATTGCCAAGTTTCTCTTTGAGAACATTATTACAAGATTTGGTTTTCCCTTTGAGATTGTGAGTGACAATGGTACTCATTTTATAAATGGAGTAATAAAAGAAATCAACTTTATGATATCTCACCATAAGTCCACACCTTATTATCCACAAGCAAATGGCCAAGTTGAGAGCACCAACAAGACCTTAATCTCTATCTTGACCAAAACGGTGGAAGCTCATTGCACGGATTGGGATTTAAAGCTGAATTTAGCTTTATGGGCTTATCATACTACGTACAAAGTTGCCATTAATTGCACACCGTTTAAGATGGTGTATGGCCAAGAAGCGGTTATGCCATGGGAGGTTGTTGGTCCTAGTCTTCGAGTAGCTTCTCAAAAAGGTTGGGATGGTAACCCCTTAGTTGAGCGATTTTATATCCTTGAAAGGCTAGATGAAGAGAGGCAATTAGCTGTGCAAAATGCACTTATGGAGAAAGATAGGAGGAAGAAATGGTTTGACCGTCATCTAAAGAACAAAGATATCAATGTTGGTGATAAAGTCCTTATGTATGGAGTGTGTAACAAAAAGAAAAAGGTGAAATATGCAGGAAAAAGACCATATACAGTATGTGAGATCACTCCACAAGGAACCATTCGTGTGGAGACTCTTGATGGATTTGAAACCATTGGATTCCTCAATGGGAGAAAATTTAAAAGATATTATGATCCTTTAAGCCAAGAGGAGCTACGTGCCATCCATCATAAAAAGGCAGCCAAGGTACAAACAGAATTGAAGAAGATATAAGCTCAAGCTGAGGCTAAGGAGCAACAACCACGCATCAGACGCCAACGAGAGGCTAACCTTGGAGTTATACATGCATTCCACATTGAAATCGATGAGGATTGGTTGGACTCTAACACACCTAGGATACCCTATTGAGATAAATAGCGCCTATGGAAAAGTGCTATATAACACCTTATTGGACATGGGTGCTAAATATAATCTGCTATCATATGGGGTGTAGTGTCAGTTAGGGAAGCCACCTCTATCTGAAAGTATTATCCAACTCAAGGGTGTCAACAAGAAAAAAATTGCGGGTTTTAGAATCTAGCACACTTCTGTCAGTTATGAAAATGGGGTTGTAGCTCAATAGTTTTTGGTCATGCTTGTTGGAACTATGGAGGGTAATATAAACCTAGGATGCACGTTGGGAAGGGGGAAGGGGAAACAAACCTAGCACACTCCAAGCTTGCCTCTCTATAGCCTAGGATACATTCCACACCCCTAACCACACAGAATCACAATTCAGACAACACACTAGTACATGCCAGACACCTCTTGCACACAATTCAGCTCACACATCTGGTACACAAGCAATTGATACCACCTTCCTAGATTCCTACCCGCTTCACACGCTTCCACAAGCCAAATCCACTCTCTTTCTCTCTCTCACACACATACACGGCTCGGGGGGCAAACTGCCAATGCACACTGACACCAGTCACCCGAAGGAATAAGTGGACATAAACGGCACAAAAAACAATCTGGCAATGATGGCTATCCCTGCTTCAAAACAATCTCAATACACAATCATCAAGAGACATGCTCTCGGCCTTTTTGCTACCTGTTGCTGAGCACCCACTGCTTCTCTTGAGTCTTTACTGATACATGACCCAAACGGCTTTCAAAGCATGAGATGAAACCCTCGTTGGCTTCTCTTTGACATACATCCTCCTTCTCGATGGCGGCCTTCCCGTCTCACCTTTTGCAACCCCCCCTACTGACGTCTCTCCTTTCTTCTACTCTAGGCTAGCCTTCTGGCGGCTCTAGAGTAAAGCCTCCATAGCTTGAGCCTTCATAGGCTCGTGTGTTTGGAGCCTCTCAAGAACACAATGGAACCACATAGCCAAGCCTCTGAAGGCAATAGAGGTTTAACATTTGCAATTCCAACTACTAGTGCTTGACAACTTTTCTTACAAAATAGTTGGTGAAGACAAAGAATAGATCATGGAGCTTGTACTTGTACAACACTTACACTCTCATCATTACCATTAGCTGAAAGAGTCTTTGGGCCTTCAGGAATATGCATTTACTACGAAGGAGGTGGGTTTATGATTGTCATAGGCATAACAATATCATCAGATTGCCTGCCCTACATCTCTCGATGATCTTGGCATAATGCATATAACAGTGGACTAAGCAAAGATCACAAGGAAAATTCTGCAGATAGCATTCTTTTGCAAGGCTTGCCGGAACAGACCTCTGTCTATGCCACACATCCACCACGTAAAGAATTGCCCTTCCCCAATAGAAAACGCCGCATGAGGATTGACTGCACAAAAGGCTAAAGTGGAGGGTGTTGTCCTAGTTACTTCAGTATTTTGATATTCCTCTCAAACAAGACACATGGGAAAATCAAGCCTAATTACCAACAACAAGAATCAAAGTGGTCATCACAACTACAAATGCCCATATATTCAGCTCGGTTTCTCGTATGGCCACCACATTTTTGCTTTGTATTTTGGCAAGCTCTACTTCTTGTGACCACAACATAGATTTCTTGGCTAGCTCTGCACCTGCTTGAGTCATCTCAGCCTTCCTAGTGTTCTCAAAGATCTTGGTCTCTGCTTGAGCAAGAAACTCTTTCTGTTTTGCAATCTGGACCTGCGATGGCGATCTTGGCGCTAGTGGCCGCGTCTTTTGGCGGAGGAAGGACAAGTACTCGTGGCCGGGGACATTGACAATCTGCTTGACATTGGCATTGTATATGAGGAGGCCAAATTCGTTCAGCTCAAGCTGCACTTTCTCGAAGACGGCGAGCTTGAACTAACTGTTTGGTGCCTTTGAAAACGTCCTCCATGGTCATGGCGGGTGGCGAGGACGCGGGTTTCGCCTTCGATGATGCCCTTGACAAGGTCATTGACATGGTTGTAGTTTATGGGGGGCCATGAGGCGGGCGTATTTGATGAGGGCTGCTTTGGGACCGATGGTGAAGACGGTAGGGAAGACAAAGCTAGGGGAGCTTTTCGGCGCTCATGGCTTGAATGTCGAAGTCGTAGGAAGGTTTTCTTGGCCAGCTTGTCTCTGTCTGTCTCTCTCTCTCTCTCTCTCTCTCTCTCTCTCTCAAGAAGCACGCGCAGAGAACTCTCTCTCTCTGGCGCGCGCTGCTTGAGAGAGAGAGACTGCGCATATTCCTGATGCCGACTGTTCAAAGTATGACGGAATCCCCAGCGCACGTGCACCTGTTGCTACAGCATCACAAGACACCACGGGCCGTCAGCCTGCCCACATGCAGCATGACCGGCCCAGTTTCAGCGGCAATTTTTTCAACCATGAGGGTTTATTCACGCGCGATCAACATGCTCTTAATGCTGTTAGGGGTTTTTGTAGCGTTTTTTCTGCATTCCATGTAGTTACGATCTTGGAAGCGTTTCTCTGAGATGAATCCAGGGAGATGCCTTCATCATCAAAAGGGAAACTGAAGGGTGAGCGAGTTGGTGAAAGGCGAATTGACAAGCCACAAGTGCTGCGCGGAGATGTCGCAAGAGTGAGACAGCTGGCAACACAGGAATGACGACCAAGCGGTGGCGAGGCGTAGGTGGAAAGACAAGCAAGGAGGGGCGGGATAGGACAAGGGAGGAACATGTTGCTCACTTGTAAACTGCTTTTTTTTTTAATACATGCACGCTGGGCTACGTATGCAGCGATGACTCTTGGTTGAGTTGGTGAGCCGAGCAGAATAGAGCGCATTTAGCTGATGTCATGAGCTCTACCTGGGCTGTGGGGTTTTTACCAGTCGTTGCTGTGAGCAAAGAAAGGTAAGTGCAGGGAAATCTTATAAGATTCTATCTAATGGGTGAACATAGATCCAGTAGAACTTTGTTGAGCATCGATGTAATTAAACAAAATAACCTAAGACCACAACTCTGCACTCTATATATGTTACAGAAGAGAGGAATTGACTGACGTTATTTGTGTACGTTAACAATTTGAGAATGACAACGAAAGCCTTCTATATCAGAAGCAGTTTCAGCTAGTTAAGGACAAGATGCAACACCGTTGAGCTCTCCTACTGCAGTCTTCAGATGCGCGGTGCTGAGCAAGGGAGTGGAGAGTCACAGCCTTTGGCGCAGTAGGTCTCCATTGCAGTCGAGATACACCTGCCCATGTCATGTTGCAGTGCATTGCAGCTAGGCGAGGAGGTCATTTATGTACAAGCACTATGGCGAGACAGGTTACATAAAAGGCCCATAGCTTGCACATGCAAGTAGCACTAAAAATAGAAAGGCACCGCTTGAACACCGTTGCAAACGGCTAGGGGAGAGGCATTGCTTTCTGATACCTGCGGTAGAACCACGTTCCTACTGTGGTAAGCTAAGGTCCAATTCGGTGGTGGGGTAGCCTGAAATCTTCACCAACCGATACGTGATTTTGGGTGCATGGCACACACAGAGAGAGAGAGAGAGAGAGAGAGAGAGAGAGAGAGAGAGAGAGAGAGAGAGAGAGAGAGAGAGAGAGAGACGTGCCCACAGGAGCTGTAGGGGAAACAATTTCCCAAAATACCCTTGTATCTATTTTTGGTGGGATTGTTCAAGATCTTTAAATATTTATTCCTTTTTGACAATTGAGATCCGTTTTTGCATGCTTAGCAAGTAATTTGTCACAAATTACCTTGCGGAAAAAAGGCAATTATGTCTAGAGATATGAAACAATTCATCTCCAAAGACTACATCATCAACCCATATTCTCAATCTAGCATCTTTTCAATCTTTGGAGAAATTTAATTTCACAACCAGGGGTATTTTGAGAATTTTGGAAAATTTGAAGGGCATTTTGGAAATTTATGACAAAATAATAGGGGTATTTTGGGAGTTTTTGAAATTTGAGGGGTATTTTGCTAATTTCCCCTTTAAATATCTAACAAGCTGAAAAGACACAATGTGAAGGATTGGCTCCGAGCTATCGCTTCTAAGAAGGACAGAAATGTGTACGAATTGAGATACTTCAATATCGCAAAACGAGAGAAGAAGATTGTTTAATGTCGTAGGGAACTATCCCAAGAGACCTTAGTGATCTATCTATTGATGTGTGTGTGTGTGTGTGTGTGTGTGTGTGTGTGTGTGTGTGTGTGTGTGTGTGTGTGTGTGAGAGAGAGAGAGAGAGAGAGAGAGAGCAGTGTTCACAAAAGCCTTTTTTGACAATCGATGTGAAAAAGGAGAGCATTGGAAATCTCTCGGTTTTCAGTGAAAATTTTAGGGTTTTTACCATTAAAATCCTCCAGCTTTAGCCGAGTAGAAAAGGGTAGATAAAGATAAATAAAGGGAGTATAAACTTTAAGCCATATGCATTGGAATTTTTTTTTGGTGCAAGGTTAGGTGACCCTCCAAAGTAACCGAGACTTTTCAATTTTTGTTCTTTAAAAATACAATAAAGGTTGTTTTTTTGTGGAGAGAGAGAGAGAGAGAGAGAGAGAGAGAGAGAGAGAGAGTATAACAAAAAAACAAACTTTACATCGTAAAATATTTGGCCTACTCGATGGAAAGCTCATCATTTTTGCTATAATCTCACTCTCTTCTCTCTCTAGCAGCACACTCCATGTGCCCTACTAGAGAGACAGGGAGAGGGGGAGGGAGGGAGAGAGAGCATAACAAAAATAAATAGACATTATGTTGTAAAATCTTAGGCCTTGTCGACGGCAAGCTCGTCAGGTTGGAATTCCTCTCTCTCTCTCTCTCTCTCTCTCTCTCTCTCTCTCTCTAATAGTCGAGGGGAAAAAGCTTGAGGACAACAAGGGTTGAGAGTATAAAGAGAAAACCCTCAAAATGGGTCCTTACCCCGGATGAGGTGTCATGCTCAAGCAAAGCCAACAGTACTAGGAACATGTATGCCATTGATTTCACCCCCATCTTTCTTCTTATGTTGTTAATGATTAACGAGCTTGCCAACAACAAGGACCCTTATTCTATAAGAAAACCTCTCCTCTTGCCATCACGTTTTGACACTCCCTTCCTCTCTCTCTCTCTCTCTCTCTCTCACACACACACACACACACACACACACACACACATTTCCCAAGACGCTAAAAATTTTCTTCTTTTTCTTCCAAGTCCTTCACTAATTTTCCCTTTTTGTTTCTCTCTCTCTAGCAATCAACACTGACATGGAGTCCTAGATCTAGCAATTTCTTCTAATGAGTAGCAATTTAGGAACTGCCAGCAACTATATGCAAAATTTTGAAGTGTATCTTATGTAAACAACATTTGTCACAAATTCGGCAAAGTCACAGTTTCTAAAGTGTTCCTTATGTAAACAACGTTTGTCACAGATTCAACAAAGTCACAATTTTTAGCCGGCGACAACCCTAATTTTTTTGAACACTAGCCAATGGTTTATGCTACTTCCTGCTTACCAGGGTGGAGGTAATCGAGTAGCACTATAAGAGGATCATCACTATCATTTTTCTCGGTTTTTGGTTTGCTCGAACATTTTCGCTCGGGGTTTGGTAGGACTCCCTTTTGGAGGGGGGACCCGCTCCAAGTAAATCCGGTCCTCAACTATTTTCATGTTCTTTAATACTCTCTCTCTTGCAAAAGTATTGTTCATGCCAAGTTAATTAAGTATTATGTTCATGTTTCTACCATCAATTAAGTTCACCCTCTATGTTCTCAAAGTAATCTCACAAAAATGCTCACTCTAATTCTCTTACTTCTGCTATTCTCAAAGTTCATAGGCCATTTACATTACAAGACATCTCATTGATTGGCATCAAAATTTGAAAAGGACCGTATTATTGTTTTGCTAATTTAGCATAATACTTTTGATGGCCCATAGGATTTTTGCCCTTCGTTTGCCTCAATCGAGCCTTGGGAAACTTAAGTAAGACCCAATAATTTTCTTTGAACGTTAAGGCCCTTCTATGCTTCTCAACAACAACTTTTTGGCTCTCTTGAGAGATGGATATAGACTCCTTAATCTTTAGGAAAGATTCTTGTAGGTCACGGCTATACTTATTGGTAGTGAAGATCTTCCCATGTACTTTAAGTAGCAAGGGACTTTTTGGTCTTCCCTCAATGATTTCAAAAGGTGCTTTTCCCGTAGAAGTATAGACATTATTATTGTACGCATACTCTACAAGAGGTAAGTACTTTTCCCATTGTGAGTGTTGATCTACATCGGTAACAGTGTTGATCTACATCGGTAACATAGGTCTTTAGTAGATCAAGAATTGTAAGATTGGCTATCTCACTTTGGCCATCCATTCGTGGGTGATAGGCCGAAGAGAAATTCAATCTTGTACCAAGATTTTCAAAGAGATTTTTCCAAAAATTATTGGTCATTCTAAGATCTCTATCTGACATGATGGATGTTGGCAATCCATGGTGTTTGAAAATCTGAGATATGAAGAGAGGTTGCCATTTGGTGTGCCTTGATAGTCTTTTTGACAAGAATAAAGTGTGCTTACTTGCTAAACCTGTCGACTATTGGCCATATTCTTGTATTCCCATGGATAGACTTGGGTAATCCAAAGATAAAAATCGATAGATATACTCTCCCATCATGAATTAGGGATTGGCGATGGCTGGAGTAATCCAAGCTGCTTCCCTCTATCATACTTAGTCTTTTGACATACCACACATTTTGAAACATACTCTTGTATGTCCATTTTCATGGTAGGTCAATAGAAATACGTCTCTATTCCTTAGAGAGTAGGTTGAATGTTTCTATGCCCAGCATGGGATTCATACATGACTTTCTCACAAAGAGAGTGGGTAACACATAGCCTATTGCCATGGAGAAGATAACCATCCTGCAAGGTGAATGGTTCCTCTTTCTTCCCCAAAGCAAGGGCTGACATTATGTCTTTAAATCCGGGGTCATAAGAATACTCATCCATCATAGAGGATAGATCATTGTGAGTTGCTATAGACACCGCATTAACTTTTGGTCGTCACGAAAGTGCATCAGCCACTTGATTGTGCTTACAAGCAATGTGAGCAATATGAAAAAAAATGCGAAAGAATGTTTGCCCACCTCATTTGTTTGTCGAAAACATGGTTTGCATCACGAAGTACTTAAGACTTTGGTGGTCTATTTGTAAAATGAATGTAGTCCCCAATAAATAGTGCTTCCATGTGTCTAGGGCATGTTATAGAACAACTAAAAGATCTTTCTCATAAATGCCCAAGACCCGTTCATCCGTATGGAGCCTTCGGCTCTCATATGCTATGGCAAGCCCTTTCTTGAAGCAAGACTACTCCAAGGCAATCACCACAAGCATCACATTGGACCTCAAATGGCTTTGAGAGATCCGGAAGGATGAGGACTAGTTGTGAGATAAGGTTCTCTTTGAGCTTGTCAAAAATATTTTGCTCCTTAGCAGTCCATGAATACTTAACGTTCTTCTTTGTTAAGTCATGTAATGGTCCTGCTATTTGAGATAATTTTTCTATGAAGTGTCTATAGTATGCACACATACCAATAAAGCTTCTTAGCTCATGTAGATTCCTTGAATTAGGCCATGCTTTTATTACCTCCAGCTTTGATGGTCCATACTGATACCATATTGAGAGATAATATGACCTAAGTATTGAATCTCTTGAAGGAAAAATTCGTTTTTCTTTTGATTGAGAAAAAGCTTGATCTCCCTTAGTGCTTGAAAAATCACTTGGAGATGTTGCTTGTGTTCCTCCACACACACACTCTCTTGCAAGATCCCTTTGCACAAAGGCCATAGTGGACACATGTCAGCTCTATAGCCCAATTGCCCCCAAGGTGCATTCAAATCCTATTGGATGGCCATAGAGGTGGACCAATGAGAATTAGGCTGGAGTAAATTTAGTTTAATTCATTTAAAAATACTTGATAAAAGAAACAAAAGAAATTAAGCTCTCTAGAAGACTATTGGACAGTCTCCCAAGGGGTCCAATGAGCATTCAACAGCCCAATGGCTTGCATGATTCCTATTGGCCAGAAGACTAAGGGGTCCAATAGAGAGATTAATTGAATTATTTAAAAACCTAAAGCTCTCACAAAAGGGGAAAGGGGGACATATGTTACAAGGCTATCACTTATGCCTCTTAATTATCATTGGCTAAGCTTTGCAGGGTCCAATGGGATGCCAGAATGTGCAATTAGCAAGAGGGTCGACCAAGAGAGAGAGGGGCTGTTTTTTGCAATGCATTATCACACACACACTCACACAATCTCATGTGTGGAGTAAAGAAGACTATCTCCTTCTCAAGCTTTAATGGAAATCTCATCATCTACTCCAAGCTTGTGAGAAGGGAGGCCTACACCAAGGACTCTTGGCTTTGTGATGCAAATTCAACCAAGAGCCAAGCTCCAATGTATGCTCATCTCCTCTACCATGCTAATTACTAAGCTATGCTAAGCTATTATGAGTGATTATGTGAGGAGACATACTTCTTTCTTGAAGAATACTCCTTCTTCCTCTCGATCTACTCTCATACCCCGCTAGCTCTCACCATCTTCGAAGGTGTGTGAGGTCTTGGGTCTGAGACCGTGAGGGAATTGATGTTGTGTTTTACAAGTGTGAACTTGGTGCTTGAAGCTTCCATCTTCATTGCACCAGCAAGTTATTGAAGGAACACAAAGTATTGTATTGTAAAATGTCTTCCTTGATGTGGGAAACCTATAATACAATGTCTATTCTAATGAAATTATGCTCACTATGTCTATGCTATTTTCCGCTACACACAAGTTACTAGACCATTAAAGGTTACACATCACCTTTCCTCTCTTGCATGCTAAATACTGCACCCACCTTCAACACTCCTCCCATCGCCCTCCATCCCTACCCACTTTTATCTCCTGCCTCCTAGAGCGAAGAGAAATTGGTGTACAATGGTGTTGTTGAGTCTCTATTGTGGTGTAATTCAATTGGTGTACAATGGTGTTATTGAGTCTCTATTGTGGCTTGGACTGACACCTAGACAAATTGAGGAGTTATCATAACATAGCTCAATAATATAGAGAGTGTGGGCCTTACGAGCAAAATTCTGTGTGTGTGTGTGTGTGTGTGTGTGTGTGTGGCCATGTCTCCAGCACTATTCCATTGCTTGGAAGAAGACCCACTCCTCTAAATACAAGCCTCCTTTGTCTTCTATCTCCAAATTTCTTGCTATGCGCCATAGGCTATTGCATGATTCTCAGACGGATTGCGCTTTGCTTGCTTATTACCTCCTTCCCCTGACCACCCCCTGGAATATTGCAAGATCACGGCATCACCTAGCCTCTTCATGTTCTCCTCTCTCTCTCTCTCTCTCTCTCTCTCTCTCTCTCTCTCTCTCTGTGTGTGTGTGTGTGTGTGTGTGTGTGTGTGTGTGTGTGTGTGTGTGGCCATGTCGCGTATGCTATTCCACCGCTTGGAAGAAGACCCACTCTTCTAATGATTACATGCCTCCTTTACCTTCAATCTCCAAATCTCTTGCTATGCGCCATAGGCTATTGCATAACTCTCAAGCCAAGGTTGTGCTTGTTGATTTGCAAGACAAAACGATGAACAAGACAATGTTTCT
Organism: Adiantum capillus-veneris; assembly: GCF_014529385.1. Taxonomy (NCBI): domain Eukaryota; kingdom Viridiplantae; phylum Streptophyta; class Polypodiopsida; order Polypodiales; family Pteridaceae; genus Adiantum; species Adiantum capillus-veneris. The sequence goes on from NC_140946.1 coordinate 243,681, forward strand.
GGTTAGAGTGTAGCAATGAAGGGTGGGTGCTACATCTCTAGGATACGGAGAACATCACAAGCGGCTTCTGGTCACATGAGGAGCTTGAGGGGAGAAGGAAAGTGTGCAGGAGAGTACTCCATCTAGAGGGCGAGCAAATTGGGAGGTTGCATGGCAAGGGAGGTAGCCAGTTGCCAGGAGGAAAGGAGGCCCCATCGATTGCATGAAAAAGCTGGAGTTGGTAGGGGCTAAAGAGGCCGAAAGGTAGAGAAGGGGTGAATCCTTAGGTTGTGCAAAGCCACTAGAGGGCTTGCAGTGGGTGGGTAAGACAGAGGAGTCCGAGTAGAGGGCGCCATCCTTTGGGGCTCTGGGAAGGCCGTGCAAGGCTACACGATGTGGAGGGCCGCGACCTAGAGATAGAGAGGAAGGAGCTTCGAAATCTGCATGTGTAAGCGGGTGCCTAACTAAAGAAGAAGAAGGTGCTATCTAGAGTTGAGGTATCGTGAGCATTGAATGACATGGCAAGAGAAGGAATTGGAGATGGAGGACATGCTTGTAAATTGCAACAGAGTTCAAGCTAGCTGGACACGTGGCTGGTGTGGAACGTGAGGGCCGAGACCCGAGAGCTTGGAGGGACGATGGGAGGTGAACATGCAACCGAAGGCTTGATGGAGAGAGAGAGAGAGAGAGAGAGAGAGAGAGAGAGAGAGAGAGGTTCTATGTATAGCTACTTTAGGAGTGCACGTGAGATCTTATATGTTGGAAGCCAACATTGTGATTTAGGATATGTAATTGATGTATTGGAGGTTGCGGGAGCTGGGTTTGGAAAAGACATGGGGAGATATGTCCGGATTTGTCACTGCTTCTCTGCATCTTTGCGTCCCATAGAATCCGTATCTAATGCTTTTTGGCATGAGCTTATCTACTGCTTTTGATCATGAATAAAAGCCCAGACAGAGGGACCAAAGCATGAATTCCTAGAGCAAGAAAATTTTGATGCTTTTGAGTGTGACCAAAAGCCTAGGTAGAGTGACCAGAGCACAACTTCCTGGAGCAAGAGAAGAGAACTAAAGGAGCATGACGATAAGCACGACCACAAGTAGGACGATAAGCACCAGCACGAGGACGATCCCAACAGAAGGCAAGTAGTTTTTGTAATTTCTTTCAAGTTGTATCAATAACCATATGTTCTGCTTTGTCACTACTATCTTCTCCGCATCTTTGCATCCAATGAAATCACTTGCTACACATATTCTCCTCTAAATGCTTTCCAAGATCTTTGTCTATTGAGAAAACCGTGAGATCCACATAAGTGAAGCTATTGGCAACACTAGAGGGAAAGGGACCTTTGAGGAGGTTTTGATAGAATTGGAAGCTGGGAAGCTGGAGTTGGGGTAAAGCCCCATGTGGCCGATTAGGCCAGCTGCCCGCCCACTATACTTATTCATTATGTACATAATAGAATAAGGGGGCTCACATGTAGAGAGTGAGTTTTAGCCCCTGCAAACACAAGGTCTCCTCTCTTCTCCATTGCTGCACACACTTACACACACTCTTGCTCGCGCACTTCAACTGGTATCAGAGCTCAAGGATTGGAAGCACCATTGGAGCTTGGTGGGGAAGCAGACAGAGAAGCAGCAAAAATTGCAACACGTTTTTTCATATCTGGTTTAGCCTACCAAAACGTCTTCATTCAAGCGAGAGTCCCGACCGATTTTTTGTCCTCTTCAACTTTTTAGAAGAAAGTTTTCTCAAAATCTTCACCAATTTTGAGATACGTCACTCAGACTGCCTGCACATCTAGGGTACACAGCTGTAGAGTTTTACAAATCTGTTTCGACCTGTAAAAACATCACATTTCAGGTCCATTCCCTCCATTCCCAACAGTTTACGCATGGTCTACAACTTTACAGAAGGAAGTTTCTGTAAATTTTGAACGGTTTGGAAGATATGGGCTGACGGGCTGCAGGGTATTCGAAAAGTTGAAGATGATGTATGCCTATTGTGATGATTTGCTACATTCATAAAGCTCAGATTGAGCTTTGTCATTCTCTTGTTTTGCGCATTGATGTTTTGCTCTCAGTGAAGAGAGTGTGGATTGATATTTTCAACACATTTATATGCACACATTGAGAACACTTCGTGGACGTATGCATTCTTGTGGACTCTCAGGTTCGAGAGTGGAATCATCACAGGTTATGTGCATTGACTTATGCGATTGAGCAGATTTCAAAAAGTGTGGTGTACAAATTTGTAGAGAGATTTGCAAGCATTTTTAGCATGATTGTGAGCTAAATTTTCAGCTGATTTGGATGCTCTTTGATACACATTTGGTACATGCTTGATGCTCATTTATATTGCCATGTGGATGGACATGATGTGCACTTTTCTGTGGATGGTATTCTTCGCCTTGCAATGGCATATGTGGGTTGATTTTTAGTTGTTTTGAACATCAATTTGTGCCACATTTTGGTTGGTTTGTATCCAAGTTTATGCTAGTATATGCCTCGCTTGTAGAGTTCGGTTGATGCACTTTGTGTTTCGGATTATGGGATTGTTTTCCAAGTTTAGGGAGTCGAGACTTTGGGGCAGCTCATGTATGCTTGAGTGCGGATTTTGTGCTTGATTTGCTCATGGTTCTTAGCAAGTTTATTGCATGTATGATTATTATGGTTAGATAGCCAAATACTGTCGAAACTCTGGTGAATTTTTCTTGCAAGTTTATTTGTTTATGCGCATGGTTTGCAATCATGTTTTGATTCCATTTGGCACTCAGTGGTTGCTTTGCCATAGTGTTTTGGCATCGCATTGTGATAGTTTTTGCTCACCGGATTATGTCATTTGACATACATGTGGTAATCTCTTCAGGAGGGAGATTGTTGATGATAGTTTCATCGATTACCACATAGTGCTCTTGGATTAGAGCGGATGTTTCGCCATATTTGTTGACACTTCTCTTAGACAGCTTATGCCAGCTTATGTTGTATTTTGACAATACTTGGTGTATGAGATAGCCAGGCTTTGGCTATTGTCAGTTGATCAATTTGTGCTTGGTCTTGTCCACAGGTTATCGCCATGGATTTGGCATGTACGTCATTGTTAGGGTTTGTGCTTTTCCATACAAAGTTTGATGGTTCAAACTTTGAGCATTGGAAAGCAGGTATGCATGAAGCATTGATTCAGTTGGTGCCAAGTGTTGCCACTACAGGGCATGGATGCTAGGCCAGAGTCTATGATTGACGATAAGTGGGAGGACTTGGATGAGCTTGCACGCTCGACAATCACGTTACACCTTGGTGAGTATGTCTATCGCATTGGTTTGGATGCATGTACAACTAGAGAGTTATGGCAAAGATTGTGCAATGCTTTTGGCACAAACGAGTCTAGAGAGATGCCTATAGTCAAAGGACGATCTCGCACACATAGAGATGTTGTGTGTTGGCATTGTGGTCATATAGGGCATGTACGTAGGCGTTGTTTTCGGCGGATGAGATAGCATAGGAGACAGCACAAGAGGGATGCTATCACTTTGGATGATGTGGGAGAAAATGCAGCGTATGTGGCTACGCATGACGGAGATGTCACCTTTTCTTCCATGTTTACTCTTGACTTTCTTATGTCGGTTTTTGACAACACATTATCTTCGCATTGGATACCAGATGTGAGTGCTAGATTTCATGTCATGTCAAGTCGTGAGTGGTTTAGCACATATGCTAGTGGTATGCTTGGACATGTGTGTCTAGATGATGGTTCAATGCATGACATAGCTGGTGCAGGATATCGTTGCCGAGTGGTCCATCGTACGTGTTGAGAGATGTATGCCTTGTGCCAGGTTTGACGTAGAGCTTGATCTTTGTGAGTCCATTACGAGACATCGGATGCCAAGTAGTGTTGGATGAGCACAGTTTCAGATTTCATCGTGGACAGCTAATCATAGCTAGAGGTGCTAGTGTTGCCATGATTCATGCGATGCGAGTACGTCACGTACGAGATCGCACAGTCTTCGTGAATACACGGCCATGCAGAGAGATGAGGCATATCTCCTTTGCGGATAGGTTGCATGATGCTCCAATTTGTGAGCATGTTGAGCCAGTTGTGCAGCACGGCATGTCATTTTTGGATACTATGCCTTCATTATTTGTAGTAAATATCAAAGACCTCAATAGATTTCAGTTTCTTGATGCATGTAGTCTGGGCAAAGCTATAATGAAAGATTCCTTCAGGGGGGGGGGGGTCGGTTTCAAAAAATTGAACCCTCTAATCTATGTCAAGAATCACAATTGTTTGAAAGAAAATGTGCACAAGTCTATTAAGGTTACATGGTTAGACTCAAGGCTCTTGGAATTCTATACTTTATATTTTGGTCCTTGATTATTTTGGATCTAGTCTTGTTGGGTTGATTAACACTTTGAATGAGGTAGCTTTGTTGTAGTGACACTTAAGATTTCAGGTTGATGGTGTTTTATTTGGACTAATTATCTGATTAGCTAATTCTATGTTAATTGCTGAAGTTTCGTATTCCCCCGTTTTTGACACTCTATGATCCTTGTTGCCTAGAAACTAGATTGAGACTCTAAGATAGTTGGTCCCTTCAGGTGGAATTCTGTTGAATTCAATATGATTTTTAAGATGGGTATTGGTCATTTCGCCCAAATATGGTTACTAATTTTGAAACTTTAATTAGCTTTAGTTTTCCTTAGGCATAACTTCACCTTAGCACATATTACATGTTTACTATGATTCTATAGGAGCATTCTGATGAATGCTAAAAAGTTAAGTGTGCCACATGTCACAAGCAGGTAATAGTGCCAGGTAATACCGAAGCGTGATGAAAGCATATCTACTGCTTTTGAGCATGAACAAAAGCCCAGGGCAGAGGGACTAGAGCACGAATTCCTAGAGCAAGAGAATTTTAGTGCTTTTGAGCATGAATAAAAGTCCACGTAGAGCGACCAGAGCACCAGAGCACGGCTTCTTGGAGCAAGAGAATAGAACTAGCAAAGTAGGAAGATAAGAACGACCACAAGCAAGATGAGAAGCGGGACCACAAGCAGAGTACGATAAGCACCGGCACGGAACGACCCAAGCAAAAGGTAGGCAATTTTTGCAATTTCTTTCACATTGTATCAATAACCATATGTCCGGATTTTCCACCGCTTCCTTGCATCTTTGCATCCCATAAAACTTGTATCTAATGCTTGATGGAGTGAGCTTATCTATTGCTTTTGATTGTGAATAAACGATCAGGCAAAGGGACCATAGCACAACTTCCTAGAGCAAGAAAATTTTGTTGCTTTTGATAGTGAACAAAAGCCTAGGTAGAGTGACTAGAGCACAACTTCCTGGAGCAAGAGAAGAGAACTAAAGGAGCATGACGATAAGCAAGACCACAAGTACGACGATAAGCACCAACACAAATACAATCCCAGCACAAGGTAGGCAGTTTTTGCAATTTATTTCAAGCTGTATCAATAACCATATGTTCAGTTTGTCACTACTATCTTCTCCGCATCTTTGCATCCAATGAAATCACTTGATGCATATATTTTCACAATATCAACGTGGATTGTTCTGCCACATCAACATCTTGCATAGTGCCACACTCCTTCAATATGTAAGTGTAGATAATTGTATCTAGAAAGATGTCCTTGCTTCCACTTTGCATCTACCAAAAATAGCCCAGAGCTGCTTGTGCTTGCCCCTGTTGGGCATGTCCCACAATCAGTGCATTCCGAGAGACTACGTCCTCGACAAGAAGCTCCTCAAGCTCTCTCGATGCTTTCTGATGTACACCACATGTGGTATACATGTCGACCAAGGCATTGCCAAGCACGAGGCCTTTAAGCCTAAGAGTAGTTTCTCATAGTAGTAAGAGCAATACGCCACATTTGGCATGGATGTTGGTAAAGGCATTGCCAAGCATGACATCTTTCTTCAACAGGACAAAAACATCCATGGTGCATTGCAAGAGGTGAAGTTCCAGACAGGAAGCTCCTCAAGTACTCTATGTGCTTTTCGATGTACCCCACAATTGGCATACATGTCGACAAAGGCATTTCCAAGCGCGACCTCTTCCTTCAACACGGATTAACCGCACTGGAAACAGCCTAGTGCATTGTGGCCCATCCCATTTGGCATACATATGGATTAAGGAATTGCCAAGCGCGACGTCTTTTTTCAAAAAACCCTGAGTACCAATATAAACCCAGTGATTATGGGACATGCCCTTGCTTTGCACCCTTGAGAGATGCCCTCGCTTCACTTCACATCCATTGAACACAGCCCACGGCGTTCTGAGAGACTTCGTCCCGAAAGTGAAGGGGTCATTCCTATTACCTATACAACTTTTCAAGCTCAAACATATGAGCATGTGTGCACGTACCTAAGTGTGTATATAAATATGTATGTGTGTGTGTGTGTGCATGTGTGTATGTGTGTATCTATCTCTAGAGCCCTTGTTGGCAACCCTCACCACACTACCTCTCTCTCTCTCTCTCTCTCTCTCTCAGTATATATCTCTAGAGGAGGCCACTGAGAGAGAGAGAGAGAGAGAGAGAGAGAGAGAGAGAGAGAGAGAGAGAGAGAGAGAGAGAGAGAGAGAGAGATGGATAGCATTTTAAAAAATTTACAAATGTACCAATGATTAATTTCTCTTGCTAAATTCTACTACAAATTGTGGTAACATGGGTGACATACATCCTATCAAAAGAGCACATATCAAGTCACTTTTGTTAAATATGCACTATTTCACCGTTCTCGCCCAATGCCTGGTATCTTTAATGCATTCTTCAAGATCACCCATATGTATCTTCAAGAAAGGAGGGTATGAATCCCCTAACCTCTCTAAGTATGCACGTGATTCTCTCATCCTTGCCCATCATCCTTTTGGGCCCTAGGTGAAGACAATGAGAGTTATCACATGGGATACAAACTTTGCCATTTCTCTTACATTCTTGCACGTAGTACGTTGATATCAACATGTAGACATGGGCATTGGAATAGGTAGGAGAGGTAGATGATTTTCATGGGGTAGCTTATGTTTTCATAACCAAAAGTTGTAGAGCAGTTGCCAAACTAGGGAGGGAGGGATAGAGAGAGAGAGAGAGAGAGATCTACATCTTGCTCAATAGAGATAGAGAAAGATATCGTTGCAAGGTAATATGCAATTGGCATGTTACACACACACACACACACACACAACGATCCTAGTTGAAAGCCATGAATCTCATGGTTCGAGCCCAGCCTCACTTCAACTCCCAATCACACCTTCACATTTGTAGCTTCCACTAATGTTCTCAATATGTTGGTTGTTGTAATTTGTCCCTTTGGCTTCAGGTATCAGGTGAGTCACCTTAGAAGACATGTAAGTTCGTTAAAAAGATCGAACCATTTAGGAGGTCTAGAAGTAAGATGAACGGCAGATTGATAATGCTTACCACCAGGATTTGAGGGAATATTTGTAGCCCCTACTTCTGAATGTTGCTCACAATTTCATTTTCGAGTGCTCTCACTTGCTCCAAGACATAAACAATATGGATGGTCATCAGCATTGTTATAAGAGGGTTCACCACCACTAGAGGTTAAATTTCAATATTAATGTCATTTGTCTACATGGCCACCTGTATCGAGAAATCATAAGACATTAACTTACCCAAAATAACCATGGGAAGACATTATAACGACATTGAAAACCACGAAAAAATTCCCCAAAATCTCTCTAAAATGTCATGATCAGGAGCTTGCAAAAGATCAAGAAGAAGATGCATCGTTTCCTGCACGTGGTTTCCAGCACATATCCTAAATCACAATGTTGGCTTGCAGCATATAAGATCTCACGTGCACTCCTAAAGTAGCTATACATAGCACCTCTCTCTCTCTCTCTCTCTCTCCCTCTCTCCATCAAGCCTTCGGTTGCATGTTCACCTCCCGTCGACCCTCCAAGCTCTCGGGTCTCGGCACTCACGTTCCACACCAGCCACGTGTCCTGCTAGCTTGAACTCTGTTGCAATTTACAAGCATGTCCTCCATCTCCAATCTCCTTCTCTTGCCATGCCATTCAATGCTCAGGATGCCTCAACTCTAGATAGCACCTTCCTATTCTTTAGTTAGGCAGCCCCTTACACATGCAGATTTTGAAGCTCCTTACTCTCTACCTCTAGGTGGCGGCCATCCACATCATGTAGCCTTGCACGGCCTTCCCAAAGCCCCAAAGGATGGCGCCCTCTACTCGGACTCCTCTGTCTTACCCACCCACTGCAAGCCCTCTAGTGGCTTTGCACAACCTAAGGATTCACCCCTTCTCTACCTTTTGGCCTCTTTAACCCCTACCAACTCCAGCTTTTTCATGCAATCGATGGCGCTTCCTTCCTCCTGGCAACTGGCTACCTCCCGGTTTGCTCTCCCTCTAAATGGAGTACTCTCCTGCACACTTTCGTTCTCCCCTCGAGCTCCTCATGTGACCTGCAGCCACTTGTGATGTTCTCCCTGTCCTAGAGATGTAGCACCCACCCTTCATTGCTACACTCTGGCCAAAAACATGGTCTTGTTCATCGTTTTGTCTTGCAAATCAACAAGCACAACCTTGGCTTGAGAGTCATGCAATAGCCTATGGTGCATAGCAAGAGATTTGGAGATTGAAGGCAAAGGAGGCATGTAATCATTAGAAGAGTGGGTCTTCTTCCAAGCAGTGGAATAGCATACGCGACATGGCCACAAAGAGAGAGAGAGAGAGAGAGAGAGAGAGAGAGAGAGAGAGAGAGAGAGAGAGAGAGAGAGAGAGGAACATGAAGAGGCTAGGTGATGCCGTGATCTTGCAATATTCCGAGGGATGGTCAGCGGAAGGAGGTAATAAGCGAGAAAAACACAATCTGTCTGAGAATCATGCAATAGCCTATGGCGCATAGCAAGAAATTTGGAGATAGAAGACAAAGGAGGCTTGTAATCATTAGAGGAGTGGGTCTTCTTCCAATCAATGGAATAGTGCAGGAGACATGGCCACACACACACACACACACAGAATTTTTCTCGTAAGGCCCACACTCTCTATATTATTGAGCTATGTTACGATAACTCCTCAATTTGTCTAGGCGTCAGTCCAAGCCACAATAGAGACTCAATAACACCATTGTACACCAATTGAATTACACCACAATAGAGACTCAACAACACTACTATTGTACACCAATTGCTCTTCGCGCTAATAGGATGCAGGAGATAAAAGTGGGTAGGGATGGAGGGCAATGGGAGGAGTGTTGAAGGTGGGTGGAGTATTCAGCATGCAAGAGAGGAAAGGTGATGTGTAACCTTTAATGGTCTAGTAACTTGTGTATAGCAGAAAATAGCATAGACATAGTGAGCATAATTTCATTAGAATAGATTCCTAATAAGCATTGCAAGAGTGCTTGGATGGAGAGAGCAACAAAAACATAACACCTAGTTAGATAGGCATGAACAACTTCAAAAGAGAGAGAAATTAAGCTATTGACAACAATTGAGGACCGGATTTACATGGAGTCAGTCCCCCCTCCAAAAGGCTTTGTATTATAGGTTTCCCACATCAAGGGAGAGATTTTACAATACAATACTTTGTGTTACTTCAATAACTTGCTGGTGCAATGAAGATGGAAGCTTCAAGCACCAAGTTCACACTTGTAAAACACAACATCAATTCCCTCACGGTCTCAGACCCAAGACCTCACACACTTTCGAAGATGGTGAGAGCTGGCGGGGTATGAGAGTAGATCGAGAGGAAGAAGGAGTATTCTTCGAGAAAGAAGTATGTCTCCTCACATAATCACTCATAATAGCTTAGCATAGCTTAGTAATTAGCATGGTAGAGGAGATGAGCATACATTGGAGCTTGGCTCTTGGTTGGATTTGCATCACAAAGCCAAGAGTTCTTGGTGTAGGCCTCCCTTCTCACAAGCTTGGAGTAGATGATGAGATTTCCATTAAAGCTTGAGAAGGAGATAGTCTTCTTTACTCCACATATGAGATTGTGTGAGTGTGTGTGTGATAATGCATTGTAAAAAACAGCCCCCTCTCTCTCTTGGTTGACCCCTCTCTACTAGTTTCACATGCTAGCATCCCATTGGATCCTGCAAAGCTTAGCCAATGATAATTAAGAGGCATAACTGATAGCCTTGTGACATGTGTCCCCCTTTCCCCTTTCGTGAGAGATTTAGGTTTTTAAATAATTCAATTAATCTCTCATTGGACCCCTTGGGAGACTGTCCAATAGTCTTCTAGAGAGCTTAATTTCTATTGCTTCTTTTATCAAGTGTTTTTAAATGAATAAAACTAAATTTACTGTAGCCTAATTCTCATTGGTCCACCTCTATGGCCATCCAATAGGATTTGAATGAACCTTGGTGGTAATTGGGCTACAGAGCTGACATGTGTCCACTATGCCCTTTGTGCAAAGGGAGCTTGCAAGAGAGTGTGTGTGTATGTGTGTGTGTTTCTCTCTCATCCCCTACTAAAAGGGCTTGCACCCTTAAGGATAGGGGTGTGGGAAGACTTTTGAGTCTTCCCACAAGCATCCAATTTACCCTAAGGTTGGACCATTGGACATAACCTTTGAATTTTGGAACCTTAGCATTTTGGAAGTATTAATGGACTGAACCTTAGGGTCTTTGAAGCCCATTGATGCACATTGCTCTTTTGGAGTGCTACCGTTCTCCGAGCGATGTTTTCCGAGCGATCCTAGTTTCTGAGCAAGTCTTGGCGGAAGGGTACTCCGTAGAAGGGTACTCCTATTAGACAAGGTGGTCTTATATGCAACTATCCATGAAAACTACAAATCTATAAATTAGATCACGTTCTTGAATATATATTGACAAGAATGAATTTTGGTGCTTGAAAAGTACATAGAGAACTTTACCTACAAGAGGATACATGTTGCATTGATCAATACAAATGGAATGCCTAAATCAATTGTTTATTTATATACACCCTAATCTCATGTAGAGAGAGAGAGAGAGAGAGAGAGAGAGAGAGAGAGAGAGAGAATGCAAGATTGCAACAATAACAATACACATTTAAATGGAAGACTCTTGGATACTAAATTTTTGTTATAAAAGAGACATGATAGTTGCCTAAGGTCAAAGGAAAGTTTAGGTAGGGTTCCCACCTCAAGCACATCCCTAGCTTGCTTAAGGTCAAAGGCAGGTCCCCTACTGAGGTATGTCTAGAAGCACTTATTGCACATTGCTCTTTGATAGACCATCTCCTTTTGGACCCTATTGAGATGCAACCATCTCTCCTTTTGGTCCCGTGTTAAGATAGGTCTAGAAGCACATGTCTCTATTCTAACTCTTGTTCCTGTTTATTCTCCCACATTAAATGATCAGTTTAATATGAGAAAATCATTTGATAAAGTTAGATATTATATTTTATGACAAATATCTTCCTTGCTCCAACAACATGGGAGTGATTAAGCTGCTCCATAAGAGAGGAGTCAAGGACGACCTGTCAAACTGGCGTCCTCTGACAATGTTGGACGCATCTTATAAGATATTTGCCAAGGCAGTAGTTAATCAGATGTACATGTTGCTCATGAAATGGATTTCAAAGGAACAGAAAGGGTTTATAAAAGGTCTGAAACTGGTCTAGGCAGTAATTTCTTTATGGGAAGGTTTTGACCATGCTACTGAATCTGGTCAAGATTTTTTTTTTGTCAAGATAGATTTTGAAAAGCCTATGATAGGCTAGAATGGTTTTTCATTTTGTGATGCATGGAAGCAATGGGATTTGGTGTCAGAATGGTCCTATTTGTTCAAACTCTAATGGGCAATGCACGTGCAAGATTATCTCTAAATGGATCTCTGTCTGATGTGTTCGACCTGGCCACATCAGTGAGATAGGGATGTCCACTGGCTCCTCTCTTATTCTTCATTGCAGCTAACTCTCTCATTTGCCTAGTAAAAGACAAAATGTCTAAGGGGCTCATCAAAGGCATTACCATCTCGGGCTCTGAGGGGTAGCAGTGTCTTTCTCAATTCACTGATGACACTAATGCTCTTCTTTCCAGTGAGGAATCTACTCTTACTGAGTTCTGGTCAATTATGCATATCTTATGCCTAGCCTCAGGTTCTCAAGTCAACCACAACAAGACAGGGATCTTCTCCCAATCCTCTCTCCCAGATTGGGTGGCTCGGGTCGGATGTAAAGTTCTCAAAGAAGGAGAAAATTTCAGGCTTCTTGGTATTCCAATGGGCTTCGGGGTCACGCTCAAAACTAGATGGGATTGGGTGTGTGATAAATTCCAGTCGAAACTCAACTGGTGGATAGGATTCCAACACCCCCTAGCAGGGAGATTGATAGTCATTAACTATTTTCTGAATGCTTATGTTCTGTTTTTTTTTTTTTTGGATACAAGCTGACTGCCATTTAATGAGGATCACCAAAATTTGTAGGAACTTCTTATGGACAGGAGATCCGTTTGTTAAGAAATCTTCGAAGGTCTCATGGGATATATGCGCTCTCCCTAGAGAGAAAGGTGGATTAGGTATCCAAAATCTCAACTATATAGCAGATAAAATGGCCGTCAAATTGGTGATCTCTGCTCTGCTCCAACCAACAGAGGAATGGACTAGACTTTTGTTCAAAAAATTGGACAGGTTCAGATTGGTGGATTTGAAAGGCTGGTCCCATCTGCCTACTACAGTGTTATTTTTTGGGAATAAACCCATTACCTCTGCTGGTTCAGATCTCTTAAGGTCGATTATCCAAGCTTGAAACAGACACAGGGCCGGCATAATTTTGAATACCCTCTCAAAGCACAAATACTCTGTTCCACCTAATGATTCCATTTGGTGGTCATGCTTGGATATCCCCCCTCTACCCTCTTCTGCTGCCAGGAGAGCATTGATCCTCCATAAAAAGGGCCTCAAAACGTGGTCTAGGTATGGGATCTTGTTACTAGAATTTGGATGGATGATCTCCAACTGGCCCTCAGATTCAGAATTAAACCTTGGGATGTTCAGCTCATCAGATCAAGAGCTCGTGTTTTCCCAATTCTTCTATCATGGACCCTTCAAGATCCCCTTCACCTTGACATTCAAGCATTTGTTTGGGCAGGGCAATATAAACTTCAAAATCCACCTAATGATTCTATTTGGTGATCATGCTTGGATACACTATGAGAGATCGTGGTGTTTACCGCGGGCCATTACCGCAAAACAAGAGAGAGGAATTCAAAATGAGGAGAGAGAATCCTTTTGATGCTCAAGCGGCACTTTACTGCAAATATTACCGCATGCATTTCCGCGAATATTGCCGCGCACATTACCGCTAAAGCTGGACCCCCTCCCCCCTCCCTCTCCCGCGGGTTTCCATTTAAATCCAATACAAGTCAAAATGTATTTACACACTACAACTCCTACACTCTCCAGAATGCTTGCTCACTTCACTTAATCTCTCTTTCACTCTAAAAATTCTATACATAAATCATTGAACTCACAACAAAACCATTACAAATACTATTCATAAGCACATAACGAAACATTTGCAAATTAATCATATACTACACCAAGTGAAAGAATGGAGAGTTTTATTAATTCTCATCTTGTATAAGATCTCTACAAGCACTAGGATCCATATTTAGACCCATATTATTCAAATCAATAAACAAATTTAGAGATTCTTCCTCCTCTCCATCACCTCCTATAGAATCATCATCGCTTTCTCCCTCTTCCTCCTCCTCAAGATGACTATTTGCAAGGCTTGGCTGACCTTCTTCAACTTCTACTACATCTTCCTCTGCATCTTGTGGTGATGGTATGATGGGATCAATTACTGGCTCAATGTCCGTCTCTGCAAAGATAGATCTACCCCGCGGCGTGACTGGAATGACATACCAAAGTCTTCTTTGATAAATACATGGCACATAAAAGACTTGTACGTCACACACAAAGAATAAGGTGATATACATAACTTAAATTTTTAATTTAAGTTAATTGCACATAGCCTAAATTACCTGCTTGCAACTACTAGGATACACCAAGTTGTCAGTTTTTCCCCGATGGAATTGGGTGGAATCCACCATAATGAGCCCATTTTCATGTCTTTTGACCTCACCTGCAAACCATCGTCACTCAAAGAGGAATTTGTGAAAAGATCTGAAATCCACTTTCATTATTCTCTCTATAGTACCACAATATCTGACCTCATCTGTTGTTGTGTCAAAGTTTCCCATCACACCACAATCATTAGTGGTCCGACGCTCATCTATCTTGAGGGTGCGAAAATGTTGGCCTTCGGACCAAATGGAGTTGAAAATGAGACCCTACAATCACAATGCCTAAGAGGTTACATCACATTTCATTAAGTGATTTGCATACATGCATACATAACATATACACACTCACCTTGCGCAAGCATCCTCGCGCATACTCCCATTCTTTAGGGCTTATTTGTTCTCCTTGTGCTTTGGCATTGGTCATGGCATTATGGATCCACTCTACTTGAATCAAATCAGGATATTTTGCAAGCTCTTTAGGAAAAGGAGGTGCACGTCTACCTCCATGGGACCTCTTCCATGCATCTCTATCCCTTTCTCTAGCTGCGCGGGCTTCCAAGTACATATTGACCCATTGGGTCATGATAGTGGCATTGAGTAAAGAGTAGTTGTTGACTATGGCATGAAACTCTCTATCCATGACCAAGAGAGCCTTTTCCACTGGGAATGGTTGAGTGCTTCCTAGGATCCTCTTCTTCAGTCCACAGATGAGGCAATGATGGATCCACTGTGATGAGATACTGTGAGATATACACAAATGCCTCTTGCACCACCCAACATTCTGCCATGCTCGCCTGAAAACATTAAAACCACATATTTTTATTAGTAACTCCATAGCGTATAAATGCTATCTATATTGTATTGATTTTGCATACCTTAGGTTGTGACCTCAATCTAACAAAATCCTTTAAAGTCTTCAAGAATCTCTCCAAGAAGAACATCCATCTAAAGTGAACCACCCCACAAATGGAAATCTCCTCAACAAGGTGAAGCAATAGATGTATTTGGCTAACAAGGATTGTACGTGGGAATGCATCCTCAAAAGCACACACTGCCTCTACTGCTAGTTGATGGGCTACTGGTATGGATTCTACTTCTATCTCCTTGGAGCTCACAAATCTACTGGGAAAACGTTATATAGTAGATGAAAAAAAATTCCAAAGTTCATGCATGCACAACATGATATAGTACTTGAAAAAAACCCATTACCTCACAATCTCACCCACTTTGAATATTGCAGCCTTCACCTTAGTGTCCCCATAACCACTAGTAGTTATGGGAAGTACAAACTACAAACAATAAAACATCTTAGTGAATGTCAACCTATATATAAGGACACATAGACACCACAAACTGTTCTACTCTTACCTGAAGGATTTTTATGTCAATCATGGGATTTCAGTCCATACAATTGAGTGGAGCCACCCTTTTTGGTTTTTGTGAAAGCACCTTTGAGTGACCGCATATATCCTGTTGGAGTTCTGATGGATGCAATAACTTGCTTTGTCCGCTCTTGGTCTGTGCCTTTGACATTATCCACGGTGCTTTTGGGAGAATCATCTTTCCCCGCTCCCCCATGCGGGGCGTGGCTGAAGGGGGGAGACGTCTAATGGCTCTTAAATCTTCCTTAGCACCCAATGAATCCTTCTTTCCAATTATGTGATCCCATATAGCTTGACCAACATTTTTGAATACATGCATAGGGTCCAATAAGTGCTGAATTTTCAACGAAGCCCAATAGGGGAGCGACAAGAAGATTGAGTACCTCGACATACCCTTTGGCAACCCATTGGGAGGCGGTGAGGTACCATGATGCTCCTCCCGGCCAATGCTTCGCCCAATCAGCCATGTTCCAATGGAACGGCTGCACTCCATTGATAGGGGGAGCATATCTACGATGTGAAGGAGGTAGGAAGCGATGGTTGTTGGGATAGATCACCTTCCCAAGAAGAGGAGGTCTCTCTGTCACAAGGGAGGGGCCACAAGTGGGACACGCATTATGTCCAGATGTTGCCAATCCTGCCAAGAGGTAAACAAACGTTACACATGAGATGATAAACTGAAAGCAAAGAGTACAATTAACATGTGCATACTTACCAGATACCTCTCCAAATCCTGGGTAATCATGCATGGTCCACATGAGGATGCACTTGATGACGGCTTTGCAGTCTCGTGGTGGCCGTGAAATGTCAATGACATCTATGCCTCTCCATAGTTCTTGAAGCTCATCAATAAGAGGCTGCAGATATACATCCATGTTTTTTACCTTGTGCTTTCTTGGAATGAGAAGTGATAGTAAAATGTTTCCCTTTTTTGTTGCCTCCCAAGGCGGAATATTGTAGTTTACAACCACCACCGGCCAAGTGCTCCATGAAGTAGAGCGGTGCCCAAATGGACTCACTCCATCACTAGCTAACCCAATCCTCAAGTGATGAGGCTCATCCCTGAACTCTGGACATGTGTCCTCTATGTGCTTCCACGCTGGTGAGTCAGTTGGCACTCTCATAATACCATCTGTGGAGTGATTTTTTGCATGCCAACTCAAAAGCTCGCTCGTACCTTTCGATCTAAACATGTGTTGGATGCGAGGGATGAGTGGAAAATGCCTCAAAACTTTACGTGGAATTCTGTTGCTCTGCATTCCTTCTTTGAACCTAGGCTCCCCGCACGATGGACATGTGTCACAATAGGCATGCTCATTACGAAAGAGCACACAATCGTTTACGCAAGCATGAATGCGATCATAATCCATCCCTAATGCAGTCACCACTTTGCGGGCTTTTCATCTATTCTCTAGCATGTGATTGCCAGCTGGCAGCATCTTTCCTAGCAACCTATCACAAGAAGAAAGTACATTAGAAGCTAATTTATGCACTCCACAAGCATCCTTCACAATCTGTATACATACCTCAAAAGTGCGTGGACACTAGCATTGATCCATCCAAACATCGCCTGAAGGTTAAGGACTTCGAGAGATGCCCTTCAAATGGAGTAAGAGCATCTATCATATAGTGCGGTGTGTGCCGAATCGAGTAGCTCACTCCTCGTTCTTTCGGAAGCTTCTTCACATGCACACTCTGGTTCATGCTCCTTCTCTCGTGCAAAGAGATCCTCAACCATTATATGCAAATGGTCGTCTTCTGCATCCACGTAAGGAGATGGGATGTGGTCACTCGGATAAGAGGGAGCAGCAATACTTGGCTGATTTGATATGCTTCCTCCCTCTCTAATGGATTCCTGGCGCATGCGCTCTTCCATCCTCCTTTGCCCTCCTCCACCAACCACACGCCAATGAGGGGTGATGTCAATAGCCGCTACAATTCGCGGATCGTTTGTTTCCATCCGTGCATGCTTGCGAGGATCGTCCCATAGTCCATAATCTTCTACATGGCTCAAGCATATCCGTCGAAGTCGAGCAATGGCGCATTTGCACTGCACGCATGGGCATGGTAATCGCTTGGCCAACCACCGTGATCTATCCGGTTCAGTGGACGGGCCAAAATCATCCCAAGCAACCTACATTAATAAATTACATACACTAATTAAAATCAAATTACCAAAGAATGTTAATAAAATATTAGTAAAAATTAAACTTTTAGGTAAAAATGTCATTTTCAAAGTACTAGGAATACTTTCATTTTATATATTTTTTATAAAAAACATAGTACCAATAGATTTTGAGGATCAATAGTAATAATGTCAGAACGTGGCCATCTGTGTATATGGCCCAAATTTTCGCCACGGTAATAGGTACGGTAACTAGCGCGGTAAGACACGCGATAATGCTCGCGGTAATAGGAGCGGCAAATCAATTTTTTAATTTTTTAATAAATAGGAGCACCCGCGTGCCCCGCGAAGTTCAAAGCCCTAAAATTTGAATTTCATCGTCTTCTCCACAGAAGCCGAGAGCGCGAACCTCACAACCTTGAGCTCTACCTCCATCTCTACTCTTCTACTCTCCATCATCTCTACTCTTCCACTCTCCTACGCTCTCCCAACAAGCGCTTCAATTCCATGTAAGTTTTGTTGTTATGTTTTTTGATTTTTTCACACGCATACACACACATGCATACACATGCATACACACACACACACTAATTACACACACTAATTAGTGTGTGCATTATTTTAATGCACACACTAATTAGTGTAAGTAAAGTACACCATAACCTAAATTTGTTAATTAGTGGTTACTTGCAAAATCTAAACATTAATGCATACACTAATTACACACACTAATTAGTGCATGTGTTCTTTACACACAATAATTAGTGTGTGCATTATTCTAATGCACACACTAATTAGTGTAAGTAAAGACACACCAAAACCTAAATTTGTTAATTATTAGTTACTTGCAAAATCTAAACTTGTTAGATTTGTCAAATTTGTTAAATTTATTACTTGCATAACCTAATATGTTAAATTTGAGATTGGCCATGCACACACTAATTAGTGTGTGTTAACACACACTAATTAGTGTGTGATTAGTGTGTGCATTAGTCAATGGGATTGGCCAATTCACACACTAATTAGTGTGTTAACACACACTAATTTGTGTGTGATTAGTGTGTGCATTGGCCAATGTGATTGGTCAATGTACACACTAATTAGTGTGTGATTAGTGTGTGCATTGACCAATCACATTGGCCAATATACACACTAATTAGTATGTGATTAGTGTGTGCATTGGTCAATGGGATTGGCCAATTCACACACTAATTAGTATGTGTTAACACACACTAATTTGTGTGTGATTAGTGTGTGCATTGGCCAATGTGATTGGTCAATGCACACACTAATTAGTTTGTAATTAGTGTGTGCATTGGCCAATGTGATTGGTCAATGCACACACTAATTAGTTTGGGATTAGTATGTGCATTGGCCAATGTGATTGGTCAATGCACACACTAATTAGTTTGGGATTAGTGTGTGCATTGGTCAATTGGATTGGCCAATACACATACTATTTAGTGTGTGATTAGTGTGTGCACAAGCCAATTGGATTGGCCAATACACACACTATTTAGTGTGTGATTAGTGTGTGCATTGGTCAATTGGATTGGCCAATACACACACTATTTAGTGTGTGATTAGTGTGTGCATTGACCAATGGAATTGGCCAATGCACACACTAATTAGTGTATGTTAACACACACTAATTAGTGTGTGCACAAGCCAATTACACAAGCCAATGCACACACTAATTAGTGTATGTTAACACACACTAATCTAATACACACACTAATTAGTGTATGTTAAAACACACTAATTAGTGTGTGCACAAGCCAAATATTACACAAGCCAACACTTAAACACACACTAATTCATGTATGCACAAGCCAATTACACAAGCCAACACTAAAACACACACTAATTATGTTAAATTAAACAACAATCAACACAAAAACATAAACATACCTCCATGATTAAGTCGTAGGTGACGTATTAGGCTCCAATGGCCGTCCAAGTGATTGCGCAATCGGTCACACTAATCATAAACACAATAATCTCTTATTAGTCAATACACACACTAATATCTTATTAGCACTCAAGGCTTTGCAAGACTCTTTTATAGGTTGTAGACACACATTGGATTCTTTCCACATTGGATACTATAGAGAATCCAATGTTAAAAAATCCAATGTCTGAAAAAAATCAACGTGTAAATTTTTAATCATATATTCGAATTTTATACCCTAGTTTAATCTTTGTCGTAATAAATGCAGACCATGTCTTCTTCTTCCACACCACGCTTTCGCAGCATTGAGGATTTCATGGCAGATGGGATGTCATATCCCGACGCTCTCTCTGCCTATCATTCACAACCGTCGCCTCAGCAGTCATCATCAGGCTTCGGTTGGTTTCGGGACGCTCTTGGTGGGTCCGCTGTCGTACCTGTGACCGATCCAGATGTGGAGAGGGCATTGTGTCTTCGAGATGAGTGGTTAGGTTCGCAGCAGACCCTTACGCAGCGCTATTCATCGGCGCAGCTAGCAGCTTTTGGATTATCAGAGGTCTCTACTCCGACTGGTGGCACTCCATACCTGCAGAGTTTTCCAGCTACAGCTCCAGGTTCAACTTTTCCTTCAAAGGGTCCAACGTCCCAGGGTCCGACGCCGTTGGGTGTGACGCCACAGGGTTCGACGCCACGGGCGTCCACCTATCCATCACCTATCCCACCTTCTGTCCCAGATTCACGTCAGCGCTCTTCTAGCAGTCAGCGTCAGAGCAGCTCGCGCGCTAGCGCCGGTCGATCTCGACGAGGGAGCGGAGCTAGTTGTTGTTTTGGGGGGGGAGTACTATAGATTCTCCTCCATAGTCACCGCTCCCTGCTCCAGCAGAAGATGAGGACCATGACATGCCTTCACCAGATGCTCGCGGGTTATACTACCATGTTCATAGAGGAGGTATGGTGGATCTCGGGACAACTGAGGGCAGGAGATTCCGCACACACGTCAACCAATTAATCCACTCCACATATATCAATTTTTTTCTCAAATTTGATCAACAAGATCCCTACAACCTCACATATATAGAGACAACCATGCACATGCGTTTCCCCAACCCTGAGGGGCAACAATTCTCAAGGCAATGGTTGCAAGAGCATGTCAAAACATTTCTGAAGAACAAAAAATCTAGTGTGAGGAGAGTTGCAAAGAAGACAATGGAGTCTCCAGAGCATAGCTATCGGCCAGGAAATGTCCATGATGTGGAGTGGGAGACCGCTATCGGCGAGAAAGAGGACGAAAGGGCAACAGGTGCGAGGATGTATACGCGTCAAGTTGAGGCCAGATCCCATCAGACTCCTACGCATTATGGTTCGGGAGGAAAAACGGCTTGGAAAGACAAATATGTAAGTAAAAATATTAGTTTTATTGTAAAAAATCTAATGTTTAGTATTTAATGAATTGGTTGCTATTTTTTGTGAGTATAACATTACCATGAGTCACCCGACCAGAGATGTACAGAGATATAGAGAGAACCATACCGAGTATCAAACTTGGTGTTGGTTGTTTGAAAATCAAATGATCTCTTGAGAGGAGTTCGAAAATGCGTGTAGAAGTTTGCAACATGTAAGTTTAATCTTATTTAAATAATTAAATTGTTGATTTTATATCAAATATTAAATAACAAAGTGTTAATTGTTTCTTTTTTATGGTTTTGTAGCACTACAAGAGGCTCTTCACATTAGCGACGCTCACACAGCGACGCTCAAAAAAAAAATTCCCGGCGTCGCTATGAGCGTCGCTATAAGCGTCGCTATGAGCGTCGCAAATTTACAAAGAAATTTGCGACGCTCATAGCGACGCTTATAGCGACGCTCATAGCGACGCCAACTGGGGTAAAAAAAATAACCGAGCGCGCCCAAAAACTCAGATCTCAGATCTGAGTTTTTCGACGCCCTCAAGCAAAGAGCAGGTAACGCTCTCCCTCACTCTCTCTCTCTCTCTCTCTCTCTCTCTTTTTCTTTTACACACACACACACACACACACACACACACACACACGAGGAGAGGAAGGAGAGACAGGTATGCTCCTTCCCTCTCCTCATTCTCATGTTCCCTTCCTCTCTTTCTCTCTCCCTCGCTCTCTCTCTCACACACACACACATACACACACACATATAGTGTTTTTGAGAGAGAGAGAGAGAGAGAGAGAGAGAGAGAGAGAGAGAGTGCAAAAACGCACACACATACATAAACAAAGAATGCACACACACATTGAGAGAGAAAAAGAGAGAGAGAGCATGCATAAACAGAAAACGCACGCATTGAGAGAGGAAAAGAGAGAGAGAACATGCATAAACAAAAAACGCACACATTGAAAGAGGAAAAGAGAAAGAAAACATGCATACGATCCAAAAAAACGCACACACATTGAGAGAGAAAGAAAGAGAAACTAAGGGAGCGTCGTAGGAAACTAATTAAAATTAAAAGACCTAAAGATCTAGCCGACGAGGAGTTGAACTGAAGACCTATTATTCAAGAGAGAAATGGCATAATCAATCTATCATACTTGGCATGGGTGATAGAAAGGTTATACCATTTATCTCTTTTTATTGGCACACACATCCACACACGCGCACACACACAGGAAGAAGAGAGTTATAACGTCGTAGGAAACTATTTTAAAAGACGTTAAAGATTAGGTTATATGTAGACTTACATTAAATTAGATTTAGGTTTATTTTTAACTAGATTTACATTTATTTAAGCTAGATTTAGATTTATGTTATATTAGATTAGATGCGGGTCTCCATAGACTGCGATGCCTGCATGAAGCGGGTGAAGAAAGCCCTCAATGGAATATAGGGTATTGCTGCCTTCACTCATAGTGGGCTCCGTCGATCCAAAAGTACTGGTGAAATGTCTTCAGAAGATAGGGAAGAAGGTGGATCTTCAGGGCGGCAAGAGTCACTACATCCCCGACACAATGACCATCTAGACAACCTCTAGTCATTAGACTTACGTTAAATTAGATTTAGCTTTATTTTTAGTTAGATTTACGTTTATTTAGATTTACGCTTATTTACGTTAGATCGAGTCCACGCAAGAATTACTTACGGTTTAGGGTTTAGAGTTAGACGAACAGTGAAAAGATCTACTGTGAAAAGATGTTAAGATGAAGTGAAGTGCTACAGCTAGAGAAGAGGCAAAGGGATTTTGTCCACTACATGCAGTATCATGTAGACGTGGGTGTCTAGATTTCTTGTACCCACAAATATAGGTATTGACCAATAAAGACGAGATTATAACCCGGTGGTTCTGATCTCCGTGCACCTCTAGACCGAGGTGTGCGGGGATTGGACATGACTAGAGAATGTGAGGTAAGAGAGAGAGAGAGAGAGAGAGAGAGAGAGAGAGAGAGAGAGAGAGAGAGAGAGAGAGAGAGAGATAAGACAAAGAATGCCAATAGAATATTAAATTTGTTGTCTAGGTTATAAGTTTTTTATCCTCATTATGAGTAGCGACGAGGATGTGGGACCGTCCAACCGAAACACCTATCTCTCAACGAGGGTCTTATGTCCTTGTAATCAATGCAAGCATGCTGTGCGACGGACAAGACGTGTTTCTTTGCAGCACGTTCGTGAATTTGGCGAGTTCGATCCATCTATTATAGATCGAGTTGTTGCCAATTATAACTCGTCGGACTCTGACGCTGGCCAACAAGCAGCAATCTTGCAACCCAATAGACGTGTTCGCAGGCGCTTTGGTCAAGCAGCATATGTGAGGCCACAAGATGTAGCCTCTGACAGCTCGGGGGATGATCATGCAGAGCACATTCCCAACGAGGCAATGTTTGAGCCCGAGATTGATGAAATGATCGAGACGATCATGGATTCAGAAAGGCTTATCTATGATGATATGAAAAGTGAAGCCGATACATCATTGTATAATGGAGCACGTATGTCTAGATTGAAAGCACTCCTGGTTCTTCTCAACATGCAGGCAAAGTTTGGATGGAGTGACACTAGCGTCACAGCGCTTTTCAGGTGATCTATTACAATTAGTTTACTTTAATAGAACTCATGGTGTATAATGATCTGATAGATTTTTACACGACTGTATCATATTTTTATGTTGTGTAGATTGCTGAAAGAGCACATTCTACCAGCTGACAATGTGATGCCAGATTCCCGAGATGAAGCAAGAAAGATTTTGCGAAACTTGGGGATGGATTACAATTCTATCCACGCTTGTCCTAAGTTTCTTTCTTCTTTGTCACCGCAGCAGAGACAGTGGTACGTGGAGCGTCATCGCTCTGGCGCATCATCGCGCGTTCCTACACCATCCGCATCTCCCTCTCTTTCGGAGCATTCGGCGCGCTCCGAAGCTTCGGCGTCGACGAGACGAGCGTCACACTCTTCTAGACACCGGCGCTCTAGTGGTGGCGGTGGCGGTTGTTGTGGGGATTCCGCCACCGATGCCTCCACACCGCCTCGTGTTCGACGAGGCTCTTTACCCTCCCCTTCTTTGCCCGCCCCCACACCAGCCACAGCATCGCCGTCTACGCCAGGTTTTGCACGGCTGACTGTTCCTAGAAGCTACACACCTCTACCTACTCCGCCAGGAGCCACCCCACTCGACACTCCTCGCTTCGGGGCCCAGACGCCGGTGGAGACACCTGACGTCCGTACCCCCATCGACACGCCGCTAGAGACCCCTGCCGGGACACCCAGGTTCACGCGTCACCGGCCAGAGGGCTTGCCTTACTCCGTCGACATCAGCGGCGGCATCATCATGGATGATGACGGCAAGAAGGTGATCTCGCGCATGCGTGGTCTTTGCTCTCAGCTGTTTAGACACTATATACTAAACAAATGGAGTGAAGTACCAAGTGATTTAAAAAACAGAGTCATCAGCATACTTCATGATGAGTTTCCCGTTCCAACACGGGATCAGCGCTTCAATGAAGACCTGATGAAGATTCGAATGCGCGAATACTGCAAACACAAGCGTTCCGAAGTGCAAAAAGCAATCAAGAATGGGTGGAATAGGCCAGATTGGCTGGCCAAAGAAGATTGGAAGAATGCGAAGAAAGCAGCGCGCGAGAATCCCGACAAGTGGAAGCAACAAAAGGATGCAGCCAGAGCGCGAGTAGAGGCAGGGAGCTCGCACCACTTGGGGAGCGGTGGATGGGCATCATTTGAGGCCGATTTTGTAAGTCTTTTCACATTGCTCTTTATGCATGTTCGATAGTTTAGGGTTTATGAGTTTTTTAGTTCTAACATAATGAAATCTTTGTATGTTTTGACAGTGGTCGATGACAGGACGTGATCCCACACCGTACGAGCGCGAGTACGCAGGCAGGAAGGGCTTAAACGCCCTGATGGACATTCTCAGTTCTCGCAGCGGCATGGTTAGTATTAGGGTTTACTCTTTTTTATTTTTTGTATTGTTTTATAAATGTCGTTATATGTTTATACTTACTGAAAACTGTCTTATTGTCTTTTTTTGCAGAATCCGACAGATACGCCGCTTGGACGCGATGAGACGTCTGATTAGACGACGTCAGTTTAGCCGTAGCTAGATAGCATTAGTTTAGGGTTTCTCATAGCTTATGTATCATGAGACGGATTTTATACGTCTTTTTGAACCATGTATATTATTACATTTGTCACCGCAATTCCTTTTGCCAATCAATTCTTTATGCCTATGATGTTGTACAATTGTCATTATTACATTTGCCAATCAATTCAGTTTGTCTATGATGTGTACAATTGTCAATTTTGCAAACAATGCGTCTTGTGGGTGACTATTTTGGGTCTATTATTTACCTTTGCACTTTTTTTAAAAAGTGAATCAAGTACAATATGGTTGATGGGTGGCAGGCATTCAATGCCCTGCCACCAAAAAAATATTCTCTCAGGCGTCGCTATATGCGTCGCTATTTATGGCTCTGTAGCGTCGCTATATGCGTCGCTATACTCTTCTGTGAGAGCGTCGCTATAACCGTCGCTATAGACGTCGCTATATAGCGACGTCTATAGCGACGTCTATAGCGACGCTTATAGCGACGCATATAGCGACGCTCTCGTAGCGACGCTTTTAGCGACGCTTATAGCGACGCCGGGGGTTATAAAAACCCAGTGTATTTCCGTCGCTAAGAGCGTCACAAGAGCACATAACCTCTTGTAGTGTAGAGTCAAGGAGTTCCACGCGAAATGCCGCCAACTCCCCCATGAGCATCCTCTATTTTGTATACGCGGGCCCCGTTTGCCCTATCCCACATGACCATACTCTATTTTGTACACGCGGGCTTTTTTTGCCCTTTATGTAAATGCAATACCTATCATTTTTTGGCTCAATACCTCCCCCAATTGTAATTCCACTTATGTAAATGAAATTATCAAACTTTTTTTGGTTCAATGTATTGTCCAATTGTGATATTTTGTTGTAATTAATAATAATTTTGTAAAATAACTAAAATAAATAAAAAAATAGATGACCTTTTGGATGGTCTTGCAAAGGACAATCCAAACGGTCATCTGTTTTTTTATAATAAATCCTGCCTTGGTGATGCCCGCAATAACGCACAAATGTTTGCGGGTATGTTTGCAGCAAAAAATGTGGTAATAGGCGCGGAAATATAGCCGCAACCATTACCGCAGATGTTACCGCTAGACCATTACCGCAAACGTTTCCGCAGTATTTTCCCCGTACGGGAATTTTTATATTTCAAGTTTGTTTGTTTTTTTGCGGTAATGTGAGCGATAATACCGCGCATATGTTATAGTGATATCCCCCCTCTACCCTCTTCTGCTGTGCCAGGAGAGCACTGATCTACCATAAAAAGGGCCTCAAAACGTGGTCTAGTTATGGGATCTTGTTACTAGAAACTGGATGGATGATCTCCAACTGGCCCTCAGATTCAGAATTAAACCTTGCGATGTTCAGCTCATCAGATCAAGAGCTCGTGTTTTCCCAATTCTTCTATCATGGACCCTTCAAGATCCCCTTCCCCTTGACATTAAAGCATTTGTTTGGGCAGGGCAATATAAACTTCAAAATCCACCTAATGATTCCATTTGGTGGTCATGCTTGGATATCCCCCCTCTACCCTCTTCTGCTGCTGCCAGGAGAGCACTGATCCTCCATAAAAAGGGCCTCAAAATGTGGTCCCGGTTATGGGATCCTGTCATAAGAAACTGGATGGATGATCTCCAACTGGCCCTCAGATTCAGAATTGAACCTTGGGATGCTCAGCTCATCAGATCAAGGACTCGTGTGTTCCCAATTCTTCTATCATGGACCCTTCAAGATCCCCTTCCCCTTGACATTCAAGCATTTGTTTGGGCAGGGCAGTATAAACTTCAAAATCCGGTCTGGGACCATAATAGGGTGGCTGATGCTATCCCGGGCATGTTAAACAGAAGGTGGCCATGGCGAGTTGGATACTCTCGAAAACAGTGGGAGTTCAAGTTCACTCACATTTGGGCACCCTCAATAGAGCCCAAAAAGTTAGTGCGGCTCTTCGTAAGGCTCTATGTACAGGGAAGAGAGCTCTCAAAGCCAATCTCAGTCTTGGAATATGCTGCAGATGTAATAGGTTCCTCGAGGACACAGGCCACTTATTTTTGGCATGTCCCTGTAACAAAAAGATTCTGGCCCCTTTGACCCAAACTCTTGGCTTCTCAGCCTCCTGGAAACAACTGCTTTTGGGGGACTATGTAGGAGTTATATCCGTGTTTTGGAATAAGTCAAGATCCGAGTTCGGCCTGTGGTGGCTGATTTGGCGTCTGAGAGACTGTAAAATATTTGAGGTTGCTTACCAAGCACCTAGTCTAAAAACAATTCTCTCTTCTCGTAATGTGCAGGATATGAAGATATCTCATGATCAAATTACACTCTATCAGACCAACAAGGACATCCTCAAAGACTCCAAACACTTCTATGACTGAGTTCAGTCTTGGGGAGCTGGTGGTAGTACTTTGGAGGACAAGGCCTTGGCTCGGGATGACTGGGAGAACGAGCTGGACATTGAAATTGCTCACCTTGAAGATAGGATCAATGGAGGGCACTACTTCATGGAACGGATCCGAGCCGAAATTGATAAGTTAGATGGAATGTGATGTGTGGTGGAAATCTTGGGTCATTGTATATACATGTCATTGTACTGGGCATGATGGATGATGGAACTCTCGGGTCTATGTCTTTGAACTGGTTTATGCCGGATGGAGTCCTGGTCTCTGTCATTTTGCAAATTTTTTGCTCTTCTAATATAAATGTCCTCGTTACGAGAGAGAGCCACTTTTAAATACGAATGAAATTACAACAGTCTTGATCTCACGCTACCAACACCAGACCGTGATCTCTCCTTTACAAAGAGGCCTTTCAAAACAACTCCGACCATATTGTAACGAACCTCTGCAATTGAAGAGACGTTAGCATTAAGTAATTAAGGAGCCTATAACGTCTCTTGTTGACAGTACAAGGAAGGCGCCTTTCCCCCATATATTTATGAAGTGGAGAATAGGCGTAGCTTGAGAGAACTCGATGAGACTTGCTAATTACAACATCCAAGCTAATTACAGCACAATATTAAAGAGCAATGATTTTGATTCATTTCGTAGTCGACTTATATAACTTCTTAATTTCGTTCATCAACTGATCACAAGAATTTGATAATGTAATACAAAAAGGTCTAAGCCCTGATCGGCCTTTCCTTGCAAAGAAAAAAAGAAAGGGATGTGTACGTAGGTTTGACGTGTGCGTGCGAGAGAGAGAGAGAGAGACCCTTCCAGATTCAGCTTCGGAACACAATACTAGAGGTCACATTATATTAATCTCACAGCTTGTCTCAAAGTACAGATCGAAGGTTAGCTCATCGCTAATAAAGTGAGCTAATTAGTACTTTGACAAGCTGCAATGAGACAATCAGAAGTACACTGCAATACAATTAGCCTCCACATCTAATACAGGAGGTAATAATTTGATCGCATGACTTCTTGCAACTAATGAGACTCTTGTCCATTGAGCTCCTATATATGGCAGCTACATGTGGTTATTCATACGTCGTACATACAGTGGGTTGTTTTCACAGTAGGGTTCAGATAGCTTTCCACGAGCTGACCCGGCCCAACATGAGCTCAAACAACTAGATTGAGACCTGCTAATAGTCAATGAATGTGCAACAAAGTAAATTGCTCAACATGAAAGGTGCGGGTCTTGTCTTCAAGTGCGGGTGATTCTCTCTCTCTCTCTCTCTCTCTCTCTCTCTCTCACTCACACACACACACACACACACACACACACACACAAATGCAACAAAGTAACTTCACATGGAGAGATTGCACCTAGTGCCTATGTTCTTCCTCTCTCTTCTCACCCCTCTTCTCTCACCGTTCCCGTGTAGTACTCCACTCTAGGAAGTGCACATGCACGTGCTCTTCTACTCTCTCTCGCTCTCCGTCCCTTTCCAATCGTGTATAACATCGATTATGTGCATGTGTGACTCTTCAAGTATGTAGACCTGATCCTATTGATTTCATGGTTTGTAGTAGGCTATTTGTGTATCGTGTAGGCCCTATGCGCTCTCTGTTTGTTGCATAATGCCCATGGTGTGACTTTGTGAAAGTCCCCCCAAATGTCCATCTCTAAAATAGGGGCACCTATTTTGCATAAGTCGACATTTGTGAATTTTTTTGGCTTATGAGCATTGGCATGTGCAATTGGTAGTGCATTTGGAGCTCCCATGCAATTGGGACTTGTAACGAGTGCTCAGGTTAGTGTTTAGCAAAAATAGGCTTTGTGTGCTATTTTAGAATTTTTGGCCAAAACATAACATTGAATCATGATTTCGCAGGTGAACCATGCATTAAGGGTGTATGGAAACATATGTGTACCATTGCATGTACAAAAAGTGTGCAAACTCACAATAAGCGTGCCTATTTTCAAATGTAGCACAAATAATCTTTTTGGTTTTCTCAGAAATAAGTTATTTGAGTGGTCCCATGTTGAGGCCTTTGACTTTTCCTATCAATGACCTTCCATCATTGCAACCCTTCATTCAAGTTAGTCGGGTTAGGCATATTCAAGTCTAGATACATTCCCCTATGAAGTTTGGTGGTCCTATGATGAGTATTTCGCTCGCTATCACAAAATGATGCTTTCTGGCCTAAGAGGAATCAAGTGGTTGGACCTCAATTTTTGTAGCTCCAAATTGACCCAACTTCATGAAACACCTTATCCCCAGCAAGTTTGTCATAGTGACTTTGTCATAGTGTACCCCAAAATAAACACGCCTAGTTTTCTAGGTTAAAAAAATGGATCAAATTTTGGGCTTTGAGTCGAGCCATGGATTTTTGTTTGGTTGGTGTAGTTGACGGCTGTTCTCCTATAGCTGACCACACCTTGTCCAAGCCCAAACATTGTTGTTATCTATTCTTTTTTATTTTTTAAGCCTTGTAAAAGAGTCCTTCTCATTTTGAGCCGAATCTTGTATACTCTAAGTTGTATTCTTTTGTCATGAGCTCACACATTCATGAGTATTTTGCGGGTAAAATCAGATCATGTAGCATATCTAAGGAAAGAGCTCAACACGTAGATTGAAGATCTATGATCTCCGCCCAAATTGGAGATCATATGTGGAAGTTATGGAAGGCCAAAAATGATAAAATTTTCCACCTCCTTTTTGGAAGGAAAGTGCATCCTTTTACCACTCTTACACACCCACACTCTTGCACACATGGCATACACCTATTTGTCAAAATGTTAGGTCACCTCCATAAACTCGTGGAAAATAAAGAGGCCCTCCTACACCCCATCCTCTTCCTAATGCACACTCTCTCTCATTGTGTGATGTACAAACGTGAAAGAGCTCCATCTCCTTCTCCAAGCTTGTAGAGAAGTTGAGAGCCTACACCAACACTCTTGGCTATGGAATGCAAATCCAACCAGCGCCATTCTCTAATGCTTAAGCTTGCTATCTTCTCCATCTTCATTACTATGATATTATGTATGCTAAGCAAGAAGAGTGATTGTTGGCGGATATGCTGCAAGCAAACGCTAGCATAGCGAGAACAGAACCAACAACTCTATGTTAGCCAAGGATGAAGCTTAAATTTTGTGTGCGTGGAAACAAGAAGATGGATGTCAAGAATCTTCTTGACCTTCTAAGACAATCTCTACTTGAGGAAATCAAATCTAAACATTCTATGTGAAAGCAACTCAACCTACGATGCTCATGCTATCCGAAACTAGACCAAATGCATTACTATGATATTATGTATGCTAAGCAAGAAGAGTGATTGTTGGCGGATATGTTGCGAGCAGACACTAGCATAGCAAGAACAGAACCAACAACTCTATGTTAGCCAAGGATGAAGCTTAAATTTTGGGTGTGTGGAAACAAGAAGATGGATGTCAAGAATCTTCTTGACCTTCTAAGACAATCTCTACTTGAGGAAATCAAATATAAACGTTCTATGTGAAAGCAACTCAACCTACGATGCTCATGCTATCCGAAACTAGACCAAATGCCACCAAACTCATAGGACACCATGTCCTCATCAAGAGATCATTAACCTATGGACTGTGGCTTGATATCCTCCCTCAAACCACCTCGTGCGATAATCGCATATAAAGACAGTTAGCAACATGCAGGTCACCACTTTTTGTTGTGTATGGTCCTAATCCGTAGCTCTACTTTCCGTGAACCCATAGGTATAAAGAAAGCACCAAATGGACACATGGTTTGCAAGAAAACTCACCCAAAAGCTTGTTAGGAGCTTGCTTTGCGACGACACCGGAATCGTGCAAGCTTGGTGTTGGATTGAAGCCCTAGTTGTTGTTAAAGCATTGGTGTTGTCATTTTTGCAATGGAGACTCCGGAGAGTGCATAGGGAAGGGAAGAAATCACTCTCTCTCTCTCTCTCTCTCTCTCTCTCTCTCTCTCTCTCTCTCTCTCTCTCTCTCTCTTAGACACAACGCACATTAATTCAAAAGTTAGCTTAGGGTTACAGAAATTGGCTTATATACAATTCCTCCTAAGAGGCTTGTTCCCACAAAGAATATTGGCCACTAAAATATTACAAAAATCTCATTCTGCTTCAAAAATAATGATGCAAAAAAGTTGGGAAAGCTCCTTCTGTGTTTGGCCATCAACACTCCCTCCTTCTGCGTTCATGTCGATTTTGACATGACGGGTCTTGATCTTCTGCTTTTCGTAAAATACATCTTTGTGTCAATGGAAACCTTGGGGCTTTAGCAGCTTCAAGTATGACTCATACCCTATATTACCCAAGGTGACTGTGGGGCCAAATATTTTGCTATCATAAGTAAAGAAGCCGGTATAGAAGGCTTCCTCAAAATCTTGCATTTGGTAGCTTGGTAAAAACATTACCCTTTGATATGGCAGATGTAATACCTCTAGAGATGGCTACTTTGTCAAATCAAATGTCATTGTGGTGACAGTGTCACATGTTGATAAGAGGGTTGAGTCTGTAGCTTTGGTCGGTGCGAACACTTCAATGCAAGCCAGGAGGGTTTTGCATATTTTCTTGATCATCACACACGTGAAGTCAGGAGAGCCAATGAAAGTCTTAATGGTTCCCTTCAGGGTTTTCACCATATAAGAGACGCCTATTCTCTCTCCTTCATTGGGTGATGGCATAGATGGGTAATTGAGCCACTTGGGATGTCTCCGCAAGATTCTAAAGTGGTTTGTCCATGTGCGTACACGAGGGATTGGGCAAAATAGAATATCATCCCTGAAAATTTTTGGGGCTTCCACCAAGTACTCTCGAAACCTTGGGTACTTGAGGAGCCATGCTTTTCTCCACCTTGGTTGGGATTCCACTATTTTCTTTTAGTATTTGTATTTTTGACGTCTCCATTATATACTGGCTCCGTTGCTTCTCATTTGACTCTTTGCCTGACCACCATCACTTCATACTTTAGGAGAGGATATAAGAGTGTAGGTTGCATCCATTCCTCCCTAAGAACATTTGTGGCAAGCCCTTGGACTCCTATAGAATGTAACATTCTTGTCTCCCATTCCAAGGTTTCCTTGTGGTCTTTTGCTATGGACTTTTCTATCAAAATCTAGAGGTGTATCTCCTCCTTTGTAGTAAATGATTTCTCTTCTTCTTGTTGTGTCTCTATCTATTCTACTTGGTGTTGCAGATCTTTTGCATCCTCAGGAACTTCCATGGGCTCATCTGTGGTGTTAGTCCCTAGATCACTATGCCCCAATTCCTTGTCTTGTGTCCTTGCTTTGGCTATTTCTCTTTGTAATTCTATTATCTTTTGTTGAGAAAGCACATCTCTTTAAGTAGCTTCTTCTACTTGGTCCACCAACATCTCTTGTAGTGTAGCCAATTGTTGTTAATGCTCTTCATGGTATTTTTTAAGCTCTTGGTGTTCAACCTTCAATCCTTCCTCCGTGGTTAGAGATCCTTTTGCCATAAGCATTCTTTGTCTTTTTTCTAGCCATAATTCCTTTTGAAGGCAAGTTATTTGTGGTTCCAAGGCTTGCACAACTTGACTATCCACCCGTGCACTTGCCCATACAGCCCTTGGGGTTGCCCTTAATCTCTTTATTGTCAAGTCCTGGAGCTCAAATTTTTCTGTTAGCTCCAACACTTCATCTTTTGTTGCCTCCAACTCATCTTCTACTCTTTCTTTTTCTTCTGGAAGAGTCTTCACTTCTCTCGCAATCTCTACCATTTTCAGTGTTAGACTATCTCGTTCGCTTTCAGCCTCTCTTAATGTTGTATTGAGAGTCTTAAGCTCTTTTTCAGCTTCCTCAGTTTTCAGGTGTATAATTTGGACCATGCTTATAATATTATCATGTTCCATTTGCATATTATCTTCTCTGGTATGAAACATACTATTTTCTTCAGCAATGGTTAAAGACCGCGCTCTAACTCTGTCAAGTATCTGATATGCGGCTCTTACATCATGTTCATTTGCTCCTACCAAGTTTCTGGTTGATGGCCTATTATTAGGGCCAGAAAATGTAACCTGATGTCCCATACTTAACATGACCCCTACTAGAGGTGCTCTGCACAGGCTAGCCAATGGACTCCATTGTGACGCTTGCGATATGTGGACCAACCCTGATACTCCAAGCTATGGTCGAGTATGTGTTTCTTGAGTTCTTCTCTACGTTTCTTGGTCTAAGTGTGGTCCTTGAGATCTATGCGCTCTTATTTGTTTAGTAGGGGTCTCCTGTCTCTCTTGTTCCTCTCTGGCAGCCCATGGTGGAATTGGAGTGCCATAAACTACTGTTGAAGCCTCTACCATTGTATATCCGGCTTGAAGGAGGTCTTCATAGGTGTCCCTTTATTCTTTCTCCTTGTCTCTTGGTGGAGGTGCTTCCTCTTTTGTTCTTTTTGATGAGGGTTGTGGTTGGGATCAGAAGGGTTTTGGACTTGGAAGAGGGGTGGAAGAGCCTCATGGTGAAGCTAGTGGGGTTTCAATTTTTGCCACCTTCTTGACCCTTCTTAGCTAGAGGTTACAGAATTTCTTTCAGCTTCTTCTTAATGTCTTGCACCTCCTCCATTGTGAAGGGCTCTAAGTTCTGTTGTTCGAGCACCTTTTTTGTTTCTTCATATGCCTGGATGTAGTCATCAAACTGATTCTCTAGAGGTCTTGAGGAGCTTCCACCAACTTTTTTTGGGTCTGGTACCCAATACTCCTTGAAGTCTCCTTTGAGTGCTCGTTTTGCCCTGAACTTCTCAATCAACCTCTCAATCCGAGTGACTTTTTGGCTGTGTGTCTCTTTGGTCACTATCATTTTACCCTTCTTCTTTGGAGGTTCCATGGGCTCTTCCTCTAGTACTATTTCTAGCCTTCTCTAAAGTCGTGTGGTGATTGGTGGAGCCACTACAATTATTGGTTCATATTTTGTATGTGGCTTCAACTTGAACCACTCGTTCTATGTTGGTGGATCTCGCCACTATCCTCTAGCATCGATGGATTCATATGCAATCTTCATCACTGTTTCTCACCCTCCAATGTAGTTTGGATTTTCCATGCCCATGCTGGCCACTTGCTCATGCAGATAATGGGCGTTATTCACTTCTTTGGTCATAATGATCTTCAATGCCTAGGTTATGGTAGTAGATACTGCATGGGGAGGATTTGTGTATATTTTGGGCCGCTTGCTGCAAACGTGGAAGTGTTGGTTGTAGAGCTTGTAGATGTTTGCAGCTCTTGGGTCCACCAAGTCTTCAAGCATCTGGTTTGGTTTCTTTTGAGAGAAGACCTTGACTTCATCTCTTCTTTTTCTAATGGAGCCTCTCTTACTATGGAGCCCCAATGCATGTACTATGGTTTGAGAGGTAATCAAAGTCTCTGTCTGCTGTCCATCCAAAGCCGTAATCACTGTCTTGCCATTTTTCTAAATTGAGCTGAGCAGCTCGTAGACTCTCTGCATATCCACATGTGCTGGTGATGTTGTGAAGAGGTTGTATAAGTTTTCTCTTTCCAATTGGGTGAGGATTTCTTCTTTGTTAGCATATTCTAACATTTCTCCTGGATTCATTGGGATATCCACTATGTTTCCATGCAGGTCTCTGAAGGTGCCTTGGTAGATTGTCAATCCTTATCTTTCTAGTGTGGCCTCATTTACACAAGCCTTAATTGGCTTTAGTGTCTCTTCTGGAAGTGTGTAAGGCTCATTGGCTGCAATATTTTCCTTCATGGACATTAGTTTCTTCTTTGCTGGTGATTTACTAGCTTCCATTGATCCTGCGGGCACTCCCAAGTGCAAAAGTTAGAGATGTCTTACAAAATATTACATTTTATCACTTTCTAGCTATCCAAATGACTCCAATATTGAAACAAAAGCTAATTAGGGCCTAAGCGTGCAATGCATGTGTTCATAATTGCATTTTGGGTGCAACTTTATGCTCTGAGACATCATACACGTATAATGTCTAGGTGCTCAGAACTAAGTGATATTTCACATGTGCATAGCTCTTATCATGTACATCATGGGTATATGATTGAATTTCAATTTGGATTTTATTTGGACAAGCAATGACCATTAGAACTCCCTACATGCTTTGAAGCTGGATTCTTGCTTAGTTTTGAGTAAATAAGGCTCAAATGGGGTGAAACTAGGTAGATACTCTCATAATCATATTGTAAAGGCTTTGAGGGGGCGTTAAGTTAGTCTCCAGGTTCAGTTTAAGGCTAGTAAGACATCATACACGTATGATGTCTACTTTGTCAAAAATGGCTCAAACTTGAAGTGTAAGTGGGCATTAGCATGGTATACGGTAAAATTTTATCAAATGAAATCAAAACTTGTCGAGCCCCTTGTATTTATAATGTACTCATTGAGATCTATCCATTGATATATAGAATGCCATCAGATTCCTTATATTCTAGAAGATCTCAAATTTTTATATATCAATTCCGTCTTATAAATGAAATCTCACCCCACATTCCAGCTTCAGTGGGGAGGCCATAACTTCTACAAATCAATTCCAAAATTTTCAGGGGTTTGGGGATTTAGAACCTACTTTCTAAGATCTTTCCAATGATACGGTTGTTGATAGGGTTTTGACAAAGAGTTTATATACTTCACCGGGTCGCCCACTTTGGACAAGAGAGACAAAGTCAAACCTCCTTATAGGGTTCCCTTGAGAGTCCAAATTTTCCCTAATATTTTGCTTCCCTAACTTGTTTTCACAAATAATTTGGCCAATCGTCCTTGGCAGCCCATCCCATCCTTCTTCATTATCAACAACTTCGAGTTTAGGTGCATGTATTTCATCGCTTTCCCAATTTTTTGACCCTTCCTTTTCTTGAGCTTTTTCTGTTAGGATTTTGGTCTCAACTTCTGTCGGTTCTCCTATAACTTCCTGCTGAGGATTATGTTTTTCCATTAGGATTTGTGTTATTTGCACCAGTTTTTTGTAAGCTTCTAATTTAGTTGCTTCGATTTTAGGCATTGGATAATTTTTCCATTGGTTTTCCAACATTTACCTGGCTTTTAATGCAGCTTGGAAAGCTGCATTGATTGGTTCATAAATTTTATCAACTAGAACGGATCCATACGATTTTGGTTTGGCTTCCTTAAAATATCTTGAAAGAGTCTGTATTTTTTCTTTTGTCTCCTTCTTTTTCTTTCCTTTGATCTCCTTTTGTTGTTTTTGTCTCTTGTGTTTGTATCTTTAGCGTCTTTCTTTCTTAAAGTTTTTGGAGGAATAGCTAGATTTATCCGATCCTTTTGCACTTTTTGTTTCCTTTTCTTGGTTTGCTCTCTAGTCACCAATTGAGCAGCAATTATGAGTTCCCCTTTCAATGAACTACTTAACACCACTTGAACTATGTTTAAGACAATTTTCCCATTGTTTTCCGGATTCCTAGGGTAGTCCTTAGGAAAGTGTCCACCCTTGCATGCGTATGCTCCACAATATGCCTCTATAGGTCTCACATTATTATCCAAATCAGGACATTCATTTTTCGAATGGTCATCCACTCCATTGTTGTGAAAAAAAGTCTAGTTTTTGGTTTGGGAACTGGCTTGACCATAGGTGATCTTGCCCCCAAGTTTGCAATAAAATAAACAGGTAACATATGAATGAGTGCTTAATACATCGGCTTGATAGAGACTGGAGTAGGTTGGTCATACCACTCTTCTTCTATCCCCATTGTTACTGAGATAGTCTCATGATATGGAGTAATGGGTACTAGCACTTGTTCCTCCATTTATTAAGCATGAGGTATGGCGTGGAGCCAAGTAGAGGCTTCACCCTCCAAGGTCATCCCAAATCCCTCAAACTGTGCATGGAAATTGGTTACGTGCTCAGCTCTCAAAACCTATTTGTATGGTCATATATCCTCACTGCAAACTCCTCGTTTGTGTCCAAATAAATCTAGGCTCCGTACTTGTTGTTCTTGAAAAAAGTCAAAATGTGCTTAAACGTGAGAGAGGTCCGAGAACCTGATTGTGTCAAAAAAAGAAGACATATCTAAGATTGAACCGGAGTAAGTGTCTAACACTTATTTTGAGATAGTTTCTAATGGTCTCTCTTGATTTACGCTCTCTTCCATGGATGCTTTGCACCTATTCTCTGCTAAGTCAATCAATTTTCTCAAAACTCTACCAGATCTTAAGTTCATATATGGATTTACACAAAAGGTTGCCTTTGGTTTCAAACGCAATGTTTTTGTTGTTTCTCTCTTGTCCTTCACAAAGTTGCAGTTCCTTGCACGAAAACACTTAAAACCATATGTTATTCCACGGTGTGCCTAAGATAAATCTTCTCTATTTCAACATATTTTTGGCTAATGTGACTTGGAGTGGATTCTACATGTGATTTCAAGCTTGTACAATGAGTTTCACAATATTTGGGTTTCTCTCTCTCTCTCTCTCTTTCTCTCTCTCTCTCTCTCTCTCTCTCTCTCTCATGCAACAAGGTAAATTGTTGAACAAAAAAGGATAGCACATTCATGAGGATTCTATTATTAAAGTACTCTTTATAAGCTATGGACATTGTATGCCGAAGCTCACAGTCTGTAATCATTTTGATCATTCAAGAAACAAATACATGTAAGAGGAAAACACTCACTCTCAGCGAGATTGCACCCAATGCCTATGTTCTTCTTCTCTCTTCTCACCACTCTTCTCTCACCATGCATGTGTAGTACTCCACTCTAGGAAGTGCACATGCACGTGCTCTTCTACTATCTCTCGCTCTCCGTCCCCTTCCAATTGTGTATAACATCGATTATGTGCACGTGTGACTCTTCAAGTATGTAGACCTACTGATTTCATGGTTTGTAGTAGGCTACTTGTGTATCGTATGGGCCCTCTACACTCTCCGTTTGTTCCATAATGCCCATGGTGTGACTTTGTGAAAGCCCCCCTAGATGTCTCTCTCTAAAATAGGAGCACCTATTTTGCATAGGTCGAGATTTGTGATTTTTTTGGTTTATGAGCATTGGCATGTGTAATTGGTAGTGCATTTGGAGCTCCCATGCAGTTGGGACTTGTAATGAGTGCTTAAAATTAGTGTTTAGCAAAAATACGCTTTGTGTGTTATTTTAGAATTTTTGGCCAAAACGTGACATTGAAACATGATTTGGTAGATGAACCATGCATTAAGGCTGTATGGAAACATATGTGTACCATTGCATGTTCAAAAAGTGTAATTTTATGCAAACTCAAAATAAGCGTGACTATTTTCATAAGTAGCAAAAATGATCTTTTTGGTTTTCTTACTTCCCTACATGGTCTCTGATGGTTTAGCCAAGCGTTTTGATGCTATTTGAGTGGTCCCATGTTGAGGCCTTTGACTTTTCCTATCAATGACCTTCCATCGTTTTGCAACCCTTCATTTAAGTTAGTGGGGTTAGGCATATTCAAGTCTAGATAAACCCTCCTCTGAAGTTTGGTGGTCCTATGATCAGTATTTGTCTCGCTATCACAAAATGATGCTTTTTCGCCTAAGAGGGATCAAGTGGTTGGACCTCAATGTTTGTAGCTCCAAATTGACCCAACTTCATGAAACACCTTATCCCCAACAGGTTTGTCATAGTGATTTTCTCATAGGATACCCCAAAATAAACACGCCTAGTTTTCTAGGTTAAAAAAATGGATCCTGTTTTGGGCTTTGAGTCTAGCCATGGGTTTTTGTTTGGTTGATGTAGTTGTTAAAGAGTCCTTCTGATTTTGATCTGAATGTTGTATACTCTAAGTTGTATTCTTTTGTCATGAGCTCGTAGC
This sequence comes from Adiantum capillus-veneris, assembly GCF_014529385.1. Lineage (NCBI taxonomy): Eukaryota > Viridiplantae > Streptophyta > Polypodiopsida > Polypodiales > Pteridaceae > Adiantum > Adiantum capillus-veneris. The sequence goes on from NC_140946.1 coordinate 282,868, forward strand.
TATGTGAGATGATTGTTGCCCATTTGAAAAACTCTAGGTATAAAGCCCAAATACACCTTAGTTTGAATATCATTGTAGCATTATCTTGAGTTTTGGAAGAGCTTTGTATGTACAACTGTGTGAGCGGCTTCTCTGTTACAACTTGTAATATTTTTTCCCTTTATCAGATAATCCAAATTTGATTTCAAAAGTTGCATTGTCTCTTACCGTTTCCAGTGATTTTAATAATCGCGTGATCACGTAAATGTTTTTGTAGTTACCATGTGTTATTATCATATTCACATAAATACACTTTACACGATCTCATTTAAGCCGATGAATGGTCAACTAATAACCCACAAAATCCTGCAGGCAATTATTTTTTCTTGGCAGACCCATTGAGATATGGAAAAAATCTGCCAATAGCCCTATCAAAGATATGGAAAACTCCCAACAAGGTTACCAGTTTGGGTGGTTTTTGTAGGTGAACATGAAGGTCACGTGATCATGTGTTTTGAAAAGTGGTAACTCAACATTATTATCATATGATCCATGTTGTGTTTGTGATCGCAGTAATAAAATTCATGGCTCTTTCAATTAAGTATAAGTATTTTCAATTTTCTTGTGGTTTGATACCACGTGTTTGTGAACTTTATCTGATGCAAATTTGAGTGCTTAAGTGATTGCTCTATGATATTTTAACCATAGGCAAGTGTTATTAGACCTTAGGGAGACCTATATGAACTGTTTTGTTGCAAATTTTTTTGACCTGAACCATGATAGATCAAGATTTTGGTACCTTTTTAGATGTCCTCCACACTTTTTGGATTAGTATCCTTAGACCTAATATAGACTTCCTTAAAGTTTTGTGATGATTTGAGTTTTTCGAGTCAACAAAATGGCGTGGTCACCTAGAGCAACCAAATAGGACATAGTCAGATTTTCAGATCAAAGAGTAATGGTTTGCATTTTGTGGTGATAGTTTATCTTACTAGGTTCACTTCTTGAGATTGAAAACCTTAAAGAGTCTCCATGTCCCATCCAAGTGACTTCTATGAGTATTGATATCATGTTTGTGCTAGATATCTAAGCTATGTTATAGACTTCCATTGCAACAACCCGCTAACATTGATACCATTGCAACCTTCTAGTATTACTTGGTTCAATGCATGGATCCACCATGAATAGCAATGAATCAATAGCTTGCTGCCTCTTAGGAGACTAATCTACATGCTTATTGAAAATGTCTGAAAGTATTCTTTGCATTCCCTCATTATCTCAACAAATGTGCAACAAAGTAAATTGTTAAACAAGAAAGGTGCGGGTCTTCTGCTCAAGTGTGGGTGATTATCCCCCCCCCTCTCTCTCTCTCTCTCTCTCTCTCTCTCTCTCTCTCTCTCTCTCTCTCTCTCTCTCTCTCTCTCTCTCTCTCTCTCTCTCTCTTAAATGCAAGTGCAAGTGCACGCGTTGTATGATAATCAATGAAACAAACCAAGGCAGATATTTTGAAGCTAAGTGAGGGAGATAGTCCTTCACCTTAATATATACCATTTTCAAATTATTTTTCTTGCATGCCTATATGCCTAGTGTCACTGTTAAAATATTGTCCAAAATAGATAACCCCCAATGAGCCCAGGCTGAGCTTCATGAATGTGCTTCCCAATAACACTAGTTATTTGTAGAAATCCATCAATTTAGGCATCACGAGTGTAGGTATATAATGAGAATGATTTGAATTTGGAATTACAATTGGATATAGATTTGATTTGTGATGATTGGTTGTCAACACTATGTATGGAATTCGACTTGAGGTTTATGACAATTGATTTGTTCAATGATGAGTGGGACGAATGATATCCTGATACATCATGATATGACATATACAGCTTCTTCTCAAGATACGGGATATGCACCATGTGAATGATGATAGGCATAAGCAAATTCATTTTTTTTTAAATTGAAGAGTTTATTTTTGACATATAGATTTAACCATTATTTATCAAAAATATGTTTTGCAGGTAATGTAGCAATTGAGGAAAATTGTTTTTTAATGGAGACGTATGTAATAGAAAATGATAATTCTATATATCTATTATAGCTGATAAGTGGCAAAAGCATAAGCAATCAATGGTATATGCAAAAGGATAGCACATCCATGAAGATGAAGGAGTACGAGCGGAAGTGCGAAGGGAGAGAGAGTGCGAGAAGAAGAGCACGACGATATGGTGAACTCGCTCTACTGTAATTTGTAGAGCATAGTGAGTTCTTATTAGGTTTTACAAAAGAATATGTGTACATACCTGGCGGCCCGCCCACTTACCTAGGCGACCACATTGGGATTTATACCCCAACAACCTCCCACTTAAAGTCCAATGTGGTACTTTAACACTAGAATGGTAACCTAACAGGACATAAAAGCGTCCTTTCAGGTTTTTGGGAAAAAATTCCAAAACCATAGTAGATCCACTCATTTTGAAAAATCCTTTCATGAGCTTATAGTTAAATAACTACTACATATGGAAAAAATGAGAAACTTGAAATTTTTCTCATCCCTTGGTCACTACAAGCCTCCAAAGTTGATGGACCAATGCATTTTTCCCAAAACAGCAATTTCTTACGGTTGATTGCATATAAATAAGAGTGGCGATTTTTGTAGGACATGAGATAAAATGCCCCGTTAACTTCAATGGGTTGGTGACCAAAACATATGGTTGCTTTTACCTCACTAATGTTTTTTTGGGAAAAAAAAATAGGTGCAAAAAAGTTGCATTTTTTCCATTCTGCGGACCTATCATCAAAGTTTCTATAGTCATGCTCAATACAGATACTATATACATGTTTTCTTAGTTCCCTTTGGGCCTCTAGATTCAAAAGGAGCCATGGAGCATGTCAAAAGGATAATGGATCTCTTACAATTGGAACCTTGGGGGCAAAGATAAAGTGCTAAATACAACAAACATGAAAAAATTGGGTTTAGCATTATGACCTCTAGAAACCCGTAGAAACTACTCAATATCTAGCCAAGTTTGTAGTCTATGATTAGATATGGTCACTACCTACAAAATAGACACAATTGGCCTAAGAAAATAGCAATATTGAGAAAGTTATACTTTCTACTCTAAAATGTATCGTATTCTTCAGCAATCAAAAAACTCAACCATCATCATATACTATGCTATATAGCATATTAGGTCCCCCAAAACTCAAGGAAGATTAGCTTTATGTTATACATTACACTTACACAATCAAAATTGAACTTGGATATCAAGAAATCTACCAAAAAAATCATAAAAGTGCTAATTTTGGCCAAAAAACAGGATTATGCAATTCTTGTAAATTGGTCATAACTTTCAATTTTAGAACTTAGCTCTCCCTACAAGCATCAAAACATGTTGAGAACTATGAAGGCCTAACCTCTAGCCATCTAAAACTCACAAACATGAAGTTTAGAGTGGTATAGTTGCCAAAAATTGAAAAAAAGCCAAAAACAGGACCCGTTTTTTCACACAGTTTAGGTTCAAAAATGTTGTGCAAGAGTAAGGTTAAGGGTGAGATCGATACTCAAAAAAAAAAGCCAAGTTTTTTTCAGCTCATAAGACAACTTTGTGGATATATAGCACCTAGAAATTCATTTTCATACTCTTCAAATAATTCAAGCAAAATGGTCACTTAACAGGACACAAAAGTGTCCAAGGGCATAAAAGTATCCTGTTACCATTCTAGTGTTAAGTGTGAGAGAAGCTACTATACAAGCTAATATACAAGAGATGTAGAGAAGTGATGTACTACCCTACACCTAACTACTTGCGAAAATGCGCAAAGCTCTCTCAGGGAAGTCCTTTTGTAAGTAGATCAACAGGATTTTCTGTGGTGTGAACTTTGACAAGCTGAAGTTGCTTATCCTCGAGCATTTCCCTGATGAAATGATACTTCACATACACATGATTTGTCTTTGAGTGATAAACTGGATTGCGAGCCAATTGTATAGCACTTTGACTATCGCAATATAACAGAGGCATCTCTTCTTTGATTCCCAAATCTGTTACTAGTTGATTAAGCCAAATTGATTCTTTGCATGCCTCTGATGCTACAACATATTCAGCCTCTGTAGTAGATTGAGTAACACAATCTTGTAATCTAGAACGCCATGATACTGCTCCACCAGCCAATGTAAAGACATACCCTAATGTAGACCTTCGGTTGTCTAAGTCACCTACATAATCTGAGTCTGTAAAACCCTTTACACTTAGGTCCTGACTTCTATAGCATATGCGCATACTCTTTGTAGCTTTCAGGTATCTCAATATTCCTTTCGCTGCCTCCCAATGTTTCTTGCCTGGGTTTGACATGTATCGACTTACTACTCCCACTACAAATATTATGTCTGGGCGAGTAGCAATCATTGCATACATCAAACTACCCACTGCAGACGCATATGGAATCTTATCCATTTCAGCTTGTTCTTCCTCAGACACAGGACAATCTTGTTTGCTAAGTTTCACATATGGTGGCAATGGAACACTCAATGCCTTTCCCTTCTCCATATTGAAACGTTGCAAAACCTTGTCAATATACTTTGTTTGAGATAACCAAATCAACTTTTTTGATCTGTCTCTCTCAATGCGCATACCAAGTATATGACTTGCCTCACCCATGTCTTTCATGTCAAACAATTTTGCCATCTTTGACTTCAAAGCTGAAATTTCTTCCAAGTGCTTGCCAGCAATCAACATGTCATCCACATACAAAATAAAGATCAGCCAACTCCCATCCTTAGCCTTCTTTGTATATAGACAGTGATCGAACTCACTACGTTTGTAGCCTTGAGAAAGCATAAACTTGTGGAACTTATGGTACCATGCCCTCGGTGATTGTTTTAAGCCATAAAGACTCTTTAAAAACTGGCATACCAAATCTTCCTTGCATGTAAATTTCCACATGTAAATTTCCACATCTAAATCACCATGCAAGAACGTTGTCTTGACATCCATTTGGTGCAACACCAAATCTAATATGGCAACCAATACAAGAAAGCATCTCAATGTAGTCATCTTGACCACCGGAGAGAAGACTTCATCAAAGTCAATGCCTTGTTCTTGCTTAAAGCCCTTGGCAACAAGCCTTGCTTTGTACTTTGGCTGACTATCATGAGCGGTGATCTTATACCTGTAAACCCATTTACAAGGTAGAGACTTTTTGCCCTGTGGTAATTTAACTAGCTTCCATGTCTGGTTTTTATGCAGAGCTGTCATCTCTGACTACATGGCCAATTGCCAATTCCCGGAGTCCTTCATTTGCACTGCTTCCTTGTAACATGAAGGCTCATTGCAATCAGTCAACATGACATAGTTCATAGATGGAACAAACCTATCAGGAGGTCACGTGATACGTCTAGATCTATGCACAATAGGTGGCTCAGGCTCAGCCACAACCTGTGGTTCCACTCGATCCTGTCCTTGCTCCTCTTGAGCACTGACATTTTATCTTGCACGTGTAGGTCCATCTTCTTGGAAGACAACTCTTCTAATCTCGTCAACCCTCTCTGGTTTAGAATGATATTTGGCTTCATTAAAGTAAACATCATTGCTGCGGATAACCTTTCTGGATTCGGGATCCCAAAGTCTGTACCCCATCTCACCAGAATTACCATAGCCTAGAAAGATGCACTTTCTACTCTTTGGCTCAAGTTTGTTCCTAAATTCCTTTGGAACATGAGCGTATGCCTCACATCCAAAGACTCTGAGATGCTTGTATGAGGGAATTTTGCCTGACCATACCATCTCTGGCACTGAATCCTTCAGAAAAACCTTGCTAGGAGATCTATTTATAAGATGAACAGCTGTTGATACAGCTTCAGCCCAAAACCCATTTGGCAGATGTGCATTAGACAACATACTTCTGACCTTCTCTTGTATGGTCCTATTCATCCTCTCAGCAACACCATTTTGAGGAGGATTGTAAGGAGCAGTAAGTTCATATTTTATACCTTTTGACTCACAAAAGTCCTGAAAGGCCTTTGAAACATACTCTCCACCATTGTCGGTGCATAAGCATTTAAGCTTCTTGCCACTCTGATTCTCCACAAGTGTCACAAACTTTTTGAAAACACTAAACGCTTCATCCTTGTGCTTGAGAAAGTAAACCCATACTTTCCTCGAGTAATCATCTATAAATGTCATAAAGTAAGAAGCTCCCCCTAGAGATAGGTTAGGCATAGGTCCACACAAATCACTATGCACAAGTGCCAACTGTGTATCTCTTCTATTGCTTCTATGCTTATGTGGCTGCTGTGTTTGCTTACCATACAGACAATGTTCACAGAATTCAAAACCATTAAATGAAAGGCCAGGAAAATAACCAGAACGAGACAAGATTTCCATTCCCTTCTTGGACATATGTCCTAACCGGCTATGCCACAAAGAAACGTTCGGATGCTCGGTTACATTGATTACATTTTTAGAGACATTTGATACATAAATCATGTAAAGTCCTCCAGACTTTACTCCATGTGCTACTGTCATCGAACCCTTGGATATCTTCCACATGTTTTGTCCAAAAGTGGTGACGTAGCCAGCATCATCAAGTAAACCTGTGCTGATCAAGCTCTTTGTAATTGCGGGAACATGTCTCACATTCTTCAGCGTGAGAGAAGAGCCATTCTAAAACTTCAATTGAACATCTCCAACACCTAAGATATCCCATGTCTGCCCATTGCCTAGCCAAACATGATCTTTAGTGGTCACATAAGAGGTAAACCACTCCTTGTTTGGAGACACATGAAGTGATGCCCCTGAGTCTATAATCCAGTCACTCTGTGCATTTCCATCAGATGCTGTAAGAAGAGCTGAGTCCATTGTATTCTTCAAGAAGTAGATGTCTCCTGACACTAGACTGTCATCCTCTGCAACACTGTTTGTCACATTCATTTCTTGAATCTTCACTGAGGACTTGTTCTTCTCACCATGGTCTTCATCTTTCTCTTTGCCTTTTTCTACTTTCCATTCTCTGCAGTCTCTTTTCATGTGACCCTTCTTGCCACAATGGTAGCATTCTATGTCACTCTTGCCTTTAGCACTGCGGGACTTGCTACAAGACTGATTCCTCTTTCCACCTTTGTTCTTTTCTTTGGTCCTTCCCCTGACAACTAAGGCTGTTCCTTTGCCTTTGTCCATTGTCTTTCTATTGGTTTCTTTAGTAAGCAGACTTCCTTCTACACCTGCTATGTTCAAACCATCTAGAGGTGCAGAATTACTCAAAGTTGTGAGAAAAGTGTCCCAACTTTCCGGCAATGTGATGAACAGGAACATAGCTCTAACAGGTTCATCAAACTTGACACCTTGAACTGACAACTGACTGTAGATGGTGTTGAATTCATTCAGATGATTGGACATAGGTGTCCCTTCTTTCATCAAGTCAACAAGCTTCTAAGCCAGTATACCTGTGAAGCTGCACTCTGCTTCTCATAAAGATCACTCAGCTTTGCCCATGCTTCATAAGCTGACATCTCGTCTGCTACATTGAAGTGAACGCTTTCTGCCAAAGTCAGCATAATGGTAGAAAGTGCCAATTCATCCATTTCGCTCCATTCATCTTCGTCCATATCTTGTGGTTTTATCCCCTTGAGCTTTATAGGTTTTATCTGCTTCTTTTGTACCAACATGTGCCAAATCTGCTTCTTCCACAATGGGAAATTGGTTCCATCTAGCTTCTTGATATTGTAAAGAGCAATGTCCTGTGATCCAACCATAGCTACGCTTCACAGTAGTTTACTTTCCTGGGAAAAATTTGGCAGAGTTTCCCCTGTAAACTGACCTCTGAACCAATATCAACCTGTCAAATGAACGAAGAAAGCTTCAGATTCTGCAGAAATTTCGGCAGAGTCTCCTTTGTAAAATGGCTCTAGTGTACTCAAAAAACAGACCAAAAACAGCTCAAAAAACCACTGTCTCTCTAACACTGTAAGCTGTGGGTAAACCTGTCCTGCACCTGTACTGTCTCTCACTGTCCTGTCACTGTCCTGTAAGCATAGACTACGACAATGCCTCAACGGCAGTAAAGCAAAGATGCAATCCCAACTGTCTAACTCACAGTCAATACATCCTAGCTGCCTATCTAAGGGTGCTCGAGGGATCGCTCCAAGACCTGTATCACCGAAAGGATCTCAACATTCGAGAATCCCCCAGCTCAATAAAACCTCACTCAACCCTCAACAAAGGCTGCAGTAAATCTGACAATGCATAGACTTCACACAAAATCATACATCCATATATTCCCACTATATGCTGTAACCGCTGCGGTGGTTGTTTGCTGCGTGACTCATAGCCAGCAAACCCTCAAGAGACATACATCATCGCTGACAATCCATCCCATGTGGAAGTACCTGCAATGTCAGGATGAAATATGGAATATCAAGAAGCAAACACAAGCTACCTAATGAACGAGTGGATGTCGCCTACAGTAGTCTGTGTGTAGATGCGCCCGTGTCGTATGTGACACGCCTCCAAGAACTGTGAGCCGTCCTTCAATGTGTAGACAGCCACAAATCAACACTCTGGGAGTGCCGATATCCTCAGCACCTGCATTCGTAGGCCGAAACCCCAAATGCAGAGTCTGATCTGCACCCGCTGAGACCACATAGTCGAAAATGGCCTGCGTAGAACTTTGTCGAAGCCGAACGGTGGCCGAGATGACCTCAGAATGAAATTCTGAGAACACCAAGTCCTTCGGATTCTCCCACAAGATTTGGGACCTTGTCTTCGCCTGTCGAATCTCACTCCAATCTAAGCAAGTGACTCTGGCTACCTGCAAATGCTGCCCCGAGCCTCGGTCTGAGCTCTGATACCAGTTGACGGAGTATGAGCGGAAGTACGACGCGAGAGAGAGTGCGAGAAGAAGAGCACGACGATATGGTGAACTCGCTCTACTGTAATGTGTAGAGCATAGTGAGTTCTTATTAGGTTTTACAAAAAAATATGTGTACATACCTGGCGGCCCGCCCACTTACCTGGGCGACCACATTGGGCTTTATACCCCAACAGAAGATATAAATACATATAAATAAATACATACAAGAGGAAAATGCTCACTCAGCTTGCACCGGAAGAGATTGCACCCAATGCCTATGTTCTTCTTCTCTCTTCTCACCCCTCTTCTCTCACTATGCTCGTGTAGTACTCCACTCTCGGAGGTCAGTATGCACGTGCTCTTCTTCTGTTTCTTGCTCTCCTCCCCTTTCCAATCGTGTATAACATCAATTATGTGCATGTGTGACTCTTCAAGTATATAGATCTATTGATTTTATGGTCTATAGCAGGCTATTTTTGTATCTTATAGGCCCTCTGCGCTCTCCATTTGTTGCATAATGCCCATACTGTGGCTTTGTGGAACTCTCCCTAGATGGTTATCCCTATAATAGGGGTACCTATTTTACAGATGTCCAGATTATTCAAATTACAACTCATACTTTACCTTTATAAATTGAGGGAATAGAAAAATACTTTGGAAAAATTACACATAAACCAAAATTGACAAATGAGTTTTATATACCAAATGTGACATTTTTTTGTGACACGTCTACACTTATAAAAGAGGATCACATAACAAATCTTGATCTATCCTAAACCTACTCCTCCTCGTCCTTGTCTTGAGCTTCATATGTTACATTTATAATTTGAGGTGGAGCAGAACAATACTTTGGAAAAACTACAAATAAAGCTTAATGGAAAAATTAGTTTTATATACAAAATATGAGGTTTTCTTTGTGCCACATTTACACTTGTAAAAGAGGATTTCATAACAAATCCCTATCTATCCTAATCCTCCTCCTCCTTGTCCTCGTTCTGAGCATACGTTTGTTCACCTTGGCTCTACACCAACTAAATCAATTTAGATAAGTCTCAAAGTTTTAGTTAGGCCCCCAGCATGAGTTTCCACCAATCAACTACTCCTCTTGAGGTTCCCCCAACATGACGTTCCATCAATCACCTACTACTCCTCTTGCAAAGGTTCACCTTCATGCTGTAATCCCACAAAGTAATAACCTTTTTGCAAAGTAAACGAAAAGGAACTTGTTAGGAAAAGGGTTTTTTCCATAAAAAAGAGGAGAGAACAACCGTAAGTATTGTGTGTGTGCGCGCGCGCAGGACGGGTGTTAGTTGAAGCTAACTAGCTACTTATTGAATAATTATTGCACATGAAAGCAAGAGAAGTAATTATAGTAGGAGGGAACTTGGCACAAAAAAATGGGAGAATTGATTACATATAGTAGTCAAATTGAAGGACAACCACATCCCCCTGAGAAGATTGAAGTTCCAGCTAGGCCCCGAATGTGAGGTTCCACCAATCAGCTACTCCTCTCGAGGTTCTTGCAATGTGACATTCCACCAATGAGCTACTCCTCTTGCAATATATAGCCACCATAATTATATAGAGGGGTATGACCACTTTAATAATAACTTCTCACCGTGCATGTGTAGTACTCCACTCTATGAGATGCACATGCACGTGCTCTTCTACTCTCTCTCTCTCTCTCTCTCTCTCTCTCCGTCCCTTTCCAATCGTGTATAACATCAATTATGTGCATGTGTGACTCTTCAAGTATATACACCTATTGATTTTATGGTTTGTAGTAGGCTATTTGTGTATCTTATAGGCACTATCTGCTCTCTATTTGTTACATATTGCCCATGGTGTGACTTTGTGAAAGTCCCCTCAATGTCCATCTCTAAAATAGGGGTACCTATTTTTCATATGTCCAGATTTGTGATTTTTTTTTGGCTTATGAGCATTGGCATGTCTAATTGGTAGTGTATTTGGAGATCCCATGCAATTGGAACTTTTAATGAGTGCTCAGGGTTAGTGTTTTGCAAAAATAGGCTTTGTGTGTTATTTTAGGATTTCTGGCAAAAACATGACATTGAAACATGATTTGGCATGTGAACCTTGCATTAAGGGTGTATGGAAACATATGTGTACCATTATTGCATGTACAAAAATTGTAATTTTGTGCAAACTCAAAATAAGCGTGCTTGTTTTCAAATGTAGCAAAAATGTACTTTTTGGTTTTCTAACTTTCCTACATGGTCTTTGAAGCTTTAGCCAAGTGTTTTGATGCTATTTGAGTTGTCCCATGTTGAGCCCTTTGACTTGGCCTATCAATGACCTGCCATCTTTGCTTGCAACCCTTCATTTAAGTTAGTGGGGTTAGGCATATTCAAGTCTAGATAAATCCCCCTATGAAGTTTGGTGGTCCTATGATGATTTGGCTCGCTTTCACAAAATGATGCTTTGTGGCCTAAGAGGGATCAAGTGGTTGGACCTCAATGTTTGTAGCTCCAAATTGACCCAACTTCACCAAATACCATATCCTCAGAAAGTTTGTCATAGTGATTTTCTTAATAGGACACCCCAAAATAAACGTGCCTAATTTTCTAGGTTAACAAAATGAATCCCATTTGGGGATTTAAGTCTAGCCATGGGTTTTTGCTTGGTTTATGTAGCTGACGAGTGTCCTCCTAGCTCACCACACCTTGTCCAAGCCCGAATACTAATGTAATCTATTTGATTTTTTCCAAAAAAAGCCTTCTAAAAGAGTCCTTATCATTTTGAGCCGAATGTTGTATACTCTGAGTTGTATTCTTTTGGCAGCTATATGAGCCGATCGTTGGCCACTTGAAAAGCTCTAGGTATAAAGTGCAAAAAAACCTTAGTTTGAACATCATTGTAACAGTATCTTGAGTTTTGGAACAACTTTTTACGTACAAATGTGAGAGGCTTCTCTGTTACAACTTGTAATCAATTTTTCTCTTTATCTGGTAATCCACATTTGATTTCAAACGTTGCATTGTGTTCATTGTCTCTTGCTGTTTCCAGGGATTTAATAATCACTTGATCACATGAATGTTTTTGTAATTACCATGCATTATTATCATATTCACATAATTACACTTTACATGATCGCATATAAGCCGATGAATGGTGAGCTAATGACCAACCAAAAGCCCACGGGATATTATTTTATGGAAAAAATATGGAAACAGTCCTATCAAGATATGGAAAAAGCCCAGTAAAGGTTACCAGTTTGGGTGGTTTTTGCAGGCTAATATGAAGGTCACGTGAAGATTTAACGTGATCATGTGTTTTAAAAAGTGATCACTCAACATTATTAACATATTTATGTTTTGTTTGTAATTGTTGTAATGAAATCCATGGCTCTTTCAATTAAGTATAAGTATTCTCAGTTTTTTTGTGTATCCGATGTAGATTTTAGTGCTTAAGCGACTCTTTTATGACATTTTAATTATAGGCAAGTGTTGTTAGACCGTAGGGACCGTAGGGCGACCTATATGGACTGTCTTGTTGCAGGTTTTTTTACCTGAACCATGATAGATCAAGATTTTGGTACCTTGTTTTAGGTGACCTCCACACTTTTTTAATTAGTCCTTAGACCTAATATAGATTTCCTTAAAGTTTTGTGATCATTTGAGTTTGTTGAGTCAACGAGATAGCGTGATGACGTAGAGCAACCAAATAGGACATAGTGAGAGTAATGGTTTACATGTTGTGTTGATAATTTAGCTTACTAGGTTCACTTCTTGAGATTGAAAACCTTAATTTGAGGTCCCCCAACCCACCAATACCAAGATCGAGACGGGGTCCTTGACAGGTCTCTAGGCCTATGAAAATTACAGTCTCTAAACAAGAAAAATCCAAGGAATAGACCTTTACCATTGACAATAGCTTGGGTCTATATCCCTAGAAGAAGACCTAGTCCTATCTCGTAGTGAAAATGAGAGAACATGTTAAAAGTAAAAAACTTTTCCGGCCCTATAAATTCCACAAGTTGGGCTAAGATATCCTCAACCAACCCTTTTTCCCCCTAACAGATGTGAGGGCACAGCCGCTCGTGGACTCGTCTTCCAAGTGAAGAAGTTTTCTAAACATTTTTAGTGCGTCGGGATGGATAGTTACCTGACCAATCATGTCCACCCGTCCATGATTGACAACTAATCAATCCCCACTTACCACCCCGCACTCACACATGATTCTTTTGTTTTTTTTAATTCTATCACATTGTTTTGACATTTAAAATAATGGTTTCTTTTAACTTTTCATCATAGTGATTCCTTCAATCAAGTATTGAAGACAACATTGAAAATCATTCTTTTAGCAAACACACATCTTTAAACTTAAGACAGGGTACCGTCAATCAAAAACATTGACCATAATAACCATGACCAGTACCCTTCTTGTCTCAAGAACACCTAAGGGTGAAAAACAAAACCCACTCCTTGTTCACAATCGAGGGTGGATAAACCCCCACCCAAGGTTTGGGGTTCCCATACACCAAACTAGTTGCCCATACAACTAGGCGTCTCCCCTAGGATAAAAGCGGTATCCTAACTTATGTCGAAGCATCAAGACATGAAACGTAGTAGAAACTCATCGTTCATGGGGGTAACCGACTTATCCATGACTGGAAAGCCATCACTATTCATCAAAATATACCACGGAGTCGGAGGTGTCTTGAGATAAGCTATCTTAAGGATGATCAATCATATCTTTCCTAATTCAATTAGGCTTAACCAAACAATTCTTTCCTACTTTATAAAATGCACGTTAATTTCTTGGAAGTTACCTTTCGTTTTTGGCCAATTATTCCTTTTCTGATTCTTACTCACTCCTTATGTATGCAATGTTAACTTATATAAGAACTTAAACTATTTAAAGAATCAATTGAATAAATGGAAACCCACTTGGGATTGATCAGCCATTTTTTGCTACTGCGTTGGCGCCTGAAGACTCTCCTCCGTAGGTCTACTACTAGGCCCAGCCTCATGTTCATGGGACGCCCTAGCCCTTTTGTGTGTTGTATCTTCCTCATGCATTGAGGATTTTATCGGATCCTCTTCAAAGCCATAGTGGTAGCCTTATAAAAAGATACTTAATTGATTAGAGAATTAATTGAATAATCTCTCTTATTTCTTTTACCCAAAAATAGATATTTTTGGATTAAGTAAATACCTTCGATAAATATCTAGGTGAGATAAATTTTTTTTACTTCCTAGTAGTATTATTGTGCTCTTGTAATGATCTCATAATTATTGAAGTTATTTATTAATTTACCTATTTAAATTCTCTTAAAAAATACCCTAATTTGACTTTAGTAATTTATCATTTACTTATTTGCTTGTGGAATATTTATCCTAGGTGGATTTTAATGTATTATAACCTTAGTAATTATCTTGCTAGCGTATAAATTGATTAACTAATTTCCCTTCTTAATTTATAGTCCAAATCAAACAATATTAGCTAGAATAATTAACTAAACTATATTTTGTGCTTAAGATAATTATCCCAACATTAAAATGTTGTTTTTCATCTCTGATAACTACTATGTAGTTATAAAATTAATTTACTAATTCTCTTTCCAACATACAATCAAAATCAGATAATATAAGCTAGCATAATCAGCTAAACTACTTATCTTTGCATGAACTATTTATCTTAGGTTTCTAACAGTGACTTCTACCTTTAAAATTACTATATGACTATTTAAGTAATTTAGCTATTTTCTCCCTTCAATTTATGCTCAAGAATAGAGAAATTTAGCTAAAGTAATTAGCTAAACTAATTATCTGTGCTTAAGATAACTATCCCGACTTCTTTATGTTGTTTTTCATCTCTGATAGTTACTATGTAGTTATTTAAATTAATTTACTGATTTCCCTTTCCAATTTACAGTCAAAATCAGACAATATTAGCTAATATAATTAGCTAAAGTAATTATTTATGCATGGCCTATTTATCTCAAGTTTCTAATAGTGATTTCTATCTCTTATAATTAGAATATATATTTTTAAGTAATTTATCTAGTTTCCCCCTTCAATTTATGCTAAAAAACAAACAGTTTTAGCTAAACTAATTATTTGTGCTTAAGGTAATTATCCTAACATCCTAATGTTGTTTTCCATCTCTGGTAATTACTATGTACTTATATAAATTGATAATTATCCTTCAAGAACAAAAAGATTAATTTCAGCCTTGATATCACTTAATAATTAATTAGATTATTATCCCTAGTTAATCTACGTATTTAGCATAGTAATAATAATTTAGAGTGTAAATAAGTTTAATCTCTAATTAATTAGATTAATTAAGAAAATATAGGTAAACTAGCATAATTTTGCTAATTAAAAAGGGATTAAGCTAGTTACAATGGATAATCAGCTAGAGGTTTTCTCTCTAGTGATTTTTGGGTAGAGTTTCTCTCTATGTGAGAGACAAATGGCCAGGACTCCGAGTCTGACTTCAATCATGGAGAGGGGGACCTATTTATAGATTTTTAAGGCTCATAAGCTATTTCTAGAAGTTCCTTGCACTTCAAGGCAGCCCCTAGCTTCCACCTGCTACTAAATCAAGCTAGGCAGGTTCATTACTGCTCCACACAGCCCCCAGATACACCAAATTGACCCTGCTAATTTTTTGTCCCTTTTCATGATTAATTTTTAAAATATATATAAATATCTAGGGATTTTATGATAAAATTATTTTACAGCAATGATTATCAAAACCTTACAATTTATTTAATTAATTTAATCAACAATATAAACTTCAAGTGGCCATAACTTTGTCAGCTTTTATCAAAATTCAGTTTTGAAAATTTATATCCATTGTAAAGTCATGATTACGATTCCAAGAATACCAATATTTGCCATAGCCAAACAATTCTACATTGCTTTTTCAATAATTGTATCAGTTTCATTAAGCTCTATACAATCTTTAAGGTTTCAAAAATTGGAAACCTTACAATTAAAGAGTATCCGTGCCCCATCCAAGTCACTTCTGTGAGTCTTGATATCATGTAAGTGCTAGATAGCTATGTCACAGACGTTCGTTGCAACAACCCACTAACATTGGTACCATTGCAGACTTCTAGCATTACTTGGTTCAATGCATGGATCCATCATTGATAACAACAAATCAATAGCTTGCTACCTCTTAGGAGATTGATCTACATCCTTATTTAAAATGCTCTGAAAGTATTCTTTGCATTCCCCCATTATCTCAACGAATGTGCAACGTCAAAGTAAATTTTTAAACAAGAAAGGTGTGGGTCTTCTCATCAAGTGTGGGTGATTCTCTCTCTCTCTCTCTCTCTCTCTCTCTCTCTCTCTCTCTCTCTCTCTCTCCCTATATATATATATATATATATATATATATATATATATATCTTAAATGCATGTGCAAGTATGGTAATCAATCAAACAAACCAAGGCCAGTATTTTGAAGCTGAGTGAGTGAGATAGTCCTTCACCTCAATATATACCATTTTCAAATTATTTTTCTTGCATGCCTATATGGCCACTGTCACTCTGAAAATATTGTCCAAAATAGATAACCCCCAATGAGCCTAGACTAAGCTTCATGAACGTGTTTCCCAATTGAGGCAAGACTAGTTATCCATACAAATCCACCGATTTAGGCAGCATGAGTGCATGTATATAATGAGAATGATTTGAATTTGGAATTACAATTGGATTTAGATTTGATTTGTAATGATTGGTTGTCAACATTGTGTATGGAATTTGAGTTGAGATTTATGACAATTGATTTATTGAATGATGAGTGTGACGAATGATATATTGATACATCATGATATGACATATACTGATCATTCTCAAGATATGGGATATCACCATGTGAATGATGATAGGCATAAGCAAATTCATTTGTTTACATTTAAGAGTTTATTTTTGACATATAATTTTAACCATCATTTTTGAAAAGTATGGTTTGCAGGTAATGTAGCAATTGAGGACAATTGTTTTTTAATAGAGAGGTATGTAATAGAAAATGATAATTATATAAATCTATTATAGCTGATAAGTGGGAAAATCATAAGCGATCAATGTTTATGCAAAAGGATAGCACATTCATGAATACTTTATTATTAAAGTACTCTTTATAAGCTATGGTCAATGTATTCCAGAGTAGACAGTCTGTAATCATTTTGAGCATTCAAGAAAAATATAAATAAATACGTCATGCAAGAGGAAACTGCTCACTCTTGCACAGGGAGAGATTGCACCCAGTGCCTTTGTTCTTCTTCTCTCTTCTCACCCCTCTTCTCTCACCGTGCTCGTGTAGTACTCCACTATAGGAGGTCCACATGCACATGCTCCTCTACTCTCTCTTGCTCTCCGTCCCTTCCCAATCGTGTATAACATCAATTATGTGCATGTGTGACTCTTCAAGTTTACAGATATTTTGATTTTATGGTCTATAGTAGGCTATTTGTGTATCTTATAGGCCCTCTGTGCTCTCTCTTTGTTGCATAATGCCCATGGTGTGACTTTGTGAAAGTCTCCCTCGATGTCCATCCCTAAAATAGGGACACCTATTTTGCAGATGTCCAGATTTGTGAATTTTTTGACTTATGAGCATTGGCATGTGTAATTGGTAGTGTATTTGGAGATCCCATGCAATTGGGACTTGTAATGAGTGCTCATGGTTAGTGTTTTGGCAGGTGAGCCATTCCTTAAGGGTGTATGGAAACATATGTGTACCATTGCATGTACAAAATGTAATTTTTTGCAAACTCAAAATAAGCGTGCCTATTTTCAAATGTAGCTAAAATGACCTTTTTGGTTTTCTAACTTCCCTACATGGTCTTTGATGGTTTAGCCAAGTGTTTTGATGCTATTTGAGTGGTCCCATGTTGTAAGAGTTGGTCCTTTTGTGCCCAAGGCCTTTGACTTGGCCTATCAATGACCTGCCATCCTTGCAACCCTTCATTTAAGTTAGGGGGATATGCCCCTATGAAGTTTGGTGGTCCTATGATGAGTATTTGGCTCGCTATCACAAAATGACTCTTTGTGGCCTAAGAGGGATCAAGTGGTTGGAACTCAATGTTTGTAGTTGAAAATTACTCAAACATCACCAAATACCTTATCCCCAGCAAGTTTGTCATAGCTACTTTCTCAATAGGATACCCCAAAATAAACGGGCCTAGTTTTCTAGGTTAAAAAAATGGATCCCATTTTGGGCTTTGAGTCTAGCCATGGGTTTTTCTTCGGTTGATGTAGCTGACAAGTGTCCTCCTAGCTAACCTTACCTTGTCCAAGCCCAAGTATTGATGTTATCGATTCTATTTTTTCCAAAAAAAGCCTTGTAAAAGAGTCCTTATGATTCTGAGCTGAATGCTGTATACTCTAAGGTGTATTCTCTGGTCATGAGCTCGTAGCTATGTGAGCCGACCGTTGGCCACTTGAAAAGATCTGGCTATAAAGCCCAAAAAAACCTTAGTTTGAACATCATTGTAACATTATCTTGACTTTTGGAAGAGGTTTGTCCGTACAACTATGAGCGGCTTCTCTATTAAAACTTGTAATCAATTTTTCTCTTTATCTGGAAATCCAAATTTGATTTTGAAAGTTGCATTGTGTTCTTTGTCTCTTGCTATTTCCGGAAATCTCAAAATCAAGTGATCATGTGAATGTTTTTGTAATTACCACGTGCTATTATCATATTCACATAATTACACTTTACATGGTCACATTTAAGCCGATGAATGGTGAGCTAATAACTTGCGTTGCATTTATACGCCCGTATAACAAAAATTATACATATAAAACGTCAATATACGCCGTATCTCTGAATAATTACCGAATAGCCGTATAATTTTTTTTTCGATCGATATATTTTTCGATTGAAAAGTATTTCGATCGAAAAATATATCGATCGAAAGAAAGTATATATATACAATTGTCGTCGTATTCGATCGAAAAGCATTGTGGACTTTCTTGGGGTTTGGAGAGCTTGGAGCTTCTGAGAGTTTTCCAGATAGAGACAGCGACTTTGATTTACAGCGGCTTTCAGGTATATTTTTTAAATTTTCAATAAATATTAACTTTTTTTTTGTGTTGTGCCAGACTTGTGTGGTGGAGTAGTTTCGGCTCTCACCACAAAGTTGGCTTGCAGGTCGTAGACCACTTCGTGGTGTGTAGCCATAGGCCCATATGGCTCACTTCAGAGGTGTATAGAATATAGTTTTCTTTCCCGTGGTGCGTAGTTATATAACTGACTCCAGGGAAGGCTTAGGGTAAATTTAGATTCTCACTTGTATGGTGTAGTAGTATATCTCTCACCATAGAGATGAGTTAGGATTAGAGGTTGACTCATGGAGTGTAGTAGGCATGATGCTACACCTCTCACTTCAGAGTGGCCTATAAAATTTACAATCTTAAAGTAAATCATTATTGATTATTCTACATAGAAGCACAAAAATTAACGTTCGTCATTTTAAGAGTGTAGAGATGCATACTTTATGCCCTCTTCATCTTAATACAACTTTCGTTATTTTTGTGCTTCTATTTCTGTAGTAACATCATTGTTCATCAGTAGATGACTTGGTGTTACTCTGAACGTAGATATATACAACAATTGATTTACATTTGAGATTGTTGAGCTGTTTGCTGATGGTTGTGTTGTGCATGCCACACACTCCATTAGAAATAGCTTATAAAATTTACAATTTTAGATTAAGTTTTTCTGTCATATGTGTTACATAGAAACACAAGCGCTACCACTCGTTATATTAAGAGTGAAGAGATGCATATTTTCATGCCCTCTTCATCTTAATGTGACATACTGGTTACTCGTGTGTTTCATATTCCAAAAGAACATCATTTTTCATCATTAAATGACTTGGTGTTGTTTTGGACGTAAACACATACGATAGGTAACTTACATCTGCAATTGTTAATTTATCCATTGATAGTTGTGTTGTGAGTTCCACACACTTTATCAGGGATTAGATTGATAAAAACTATCAATCTATTTTACAACAACATCCAAGACTTGTGCTGAGAATATCTCACACTAGCTGAGCTGTTCACATATACGATTTTCCAACCCTTTAGATGTAATTTCTTTCATCATCTCACACTTCTGCACATAGCAGGGTCCAGTTCTTGTGCTGAGAGCATCTCACACTCCTGGCCTATTTCTCTCTCTCTCTCTCTCTCTCTCTCTCTCTCTCTCTCTCTCTCTAAATTAATTTTCATGGTCGATTCGCACAATGTGGTTTGTAATCATAAGATTTTCTCTTTAATTTGCAATAATTTAGTATTGTTTAATAAATTTGAATCATCATTTAATATATATATATAGGGTTAACACTCATTATATAATAACTATGTTACTATGGTGTACAATCATTTCGTAAGATTCTTAATTTATAATTTTGTCATACAGATATGGCAGACACGAAGCTAGCGAAACATCAACGAAAGTTCGTCTCCGAAGTGATTGTGAGACACTTCCATTACTCGTCAAAGGAAGAGATTAGGCGTTTTTTAAACCCTGTCGCTCGGGAGCATTTTTATCAGCTTACAGAGACTCTAACAAAGTCTGTGTTTGAGCAGCTCCAGGTAGAGTTTGCACCGGCTATTTTTGACATAGCCCTCCCGACATTAGGTGCTTTAGTAAACATGGTCAAAAAAACCATTGGACAGATCATGAAAACCTTTCAAGAACTGAAAAATCCTACAATTACTTCCTTGCCAAACATAGCTGAGCGCATACATCTTGTGCAACAGCTTTACACGGAGTTCAAGAGCAAGGAAAAGTTAGAAAGAGCAGCAAAGCGTGCAAGAGTGGAAGCCAGCTCTTCTGAAGCTGCTGTTGAATCAGAAATCATTCTTAGAACAGAGCCTGCAATGTCATCCGTTGCTACATTAGACCTCTCTCAACTACCACCTATTTTACACCTTTTACCCGACACAGCCATCTTCAATATCCAAGCTCCACAGCTAGGAGAGGGAAGATGGGCACATGTGAAGCATGTGGGTGTCACACATCCCGCTTTCAAAGATCAAGTGTATGCTGCAAAAGTGTTCAAAGTACACTTACATGGGTCCACCATGGAGCAACAGGTCAAAGGCAAAGCAACAATTTTGGATATCTCACATCGAGGTATTATCTACCCTCTTGCCATGGTGCGCCACGTGGAGCGACCAATGCTCATTTCACGATTTTGGAATGGTGGCCATGTGGAGAAATGGATCAAAGAATGCACTGCAGATGGCAGCCAGCCTGTCATCCGCGATTATGTACTCACTGCAGGAACAGTAGAGCTATTCCAGGAGAATATTTTGCAGATCATCAATGCTCTCCTCCAAACTCTAAAGTATATACATTCGCATAACTACCTCCACAATGATCTACACTCTCGGAATATGATGCTGCATTTTGGCAAAAAAGGTGTTTATGCCGGCATTGTGGATTGGGGTTCATGCACCAAAACAAATACCACAGCCGGTTTTCCTCCTCTACGCGATATGCAAATAGAAACTAGAAAACAATATGAGAGAGATTATGCATGGGCAGCCCCCGAATGTATATCTAGTAATCCTCCCTCCTGGACCAAAGCGATGGATATTTATTCCATGTGTCATACATGTAAACGCATTTTGAAGTGCTTACTAGAGCCCCAAGAACAAAGCAAGAGACATTTTTTGAGTAATGTACTTGCTCATCTTGAAACCGGCAAGCGCCTAAACCCCAAAACCCGGCCTAACGCTTTTGACCTCTCCATATGTCTAAATGGTGCCCATAGATTGGGTTACAACATTGTAATGACATCTGGCTTACGACCAGCTGATGATTAATCAAAACACAAGTCTAATGATTTCATCATTGTTTTACTTTTGGTGTCACATTTAATTGTATGTTTAATTGAACAAAATATCTATGTTTGTCATTTGATATACTGTCCAATGTCAAATTAATTGAATGGGTATTTAAAAGTAATGACATGTTCACCTAATATGCAGATATGGAAGAAGAACTCAACCACGCTGAAGCTCATGCAATTTTTAAAGAAGAACAAGTTAGATGTGGACAAGTAGATCTTTCTACTATTGCGAACATTGAAGAAGATGAATCTGAGCTGCAGGGCGAACCACTAACCCTTAAAGAGTGCAAAAAGCTTTGCCCTAATCACTTTGTACGCCATCAACTATTTCAAATAAGTGGCAATGCAAAAGATACAGCTCCATTAAAGCTCTCTGATTTGCAACATAAAAGACTGGCACGTGTATTGCTGCAAAGGTTTATACGACAAGAGAGATGCCTACCAAACAACAACCAAGTAGCAATTTACTTTATCCAACAATGCTATGTTCGATATGTTTTGCTGAAGAGAGTGGATTGGTCAGATCGTCCAGGCACCGCTAGCGTTGGACGTGGACGCATTGCAGAAAAGGTGGCAGCACGCAATGTAAATAATCCAATGCCTCCTCGCAAGTGTCCTTTTGTTTTACTTCCTGAAGAGTCAGAAACACTGACTAAATTAGCCAGCCAAGGACAAGACCTTGCCAGCCAAGGAGAAACACCGGACATGCTTCGTGGCCGTATTATTGAGCTTGAAATAGAGTTAAGTGATGCACAAGCAAAGCTTCAACGATATGAATCATTGTATGGACCCTTTCCAGATGATACTACCACTTCACATAAAGATGGTGCTCAACCATCCCCTAAGCTAGGAATTACAGATTTTACCATAGACCAGCTTATAGAAAATCTATCAAACTCATAAGTCACTCACAAGATTTTTGTAATCTCAAAATTATATCAAACTCTTTTCGATTGAGTAATTTCCCAGAACCTTGTTGTAATTTCAAACCTACATAGACTTTATGTAATTGTTATTCGACAAGATATTATCGGCAATTTATATTTGTGTGTGAGTAAATATGTGCGTATGAGAGAGAGAAAGAGAGGTTTTGATGTGAACGACAACGAGATACCACTTTCTTTCATCATATGCAAAAACTTGTTAAGTATTACAATGGTACTCTCACAAATCATCTCCATCTTCAAAAACTGCAACCATATCATCTACTTCGTCCATATCTGAGCATTCTGAAACTATCTCCCATTCCATATCATCTTCACCATCAACTTCTGCAGAAATAGCTTCATGCGTTTGAAAGACTCCATATTGCTTTTGAGCGGCTCTAGTTGCAATGTTTTGAGGCTTATAAATAAGTCTCATATTGCAAAAAACATACACCAAATCAGCAGCCCGTTTAGTATGAAGTTTGTTTCGCTTTTTCGTGTGCACAAAGTCGAATGCTGACCAATTTCGTTCACAACTTCCACTTGATGCAGCTACTGATAAAACTCTAACTGCAATGTGTTGCAACTCCACTTTCTCTCCACCATACTCCTTCCACCATAAAGGTGCACTTGTTTTGCCAATGGCATCTATATGCCACGGATCCTAAAACATACCAGTTCTGTTGGCATAATCTACTCGCTGATGAAAAAAGATGTTTTTCCATCTTCGTGCCCTAAGAGTTGGGAGCACAGTGTTTTGAAGTCGGACATAACTTCTTTGTTGGCAGATTGCTGATGCATTTGAAACTTAGGATCCAATACAAAAGCCGCACCATGCAATGGCATATGCAACTGCACCCAACGCTTGTTAACAATTGTAATCATGGTAGCTTTATCCTTTGCACCAAAACTGACATTTTCTCTTAGCTTGCGTATAGCCTCTGACATATACCAGTAGACCCAACCAAAAATAAAAGAATCTGTGTCAACTTCTCTCAAAAGATCTACAAATGGCTTAGACACAGTTACTATTCTTTCTACATTACGCCAAAAGACTGGCGAGTTTACTATTTGTGCACATCGACCAGCTGCTTCCTGATAACTTGGATACTTGCTGGGCCATCCATCCCATCTTCTGTCTGCTAAGGTTTCCATCAATGCAAGCTTCAACTCTTGCAAATCAGTAAGAACATAGCATGCCGTAGCAAACCTTGTTGCGCAAAATATTTGCAGAGCTTTATTTGGTGACTTGGTTTGAAAAAGAGCATACGAAAATTGATGCTCTCTAATGAATTTCACCACATGATTTGCATCCAATAAAGTTTGCTTCACACATGCCATTTTACCAATATATTTTAAAAGCAAGTTTAAAGTGTGAGCTGCACATGGTACCCAAGAAATCTCCGGATACTTTACTTGAATAGCTCTTCCTGCTCCTTTGTAGTTGGCCGCATTATCTATGACAATAGCAGTCACATTCTTTGGTCCACCTGCCTTTGCAATTGCATGCTCATACACCCCTGCTAGGTAGGTGATAGTCTTCTCTTTCAATGAGCTGTCAATTGCTTCCACGAACATAGCCCCTCTAGGGTTAATAAGCATTACATTGATTAAAGGTTTTTTCTGACAGTTAGTCCATCCATCCAATGCTATGGTGCATCCATATGCTAGAACAAACTCTAGGACTGTGCATTTGAGAATGGCTTCAGTATTGTCTTTGAATTTATCAAGATATTCAGTTCGCATCTTGTTATAGTCAGGAAGCACAAATCCTTTTTTGGCTGTACTCATCAAAGCATCTTGAAATATTGGATTGCGCATAACATTGAACAATATGCCACACGCAACAAATGCTTGTGTCCATTTTAAATGCAACTCAAGAAACCATTGTTTACCTAATGCTTCAGGCATTGTCTGTCCATTGGATGACGCTCTACTAGATTTGCTTGTGCTAGGAACTCCTCCTGATGTAGAAGCATGTCCATGAAGAGGGTTCAATTGAGAACTTTGATCATTTACTTGAGTGGTACACACCTCTTCTGTTGCCTCATTGCATACAGATGGTTCAATATTCGCATGAATATCTTTAGAAACATCACCTTTATGTTTAGCTGCAAGAATCAACTTTACTTTATGAGAATACATGGCAAATTTTTCATGAATATCTTTTGGTGGTGCCCCGCACTTTTCAACATTGCCAGGGACTTTAAACAAATGCTCTTTAATTCTGGTTGCATTACCACTGAACTCATGGCCACAAGATTTACATTTAAGTCTAGATGTATTTCTCCCAGCTTTCAACTCATGCACATAACTCCACTCTTGTCCTTTCACCATGATGCACAAAAATAGTTTGCTAGTAAAAACAAAGTCAATGATCATTTCATAATCAAAATCAATTAAAACATTAAATTAATTTAACTAACAATGATTGAATGAAATTAAAATAATTAAGAACAATGATTGAACAAAAATACAATAATAAAAAACAATACCATTGGATTACATATAAATTGCATCGATTTATCTAAAGTGCAAGCTTGTATCTTTAACACATTACGATAATCAATAATTACAATTAAATCAAGTATTAAAATGATTATCATTATAAATTACTATACATACAAGAGCTATAAGTGACATTTTTAAATGTCAAAACGATAATCACTTACAATACTTGATAATTATCGTATCTATGTAAAGTGCGAACAAAATGTTCTTACACTTTACCATAGATTTTTAAGCGATTATCTATATACAATACGAGCATATGTATGCTCTCACACAGTACGGTAGATTTTGCAATCCAAATAAAGATAAGAGAATATCATTATATTTGGACATGTTTTTCCTAAATTTTTACTCTAGTAAGAGCATAGCAGTGTGAATAGCTCTACACAAAACGTAAAAATATAATTTTGTTTCATTATATTCATTTTGAAGTGAGAGAAAATCTCTACACATCAAAATCGAACTTTAAATTACATAAAATTAATTTTTATGTAATTATATTTTTAAACTAATTATCTCATGTGAGAGTACACTCTACACACAACGATAATATCTTACTTTTTTTTATTAGTCACTTTCAAGTGTCAATTAATTGAACACATTGATAAGTGATTCTTATAATTACAGTTTGTATCAGGTGAGAGATTAAACTCTTCACAAAATACAAACTTTCAACTATTTACTAAGTTTTTCAAAACATATTCATATATTTGAATCAAAAAACTTAAAATTCTATTGAATTTTAATTTTTATTGCATTCAAATTGTTTTATTTTTTTACAAATTACATTTTTTGATCATTTGGTGAGAGTACTCACATGGAAAACACAGACTTTGAAAGCTGGTATGAGACCTTTCGTGTGTTGCTATATATACTAACATATTCGATCGTTATAATTTTAGATAAAAAATACTTTCGTTCGAAAATAATTTCGATCGAAAAGTTTTTCGATCAAAAAATTAAGAAGTTATACGATTGGCCGTTTTTGCTGATGTGGCACCGTATAATACGACCGTATAATTTAGATAAACGAATAATACGCCCATTATTCGCGTATTATACATCTCCCGAATAACGAATAATGTACCTTAGCTAGTAACCCATGAAAAGCGCACGGGCTATTATTTTTTCTTAGCAGATTCATTGAGATATGGAAAAAATCTGCCCATAGACTAGCAAGGTATGGAAAAATCCCAACAAGGTTACCAGTTTGGGTGGGTTTTTCAGGTTAATGTGAAGGTGACGTGAATAGTTAATGTAATCACGTGTTCAAAAAGTGATCACTCAACATTATTAACATATCCATGTCGTGTTTGTGATCGCAGTAATGAAATCCATGGCTCTTTCAATTAAGTATAAGTACTTTCAATTTTGTTGTGGTTTTCTACTACGTGTTTGTGAGATTTATCTAATTCAAATTTGAGTGCTTAAGTGACTCTTTTATGACATTTTAACCATAGGCAAGTGTTGTTAGACCTTAGGGCGACCTATGTGGACGGTCTTGTTGAAGTTTTTTTGACCTAAAACAAGATAGATCAAGATTTTGGTACCTTTTAAAATGACCTAATATAGATTTCCTTAAAGTTTTGTGATGATTTGAGTTTTTTAAGCCAATAAAATGGCGTGATGACGGAGAGCAGCCAAATAGGACATAGTCTGATTTTCAGATCAAAGAGTGATGGTTTGCATGTTGTATTGATAGTTTAGCTTACTAGGTTCAATTCTTGAGATTGAAAACCTTAAAGAGTCTCCATGCCCCATCCAAGTCACTTATATGAGTATTGATATCATGTTAGTGCCAGATAGCTATGTTACAGACGTCTTTTGCAACGACCCGCTAACATTGGTACCATTGCCAAAGAATTTATCCTTAGGAGGTGAGTGACCTAGTCATATTTAGAGACTTATTTCTCAAAGATTTTGTTATCCATTTTGTATATACTTTAGCAGTATAGAAACTATTTGCAGGGTTTAGTGCTTGGTAGAGTCTAGAGTCAAGGGACTAGCTATCTAGATTTATCCTTGAGGGCAAAGAAAGTTGTAAGTGAGATACAAAAGACATTTCATTATTACCTTTTTTATGGCCTTGGTTTGTGGTCTTGGGAGCCACAGATTGAAGTGGAGTCTTCATGATTTAAAGTTGACAATGGGAGCTTTTAGTTGGAGGTGGTGGCTTGGCCGCCGGGTGTGTGAGCGTAGAATTATGAGCCATGCAAGGCCGGGGAAAAAGAGCAAAGGAGGAATGTTTTTTTTAGGGGTTTTATATGCCCTTGATGGGTGAGGTCCCCCACAGCTGCCACATGTCAATGTAGTTATCCTGTATGTGGAGGAGGAGAGCAATTGTGTGGGCTATATATGCCACAAGTGCCCTCACTTGGGGTATAAGTTGCAGAGAGGGGAGCTTGGAGCCCCCGTTGGCTATGGTGGAATTTGTTGGGTGTTGTGTGCCTCCAGCAGCCAAGTGGTGGTTGGCACCGTTTTGGCCAAGGTCGGTGGCAATGGAAAACAACATGTGGTTGGAGGAGCTTGTCGACGGAGGCTGTCGGCATGATGATGTGGCAGGAACCCGTTGCGTGCCCATTCACACACCGCTAGGATTTTTGAAAGAAAGGGCTTGGCATCACTAGGGATATCGCTAGTGGTGCTAAGCATGTAAGAGGCAATCCCACAGTAGGAGGGGAGTTCAAGCAAGAGAGGGTGTAGCTAGGGCAGAGCAGCCGAAGGTTCCCATGTGAAATGAGGGAGGGAGATAAAGAGTGAGGAAGAGGCCCATCCAAGGGGTAGTTTGGGGGCCAATAAGGGAAGCTCAAGGGGGCGTCACATGAGCAAAGGATAGGCAGCCCATTCCAAGGCCGGACAAAGCAAGCAGTCGATCAAAGGGTCAAAAGAGGGAGTGAAAGGAGCAGTGCAAGGTTAGGCCTCCCAAAAGGGTAAGGTTAAGAGGGAAAAATAAAAGATCAAAATGATGCCAAGGGGCACTAGCAATGTCGCTAGTGCAACCCTCCCTTCAAGAGCACAAGTCAAGGAGAGCAGATGAAATCAGGTCGCTCCCCCCTTCCAAAAGATTCCAAATTGGGATGTGAGATGGGCCAATTGAAGTGCAGATTCTAAAGCTGAAGACCCCCCATTGCAAAAGTCAATTTTAATCAAAGTAAGGGCTTTTCTTTGCCGTTTCAAGCCTACAAAATGGAGCTCTCTGACAGAGGAGTGTGCCTGTCAAATCCCTTTGTAATTTTTCTTGAAATGGCCATAGTGATAGTAGTGCAAGCCTTTGTACATGCCTTTTGAAGCGTAATCAAGCCATTGTTGCCGTGTTTTGCTGTTGTTTCCCCTTCCCCCCTTGTATTTCTACTGCTCTTGTGTTCCCCCCTTGGTGCCGATAGTGTGGATGTGTGTGCCCCCCCCCCGGACCGATGGCGTTTTGTGTGAGAGAGTGAGATTGAGCGTTGTGCGTGTGTGAAAGGGTGGAGACTGACCGTGGAAAAATAGGTGGACTTGTGGAGTGTGTGAGATTGGGAAAAGAGCAGGTGGTGGTCTGCTAGTGAGAAGTGTGTTTTTGAAGGTTTTTTCGGAGAGGATAGGGGTGTTGTGGATACCCTGAGATATAGAGAGGCCTTTTTTGTTGTGTCGGGTGTGTTACCCCATTCCCCCTCTCCAGTGTGCCTAAAATAGCTTTTACAAATTAATTGAATTTAGGCCCTAATCTTGCCCCATATAGATTCTACTAGGTTAATTATGGAGGATGAGGCACTTGGTTGTGTTTCTTGCACTTGTTGGTGTCCCCAATTAGGTTAACAATTCCCTTTTTATCCAAGCTTGATTTGGAGTCATTTATCACTAGTTTTTTGTCCTTTGCCCATTGAAGGTTAGTAAAGCTCTAATGTAAGGTATAGAGTGCTTCCTTTGATTTTGAGGTTTAATGTATAACGGATCAATATTCTGTATTGTGGTGCAAAATGTCACTTTTCGGTAAGGACACTTTCCGGTAAGGATATGGTCATTTTTCCATTCACTGATGGCTGGGCCTCCAATGCACCCCTAACTCCCAAGAGCTCCCTAACGTGATAGTCCCAACCAATATGTGAAATTTGGTCTAGATCTGGGTCCTCTATCTTCAGTGCACGTAAGATACTAGGTCAATTTTTTTTACACATTTTGCATATTTGACTCTAGCAATGTGTTGCCCTACTAGTGAAGAGCCCTCGGTTCACTTTTGGTGTGATATGGAGGTCTGGTGTGGCCGGTGTTAGTGGTTTTAATTCTGAAATTTTCCAAATTGGTTTGTGTTGCCATGCCTCCTCCTACTCGTGTGGCTTACAATGTGATATTTAAAATGCTTCATACTTAGTTAGGAACTTACATCTCATGGATGGACTGAGTAAGAGCCAACAAATAGGTCATAAGAGAGCATGGAAAGGTGCCAAAATCCACGAAACGAAGCTATCTCTTTAAAGGCTATAATGCAGATGAGAGGGAAAATGGCCCAAGGGACTATACATACGTAAACGTTTCAACACCCCTTGTCGAGCAGTGAGCCTAATAGGCCTTACAATGTACTTCTGGATCAAAAATCTCTAAAAACTGATAGCCATGGACCTTTTTGTCGCATTTTATTCAAGATGATTAGTGAGTCGGAGTGACCATCGATTTATTTGATCGGAATGGTTGAAACAAAATTTGAATTTTCCATTGAGGATCAACATTTGGCATTTGAAGTCAGAATCCAATTCTAACATTCCTTCTTATTATTTTTTATTTATTTGGCTTTTGTTGCTTTTATAAAAAAATGTAACCGGACTGCTCAAAAAATTACATCCTATATGCAAAAAAAATACCAGAACACTACTAAATTTATTGTTGGTCCATATTTTTGTGGATTGCTCCATTTTTTATTATGATTTATGCCAAAAAAAAGCAATATAAGTGAAAACTGCATCATTTATGGCTTTGGTAGTTATGTACAATATATACACACACCGAAGAATTAATCTATTGCCTTTCTCAATCATCTTTTTATGAGGCCAATAGGCTAATTTATTCAAGAAAGATCATACATTAACACACAATTACTTCAAAACATTGCCCGTATCTTTCTGAGATCTATATGCTTTTTCCATTCTGAGATCATCTCCCCCCATTCTTGCTTTAGTCCACCACAAAAAACAGAGTATTTAGGTTGTGCAGTGTGTAGGTTATAAAGTCGTGTCTATGCATGACCCTGATTGGCCCTATAATGCTATTGATGTCAATGTAGTTAAACACGCAATGTTGTGCAAGAGGTGGGTCTTGAGCATTGTACTCAAGTTTTTTTGATGGTGAGGTATGTTTTGATTGAACTCTCTTAAAGAGTAAGCCTTGTAGCAATTGAGCACGTTTCTTTATGATGCGATATGCACCATGTGCTGTGTAATGACGTGAGTTGCGATGGTGTCTTTAGTACCCATACTCTTAACTGTGTGCTTTGGGAAACTAGTATTTTGCTCTAAGCTGCATATTTATTTTGTGGTTTTACAATATTCATTTCATCTTGAGTAGCTATGGTTTATGTTGAAAAGATGGATATGTTGATTTTCCCATAGGGTTGTTGGCGGTGTTTAGCAATCTTTTGGGCACCCAAATTTGATGAGATCGGTTAACAAGTTGACTCTTGGGTATCCAAACTTGCCTAGTTTCCTTCCTTGGTGGAGTATCATAGGTCTTTATTAGAGCTATAGTTGTAATTGTGGTTGATGACTCTTGCTTATTGATTGGAAATCACCAAGAGCTTCTTTCCATTCCTCTTTAATGTATTCAAATGGTAATTTTAGTTCTTCTCCTTTGAGTGTGAATTCCATAATTTTGGCATCCCAATTTGGAAATGCTCTATAGGTTCTCATCCATGGAACATCCAATATTAGATCCTCTATAATGTTATAATAGCTAATATCTAATTCTCCTAAATGTTTTTCTCATGTTAAACTGATCATTTGAAGTGCCAGGGGAGAAAAAGTTAGAATATTGGTTAGGTTTCCAAACTAGTCACAGTAGGGATCCAAAGGAGGGAAAATAGGGATCCAAAGGGGGGGCCATGTGCAAAAGAGAAATGTGCAACAATGGGCTTTAAAGACCCTAAGGCTCAGCCCATTAAGACTTCCAAAATTAAAAGGTTATGTCCAATGGTCAAAGATTAGTTAAATTGGATGCTTTGTGTGTGTACAAAAGTATTCAAAGGTTCCTACATAGGAGGGGGAGAGCCCTGGAAGTAGGGGATGAGAGAGAAACACACACACACTCAAGCTTCCTTTACACAAAGAAAATGAGGGACACATGTCATTTCCCTAGCCCAGATGCCCACAAGGTGCACTTAAATCCTATTGGATGGACATGGAGGTGGACCAATGAGAACTAAGCTAGAGTAAAGCTAGTTTAATTCATTTAAAAACACTTAATGAAAGAACCAATAATAAATAAGCTCTCTAGAAGACTATTGTACAGTCTCCCAAGAGGTTCAATGAGCATTCAACAGCCCAATGGCTTGCCCGATGCCTATTGGCTAGGAGACAAAGGGGTCCAATGAGAGTCTAGTTGCATTAATTAATTACTTAAAGCTCTCAAAAAAGGGTAAAGGGGTACACATGTCAAAAGACTATCACTCATGCTGCTTAATTTTCATTGGCTAGGCTAGGAGAGGTCCAATGGTGTGTGAGCATGAGTAAAATGCGAGAAGGGTCGACCAAGAGAGAGAGGGCACTGAATTTCTCAAGTCATTATTCTACACACATACACAATCTCATGTGTGGAGCATGAAGACTCTCTCTCTCCTTCTCAAGATTTAATAGAAAGCTTATCACCTACTCCAAGCTTGTGAGAAGGGAGGCCTACACCAACAACTTTTGGGTTTGTGATGCAAATCCAACCAAGAGCCAAGCTTAGTTGCATGCTCATCTCCTCTACCAGGCTAGTTACTAAGCTATGTTATCCTAATATGAATGATTATGTGAGGAGATGTGCATCTTTCTCGTAAGACTACTCCTTCTTCCTCTCAATCTACTCTCATACCCCACTAGCTCTCACCATCTTCGAAGGTCTGTGAGGTCTTG
Organism: Adiantum capillus-veneris; assembly: GCF_014529385.1. Taxonomy (NCBI): domain Eukaryota; kingdom Viridiplantae; phylum Streptophyta; class Polypodiopsida; order Polypodiales; family Pteridaceae; genus Adiantum; species Adiantum capillus-veneris. The sequence goes on from NC_140946.1 coordinate 315,060, forward strand.
GGTCTGAGACCATTTTCATGTCGTGGCACGCATAGTGTGAAATAAAAACATTCACCTCCCTTTTGACACTTCTCGATGCATGGAAAGAAAAACAATAATATACATATCGTGATATATGCTAAAGCGGCAACTGCGATCGCCATCATGTACATACCTATCCGGGGAGTCGTGGCCCTGGATGTGGCTCATTTGTGTGATTTTTCACTTGATAATATGCCTAATTTGGTTTGACAATGTACATAGTCCAAGTGTTTCATGGTGGCACACTCATCTCGCCTACAAAGACTGATGCGGGCAAAAAATGCCAAAAATAGCAACTAACAGGCGTCGTTGCAGAATTGCATGGAAAGTGACCCAAAATGGTATATTGATTGAAATTATGCTTATCTATGATTTTTATGCTTATGAGAGTGATCCCACAAATTTAGGGATTTTCTTAACTCCGTTTGGCATTTTTCGCATCAAAAATGACATTTTTGGGTCAAAAATGAGCTGAAAATGGCCTAGTTTTGGTCCAAAATCGCAAAATGGCCCAAAAATTGACACATCAGCTCATATTTCCGTGAGGAAGAGACACAAGTGGGATTTTTACGGAAAAAACCTGCAAATTATCACTACTCTGTAATGGCTTCCATGGTTGCTCAATCTATGTGTAGGGCAGTCCCGCCTCTTCGCAATCTTGTATCTGAGCTTGTGAGGGAGTGAATTAGGGTTTCCCCTTATCAAAATGGTGTGTGGGCTTCAATTTAGAAGCTCATAAATCTCTGAAAAATCAGAAAATTTTCTTCGTGAATGTGGAAGCTCGAGCATTCCTTTCAACTGTTTGATGCTATGACTATGTAATTCGGGGCGAGGCTACATGATACCACGAAAGAGGTTTGGGTTTTGATTGAGAATTGTGCTTGCATGAGCATTGAGGTTTCATGGCTGAAACTTTAGTGTTTTCAAATGGTCTTTTAAAGTGAAATTGAATTTTATTTGATGATCCTCTTATCATAATCTCAACTACGAAAACAAGCAATTTCGAAGCACGATAGGAAAGAGCGTTTGTGACTTTGCTATTACGAATGCTCGTAGATTCTCTATCACCCTTAGAAAGAGGGTTGGTGATTCTCCACAAATGCTTTTTCACAAAGTGTTTGTGACTCTTATCACAAACTCTCACAGCCAGAGGTTCTGCACCTTCCCAGCTAGACCGCACACATTCCGACATTTCTGGTGAACTCGACGCGAAGATGCTGGGGTGGGAGTTTGTGAATTGATATAGACACTTTGTTAGCCATGGACAAAAATCAAGAGGCACATGGGATGAACTTTGATGCTGCAATCATGCAGATGTTTCAAGCATTTGCCATGTACATGCAACAACAACAAGCAGCAGAAAGAAGCCACATTTCAACCACAAAAGCACTACATTCCATTGTGAAGAGAATTGACCAGTTTGATGGAAAGGACATTACAAAGTATCTACGAGATTATATGAAGGAAATGGAGTTGAACCGAGTGCGTGAGGAAGACATGGTTCGAAGTTTTGAGCTAGTTTGTGTCCCAGAGATCAGAGACCGTATTAGGGAAATTCAAAATGATGATGGAAGAAATTGGGAGGAATTCGAGCTTGCTCTAAAAGAAGACTACTTTATGGAGGACTCTGAGAGGGTGACCAAAAGAACTTTCTTAGATTGGGTTGCAAAGCCTAAAGAAGGGATTTATGCTACAGAGTTTCTCAGAGAGTTTGAGCGACGCTATGCTCAACTATCACAAACTGAACAAGCTTCCTTGGATAGGGAGAAGGTAGAAATTTTCCTACAAGCAGCGGGGAAAGAAATTGAAGAAAAGTTAGAGCTTCTCTTGGAGGACAAAGATGCAGAGCAAGGTTTGAAGAAAATGTGGAATGATGTACAAGATGCAATCTCCCTAGTCGAAAAAAACAACACAGAAGAGACAAGATGGTGGTGAACAATGGTTCTCCAGTTCCTGCTATTACTGAGAAGCAGCCAAAACCTGCTATTGTAGCTTCTAAGGATGATGGGTCTATGCTTGAAGAACTTGTGAACGGCATATGCGAGCTGAAGTTAAAGCTAGCAAGGCTTGAAGAAAAGGGGCAAACGTCTGGACAGTCATCAAGTCAAAGACCTCAAAACAGAGAGGGATTTGTAAATAGGTGCATCTGGTGTGAGAGCCAGATCATCCAAGAAGGGATTGTGAAAGCTTCAAAGATGCCTTGGGTAAAGATCTTGTCTTCTTCAAAGAAGGGAAGATACATCTTAGTGAAACAGGGAAGCCCTTGGCGACCAACTTTGGCAAGGAAGGGATGAAAAAGCTAGTTGAGAACATGGAAACCAGTCATGCTATCTCAATGGTTAAAGTAGCAGCATTTGGCTTAAAGGCTGGTCAAGTCAAGCTCAAAGGGTCAGAATATATTGAAGACGTGAGTGAGGTTGGTGAAGATGTCTGGCCATCGGTGATGGAGTTAACTATGAAGGGAAAGTGAACTAAAGAAGTGTTAAATGAACCAGAATATTGTATCCGTCTTGAGACTGGGTGGAATGAACCTGTAGATTCTTTGTGAGTGCATGCCTACATTGCAAAGTGTCAAGGAAACAAGGCACTTGTTGAAGAAAAACGCAGGAGAGAAAATGGGGATGAAGGCCCCTCAAACAGGTCTAATAGAGGTGGAGGGAGAAAGGATCCGAGTCCCTATGGCAAGGGAGCCTCCATCACAAGAAGTACCAATGAGATATGTTGCATCAAAGGAGAAGCAAGATAAAGAAAAGAGCAAGGGAAAAAGCCCATCATACAAGCTACAATCAGATATTGAAGCTTCCATAGATTTAAAGAAAGTTTTAGAGCAAAGGATCTTAAATAGCAAGGTTGAGTTTACATTGGCAGAAGTCCTTGGCATTGCAAAAAGAGAGTTCCACGAGGAAATCATTGATATCATAAGAAGGAAGCAACAAGCTTTGACAGAGTCTATCTAATCAGAAACTGAAGAGAGTGCTTCAAAGACGCATGTGATACAAGTACAACAAATAGATGAAGATGAGAATTTTGTAAGCTGCTACCAATCTTCGGGTGGTAGAAATAGGCATGTTAAATTTGAAGATGAAGCCACTCATAAGAGCCACTATTCTAGAAACCATTGGGCAAGGGCTACAACGGAAACCTTAGTTAAGGTGGGAGATCTTGAGGAGCCTTATGTGGCCTTGATAGACCATGGTTCAGAGATTAACCTCATGTCCAAGAGTCTCTATATAAAGGGAAAGTGGCCAATTGATACTGGTGGATGATTGGGGCTGCAAACAACCGGGGATCTCTACGGTGCTTGTCCAAATGTTAATGTAACCATAGGGGATGTGAAAGATGAGCAAAATTTCTTTGTTCAAGAGATGTCAAGCTATCCTCTAATCCTTGGACAACCATACATCACCGCAGTGAGAATGGAGATAAAAGTATTGGATGATGGATCTGCCTATGCCAGGGTCAAAAGTAAAGATGGAAAACGAGTTGTCCAATTCTTAACAGTTTTCTTTGACCATGAGCAAAATCGTCACAGCTTAAGGAACCAATCTCTACCAAAACCAAGCAAGGAGTTTCGAGATCAAAGGGAGATGAGGGCTTTTGGCCGAGTACCATTGTAAAGCGGGAGTGCAGTGGTACAGAAAGAAAAGGTTATCGCCTGATCCAAAGGGAGATGAAGATTTTTTTACAGGTGCCTTAGCAGCAAGGGATGGATCAGTATCTTTCACAAAGCTTGGAGATTTAAAGAAAGGACAAAAACAATATGTAAATAGTGTACAGAGAAAATACAAAAACCATAATTTGCTAGATGAAGACGAGTACATTTCAGGTGTTTTTGAGGAGGTTTGTTTTGTAGATACTATGTGTGATCTCCATTCTATAGCAAGTTGTAGTTTCCAGCAAGGAAATGACCTCGTAAAAGTAGCTTCTATGGACATGTATAGAATCATTGAGTCTTTCAAAGATGAGGAGTTCTTCAATGTGAAAAAAGATTTAGAAGTGCGAGTGGAGACGAAGTACAAAACTATAGAAAAGAAGGTGAAACCACTGGCATTGCCTTTGCCTACAGATCGCAAGGAAACGATGGATCAGGCTTCTTTGCAACCTCCGAGATCCAAAAAGAATTGGACACAGGTTTATGCAAGAGTCATTGAAGATGTTAAAAGTTGGAGGTAATGACTCCTTGAAAGAGATTGAAAGACAATTCTTTGAACAGACACTCTCCAAAGATGGAAAAGCTTTTGCATTTGAGCCGCATGAGATAGGGTGTGTGGATCCATCTATAGTCGGACCAATGGTAATATTCATTGTATCTCATGTGCCTTGGAATCTATGACCAATTCCAGTGCCAAAAGCACTCTTGCCAAAGATAACAAATTTACTCAAAGAAAAGATGAAGATGGGGATGTTGGAACCTTCATGTGCCCCCTACTCATGCAGATGGTTCACAGTACCAAAGAAAAATGGAGCGCTACGTTTCATTCAAGACATGCAGCCTGTCAACAAAGTCACAATCAGGAATATGGGTACAGGGCCAATTGTAGATGATTTTGCAGAAGCATTTGCAAAAAGGGCAATATATTCTATGGGGGATTTGTACTCAGGGTATGATCAATTCCAACTAGCAATGGAAAGCATGGACTTGACTACCATGAGAACACCCTTGGGTTTGGTAAGGATGTGCACCTTACCGCAGGGAGCAACCAACTCGGTTGCGCACATGATGACCAAAGTCCTTCGTGACTTCATACCTCAAATTACAATGCCTTTTCTTGATGACATTCCAATCAAAGTATGCAACTTAGATGAAAAAGATGAGGCTTTGGATTCGAGGGGGTGCCATAAATATGCAGCAAACCACAGCAATGGTTGTGATAGAATTTTAACAAGGCTAGAAGAAGTGACCCTTACAATATTTGGACAAAAGTCAGTGTTTGGGGTTGAAGAAATATTGATAGTGGGACATCTTTGTAATCCTCATGGCCGCCGACCTTGTCCAACTAAAGTGGATGCAATACAGAGGATGAAGGAAGTATGCATAAATATCACAGAGGTGAGAAGGTTTCTAGGTGCATGTGTCTTCTATCTCATATGGATTCCACATTATGCACATGTTGCAGATCCTCTTTATCAATTGCTAAGGAAGAATCAAAGGTTTCAATGGAATGATGTACATGTAAAAGCTATGAGGAAGTTGAAGCAATTGTTGTTGTCTTCAACAACTTTGAGGAAGATTGACAATGAGTGTGGAAGACCGGTGATTGTGAAAGTGGACACTAGTCCAACAGGAATTGGATGGGCAGTAGGACAAGATGATGAAGAGAAACACAGGTATGTGGTGAGGTTTGGGGTCAAGGTTCTAAGCTCTCGCCAAAGAGTATATCCACAGGTAAAAAGGGAGTTATGGGGGGTGGTTACAACATTAAAGTGTGACAAAGGGTACTTCATTGGAGCATGTGTAGTTGTGGAGACTGATTTCTTACCACTTCTCGGGATGATTGCGAGCTGCTCTACTCCTGATATTGCTATGCTTAGGTGGATTGCTTATATAAAGTCCTTGAACCCAGAATTGAATCACCTTGTAGGAAAAGATAATGCAATGGAAGATATGCTTCCAAGGGCAAGGTATGAAGATGAGGATGATATGATTGATGAAGAAGAAGATGTGGGCACAAAATTCTACACAATTTTTCATGCAAAGTGTGATGATATATGCATTGTATCTTCACTTGAATCCTTTTTGGAGGAGTTCTATGAGGATGAATGGTTGCTCATAGGTCTCTACCTGAGTACTTTACAAAAGCAAAATGATTGGAGTGAGTCAAAATTCAAATGGATAAAAAATAAAGTATATGGATTCTTCTTGAGGGATGGCTACTTATGGAAACATCCTCAAAGAAGAGATGGGACTCCATTACGAGTAGTATGTGATAAGCCTACTCAACTCAAAGTTATCAAAGAGCTTCATGAAAGCCTATATGATGAACATCGTGGTGTATGGGCTACTTTTTTCAAAGTGAAAGAGAGATATTGGTGGAAAGGCATGTATAAGGATGTAGCGGATTTTGTGGAGTCTTGTGTCACATGCCAAATGTATTCAAATGTACGTGGATTGCATCCTACATACCCATTAGCCATGCACTATAAATGGGTTGTTGATCTAGTCACAATGCCTTTAGGACTTTGTCAAATGAGATGCTTGGTACTTGCACGAGAAGACTTGACAAACCAAGTGGAAGGGCGTGCATTGAGGACAAAAACTACAGAAGCTGTTTGTAAATTTTTTCTTGAAGATGTAATTTGCCGCTATGGCTGTGTGGGAAAGATAGTCGCTGATAGAGGTGAGTTAGATGAAGATGAAGCAAGGGATTTCTTTACAAGAATTGGTATCAAGCTAGCCCTGACTTACGCTTATAATCCAGAGGGAAATGGGAAAAGTGAAAGAGGACATCCTCCTATTTTCAAAGCTTTGGCTAAGACATGCAAAGGTAGAATGGGTGAGTGGCCAAGGTTGCTACCATATGCTTTGTGGGATGATCGTACAACTCATATCTCAATGACTGGTTACATGCCTATTGAATTGATGTATGGTCAGAAGCCAGTCATGCCAATTAAGGATGTAGTTCCTACTTGGAACATGTTACCTGGGAAGATGGTGTAAGTAGGGAAAATCTTCTTGCTTTGCGCATAAGGCAATTGGAAATAAGACAAGAAGACATAGACATTGCTAAAGCTCGATTGAAGGATGCAAGTCTAAAGAATAAAGATAGGTTTGATAAAAGACATAGGCTTCGACCAAAGCCTATTGAAGAGGGTGATTGGGTCCTAACGTACGACAGTAGCCTTGACAACCAACACACCACACAAAGAAAACTTGCAAAAAGGTGGTTTGGTCCCTATGTTGTCAAACATGTGCGTCGAAATGCTACATATACTTCGAGGGAGCTCGATAGAACAAAGCTTAAAATTTCCATAGCGGGCAAAAGAATCAAGATGTTCAAGAAGAGACATGATAATGATCCTTTTGATTCACAACAAGATGATGATGAAGATCCTAATGACATTGCTGCACATGAGGATGAAGAAGCAGAGGATGATTTTCTAGATTTTGCAGAAGATGAAAATAACATCCAAATATTTGTGGATCTTAATGAAGATTAAACTTATATAGGGAAAATGTTGGCACATGACAAAGGATGTGCAGGTTCAGAGGGGGTGGATGTCCTACCGTGGCATGTACATAGTGTGAAATAAAAACATTCACCTCACTTTTGGCACTTCTCGATGCAGGGAAAGAAAAACAATAATGTACATATCGTGATATATGCTAAAGCGGAATTGCATGGAAAGTGACCCAAAATGGTATATTGATGAAAAATTATGCTTATCTATGTTTTTTATGCTTATACGAGTGATCCCACAAATTTAGGGATTTTCTTGACTCCGTTTGGGATTTTTTGCATCAAAAATGACATTTTTTGGGTCAAAAATGAGGTCCAAACTGGCAGAATGGCCCAAAAATTGACACATCAGCTCATATTGCCATGGGGAAGAGAGACAAGGGGGATTTTTACAGACAAAACCTTCAATTTATCACTACTATGTAATGGCTTCCATGGTTGCTCAATCTATGTGTAGGGCAGTCCCGCCTCTTCGCAATCTTGTATCTGAGCTTGTGAGGGAGTGAATTAGGGTTTCCCCTTATCAAAATGGTGTGTGGGCTTCAATTTAAAAGCTCATAGATCTCTGAAAAATCAGAAAATTTTCTTCGTGAATGTGGAAGCTCGAGCATTCCTTTCAACTGTTTGATGCTATGACTATGTAATTCGGGGCAAGGCTACATGATACCATGAAAGAGGTTTGGGTTTTGATTGAGAATTGTGCTTGCATGAGCATTGAGATTTCATGGTTGAAACTTTAGTGTTTTCAAATGTTCTTTTAAAGTGAAATTGAATGTGATATGATCATCCTCTTATCATAATCTCAACTACGAAAACAAGCAATTTCCAAGCACGATAGGAAAGAGGGTTTGTAACTTTGCTATCACGAACGCTCTTAGATTCTCTATCACCCTTAGAAAGAGGGTTGGTGATTCTCCACAAACGCTTTTTCACAAAGTTTTTGTGACTCTCATCATGAACTCTCACAGCCAGAGGTTCTGCACCTTCCCAGCTAGACCGCACACATTCCGACACCGTGAGGGAATTGATGTTGTGTTTTATAAGTGCTTGAAGATTCCATCTTCACTGCACTAGCTAGTATTGAAGGAACACAAAGAATTGTATTGTAAAATGTCTCTCTTGATGGGAGAAACCTATAATACAAAGCCTTTTGGAGGGGGGACCGGCTCCATGTAAATCCGGTCCTCAACTGTTGTCAATAGCTTAATTTCTCTCTCTTTTGAAGTATTGTTCATGCTATCTAACTAGGTGTTTTGCTTTTTATTTCTCTCTCCACCCAAGCACTCTTGTTATGCTCATTACGTATCTATTCTAATCAAATGTTCACTATATTCATGCTAGTTTCCTCTACACACAAGTTACTAGGGCATTAAATGTTACAATTCCTGCTTTCACGTACTATGCATATAAAGGTATGCAGGCAAGAGAATCAATGAACCATAATATCTAAGTTGATTTTCTCTAAAGTTGGAGTGATGCTCTTATTGCAGTCCTTAACCGTGGCTCGATGATACTAAAGTGGCTGAGTAGTTGCTTTGTCATAAGTGGAATAGTTGACGGAATTGACTTGTGCTCGTGTATCTGATAAAGCTTTGACTTTGTAATCCTCGTTTAGATTCACATTGGTTTGCATATCAGGACCATCCAACCACTTGTCATGGGTCTCGACCTCATTCTTAGCTAAGGGTTGAATGTGGAGGGTACTAAGTGGTACAACTTGGAGAACAGGTTGTATTGCAACCTCGAGGGGTTCACTATGTGTAAATCTACCATATCACATGCGTTCAAGACATGTTTATAAATCCCCTTATCTGTGAATTTTGTTAGGAATAAAATGTACCCTTTTCTTTTAAAATTTGTAAGTCTTTTTCAAATTTGAAAAATTAATTCCCTTATGTATATATATTTCTATAGGTTTCAAGAGCTTTAAATACCCTTCTGTTGAACTCACGTGATAAGCTACATTTTTATTAGGTGACCTCCGGGATTTCAGCTTTTTGTTTTAGAACTAGAATGCAAAGCTTTCTATTGAGCCTTATCAATAACCTATTGTAATCCTCGTTCGGATTCACATTGATTTTCATATCAAGACCATCCTAGCACTCATCATTGGCCTTGGCCTCATCCTCTGCTATGGGTTGAATATGGAGAGTACTAAGTGGTACAACTTGGAGAACATGTTGTCTTGCAACTTTTCATTTTAGAATTCGAATGCGAAGTACATTTGTTCTTGGACATTCCGGATGTCAAATCTTAAGCCTAGGGCCTCATGAGGTTAGAACCAAGGGAATAGAGGTCCCAGAGACCCCTCAAGGGCCTCTATTCGCTTGGTGCTAACTCCTTCGTAGTCTTAAATACTACCTATGAATCGCTATCAAGTACGATCCGTTTGAATTTGAATTGTGAGTACTTCATAAAGAGGTGACCGATGCTTCTGCAAGACGCACAAGTACAAGTACTTCATTTTATAGGATAGCAACAACGGGTTATAAAAAGACATTCGATGCTTGTGCAAGATGTCACTATCAAGCGCCTTAATTTTTTGATGATAGTGACAGTATTACCAAAATGGTTTTCATGGATATTCTCAAAATGAGAAAAAGGGATTTTTCTACGTAGCGCTAGCCTTCTGCCTATTGGCTTTTTCTACGTAACGTTAGCCTTCTTCCTATTGGCTAAAAGGCCCAAAAATGAGTCCATTTCTTTCCTAATGGGAATTGATGTTGTGTTTTATAAGTGTTTTGCTTGGTGCTTGAAGCTTCCATCTTCATTGCACTAGCTAGTATTGAAGGAACAGAAAGAATTGTATTGTAAAATGTCTCACTTGATGGGAGAAACCTATAATACAAAGCCTTTTGGAGGGAGGACCAGCTCCATGTAAATCCGCTCCTCAACTATTGTCAATAGCTTCATTCCTCTCTATTTTGAAGTATTGTTCATGCTATCTAACTAGGTATTTTGTTTTTTGTTGCTCTCTCTACCCAAGCACTCTTGTTATGCTTATTAGGAATCTATTTTAATGAAATGCTCACTATGTCACCATGCTATTTTCCGCTACACACATGTTACTAGGCCATTAAATGTTACATTGGTATTAGAGCACAAGGTTTTATTTTCTTGCTCAAGAGAGGTCCTCAAGCTAGCTATATATGGTTGGTATTATTAATTGCAATTGAGTAAGCACCTACCTTCGTGTAGATAATGGGGCATCACCGTTGAGAGCTATGGTCTTAATAATGGAGTCCTACGGTGTTTGGGTACGACTTACCCACTATTGAGCTATTAGAATCTTGGCAGGAGCCGGTGCTATTTTGTTGTTGAGAAACCCTCTCTTCTATTCCTTGCAATTAATGGTATTCGAGCCACGGGTACAGTCTCTTGAGTGCTTTTCTAAAGAGGTAGCGAGGAGTAGCAACTAGGCCTTGAAGTGCCAAAGTACACCTAAAAACGTTTACACCTAAAAGTTGTTAGAGTGGTTGACAATAGTAAAGAGATTGAAATTAATGTTGATAGCTTTGATTTTGCTAATGAGCAGGCTACTAATGATGCCCCTATGCTTGTTAACTACCTTGTTTCTAGGCTTCAACAATCCATGGGCAATCTATCCCTCCAAAGTGAATTACAATGGCAGCTTCGTGCTCATGGGATTATTCAAACTCCCCACCATGACAAGATAGTACCTAGATAGCCTCCTTGTGAGACTCCCAAAAGAGGCCTCTCTCCAATTCGGAAAGATGAAGAGGATCCATACGAAGGGCTCAAAATTGTGCTCCTTGATGATGCATCTCCTTCCCAAAGAAGAAATCAAGATCCCCCACCAAAGGAACGAGAAAGAAGTGAGTCTCCTGCCACCTCGGTGAAGAAGGCTCCACGAAGACGGAGGGCTAAACACTCTCCACCATCACCTCCCAAACGGATAAGACCATCACACACTTCTCCACACCATAATTCAAAGAGGGATGACAAAAGCCAAGATAAGAAAAAGGCGAGAAAGAGGTCATCCTCTTCTCCATCTTCTTCATCCTCTTCCTCTTATGAAGAAAGTGCTGGTGCGGACAAAGAGAACCAAGGCAAGAAAAAGGCAAGAAAGAGGTCACCCTCTTCTCGATCTTCCTCAAATTCTTCATCCTCTGAAGAAGCAATGGTGCAGCTTTTGAACCATAAAAAACGAGAGATCATAGGAAATCCTATGCCACGTGGAAGAGGTCGTCCAAGCTCAAGAAGTTCAAAGAGGGAGGGAAGAGCATCTCTTTCCTTACCTACGATGGCACCTTTGGTGCTACGGACAAAAGTCTTTTCCTTCATCCAACAATTCGATGCGACGTTTGGAGATGAGGGCTTCATGGAGTACTCTAAGCTACGCCATGTAGCCATGCACTTTCAAATTCCGCCAGGCAATGATGGTCTAGTTTGCGGGCCAATGGTGAAGCCCCACAAACATGGAAAGCTTTAAGAGCTTCCATTATGAAACAGTTTTTGGCCACCGATGCCAAAGACAAAGTACTCACCAAATGGTGAAGCTTGAAGTTCTCTCCCTACAAATCCATTCACAAATATGTAGACAATTTTTGGGACCTACATCTCAAAACCACTGTCTTCGAAGAGATGGATTTTGGAGAGAAAAAGCAACAATTTTGTGTGGGCTTAATCGAAGAAATGGCTGAGTATGTCAACTCCCAAAGGTCACGCACCATATCTGCGGTTATACACCATACTATGATGGCTTCTCAAATCAATATTCAAACAGGGGCTAAGAGAAATTCTAAGCCCATGGAAAACAAGGGTTCCAATGAGCCTAAGGCGAAGGAAAATGTCCAAAAGTATCCTAAGGGAAATTCCAATAACAACAAATCTAAGGAGAAGGGATTTTACAAAGACAAAAATAAACTCTCTCCTGAAGATCTTGAGCGTTATCGCAAGGATACTTTTGTTTCAAGTGCGGCGAGCAAGGGCATGTGTACCGTGCTTGTCCCCAAAAGAACACCCTCAATGAGCCTCCTAGAGCTACCTTGGTTGAACTCCAAGAAGAGGAAGCTCACCACAAAGGATATCCTCTATGCCATGCTTGGGTAAAGGTAAGAGAACATGATGCTTTTATTCTGTTTGACCCTAGTTCTACTCACAATTTCATATCCACAGAGTTGGCCACCAAGCTAGGCATCCAAGCCTATGAGATGGGAGATGTCCTACCCACATATGGTGCTTTCAAGGGGCAAGAAGCTTCAATCACTCCCTTGATCGGGAAATTGAGGCTCCATGTCAAAAGCTATGTGGACAAAGCGGACTTGTTTATCTCTCCTCTCAAGCATGAGGATGTAATCCTAGGGGCACCATGGTTTGATTGCATGGCTGCCAATGTTAAATTCCCTGAGAGGAGAATTTACTTTAGGTTCAGGGAAAAATATATGTACATAGATTCCAAAGACATGGGTAACACCATACCCATTGTACATACACAAGCTTTCAATAAGTCAATAAAGATCTCTATTTCCGTGTACATTATTTTTGTTAAATATTCTCAGAATGAACCCCATGCCTTGGAAAAAGAAAATATAAACCTTCACAAGGAATTAGAATTGTCCAATTTTCTCAAGGGGTTTCAAGATATCTTTATTATCGACATCCCTTATGAACTACCTCCTAAATGATGCAATGATGACCATGTAGTTGAACTTCTACCAAGAAATTCACCGCCTAATAAACCTCCTTATAGAGTTTCTCAAGCTCAACAATAGGAGATTATGCAGCAAGTGCATGAGTTAGTTGAAAAGGGCATGGTTAGGCCTAGCTCATCTCCATTTTTCTCACTCGTGTTATTAGTGGAAAAGAAAGACGACACATATCGTATGTGTGTCGACTATAGAGCACTAAATAGGATCACTATCAAGAGTAGGTTTCTTGTTTGACAGGTAGAAGACCTATTTGATAAGCTACAAGGGTCCACCTACTTCAAAATAATTGACCTAAAAAGGGGCTATCATCAAATAAGGATAATTGATCAAGACATTGTAAAGATCGCATTTCGCACTATGTTTGGTCTTTAAAAATACATTCTCATGCCTTTTGGCTTGACCAATGCACCAGCCACATTCAACTGCTTAATGGAGAAGCTATTTAGGCCTCACTAAACCTTTACTGGAGTGTTCTTTGATGATATTATCATCTATTCTAATTCACTAGATGTACATAAGAAACACCTCCAGGTAATATTTCAAGTCTTAAGAGAGGATAAAATTTACGTTGATCAAAAGAAAGTGAGTTTTTCTTACGAGAGATTCAGTATTTGAGCACATTATCTCTCAAGATGGCATCCAAATGGATCCATCCAAGTTAGAGGTAATGGCCTAAACCAAGGAATCTTCATGAACTAAGAAGCTTTACAGGTATGTGTGCATAGTATAGACACTTCATAGAAAAAATCTCACAAATTGCAGGACCATTACATGACCTAACAAAGGAAAACATTAGGTAACATGGTCTGCCAAGGATGTTTGGAGGTGATAACAACATACAAGTGCCCACCTAGCCAAGGCGCCCGTTGGGTCAGCCGGCCAAAGTTTTGATGTGGTCACATTATTTTTTCGATGTTTAATACATCAAACCCTGTAAAATCCTAATGATAATCGTCTATGTCAAGTCTAAGTCAAAGATGTAATTTTTCCAATGATGTATGTAAAGGTCCATGAGAAGTTGGCCGCCGGCCACTTTAGAAAGCCCTAGGTATATAATACACTAAGTTTAGTGGGAAAGGGAGATTATTTTTTGAAGATAAGTAACTATTGCTATACGCACAGGGAGTGACCTCTTGGCTCCAACTTGTAATCATCGCTATCGTGGCTACGGTAATCCAAATTCAGTTTTGTTTATTGCATTGTGTTCTTCTTACTCTGCTCTTTCATTCAAGTGTCAGCATTTAAGATTCGGTGTAGGTATCAAACGCAACCACTGTGGCCTTAAATCGTTGTTTTGAGTGTTTATATGCGTATTTTATGTTGTTTGACCCTAGGAGAGGCTTTAGGGACCCAACACTGACCCTTTAGGATCATCCATTTACTGTTTTTGCGTACTTTGGGACGAACGATCGCGATCGGTGTACCCATCCAGAATGTTGTGACAGTGAAAGGATATGCTTTTGATAGTCCCCCGTAGCTTCCCTTCAAGTTTTGTGAGAATGCGATATGATTTGCATGGTAAACAGGCGTGATGACTGTAGAGCTGTGTAGAAGGACATAGGCAGATTACTTGACTTTTGTGCATTTGATTTGCTTGTAGAGTTAGTAGTTGCATCTCTTCGAGTTCACTTCATTAGGATTGACACCCTAGTGAGTTTCCATGCCTCATCCGAGTCGCTTCCCTGGTATTGATATTTATGTTGATGCCTGAAGGCTATGCTATGGACGTCCGTCGGGGCGACCCGCAAACATTGGCGCTGTAGACGGGGAATGAATCTTAGGTGATAAGTGACCGAGTGCGTATTAAAAGTTTTCTTATTGTTCCAAAAGATAATTTCCATTCCATTTACATTTCAGTGAAGCATCTAGATAGGGGTTTAGTACTTAGTGGAGTCTAGGGTCGGCGGACTAGCTAGATCTACTCTCGAGAGATATAGGGAGTTGTGAGTGAGGTTGCTTTAAGCATTTTTTCCCTTCAAATTTCCTTGTATTGATTGAGTACTGATCCATCATCCGTTTTTTATCCTGTTTGTTTTGTTTGATTCATTTTCTTATGTTCTTTCATTTCTGTACTTAGGAGTAGGATAAGTAAATCACATTCCAGTCAGATTTGGGGCAAAAGATAGAGTCAAAAACACCAAAAAACCATAACTTTGACAAAAAGGCCATAAGACTCTGAAATTAGAAAATCTGACCAAACAGAGCTGAAATTGATTCAAATCACAAAGTGGTAGCACCAAACACTAGGAAATACTTGTCAGAGAGAGCCTGTAAAATTTCATCAGATTTGGCTTAGAACTACGATCGCGATTGGTGTACCTCAATGTCAGAATTGTACAAGATTGGACATGTGCCTTCCTGATAAGATTCTAAACAAGTTTGTCTAAAGCAACCACACCCATAAACATCAAAAATCAAGGAAATCAGGCCACTTGGGTAAAACTAGCCTGACAGACCCAGAAACTATAAAATCTTGACTTTTGGTGATCCAAATGCAAAAAGACTTGGGGGATAGCCTTAAAACATTAGTGTCTACAAGCATGCCAAATTTGGTTGAATTTGGGCTCAGAACTACGATCGTGATTGGTGTATCTAGACCTCAGATTTGTACCAAATTTGATGAGTAGACTCTTCAAGGGTATACAAACATAAAAGTCTAAAGGACCTAGGGTCAAAAATCACAAAAAACTAGTCAAAACCACTAAATACAGATCCAAGTCAAAAATTGCTAAACTAGTATAGAAATTGACTTTCAGTAGACCAAAACACATCAAAATTGAGAACAAACCATGCAGAGGGATAGCATGTGCATAGGACAAGCCTAGGTATCTTTCAAATCCCAAATCAAACATCAAAATCAATCAAAGCTGATAAAATTGGAAAATCAGGCACTTAAGACCAAGAAACTGTAAAATCTTGACTTTTTTGAGTCCAAATACAAAAGTGTCTGGTAGGTAGTCTTAAAATAGCCTAGTGAACAAGCTGGTGAAGTTTCATCCAATTTGGCTCCAAACTACGATCGCGATCGGTGTACCTCAGTGCCAGACTTTACCCACACATACACCTAGGTTATATAAGATACCAGGAGTTTTCAAAATTCAAAAAAAGTGACCAAAATAGCCAAAAATAGCAGAAAGTCAGAAAACCAATGCAGTAGACCAAGATCTGGTGAAAACTTGACTTTTTCTTGCTCAAATTCAAAAAGATTTGGGGAGTAGACTGTACACATCATTGTCTACCATATCCACAAGTTTCACCTGAAAAGTAGTTGTTACTACAATCGCGATCGGTGTACCATAGTGACATTTTGAGTTGAGACTTGGTGAGTAGGTAGCTGATAACTAGACAAACAACTTTCTCAAAAGAACCAGGGTCAAAAAACCAAAAGACAGTTGTCAAATAAGGCAAACACTGAACAATGATCCTTCAGACCAAAATTTTGAGAAAATTTAAGTTTTTGTGATCCAAATGCAAAATGGGTTTGGAAATAGACTAATCATACCCATGTCTATCAACTCCTAAAATTTCATGCAAAAAGGAGCTGGAACTACGATCGCGATCGGTGTACCCCAGTGACATTTCGGATTGAAAATTTATGAGTAGGTAGCTGACATCTAGTGCAACATATTTTCCAAAAGGAGCAATGTCAAAAAAGCCAAAGAAAGTGGTCAAAAGTCCCAGTTACACAATCAGGCCAATAACCGCAAAACCACCTAGGATTTGGGTTTTCATTGGTCAAAACATCTCCAAGTTCAAAAATACAAAGACACTTGGTATCAAGACATCAAGGGCTAGCTACTGTGCAAAAATCTTCCAAATCTGTGACATGGGGTCAACGATCGCAATCGGTGTACCTATCCATAGTGAGAGTATTTGACTTCATAAGTTTGTAGACATACTTGAGGACATCCCAAATCTCAATTTTGAGCTAAAAATACCTTTAGGAGGCCAAGATACAAGCCAAAAATCCTATGTTCTAGTCCTGAAACTGTTTTGAGTGTTGTTTCAAGTGTAGTTCACTAAAAGTGCTCTAGCTTTTGATAGACAACTCCAAATTGAGTCAGGTATAGCTAGGAAGAAAGCTTGTGAGCAATAGCACACACTAGGTTTCCTAAATCCAAACTAGGTTTAGAGCTGAATTTTACTAGGTTTCCTATTTCAAACTTTTAGGGTACCCCAAGACCAGTTTCCAGAGACCAAAAAGTCATAAATTCCTGACTTTTGAGAGACCTGACCAGGGGTAAAAAGAGATAAGTTTAACTAAGCCAAAGTGAGCTTGTCAAGGACTATCTTGAGAGATTTGAGTGATCCTTAATTATGATAAATCATTCACCATCAGGGTTCTCTACTCCACTCGGAGACATGAAAAACGCAAGAAACCCTGCAATGTCTTCAACAGGGGGATTGGGAGAATACCTAGAGGAGAGGCATCCTCTAATCGACAAACCAAACGTGAGATTCATCAAATCCAATGAATCCAAGAGAGTGCTTATAGATTACACTTATGAGGTCTTATATAGATTCACAAACGGGGATCCATACATCTTCTACAGGTGTGTAGAGCCCAATGCCAGGGAGTTGACCACCCATAAGAACCTCTATGCATTCACGTATACAGATGCCAATGGAGTGAAAGTTTTAATGGTAGATAAGTATGGAAGAGAGTACAAACTTGTCGATCCAATTGACTTAGAGAGATACATATACAAGGGTACTCCGACTCCTACTTACTTTCAGCCAAAAACGATGCCATAGTGCATAACAAAGGGGATTCCACCAGGATTTTCTCCAAGATGAGAAGAAGGAATGAGGGATTTCTTTGTGAGAGACCCCAACACGTAAAAATACATGGTTGAACTAGAACCAATGAGACCATATCAATTGGCCAAATGTGTCAAGAAGAAGTATGATGGATTAAGGGATCCATACGCACATGCATCCTTGTTCAAACAAGTGTTAAGAGCTGAACAAGTATTTTATTTTCATACACAATATGAGGGATTTGGCTTAACCTTGGAAGGGATAACATTGAATTGGTTCCAACCGTTGGACAAAAATGCCTTCTCAAACGTTGAACAACTGTTCCGAGAGTTTGTTGTGGAGTTCTCTAAAAGGGAAATCAAGCATAACACAGTGTACCCAATCTATGCATTCAGGCAAAAAGAAGATGAGAGAGTGAAGGAAGCATCGCTACGCTTCAAACAATATATAGAGAGATGTCCGGAATGCGAGTTACCACAGGATGAAATATTATCAATTCTCTTCATAGAGGGTTTGGAAAATTAAACTCTCAAGAAATATTTGCACTCAAAAGGATGTACTTCCTTTGAACAAGTCACGAGAGAAGCGTTATACCTAGTTGACAATTGTAAAGCCTATGGCGAGGAAATTGGTGATACAAAGATCACTATGGATAATGCTCCTTTAGCATCTAGTGAAACCAACACAAGGCAAGTGGTTATGTTTCAATTAATGACCAACCTAGATGAGCTAGCAGTGCCAGTAGCACAACGAATAAAATGGTGTGCCATTGAGCAAAAATGGACCAATCATGAGATGAGTGAGTGCTACTATAATCAAACCTACACGAGGGGGATACTATTTGGACATCAAATAGAAAAACAAATGCCATTACCAAATCATCCATTATTTCAAAATAGGGTTGTGTCAAGGGCTTTACAAAGAGCTAAGGTATCAAAACCTAGGCTAGGACAAGAACCTATGAGAAAACTCTATTCATTGAATGAGGACACTCTGATGTTCATAGCCAATCAAGAGCGTAGACTAGAGACCATTCTCGCTAAGCAAGAACAACCATCAATTGTGCCCCCAGTGACTCAACAAGATGGACCATGCTACAAGTGTGGAGGTAATCATTGGGCCAAGAATTGTTCTCGTGTAGAGATAATTGGATATTGCTTGGAGTGTGCCATTACACACGTTGTTCCTAATTGTCCAAAACACCCAAACAAATAAGGGAAAACAACAATGAATGTTGTGGGAGTGTTACCTTCTCCAAGTGGATCAGAGGAAAAACCCAAAATTCCTGTGATGGTAGTGACTAGAGCCCAAGAAAAAGAAAATGCTGAGGACCAAGCTAATGAGGAGAAAGATCAACAACCCAAACAAGGGGAAACAACTAGTGTGTCAGTGAGGACTGGGATAAAATCCTGGAAAGCCAAAAGAGACAGAATTAAAGCATAAACAATTACAAATCAAATTGCACTACAAACCGCATTACAAGAGACAAAGGTGTAGTTAAAACAAGAACGGGAAAACAAAACGGTGGTGAGCGATAAGAAACCAAGGAAGGCGTCTTCCGGAGGATCTGTGTTGGTAGACAAAGTCCTAGAGTCATTAGATGCTATAGTGGAAGCATATGAGGCTAGATTGAAACCCAACCAAACCCTAGATCAACGAGGGATGAAATATCCTCATGCTGAGGTAGAGACTGAGAGGTTGAAAATGTGTAAGGAATTGGTAAAAACTGCACAGGCAATGATGGAACCTGAAGCACCAATTCCACCTCCAGAAACAAAACCAAAAAGTGTTGGATTTGAAATGCCTAAGGCAAAGCCCGGGGGATTCACCATGGAAAACTTACCGCACCACGTAAGTGTAGGGAAGGGGGGTTTTTTTACAAGTTACATAAGTGTATAAGTTAGGGGTAGGCCTCCAGTAATTTATCTTCCAAGCTTAAGAATAAGGGAAGGGGCATCATATTTATCTGGGGGGGGGGAGTGAGAAATTAAAAGGGAAACATGAGAGGAAGTTTTTGTGTTTCAAAATCATGGCTTCCCAAAAGATTCTTCCCTTGAACTTGTGAGTCAATAGCTACAAAGATACATGCAAGAACTAACACTGATTTGTATATAGTCCATTTGTTGAGTTTGTATAGATGCAAATTTACATGGAGAACGTAGTAAAACTTTATAACCATGGTTTTTGAGTAATTTAGATGGGTAAAAATTGGACCCGAATTGGACGAGTAGGTAGAGTGCAGGCTGATCGTGCACATAGTTTCAAAGTCAAACCAAGACATATTGAGGGTACATCTAGTTATCAATAGTAGTGGCTCCTTAGTACGTTGCCAGTCACTATGCTACATGCTCTTTGATTAGTTTTACTCATTTAGATCATGTAAGACATAAATTTTATATGTAAGATAGGGGTATGATAGTTTTTTGCATGGATTGTTGTATAAGCATAGAAAGGGGGGTTATATTCCCTAATATGAGTCGTATATAGGGGTTTTATAAAATTTGTCCGCTCGCAGATGGAGTTCCATTTTGTATATAGAGTGAATCCCCTAGGAGGCAAAGGTTGTTGAAACATTAACTCAAAGAAACATTGAGCTAGAATCACAAAAGGATGTGCAAGCAAAGACTGCAACACAAGAAACCAACAACCTAGAATTTCAACTAGATGATCAAGTAGTGGCCAACACCACTAATGATGCAAGGTCAAGATCAAAATTTATGGCACCTATCCCAGAGATAGATGAGCCATGGCCAAATGAATTGTGGGAAGCAATTAGAAGTGCAAAAGATGGAAGTGCGACTTTCCAATCTGCACCCATAATTGAGGTCAATACAGGGTATGAAGTCTATCTGGGAGACATTCAATCTCTAAATGTATATGCAAGGACGGAAGTTTCAATTGAAATCAAACCACATTCCTTGAAGAACTTACCCTCATACACAGGAGAACATGAGGCAGACTCAGAGACTAGAGCGGTGCCATCTCAGAGGAAATCCATATCCAAGATGATGGATACAAAGAGTATGCAAGAGTTGATGTCAGCTCCAATACAGTGCACCATTACTCTATCTGAACTGCTTAAGATTAGACCACATGTATGGGATGAAGTAGGCAACAATTAGGGGAAGATGGGATTAAAGATACCTCTTCAAGATCTACCCTCAAATGAACAATCAAACAAAACTCAACAAGAAAGTGCACACGCTAAACCTGTGCCAATAAACAAGGTGGGGGAATATTGCGAAGGAGAAGAAGGAAACACCACCTTACCTGTGGAATACAAAGGAGTTAAAACATTGGCTATACTTGATAGTGGGGTTGGAGTAGCCATAGCCACAAAAGACATTTGGGAAAAATGGGATAGACCAGCGCTTAGGAAAACTAGAATGAAGCTGCAACTTGCAGATAGATACACGGAAAAACCTCTGGGTATCCTAGAGAAAATTATTGTGACTTCTTGTGGAATTGAATATGAAGATACATTTGCAATAGAAGATTTTGGAAAAGGGAACAATTTTGATATCATTTTAGGAAGACCTTTCATGCGTCAACTTAAGATGGTTTAAGATTGGGGCTATGACTATATCTACTTGAGACATAAAAATATCACCACAAAAATAAGTATAAAAGACCATAGCTATAGAGATATGAATAGAACTCCTTTAGAAGAAATTGACTCTACTATAGTCAATGGGAAAGAGATACTTGCGTGGCTACAAAAAAAACAAGAACTTTGGATGTGTGGTGCTTTGAAGAGTGGAAGCTCAGTGAAGGAGGATTGCATCCTAGAAAGATCAATGGACGATGAAGCTTACATAGCGGAACCCTTTCCAGAGAAATTATTTGAGACATTTGGATGGACTCAAATATTGGCAACCTTGGATGCGTGTGTAAATGAGCTAACTCCAACCAAGTTTTGTGATGAAGAAGGCTACGACTTAGTTTCATGTTTTATGTTGAAAGTGCTGAGAAATGCTAATGAGATTTGTGAGAATGAAAATAGAGGGACAAATAGCTATGTCATGGAGGATGCTGCACAAACACAAACTAGGAGAGCAATACAACCATGTGGACATGTCATCATTGACATACTTGAAGAGTCAACAACATCTACTCCAAAGAAACTAACTTCAAATGATGTAGAGTTGAAAGCACTGGAAGAATCAGATGTGCAAAGCTCGACATCAACAGATGTTCTACAAACTCAAGATCAAAGGGAGACTGAGGAAGAAGCCAAAGATGAGAAATATCCCACATTGATCAAATTGAATTTATGCGGACAAACAGGGATCAAGGTTACATGTTCGGCCGCAATTGATCCTTATGATACTAAGAATATAATGTCATATGGCACTTGGATAATGATGGGAAAGCCGACAATTAAAGAAGTGGAGGAAAGAGTATACACCAGTGCCAACACACCAATCCCAATTTTTGGCATAGCAGAGGCAATACTCAAGTTGAGTCATGGGGAGTTCAAAGACAACTTCAACATAGTTGACTCACATCACATCAAAGAAAGTCTAGTCCTAACAAAGAGTTGGAAGAATATCTTCTTCGGGCAACAACAAAAAGCATCAACAACAACAACAAAGACGGTCCAAGAGACATCAACAAAAAAGACACAACCATTTGCAGAAGCAGAAAAAGCTAAGGCCAAACTAAACATTGAAGAAGATCATCCTCGCAAGTCAGTTTTACCTTCGACAAGCCCACATCAAAGCTCAAGCAAAGCCTCTACGTCAAGAACAAAATCTTCAACAATGGAATGGATCCCTAAACAAAAGGTTTTGCATCCTAAATCTCCATCATAGCAGGTGTTGGTATCCAAGGAATACATTAAAGTCAAAGATCCAATTTGGATACACTCTCAAGAACAATCTCAACAACAAAAGGCGACAGGGTGGGTGGTCTCAAATGATGTTTGGGCCAAAAAGCCCAAGGTACTTCTCACCTTTACAAAGAAACCCCACAAAGAACAAGCCGATAATTCAACGCAAGACAACCAACTCAACTAGGAGAAAGAAGAAGCAAAATAAAAGAGCCTCAAAGAAGCAAACAATACAACAAATATTGGTACCAAAGTCGGAGATTTATCAAGCTACCCAACAAGGCCAAATGAAGACAAAGAATAGAATGGTTCCTGTCAAGATACTTGAAGCACAAGGATTCTATGAAGGTAACACCCAAATGTGGTTACCCAAAGTAGTTGCTCAACCTAGAGCCACTAAGACCAACCAAGTAGCAAAGGACCCCACACAAAGAGAATCAACAACAACAAAGAGCCAATGGAGACTAAGCACAACCAAGGGAGAAACAACCTCAAAATGGATCCCTCATCTTCTACTACAAAAGCAAGGCTTTTACAATGGTAATAGCCAAGTATGGATACAAAATCCTAGTGTCCATCAAGTCCAGGGAGCAACTCATGAAGAAAGAACAAAGTGGGTCCCAAAACCACTGTTGAAAACTCAGGCTCCTCACAAAGAAGAAAAAGTAAAGGTACAACAATGCGGCCTCCTTATGGAACATCCCATGCAACAAAAGAAGCTAGAGGAGTCAAAGTATACCAAATTACTTGAAAATATGGTGGCATCCAAAGATCAAAGCAATGATAAAGGCCTTAATCTCAAGAACTTATGGCATTGGGTTTCAGGACATGAATAGGTAAGTCCAAGTCGCCATTAAAAATACATGGCATAAAAGTCAAGAGTCGGACAGCTGAGCCACTAAATGAGCAAGGCATTAGTCCCAAAGCTTCAAGTAATATTTTCTGTGGTCTAAGAGTCTTAGATATTCTAGGTACTACTCAAGGTGGAGGAGTGAGCATATTTATGTTGTGTCGCTCATGCTTGTATAGGTGAGCAAAAGAGTCCAAGTCTATGTATTTTAAGTTTGGTAAAGTGAAGAAGAGAGTCCAAAAGACACTCATGCACTATGCATAGTGAGTTATGAGTGGAGAAGCTTCAACATCTCTTGGAAATGTGGAAGCTATTGAGATGTCCTTGGATATCACATGTGCTACATTTGTTCCTTGAAGCACCCAACAACTCATTTTTCACACCGCATGATTTTCTTGAAAGAACTCTTGTGTGCATATTGTCCCATAATTGGCACTTGCATTACGCACTCTTACTTTATTTCTCCCAAGCACTCACATTGCATGA
Source organism: Adiantum capillus-veneris (assembly GCF_014529385.1). Lineage (NCBI taxonomy): Eukaryota > Viridiplantae > Streptophyta > Polypodiopsida > Polypodiales > Pteridaceae > Adiantum > Adiantum capillus-veneris. Next base: position 338,859 of record NC_140946.1, read on the forward strand.
ACAAGTACTCAACTTCCAAGTGTTCAACCCCAATAAGAGCATATACCAAAGGCATTTTTTCCCACTGGGTTTTTCCCTTTGGTCATTCAGGTTCTAGACCCTAATTTAGAAACACCCATCACTATTCTATTGTATATATTCCTTCCATCAAATGAAACCAATAAAGAATTTGTTACACGATCTTCAAAGAGATAAAGTGGGGCCACATTGTTCTCAACTACGCTTCGACAAGAGCATCTCTTATCTTCAAAGATACCAACAAAGCTCTATTGACAAAGTGGCAAAGAAAATCAAATTGGAGATGCCAGTGCACACATGTCAAAGTCTCAAACATTTTTAGATACGAGCTCGAATAAAAAGTAAACTGCACCAGGAGGCAAAGTATCCAAATAAGCAGGTATCATCGACCAACTGCACAAATGGAAAGGTAAAGCAGGATGTGCAACAACATGCACATATGCCTCGTCCACAACATCGAAATCACAAAGAACATATGTTCATCAATCAAAGGCAAATGGGCACACCATTTGAACAATCAAAACATGCCAGATATAACTCAATCAAGGAAGGGGGGAGTCTCATCAACAAGAAGACTAGACTACAAATGGTCGTTTCAAGGGATGACACGAGCTAGGAAGGGGGGAGGGTTTGGAGGTGATAACAACATACAAGTGCCCACCTAGCCAAGGCACCCGTTGGGTCAGCCGGCCAAAGTTTTGATGTGGTCACATTATTTTTCCGATGTTTAATACATAAAACCATGTAAAAGCCTAATGACAATCGTCTATGTCAAGTCTAAGTCAAAGATGTAATTTTTCCAATGATGTATGTAAAGGTCCATGAGAAGTTGGCCGCCGGCCACTTTAGAAAGCCCTAGGTATAAAATAAACTAAGGTTAGTGGGAAAGGGAGATTATTTTTTGAAGATAAGTGACTATTGTTGTACGCACAGGGAGCGACCTCTTGGCTCCAACTTGTAATCATCGCTATTGTGGCTACGGTAATCCAAATTCAGTTTTGTTTATTGCATTGTGTTCTTCTTACTCTGCTCTTTCATTCAAGTGTCAGCATTCAAGATTCGGTGTAGGTATCAAACGCAACCATTGTGGCCTTAAATCGTTGTTTTGAGTGTTTATATGCGTATTTTATGTTGTTTTGACCCTAGGAGAGGCTTTAGGGACCCAAAAACAACCCTTTAAGATCATCCGTTTACTTTTTTTTTGTACTTTGGGATGAACGATCGTGATCCGTATACCCATCCAGAATGTTGTGACAGTGATAGGATATGCTCCTGATAGTCCCCCATAGCTTCCCTTCAAGTTTCATGCGAATCCGATATGATTTGCATGGTAAATAGGCGTGATGACTGTAGAGCTGTGTAGAAGGACATAGGCAGATTACTTGGCTTTAGTGTGTTTGATTTGCTTGTAGAGTTAGTAGTTGCATCTCTTCGAGTTCACTTCATTAGGATTGACACCCTAGTGAGTTTCCATGCCTCATCCGATGCTTCCGTGGTATTGATATTTATGTTGATGCCTGAAGGCTATGCTATGGACGTCCGTCGCGGCGACCCGCAAACAAAGGAGAACAATGCTTTCAAAAAGATTAAAGAAAATATTATGTCACAACATGTGCTTACACTACCGGATCTCTCAAAGCCATTTGAGGTCCAATGTGACGCTTGTGGTGATTGCCTTGGAGCTGTTTTGCTGCAAGAAGGGCATGCCATAGCGTGCGAAGTTCAAAGGCTCGACCCTATTGAGAAAGCTCTAGGCACATATGAAAAGAAACTCCTCGCTGTTCTACATGCCTTAGACTCATGGAAGCACTATCTGCGAGAGGATCACCAAAGTCTTAAGTATTTCATGACACAGACCAAGCTCTCCGACAAACAAATGAGGTGGGAAAATTTCCTTTCTCAATTTTCTTTTCATATTGCTCACATTGCTGGCAAGCATAATCAAGTAGCCGATGCACTCTCAAGACGGCTGAGAGTGAATGCAGTTTCCATAGCAACTCACAATGATCTATCTTCTATGATAGATGAGTATGCTATTGATCCCGATTTTAGAGATTTGATTTCAGCCCTTGCACTAGGGAAGAAAGAGGAACCATTTACTTTACAAGATGGTTATCTTCTCTATGGCAATAGAGTATGCGCTACTAACTCACTACATAAGAAAGTAATGTATGAATATCATGCTCCACCTTATGCGGGGCATAGAGGGATTCACTCTACCCTAAAAGGGATTGAAACATATTTCTATTGGCCTACCATGAAAGCAAACTATCAAGAGTATGTTTCTAAATGTGTGGCATACCAAAAGAAGAAGTTTGATAGGGGGAAGCAACATGGATTGCTTCAACCTTTGCCAATCCCTAATTCACCATGGGAGAGCATATCCATGGATTTTATCTTTAGATTGCCTAAGTATATCCATGGGAATACTAGAATATGGACGATAGTAGATAGGTTTAGCAAACAAACTCATTTTATACCTGTCAAAAAGACTATCAAAGCCCATCAAATGGCAGCCCTCTTCATTTCACAAATCTTCAAGTACCATGCCTTGCCAACGTCCATAGTGTCGGAAAGAGATCCTAGAATGACCAGTAATTTTTGGAAGGGTCTCTTTGAGAATTTAGAGACAAGGCTAAACTTCTCTTCAGCCTATCATCCACAAATGGATGGCCAATGTGAAGTAGCTAACCTAACAATTCTTGATCTACTAAAAGCCTATGTAACAGAAGTAGATCAAAGGTCCCAATGGGAGAAGTACTTACCCTTAGTGGAATATGCCTACAATAACACTATGCATACTTCCATGAGAAAAGCACCTTTCGAGGTAATTGAGGGAAGATGAAAAAGTCCCCTGTTACTCAAAGTACACGGGAAAATCTTCGTTGCAGATGAGTATAGACGAGACCTACAAGAATCTTTCCAAAAGATTAAGGATGCTATCTCTATCTCACAGCAAAGGTAAAAGGCTGTTGCTGATAAGCACAAAAGAGCCCAAGCCTTTAAAGAAAATGATTGGGTCTTATTCAAATTTCCCAGGTTCGATTAAGTCACACGACGGGCAAGAATGCTACGGGACACCAAAAGTACTATGCTAAGACAACAAAAAGTTACTATTGTCTCTTCCAGATTCTTAGGCCAATCAATGAGATGGCCTGTCAACTCAAGGTACCCAGCCATTGGCTCATACACAATGCTTTCCATGTGAGCCTACTAAAGCCTTACAAAGGAGAGCCACCTCAAGAACTAGCTATTGAAGACCCACCAGAGATTAAGTACCAAGAAGAGGTGCTACAGCCCGAGTCCATTCTCTGACATGAAGACAAGGTATTAAGAGGCGGTAAGACTATCCGATGATATCTTATTAAGTTTAAGAATTATCCTTTTGAAGATGCTAGATGGATGCAAGGCATACAATTAAAGGATAACCTAAACCTTGTCAATGCTTACAATGCTTCCCTAGAGTAAGCAAATGTACAAAATGTTTAAAATGAACAAAGTTTTTGTTTATAAGACTCTCTTTTTCTTTATTGTGCACAAATTTGAAGTAGTATGCATGCGTAGAATCAAGTTTGCAGAGACGACATCTCCCAAACACCAAGTAGACTTGTCACTCTACTATGGAAGATTCATAGGACTAATGTGCAGACATGCTTGTGGCAGCTTAGTCTCTCAAGCGCCAAGTGGAGTAGTCATCCATTTTGAAACGATGTCGTATGGTAAGATAGGGATCCTCTACCCGCTAGAAAAAGGACTAATGAGTAGTATTTATCTTCTCTAATCCATAGTTGAGGACGACTATAATTTCAAGAGAGAGGTAATGTCATAATAACTAATATATTCTAATTCTCCTAAATGATTTTCTCATGTTAAACTAATCATTTAATATGGGGAAGTGCCAAGGGAGAAAAAGCTAGAATATCAGTTAAGATGGCAGACCGGCCATAGTAGGGATCCAAAGGAGGGAAAATAGGGATTCAAATGGGGGGCCATCTGCAAAAGAGCAATGTGCAACAATGGGCTTTAAAGACCTTAAGCTTCAGCCCCGTAATACTTTCAAAATGCTAAGGTTGCAAAATTCAAAGGTTGTGTCCAATGCTCAAAGATTAGTTAAATTGGATGCTTTGTGTGTGTACAAAAGTCTTCAAAGGTTCCTATAGGAGGGGGATGAGCCCTGGAAGTAAGGGATGAGAGACAAACACACACACACACACACACACACTCACAAGATTCCTTTACACAAAGGAAATGAGGAACACATGTCATTTCCCTAGCCCAAAATCCCACAAGGTGCACTCAAATCCTATTGGATGGCCATGGAGGTGGAACAATGATAATTACGCTAGAGTAAAGCTAGTTTTAACTCATTTAGAAACACCTTAATTAAAGCTCTCTAGAAGACTATTGGACAGTCTCCCAAGGGGTTTAATGAGCACTCAACAGCCCAATGGCTAGCCTGATTCCTATTGGCCAGGAGACAAAGGGGTCCAATGAGAGTTCGGTTGCATTAATTAATTACCTAAAGCTCTGAAAAAAGGGGAAAGGGGTACACATGTGAAAAGGCTATCACTTATGCTGCTTAATTTTTATTGGCTAGTCTAGGAGAGGTCCAATGGGGTGTGAGCATGAGTAAAATGCGAGAGGGGTCGACCAAGAGAGAGACGGGGGGATGAGTTTGTCAATTCATTATTCTACACACACACACAGTCTCATGTGTGGAGCAAGAAGACTCTCTCTCTCCTTCTCAACATTTAATGGAAAGCTTATCACATACTCCAAGGTTGTGAGAAGGGAGGCCTACACCAACAACTCTTGGCTTTGTGATGCAAATCCAACTAAGAGCCAAGTTTCAATGCATGCTCATCTCCTCTACCATGCTAATTACTAAGCTATGCTATGCTAATATGAGTGATTATGTGAGGAGATGTACATCTTTCTTGTAAGACTACTCCTTCCTCTCAATCTACTCTCATACCCCGCTAACTCTCACCATCTTCGAAGGTGTGTGAGGTCTTGGGTCTGAGACCATGAGGGAATTGATGTTGTGTTTTATAAGTGTTTTGCTTGGTGCTTGAAGCTTCCATCTTCATTGCACTAGCTAGTATTGAAGGAACACAAAGGATTGTATTGTAAAATGTCTCTCTTGATGGGATAAACCTATAATACAAAGCCTTTTGGAGGGGGGACTGGCCCCATGTAAATCCGGTCCTCAACTATTGTCAATAGCTTAATTTATCTCTCTTTTGAAGTATTGTTCATGCTATCTAACTAGGTATTTTGCTTTTTGTTGCTCTCTCCACCCAAGAACTCTTGTTATGCTCATTAAGATTCTAATGAAATGCTCACTATGTTCATGCTATTTTCCTCTACACACAAGTTACTAGGCCATTAAATGTTACAATTCATGTTTTCATCCACTATACATATGAAGGTATGCATGCAAGAGAATCCATGAACCATAATATTTAAGTTGATTTTCTCTAAAGTTGGAGTGATGCTCTTATTGCAACCCTTTATCGTGGCTCGAGGATACTGAAGTGGTTGAGTAGTTGCTTTGTGATAATTGGAATAGTTGACCACATTGACTTGTGCTCGTGTATCTGCTAAATCTTTGACTTTGTAATGCTCGTTTAGATTCACATTGATTTGCATATCAAGACCATCCAACCACTCGTCATCGGTCTAGACCTCATCCTTTGCTAAGGGTTAAATGTGGAGGGTACTAAGTGGTAGAACTTGGAGAACAGGTTGTATTGCAGCCTTGGGGGGTTCATTATGTTTAAAACTACCATATCACGTGCGTTCAAGACATGTTTGTAAAACCCCTTATCTGTGAATTTTGTTAGGAATATAATGTACCCTTTTCTTTTAAAATCTGTAATTTTTTTTCAAATTTGAAAAAATAATTCCCTTTGGTATAAATATTTCTATAAGTTTCAAGAGCTTTAAATACCCTTATGTTGAAATCACATGATAGGTAACATTTTTATTAGGTGACCTCCTCGGGATTGTAGTTTTTTGTTTTAGAACGGGAATGCAAAGATTTCTATTGAGCCTTATCAATAACCTATTGTAATCCTCATTTGAATTCACAATGATTTGCATATCAAGACCATCCAACCACTCGTCATTGGTCTCGACCTCATCCTCTGCTAAGCGTGATTCCTAGAATTTTTTGGACTTTTCTGGCAATTTTTGGAGTTTTCGGCTAATTTTTGGCCTATTTTTTGCACTTTTGGAAACAAAAAACAAAAAATAAAAATAAAAAAAGGAAAAGTTGGATTCGGCTCCTGCTGTGCCTTGCGACGCATAAATTCTCCATCAGGTAGATCTTTCCGGTCTCTTGGGACAGTTTCCTTCGACGTTAAAAAATAAAATAAAAAAATCTTCTTCTTTTTCCTCTACCGTCTGCTCTTGTCTCGCTCTGCGCGAACTCACCTCCTCTCACTCTCTCTCTTTCCGTCACACTCCCTCATTTTCTCTCCGCCCTTGCCAGTGCATAGTGTTAAAATCCTAGTTAGATTTTGAGCTTGCCATGAAGAAAACCGAGAATTTTCACGGGTTTTAGTGTAATTACCGGCAAAAGCTTCAAATTTCAACCTAGAAACTGAGAGAATTTCGAGTTGCCCTTATTTTTTCCGTGAGAATTCATTCTCTCTCTCTCTCATTAACTCTCACTCACATTCTCTCTCTCCTCTCACTTACACTCTCTTTCCCCGCTGCCCCACCCACGCGTGTGCACCTCCCCCTCTTTTTGGAGTCACCCACACACATAGGAAAAGGGTGCCTCAGCTTAGCCTTGAGCCGGTTGCAGGGAGGGCAAGAAGGATAAATCTCCGCTTTTTTTTTTTAATGTTTGTGAAAATGATTTTTCTCGAGCACTGACTGCCAAGCACCCTACCCATGCGGGAAACCTCTCCCTCTCTCTCTCTAGCTCTCTCTCTCTCTCTCTCTCTCTCTCTCTCTCTCTCTCTCTCTCTCTCTCTCTCTCTCTCCGTCTGCAGCGCACATGCGAGCTGTCCTTATTATTTTGATTCTCTCTCTCGTGCACTCTACTGACAGCCAGCCCCGGAATCCAGGTGCCTTCAGGGCTTGTGACGCCCCAGGATCTGGGCGCGTCGGGGAGGGGGTGTTTTGTCTTCAAGGTCCTGGCTCGGACGGGACCGGCTCAGGTCGGGGTGTTTCTTCAAGGGGTCATGGCGCGGACGGCACCGGCTCAGGAGGGCCCGGCTCGGACGGGACCGGCTCGGGTCGAGGTGTTGCTTCAAGGGGTCCTGGCGCGAACGGCACCGGCTCAGGAGGGCCCGGCTCGGACGGGACCGGCTCGGGTCGAGTTGCCTTCACGGGGGCCCGGCTCGGACGGGGCCGGCTCGGGCGTGGTTGCGTTCCATGGGTCGACGGCCGTTTGTGTTTCGCGGGTCTTGCAATCCGGGTCCCTAGCCCCACGTAGCCTCAGGCTCTGCCACACTCACGGAGGGTCATAGCGTGCCCCGGAGAACCTTGCGTGGAGTCCCCACGGTGCGCGAGTGCGTGGAGTGAGGCTAGCGTGTCTAGGTGGGGGGTCCCCTCCCGTGGCCGTTCTCGGGAGGCTCATACCCCTTTATATACACCCCCGGTTGAAGAGAGTTCGACGTCCTCGTCGAACGTGGGAGAAAGAGAGCTTGGCTATGCATGAGGCCAAGGGACTAAGGGGTGCATATAAGTGCAAGTGAGCAAAACTGTTCCCAAAATGCAAGTAGGTAGAATGCTTTGTTTTTGTCATTTTTGAAAACGAAGGTGTGTGTGTATTTTTGGATTTTTGGCAGAAGGCTGAAAAATGTATGCTTTGAACACCCAAGTAGAATTCCCCATACTTGAGCATTCCCCGAATAGGTAACCCAGTGTGCGCGGAGCCACCTGCTGCGTTGGCCCGTGTGGAGGCTTCTTGAAAGCCGAATGGAGGAGGTCCGTCGCAATGCAGCACTTGCGAAGTTGGTCCCTGTTTGGACGTCATTTGGAGGGCAAGCTTGGGGCCCTGTGGTCTCTTTGTAGACTTGAATGGGTCTTCAGCTCAGCATGGGCCACAAAACATGGCCGGGGCGCGACGAACACAGTTGGGTTGGTCCGTCGCGTTTTTGGTTGTTCTCTGTTTTTGTTATAAAGAGCCCTATCTGGCTCGCATCTTTCCTTTTTTTCATGTGGAGGTGCCCGGCTCGGATCGGGGCCGGCGCGGGTCACGGGTGACGGCCCGGGGTTTGGACGCGTCACGGGGACGGGGGCGTGAAGTTCTTTCTGGAGCTCTTTTCACCAAGATTTTGACGACCCGGGCCATTGAGGTTGGAGTCGTCGTGAGGAACGTGCGCGTCGGGCACGACGGTTTGCAGCTCTTTTCCTGGAGCTCTGGACGGAACCTGGAGCTCTGATACCAAGTGTGACGCCCCAGGATCTGGGCGCGTCGGGGAGGGGGTGTTTTGTCTTCAAGGGTCTGGCTCGGACGGGACCGGCTCAGGTCGGGGTGTTTCTTCAAGGGGTCCTGGTGCGGACGGCACCGGCTCAGGAGGGCCCGACTCGGACGGGACCGGCTCGGGTCGAGGTGTTGCTTCAAGGGGTCCTGGCGCGGACGGCACCGGCTCAGGAGGGCCCGGCTCGGGTCGAGTTGCCTTCACGGGGGCCCGGTTCGGACGGGGCCGGCTCGGGCGTGGTTGCGTTCCATGGGTCGACGGCCGTTTGCGTTTCGCGGGTCTTGCGTTCCGGGTCCCTAGCCCCACGTAGCCTCAGGCTCCGCCGCACTCACGGAGGGTCATAGCGTGCCTCGAGGAACCTTGCGTGGAGTCCCCACGGTGCGCGAGTGCGTGGAGTGAGGCTAGCGTGTCTAGGTGGGGGGTCCCCTCCCGTGGCCGTTCTCGGGAGGCTCATACCCCTTTATAGGGCCTGAATCACCACCCGAGCGTGCAGCGCGATTTGCTTGCCACTGTCAGGCAGGTCAATGCCAGGTCAGTTGAGTTAGTAGGTTAGTTAAACTTAGTTAGCTTAGGTTATTTTTTAAATTTTTTAAAAAAAGAAAAAATCCAATTAAAGAAAAAAAATGATTAAAAAAATCACAAAAAATTAAAAAAAAACACAAAAAATAAACAAACTCATAAAAAATCTTTTAAAGATCATTAAAAAATAACAAAATCATTAAAAATTCACATAAAAATAAAAAATGTCATCAAAAATCATAAAAATTTTAAAAATTGTCCCAAAAAATCAAAATTGATAAGGAAAAAATAAAAAGAGAAGTAAAAAATTCAAAAACAAAGTCACAATAAAATAGCAAAGAATAAAAAATTCACTGAAAAAGTACAAAAATCTTAGAAAATTCTTAAAAGAATAAAAGAATTGACAGAAAAAATACAATAAAAGTAAAAAACTCATAAATAAATTCACAAAAAAATATAAAAAACATATAGAAAACCATAAAAAATCTTAAAATTTGCAAATAAATCACAAAAATGAAAAACTGACTTAAAAATCCCTAAAACATAAAAATTCATTAAAATTTTGAAATTAATCGGAAAAATTTCCAAAAAACCGTATAAATCATAAAATCTTCTTAGAAAACTAGAAACTAAAATCATTAAAAAATCAAAGTTTCCCAAAAAAAGCATAAAAAATCGTAAAAATACCAAAAACATTAGAAAATTCAAAATTTCACAAATAGTTAGAAAAAATAAGAAGGAACTCACCGGAAGTGCCAGAAAAAGACAAGAAAAGCCAAAAAGCTAGAAATAGTTAGAAAAGACCAGAACGAGGCCGAAACGCAAAAAACACACGGACTGCCAGAAAAATTCACACGCCGGGCAAACCGCACAAAAGAAAACAAGTCAAAAAGGCAAAGCCAAAAAGAGTATTGCACATGGAGCAAACACCACACATCAAGCAAACTGTGCTGAAGCGAATCCGAATAGCTGGAAAAAGCTGAAAACGGTCAACCCAAAGCTGTGAGGGACAAACAAAATTTCTAAATTTGTCAAAATCAAGCTAAAAATCGACCAATAGCGGAGTTAATCACCTCTTGTGAGATTGAAAAGCAGTCAACTACAAAAGTGCTTTGCCACAAGCAGTTTTATCAAAACTGAACAGAATAAATTTTGATAATCAATACCAAAATCTGCCAATTGAGAGTTTTTGTGGATTGAGCCAACATGGACTCAAATCGAGCCGAGAGTTCAAATTCAACAGAGAAAGCTAGTAGCAGTGGCAACACGTGCACAACTGCACAAGACCAGATTTTACTGCTTATGGCTATAATGGAGACAAAGTCTTATACACAGATTCAGAAGGTCATAGGTATCTTATGAGTAGTAAAAGCAGCACAGGAGCTAAGATCCTATTGATCAGAGTAAAGCTAGATTCAAAAAACTCCCAGATGTTCATAGACTTCAGTGGAGCCAGGTATTGCAAGCTTAAAGATGAAGTGCAGATAGAAGTACAAAAAATCAACCCAAGTGGTTATCTAGAAACCTGCACTAGTTCGCAAAGCATTCATTTGGTGCATATGCAATCAGGGTCGTTGTACATGGATTACAGTGGTCAGATCTATAGTAGAGAGCCAGAATTGCAAGATCCAACATATCAACCAATTGAAGCCAATCTAATTGGAGAACCAAGCTAAAGACGGTACAAAGGTCAAGATGGAGCAATCTACAGCTTGATGCTCAGTGTTTTGAAAGAAGATGCCGACAACTTGGCAGGCTTAGAAGCAGAAGCTCAACTTGAGCTTGACGTGATAGAGCCAGATGAAATACCACCAGTCATGGCATATTGCTCAGATTGTGGACAAAAAGGTGGACATTTTGCTGAAGATTGTCCAAGAAATCTAGACAACAGGGATACATCAACCGCCAAGCAAGGTATATAGCAAATTGGAAATGCAAATCTCGATGTAAGTGCAACTGACTCGTCACTTAATGCAATCAAATGATTCTGCATTACCGCCGTTAGAAGCACCAATAAAAAAATTGTAGGTTCAAAATGAGCTTAAAGATGCACAGACATGCACCTGAAAAGCTTAAAATTGATTCTCTGAACAAAAAATTCCTGCATGAATTTAGTAAAGTTGTCGAGATATCACCAAAGGTTGAAAAGACTGTTAGGTTTGCAAATGATTCTGCATCCACTATCACAAGTGTGGAATCATTCACGAGTCTAAGGGACACATCAAACAGAATGATGTTAGTTTTGTATGGTACACATAATTCATATGCACACTATGTAGACCAAACAGGAAAATTGTACAAAAATGATCAACCTGTGTTTGAACGACCCACATACCAACTCATAGAAGTGCGTCCAGTGATAGATCAGAAAGGATGGTTCATTTCAGAGGAAATAATCTACTATAGCCCATCCTCTCTAGAGACGAAGGATATTACCCGAGTGAACCCAAAAATCTGTTCAGAGCCAAACTCTCCTCCATCAGAAATCAAGATTTGATGTTGTGACCAAACGAACATATACTTTGATCAAAACAGTCGTAGATAAAGACGAGAGTCTAGCATCTATTATGCCTTGGGTCCTGAAACCACAGAAGCTCATATCATAGGAGACCCATGGGATAGACAATATCAAGATAAATATAATGCTATCTACAGCTTAACTTGGGGAATCATTTGTCATGTGTCACAAAGATACATAGGAAACTATGTAGAAGGTTTGCAGATGCCAAATGTCAACAGTGCTACCCAATGTGTACCTTCATAGTCCCAAAAGGTGAAACTGAACCAGAGCCAAGAAATTTTGAACTCTTACAATGAAGCAGGCTATAGTGATCACCCTAGGAAGGGGGGAGCTGTAAACCCATCAAGCTCAGCTTATGTACCAGGAAATGCTACACTAGTTAGAAGCCCTAGAGCTTCTAGGCAACAGACCTCTTCAAAGCAGAAACCATTAAAAGATCATATGGTTATTGGAAGTTTCCAATTGACCCAGATTCCATCAGAATCTGCAGACAACTGCTTATATGAAGATTATCAGGGACAAAAGTTTCAGATGATCTCCACAAGTCAGAGTCAAAAGATGACAAATCCAATAGTGTTCAAACAGTTACATGTGATCAAGCTCACATATGCATATCAAGATGCACAGTGCAATGAATATCAGCTAGGTCATGACCTTGTACAATCCCTTATGGATGGCTCGACTAAAGTCAAAGACTATCTGAAGATGATGCAAAGCCTCAAGTTTCTAGAACAGGTGACAGAAAAGTCAAAATCAATGGGAGGTAAAATTCAAAAAGCTACACAAAGGTCACCACCAAAATCTCCTCCAAAGAGACAGATTCTCCCAGAAAGTACAATGGGTCTTTTAAGATCAAGGGTTACTCAGATGCAGGCAGATAATGCTCAACAATTGCAAAAAAGTGCAGCATCACAGTCATACGAGCCGACGTCAACAGAAACAGGTGGTCAAAGCAAATAAAGCTCAACCAAAGGATGCTACCACAACAAAAGAAGTCAAACACAAATCCTGAAATGATCAAGTGCAACATCATTGGTGAACACAAAGAAAAACTATCAAGAGAAGTAAAGCTGGATTTTCAGTTAGACAAGAACCTCATGTCTTTTTGCACTTGGAAAAGATGTGGCCAACCACAATTGGAAGATGCTCCTGAATTTGTGAGCATATCAGAAAACAAATGAGCAGAATGCTGGGGAATCATCTCCACCACCATTGAAGTAAGTGCACAGATCATCACAGCCCAATTCTATGTGATCGTAGCAAAAGATATGCCAGAAAACATCATCATGGGAATGCCAATGGCCAAGAAGATGTTAGAATACAGAATGCAAACATGACGAAGTCATCACAGACATCAAAGAATGAAGACCAAGACTGGTCACCTGTGGACGACAACACAAGGTCCTCAAGCACAATTCAAATGGAGACTGATGCCAAAGCAAAGCTTATGGAAGATGATTCATCTCCATCAGTTAAAACTTCAGAAGAGATTAAAGAAAATTAGGCAATAGCAAGTGCAGATCAAACGAAGCAAAGAGCAACAAAGGAAGCTATTGAGCAGAGAATGTCACCAAAGCCAGAAGTTAAGAAGAACGGGGTTGCAAACAACCAAGAAGAAATAGGCAGCCCAAAGATCAATCAGGCAGTGCCAGTCAAATCAGCAGACAAAGGCAAGGCTAAAGTTGAACTTCCACATATTATCAAAGAAGGTGTGACAACATATGCCTCTACATCAAAGAACTTTAATGGATCAACTTCTTCAAGAAAGGCAGGATTTCAAAACTTCAAGTCAATTGCGGACCCAACTGAACCCTCTAAGGAGACACGCAGAAAAACAAAGATATATCAGCCAAAGTACTCAAGAAATCAGACAAAAGTCAAGCAAGTGTTTGTTTCGAGCAGTTTAGTCAAAGTCAATGATCCGGTTTGGATTGAAGACAGAAAATCAACACAGAAAGACAAACACATGGGATGGATAGCATCACAATGGAGCTTAAAAGAACAGGAGTACTATGAAGGTAACAGACAAATATGGGTGCCAAAACCTTAGGTAAGGGCATATGAAGTAACTTCAAGTCCCTCCCAAGAAGGAAGGCCCACAAGGTATCAACCTCAACAATATTCTAGGATACCTAAGCATCAGGTATACAAAAAAGCAAGATTGAAAGATGGTAAAGTCAACCACAACTCTCAAGAGGATACAACAAAAGGACGGATCTCAAAGAATCTTCCCCTTGGACAAGGATTTTTCACAAGGTATACACTACAAGAGGTTGTGTGCTCTTGTGACGCTGTTAGCGACGGAAATACACTGGGTTTTTATAACCCTCGGCGTCGCTAAAACTGTCGCTAATAGCGTCGCTACGAGAGCGTCGCTATATGCGACGCTATATGCGTCGCTATATAGAGACGCTCATAGCGACGGTTATAGCGACGTTTACACAGAAGTCTATAGCGACGCTCCAGAGCCATAAATAGCGACGGTTATAGCGACGCCTGAGAGAAATTTTTTTTGGTGACAGGGCATTGAATGCCCTGCCACCCATCAACCATATTGTACTTGATTCACTTTTTAAAAAAAGTGCAAGGGTAGATAATAGACCCAAAATAGTCACCCACAAGACGCATTGTTTGCAAAATTGACAAGCATAAAATTTACAACTGTACACATCATAGGCAAAATGAATTGATTGGCAAATGTAATAATGACAATTGTACAACATCATAGGCAGAAAGAATTGATTGGCAAAATGAACTGCGGTGACAAATGTAATAATATACATGGTTCAAAAAGACGTATAAAATCCGTCTCATGATACATAAGCTATGAGAAACCCTAAACTAATGCTATCTAGCTACGGCTAAACTGACATCGTCAAGTCAGATGTCTCATCGCGTCCAAGCAGCGTATCTGTCGGATTCTGCAAAAAAAGACAATAAGACAGCTTTCAGTAAGTATAAACATATAACGACATTTATAAAACAATACAAAAAATAGAAAAGAGTAAACCCTAATACTAACCATGCCGCCGCAAGAACTGAGAATGTCCATCAGGGCGTTTAAGCCCTTCCTGCCTGCGTACTCGCGCTCGTACGGTGTGGGATCACGTCCTGTCATCGACCACTGTCAAAACATACAAAGATTTCATTATGTTAGAATTAAAAAACTCATAAACCCTAAACTATGGAACATAAAGAGCAATGCGAAAACACTTACAAAATCGGCCTCAAATGATGCCCATCCACCACTCCCCAAGTGGTGCGAGCTCCCCGCCTCTACTCGCGCTCTGGCTGCATCCTTTTGTTGCTTCCACTTGTCGGGATTCTCGCGCGCTGCTTTATTCGCATTCTTCCAATCTTCTTTGGCCAGCCAATCTGGCCTGCTCCACCCATGCTTGATTGCTTTTTGCACTTCGGAACGCTTGTGTTTGCAGTATTCGCGCATTCGAATCTTCATCGGGTCTTCATTGAAGCGCTGATCCCGTGTTGGAACAGGAAACTCATCATGAAGTATGATGATGACTCTGGCTTTTAAATCACTTGGTACTTCACTCCATTTGTTTAGTATGTAGTGTCTAAACAGCTAAGAGCAAAGACCACGCATGCGCGAGATCACCTTCTTGCCGTCATCATCCATGATGATGCCGCCGCTGAAGTCGACGGAGTAAGGCAAGCCCTCTAGCCGGTGACGCGTGAACCTGGGTGTCCCGGCAGGGGTCTCTAGCGGTTTGTCGATGGGGGTACGGACGTCAGGTGTCTCCACCGGCGTTTGGGCCCCGAAGCGAGGAGTGTCGAGTGGGGTGGCTCCTGGCGGAGTAGGTAGAGGTGTGTAGCTGCTAGGAACAGTCAGCCGCGCAAAACCTGGCGTAGATGGCGATGCTGTGGCTGGTGTGGGGGCGGGCAAAGAAGGGGAGGGTAAAGAGCCTCATCGAACACGAGGTGGTGTGGAGGCATTGGCGGCGGAATCCCCACAACAACCGCCACCGCCACCACTAGAGCGCCGGTGTCTAGACGAGTGTGAAGATCGTCTCGTCGACACCGAAGCTTTGGAGCGCGCCGAATGCTCCGAAAGAGAGGGAGATGCGGATAGAGTAGGAACGCGCGATGATGCGCCAGAGCGATGACGCTCCACGTACCACTGTCTCCGCTATGGTGACAAAGAAGAAAGAAACTCCTCATCATCCATACCTGCATTAAACACACGAATATTTAAACTTAATATTGAATGCATAGAGTAGACAATGACGCAAAGACCATTAAATACAATGATGTAATGACGCATATAAATACAATGACGCAATGAATTGAGTGATAGAAGAGGCAAGTCGAAAACTCAGAATTTTCAATCAAAAGATGTGAGCGCGAGTAGAAAAGAGCATTATACACCATGGAAGGTACTTAGAGAGCCAGAACTTTTACAACACGGAGCAAGATTGTTCAAATACAATATTTGTGGCTTTAAGAGATCTCTCTCTCATCCTCGCATAACTCAGCATAACTTCCTATATCTATATAGAGCTCTCCGTTTAAACACATATCCTCTGTTTCATTTTGTAGCTCCTCTGCATGCACCCCATATAGAGTAGTAGCATCTTGATGCTCGTCTGGCACCACCGCAGCGGCTTCTGATTGAGCATCTTCTCTGATCTCCTCCATTGATTGGCACATGGTAGCCTTCATACGTCCTTGCACTACGAGGGGCTACCTCTATGACGTACCACCAGTTTGATGTAGACTTTGTAGGATGAAATATTACCTGCCAGAGCCACATAACTTACATGAGAGCTTTCAAGCACATAACTTATAAAAGGGGGATGTTAACTATTTACATACTTACTTGTTCACAATGCTCGGGTAGTACGAAAGTGTCTCTTAGGTCAGTCCATTTCTTAGTAGAATCCACCTCAAGAAATCCAGACTCTCCTCTACTCACAGTAGCGTTGCGACCCTCCATGATTGTCTTGAACCATTGCACGTCGAACAAGTCGACAAAAAATCCTTTGTAATCGATCCTCAAAATCTCTTGTAGCGTGCCGAAGTAAGTGAGTTCCGCCACCACAAGATCTGCATCAGAGGAACGTCGTCGACTAGACTGTTCAAATTTTGCCATGATTCCACAATCTTGAGTAAAACACTTTTTGTCGATCCGTTCCACCCTAAAATGTCGAGCTTTACACCATGCTACTGTGTATGACTTATACTACAACGAACAAAGATTATGAGTGGCCGTTTAAACGTTTAGAAATAAAGTCACTAGCTAGTCGTACATTGCAAACTTACCTTGGTCACGCAACCCCGAGAGTACTCCCACTCTTCCTCAGTCACTTCGTCACCGCATTGTTGTGCGCTTTTCAATTGGTTGTGCAACCATCTTAAGCTCATGAATGTTGGTAGGCTCTCCAGACCTGTCGGATAGTGCATCGGTGGTCGTCTTCCCCGTCTCCACTCGATTCGTGCCCTTTGTCGCTCTTGCTTTGCATCCTCATATTGTGAAATCCACTTTTGCATCACTGGATTGTGAAGCATGCAAAATCGGTTGATTTTAGCCTCTAGATCTTCCGTCATCTTCTTCTCAACACCGAGATTGCACATGACAATCCCAGATATGCGCTCATCATCTATGGTTCGCCATAGCGTGTCCCGGGCTTTATCAAATCCGTCTAGCCACTCTCCAATGTACACTAGGGACTCTGATACCAACCAACCTTCTGTCATGCTACCCTCCGAACGTGCCTTTTGACGCACATATCCCTTAAGCGTTTTCATGAAACGTTCTAAGAAGAACATCCATCTGGAATGAACTGTGCCAGCTATTTCCACCTCATCAACTATGTGAACAAGAAGATGCACCTGAATGGTTAGCATGGTAGTAGGAAAATGTTTCTCAAACATGCACACAAGCTCCGCAGCATTTAGTTTGGCGAATGGTATGGAGTCTACGTTGATCTCCTTTTGTGAGATCCACTGCACCAGCTTTGCAAGTTTGTAGATTGTGTTACGGATGTCGAGAGACAAACATCCCTCAATGGCAACCGGTAAAATAAACTGTAAAGTATGTGCAACAATGATATTAAAGTCCACATTTTATGCAATGATATTAAAGTACACTATGAACGTACCTGACACATTTTATGCCAATCGTGTGACTTCAAACCGGTAAGCTTTCCTTCTTTAGTAAAACACGTTCGGAGCGAGTGCATTATACCAGTGGGGGTCCGCAAAGATCGAATGGTCTCTTTTACTTTGCGTTCTTGGGCTCCTGTGAAAATCCATGGTGCTTTAGGGAGTTTTATCGATCCATCAGACGCTGTTTGCGGCCAATATTGCTCCATACGATCCACATTTCTAAGGTCAACTCTGGCTCCCAAAGTATCTTTCTTGCCGGTCAGATGGTCCCATAGTAGATTACCCACATTCTTGAATATGTGCATTGGATCGAGCAAGTGATTGATCATGAGTCGGGGCAAGTATGGTAACTCGTACCATAGAGATAGTCTCTTCATCCCTGGAGGCAATCCATCATCGCACATCTCCTTCTTCTCTAACCATGCTTGTGCAGACATCCTTGGTGGCTCTCTTCCCAAAAAGCCGTCGCGTAACACATGATTCTCTGGAAGATACGCTTGATGACCTTTGTAGATTTGCTTCTTCAGTGAGGGCGCCCTACGTGCATTCAGTCTAGGTCCACATGTGACACATGCTCTGTATCCGCTTGTTTGAATCCCTGCATGTATACACATGATAATAGATCAACTATGGGAAAAAACAAGATTTACAGTGTCTGAGTGAGGAGTGTCAATAGATCACTTGAGCATTCTGTTAGCCCGGGATAGTCATGCATGGTCCACATTAGAATGCCTCTGATCAAAGCATTCCATCGTCCTGTGTGTCGGCTCATATCCACCACCTCTATGCCAATCCACAATTGTTGTAGCTCTTCCAATATTGGACGAAGATACACATCCATATTCTCCACTTTATATCGCCCTGGCACAATCAAGCTTAGCCATAGGTGCCCCTTCTTCGTAGTCAACCACGGGGGAATGTTGTAGTTGACGATGACAACGGGCCGTACACTGTAAGATGTTGATCTTTGACCAAATGGATTTACGCCATCCATAGCCAGGCCTAAGCGCAAATTTCGAGCTTCCCTGGCAAAATCCAACCATGTTCCATCTATATGTTTCGAGGCTGCGCAATCTGCAGGAATTCGTAGCACACCATCCGAAGATTTATTCTCCTCATGCCATGATGCTAGGGCGGCCATGGACTTACATTCGAAGAAATTCTTGATGCGAGGAAGCAGAGGAAAATGTCGCAAAACCTTCTGTGGAATTTTTGTCCCGTGGAGATCTACTCGATATCTTTTGGAATCACATTTCGGACACTTCTCCATGTCTATGTATTCCCCTCTGAAAAGAATGCAATCATTAGGACAAGCGTGGATAGAATTGTAATCCATCCCCAAGTTTTGCAAAATCTTTCTTACTTCATCTCGGGAATTTGGCATCACATTGTCAGCTGGTAGTATGTGCTCTTTAAGCAATCTACACAACATAAAAATACGATACAGTCGTGTAAAAATCTATCAGATCATTATACATTTAGAGTTTTATTAAAGTAAACTAATTGTAATAGATCACCTGAAAAGCGCTATGACGCTAGTGTCACTCCATCCAAACTTTGCCTGCATGTTGAGAAGAACCAGGAGTGCTTTCAATCTAGACATACGTGCTCCATTATACAATGGCGTATCGGCTTCACTTTTCATATCATCATAGATAAGCCTTTCTAAATCCATGATCGTCTCGATCATTTCACCAATCTCGGGCTCAAACGTTGCCTCGTTGGGAATGTGCTCTGCATGATCAACCCCCGAGCTGTCAGAGGCTACATCTTGTGGCCTCACATATGCTGCTTGACCAAAGCGCCTGCGAACACGTCTATTGGGTTGCAAGATTGCTGCTTATTGGCCAGCGTCAGAGTCCGACGAGTTATAATTGGCAACAAATCGATCTATAATAGATGGATCGAACTCGCCAAATTCACGAACGTGCTGCAAAGAAACACGTCTTGTCCGTTGCACAGCATGCTTGCATTGATTACAAGGACATAAGACCCTCGTTGAGAGATAGGTGTTTCGGTTGGACGGTCCCACATCCTCGTCACTACTCATAATGAGGATAAAAATCTTATAACCTGGACAACAAATTTAATATTCTATTGGCATTCTTCGTCTTATCTCTCTCTCTCTCTCTCTCTCTCTCTCTCTCTCTCTCTCTCTCTCTCTCTCTCTCTCTCTCTCTCTCTCTCTACCTCACATTCTCTAGTCATGTCCAATCCCCGCACACCTCGGTCTAGAGTGCACGGAGATCAAAACCACCGGGTTATAATCTCGTCTTTATTGGTCAATACCTATATTTGTGGGTACAAGAAATCTACAGACCCACGTCTACATGATACTGCATGTAGTGGACAAAACCCCTTTGCCTCTTCTCTAGCTGTAGCACTTCACAGCATCTTAACATCTTTTCACAGTAGATCTTTTCAGTGTTCGTCTAACTCTAAACCCTAAACCGTAAGTAATTCTTGCGTGGACTCGATCTAACGTAAATAAGCGTAAATCTAACTAAAAATAAACCTAAATCTAATTTAACGTAAGTCTACATCTAACCTAATCTTTAACGTCTTTTGGGATAGTTTCCTACGACGTTAAAACTCTCTTCTTCTTGTGTGTGTGTGTGTTTGTGTGTGGGTAAACCTAAATAAACCTAAGTCTAATCTAATATAACATAAATCTAAATCTAACGTAAATTATGTTATATTAAAAACAAAGAACTAAACTAACAGGGATTATAAGAACCTTAAAACTGATTTAACACATAATTTTTCACATAACTCGGCAAGAGTTGGCATTCTCATCACTAAAGATGTGAGAGTTAACTTCCGGCGGTGACGCGGCCTCATCTCCATCCACATCTGACGATAGCAATTGGCCCTTTGGACCGTTCTTGCTCTTGTTACTAACTTTGAAGTTGCTGTTGAATGACTAGAGGTTGTCTAGATGGTCATGGTCGGGGATGTAGTGACTCTTGCCGCCCTGAAGATCCACCTTCTTCCTTATCTTCTGAAGACATTTCACCAGTACTTTTGGATCGACGGAGCCCTCCATGAGTGAAGGCAGCAATACCCTATATTCCATTGAGGGCTTTCTTCACCCGCTTCATGCAGGCATCGCAGTCTATGGAGACCTAAATCTAATCTAATATAACGTAAATCTAAATCTAGCGTAAATAAACGTAAATCTAACTAAAAATAAACCTAAGTCTAATCTAATTTAACTTAAATAAACCTAAATCTAATTTAACGTAAGTCTACATCTAACCTAATCTTTAACGTCTTTTAGGATAGTTTCCTACGACGTTATAACTCTCTTCTTCTTGTGTGTGTGCACGTGTGTGGATGTGTGTGCCAATAAAAAGAGATAAATGGTATAACCTTTCTATCACCCATGCCAAGTATGATAGATTGGTTATGCCATTTCCCTCTTGAATAATAGGTCTTGAGTTCAACTCCTCGTCGGCTAGATCTTTAGGTCTTTTAATTTTAATTAGTTTCCTACGACGTTAAATTAGTTTCCTACGACGTTAAATTAGTTTCTCTCTCTTTCTCTCTCAATGTGTGTGCGTTTTTTTGTTTATGCATGTTTTCTCTCTCTTTTCCTCTCTCAATGCGTGCGTTTTTTGTTTATGCATGTTCTCTCTCTCTTTTCCTCTCTCAATGTGTGCGTTTTTTGTTTATGCATGCTCTCTCTCTCTTTTCCTCTCTCAATGTGTGTGTGCATTCTTTGTTTATGTATGTGTGTGTGCGTTTTTGTTTATGTTTGTACTCTTTATCTCTCTCTCTCTCTCTCTCTCTCTCTCTCTCTCTCTCTCTCTCTCTCTCTCTCTCTCTCTCAAAAACACTATGTGTGTGTGTGTGTGTGTGAGAGAGAGAGAGAGAGAGAGAGAGGGAGAGAGAAAGAGGGGAAGGGAACATGAGAGTGAGGAGAGGGAAGGAGCATACCTGGCTCTCCTTCCTCTCCTCGTGTGTGTGTGTGTGTGGAGAAGAAAGAGAGAGGGAGAGCGTTACCTGCTCCTTGCTTGAGGGCGCCGAAAAACTCAGATCTGAGATCTGAGTTTTTGGGCGCTCTCTGTTATTTTTTTTAGCCTAGCCGGCGTCGCAAATTTACAAGTAAATTTGCGACGCTCATAGCGACGCCAGGATTTTTTTTTTTTTGAGCGTTGCTGTGTGAGCGTCGCTAATATGAATAGCCTCTTGTAGTGTATACAAAGATTTGGCTACCAGTCAACCACAAGCCAACTGCAGCTACACCAGACCTACATGAAGATCTCAAGAACTCGACAAAACCTCGAGCAAAGCAAAGTCAACAAAGGAGATACAAAGGTTATCAAGAGATTTGGATTCCTAAGTCTTCCAATGCTCCTAGTCAAAATCCAAATGTCGATAGCCAACAGAGGCCCAAAACAACATCAAAGACTCCTATCAGCATGCCTACTTGGAGAATCAAACAAATAATGGAGTCTTCACAGTCAAAGAAGAACAACCCCACCAACGTGAATGCAGATTCAAAGAAACCTTCAATGCCAACATGGTCCTTCACTAATCCTCTTTTTGAGGATTCAAGCTTACTTTTACCTGAAGAAATGTTTGTAGTAAGCTCAAGGATGTAAAAAATCAAGTCACTAGGGTGCAAAAAACACTCTTTGGCATAGTCGGAGTCGGGCTACTGAGCCATAAATTGAGCAAAGCATTAATCCCAAAGCTTCAAGTCATATTAAACTCTGTGCTAAGAGTCGTAGTTATTAGGCTTATGCTCAAGCTAGAAGAGTTGAGCATATCAAAGTCGTGTTGCTCATGCTGGATGGAAATTTTTTAATTCCATATTTATCAGCAAGTAATCCCTTGAGTACTTTATTAATATTTCCCATGCTAATAAGTACTCCAATAATGTGTGTATCCCAAAGGCACTTTTTTCCCACTAGGTTTTTTCCCTTTGGTCATCCAGGTATTAGACCCTAATTTAGAACCCCATCATTATACTTCCCTTGTACATACTTTTCATAAATAAACATCAGCCTCATCATTATGCTATTACAACGGACAAATATAACATCATCTCTCACATCAGACATATTCGGACCAATGAAGATGCTGCAGCAAATTGAACCTCATCAACAAATCCAATGACAAATGAAGAACCTCATCTACAAATTCAATGACAAATGAAGACAATCAGCCCATCAACAACGAATCAAAAACCTTCCACAGCCTCCACGGACACCTTTCAACAGTACCCGAGGACGGGCACTAAAATAGGAAGGGGGGAATGTTGACTGAGTCAACATCTGTTAACAGAAGATGCTAAAGATCTAAAACGTATGAATGCACATTAAGGATGAATGCAAAGAAGCAGTAAAGATTGGAGTTACACATTTTTCAAGTTTTCCCAAAATGGTCACGTATTGTAAATTCCTGATTTATCTCAAGCCATTGTAATATCTTAATGTGTTACGGGCTCAATGGGAGTTCCAAGTTGTAAAGAATAGGTCACTTACTGTGCCTAGGTTGCAGATTCAGTAAGTGGTGATCCCTAAAGGCCTTGGGCGCCCGGACATTGTATATTTTTAACCTAGGTATATAAGGCAGTGTGTAAAAGAAATTAGGGTACTCAAGTCATTTGTTGAGAGCACTCTTTGGTGAGAGCTCTTGAGGTGTGTGGCTATGGATTCCTTGAGCATCTCCTTGCTCATGAGACTTGATTAACACTAATCAATGATTCATTCTCTCTCACTATGCCTCTCTCTTACTTCTTATGATTGCCTATGATGCTTAGATTAACTGGATCTTGACTAATTAATGGTTAATCCCTCTCTAATCTTGTGTGATTGCCCTCTTTTGCTTGTGTGTGCATGTAGGTTTGATTGGAGTGTGGTGCTCGATATATCTATGTGTGTGTGCTTGCGATTAGTGTGTTGCATGATAGGATTAGTGTTGTGTGCGCCTTGCAATTGTAGTGTGTGTGATTGGGTTGATTAGAAGTGAAGAGAAGTGGACATGGAGATTGCTCTTCATTGCGGCTTAGCTCCTCCATAGGCCAAGAAGCTCGCTTCATAGAGTTAACCATTTGTGTTGCCACGATTAGCTCACTAACCGTGTGAGTGTTTCCATGCCCTAGCTGGCGGGTAGCTCATCCCTCCGGATTGATAATTTTGTTGGTCATTGGAACTATTGCAACGATGGGACCCCCAACACTCTTCTAAGAAAAACTCACTTTTCTTTCGATTAACATAAAGTTTATTCTCTCTTAAGACTTGAAATATTACCTTGAGGTGTTGCGTGTGTTTGTCTAGTGAATTAGAGTAGATGATAATATCATCAATGAACACTCCAATAAAGGTTTGGTGAGGTCTGAATAGCTTCTCCATCAAACGGTTGAATGTGGCTGGTGCATTGGTCACACCAAAAGGCATGACAATGTATTCGTAATAAAGACCAAACATAAGGTGAAATGCGGTCATTACAATGTCTTGATCAACTATCCTTATTTGATGGTAGCCACTTTTTAGGTCAATCCTACTGAAATAGGTCGACCCTTGTAGCTTACCAAATAGGTCTTCTACCTGTGGAACCGGAAACCTATTTCTGATAGTGATTCTATTTAATGCTCTATAGTCAACACACATATGATATGTACCATCTTTCTTTTGCACTAATAAAAAAGGTGAACAAAACGGAGATGAGCTAGGCCTAGCCATTCCCTTCTCAACTAACTCATGCACTTGCCGCATAATCTCCTCTTATTGAGCTTGAGAAACTCTATAAGGAGGTTTATTAGGCAGTGAACTTTCTGGAAGAAGTTCAATTGCATGGTCATCATTGCCTCGTTTAGGAGATAGTTAACAAGGGATGTTGTTAATAAAAACATCTTGAAATCCCTTGAGAAAATTGGATAACTCTAATTCCTTATATTTTCTTTTGCTAAAGCATTAGGCTCATTTTGACAATCTTTGACAAAAATCATGTACACAACAATAGAGCTCTTTATTGACTTATTGAAAGCTTGCGTATGTACAAGGGGTATAATGTTACCCAACTCCTTAGCATCTATGTACATTTCTATTTCCATGTACTTAAAGTAGATTTTTCTTTCAGGGAATGTAGCATTGGCAGCCATACAATCAAACCATGGTGCCCCTAGAATTACATCCTCGTGCTTGAGAGGAGAGACAAAGAATTCCTCTTTGTCCACATAACGTTGGATATTGAGCCTCAATTTCCCTATAAACGGAGTGTCTGAAGCTTCTTGCCCCTTGAAAGCACCATCTGCGGGTAGGATATCTTCCATCTCATAGGCTTGGATGCTTAGGTTGGTGGCCAACTCTATGGATACGAAATTATGAGTAGAACCAAGGTCAAAGAGAATAAAAGCATCATGTTCTCTTACCTTTTCCCAAGCATTGCATAGAGGAGATCCTTTGTGGTGAGCTTCCTCTTCTTGGATTTTGACCAAGGTAGCTCTAGGAGGCTCATGGTAGGTGTTCTTTTGGGGACAAGCGTGATACACATTCCCTTGCTTGCCGCACTTGAAACAATGGTTATCCTTGCAATAACGCACAAGCTCTTCAGGTGAGAGTTTATTTTTGCCTTTGTACAGTCCCTTCTCCTTAGCTTTGTTGTTATTGGAATTTCCCTTAGGAGTCTTTTGGACATTGTCCTTCCCCTTAGGCTCATTGGAATGTGAGCTTAGGATTTCTCTTAGCCCTTGTTGGGAAATTGATTTGAAAAGCCACCACAGTATGGTGTATAACCGCACATATGGTGCGTGGCCTTTTGGAGTTGACATACTCCATCATTTCTTCAGTTAAGCCCGCACAAAATTGTTGTTTTTTCTCTCCAAAATCCAACTTTTTGAAGACAATGGCTTTGAGATGTAATTCCCAAAACATGTGTACATATTTATGAGTGGATTTGTAGGGAGACAGCTTCAAGCTGCTTTGCCATTGGGTGAGTACTTTGTCTTTGGCATCGGTGGCCAAAAACTGCTTCATGATGAAAGCTCTTACAGCTTTCCATGTTTGTGGAGCTTCACCATTTTCCCGTAGGCTATACCACCATTGCCTAGCAAAATTTTGAAAATGCATAGCTACATGGTGTAGCTTAGAGGACTTCGTGAAGCCCGCATCTCCAAACGCCGCATCAAATTGTTGGATGAAATCCAACACTTTGTCTATAGCACCAAAAGTGCCATTGTAGGTAAGGAAAGAGATGCTCTTTCCTCCCTTTTTGAACTTCTTGAGCTTGGACAATCTCTTTTTTTCTGTCATCCCTCTTTGAGTTATGGTGTGGAGAAGTGTGCGATGGTCTTCTCCATTTAGGAGGTGATGGAGAGCGTTTTGCCTGCCGTCTTTGTGAAGCCATCTTTGTCAAGGTGGCAGGAGACTCACTTATTTCTCATTCCTTTGGTGGGGGCTCTTGAATTCTCCTTTAAGAAGGAGATATGTCATCAAGAAGAAGATTTTTGAGCCCTTCATATGGATCCTCTTCTTCTCCCTAGATCAGAGAGATGCCTCTTTTGGCAGTCTCACAAGGAGGCTTCCTAGATACTCTCTCTTCATGGTGGGAATGTTGGAGAATCCCATGAGCATGAAGCTACTGTTGCACTTCACTTTGGAGGGATGGATTGCCCATGGATTGTTGAAGCCTAGAAACAAGGTAGTGAACAACCATAGGGCCATCATTAGTAGCCTGCTCAAAGCTATCAACATTAATTTCACTCTCTTTACCATTGTGAGCCATTCTAACAATTTTTAGGTGTAATATTTCTAGGTGTACTTTGGCACTTGAAGCCCTAGTTTCTACTCCTCTTTACCCCTTTAGAAAATCACTCAAGCTACTGTACCCGTGGCTTGAATATGATTAATTGCAAGGAATAGAAGAGAGGGTACTTCAACACCAAAACAACACCAGCTTATGTCAAGCTTCTAATAGATCAATAGTGGCTAAGTTGTATGCAAGCCTTGTAGGACTCCACTATTAAGACCATAGCTCTTGACGGTGATGCCTAGTTATTTGCACAAAGGTAGGCGCACTGCAAGACTGAAAAATCCCTATTCTACTTACTCAATATCCGCATTAATAATACCAATCAACTATAGCTATCTTTAGGACCTCCCTTCGTGAGCAAGAAAAGAGAAACCTTGTGCTCTGATACCAATGTAATATTTAATGGCCTAGTAACTTGTGTGTGGCAGAAAATAACATGAACATAGTCATCATTTCATTAGAATAGATTCCTAATGAGCATAGAAAGGGTACTTGGGTGGAGAGAGCAACAAACATCATAACACCTAGTTAGATAGGCATGAACAATACTTCAAAAGAGAGAGAAATTAAGCTATCGACAACAGTTGAGGATCGGATTTACATGGAGCCGGTCCCCCCTCCAAAAGGTTTGTATTATAGGTTTCCCCCACCAAGGGAGACATTTTATAATACAATTCTTTGTATTCCTTCAATAATAGCTAGTGCAATGAAGATGGAAGCTTCAAGCACTAAGCAAACACTTATAAAACACAACATCAACTCCCTCACGGTATCAGACCCAAGACCTCACACACCTTTAAAGATGGTGAGAGCTAGCGGGGTATGAGAGTAGATTGAGAGGAAGAAGGAGTAGTCTTATGAGAAAGAAGTACATCTCCTCACATAATCACTCATAATATCTTAGTAATTAGCATGGTAGAGGAGATGAGCATGCATTGAATCTTGTCTCTTGGCTGGATTTGCATCACAAAACCAAGAGTTGTTGCTGTAGGCCTCCCTTCTCCAAGCTTGGAGTAGATGATGAGCTTTCCATTAAAGCTTGAGAAGGAGAGAGAGAGAGAGTCTTCTTGCCCCACACATGAGCTTGCATGAGTGTGTGTGGAATAATGCCTTTGAAAAATCAATCCCCCCCTCTCTCTTGTTCGACCCCTCTTGCTAAATCCTCTTGCTGGCACCTCATTAGACCTCTCCAAGCTTAGCCAATGAAAATTGAGAGGCATAAGTGATAGCCTTGTGACATGTGTCCCCATTTCCCCTTTTGTGAGAGCTTTAGGTAATTCAATAATGCAAATAAACTCTCATTGGACCCCTTTTTCTTCTGGCCAATAGTAATTAGGCAAGCCTTTGGGTTGCTGACTGCTCATTAGACCCCTTGGGAGACTCTCCAATAGTCTTCTAGAGAGATTAATTTTATTATTTATTTTATTAAGTCTTTTTAATTGAATTAAACTATATTTACTCTTGCCTAATTCTCATTGGTCCACCTCTATGGCCATCCAATAGGATTTGAGTGCACCTTGTGAACAATTGGCCTAAGGAGCTGACATGTGTCCATTATGCCCTTTGTGTAAAGGGAAGCCTTTGAGTGTGTGTGTGTGTGTGCTCTCTCACAAGCTTCTCTCTCTTCTCATACCTTTAGGGCTCACCCCCTCCTCTGTAGGAATCAGGAAGACTTACTCGCTAAGCATCCAATTTAACTAAGCTTGATCATTGGACACAACCTTTGAATTTTGGAACTTTGGAATTTTGGAAGCCTTAATGGGCTGAACCTTAGGGTCTTTAAAGCCCATTGTTGCACATTGCTCTTTTGCAGATGGCCCCCCTTTGGATCCCTATTTTCCCTCCATTGGATCCTTACTGTGGCCGCGGTCTGCGAGCTTAACCAATATTCTATCTTTTTCTCCCCTGGTACTTCCCCATATTAAATGATCAAATTAACATGAGAAAATCATTTAGGAGAATTAGATTTTTGTTGTTATGACAACCTCTACGTGTTTTACGAGAATAATCATTGTCCCAATCTTGGACTAGCTGTATCTATCTCATGAATGGTCCTTCCAAGATGATTTCATAATTGAGTTTCTTCCCAAAATCTACAATGGAGAAAGTGCGTTGGTAGCCATCCCACAGGAGGTGACTTTAACATTGTCTAGTAGGCCCATTGGATTCTCTATGTGCCTATCTGCCAATTTGTAATTTCATTCTTGTTTGCATCTGACTCTCCCCAAGATTCCCAAACAACTCTGGTTGTTATGGGTATTCCTGCTCCACTATCTAAAATGGTCATAGTCGTCACGTCATTGTATTGTATTGGAAGGGGTTGTGTTTTTCCCTCATTCCCTTCACAATAGTCCTCGACCTTATTCATAGGTACCGACTTGACAAGTCTAATCTTTGTTTCTTCATTTTGCAGTTTCTCCAAGTTCATTAGAGATGCTTATTTAAATCCAATCCTTCCCACGGTAGTTTGTATATCTCCCAATCAATTTCAACAGCTCACCCAAAGTGATTGTGCACTAAATTGATGTCGATATAATGTCTTGGAGATTAGCCACACCCAAACTTTGTCTTGGCCTTTCTAGTTTTCTTTTTTTGCAAACCATTGATTTCT
Organism: Adiantum capillus-veneris; assembly: GCF_014529385.1. Classification (NCBI taxonomy): domain Eukaryota; kingdom Viridiplantae; phylum Streptophyta; class Polypodiopsida; order Polypodiales; family Pteridaceae; genus Adiantum; species Adiantum capillus-veneris. Next base: position 367,855 of record NC_140946.1, read on the forward strand.
CTTTATTTTTGCTAAGTAAGATGGTAGTGTTCGCAAGGTTTTCTGCTTTTGTAGAGTCTCATTGTTCTGATCCCCAATCTCCATACAATGACCATTCATCTAGTTTCACGGATTGTCTATCAAACCAAACTTCTTTGATGGGTGTTGATTTTAGAGTCAAGCTCTCATCCATTAGGGATTTTTTGGACTCTCAAATGGGCCCTATAAGGACTTTGACTTTCTCCCTCTTGTCCAAAATGGGGTATACAGATACAAAACTTGATGAGACTTGGGCTTTGGGCTAATATTAATGGGGTAAAGACATTGGAAGTGAGAAATCTCCCTAGAATTATCATTTGGCCCTCTGGGAGACATTATATGCATATGATGTCTCTTTTGAGATTTTTGGCCTAGACTTCATCTGTAGCTTTCTTAGGTGATTGGAAATCCTTTGACCATCTCAAATTTTTATTTGAAGATGAGTCATGTGTTTGGGGAGCATAGAATGCTTCTTTTTCCGGTATTTATTAATTCTGGGCTCCAAGTGGTCATAACCTTGCCCAAATTTGTCCAAATTGAATGCATGGCTATTATATAATATGGTGAACATGCTTCTAATAAAAGATGTGGGGTTTGACATCTGTATAAGAGATGATACATTATACACATATAATGTCTATTGATGCAAAACAAATTGAGAATCCATAGGTAGGTTATGTATGGCTTGTGCAAGATGCCCATGATCTGTGATTTGAATTTGAGCTTGTGAATTGATTCCAAAGAGCTTCAAGAGGTTTTTGCGCACAAAATTCCACTCTTTTGAGTGATTGAAGGTCAAAAGGCATACAATTGTGATGAAAATGTGTTGGGGAGCTCATAATGATGTGTATAAAGACTTAGAGTTTCCAAAACCACAACATCATGTCAATTCAAGACTTCTAGACACTATATGCGTATAATGTCTACTTTGGATTTTTTGGCTTACACTTGTGGTAGAGGTAGCTCATGATGTGTGCATGGCTCTGATAGGTGCAAATATGAAATTAGACTAGTGCTCATGAGCTCAAGGTCATAGAAACCATTTATGCCACTTTGATTTGAATTGATGAGAGTAGTGATCAAAACATGCCCAAAGTTGCCCAAACTTTGTGTAGCCTGGTTGTATGTGATATGCTTTACAAGTTTGGATGTTCAGAGTGCTGGAAAAATTCCTTTGTGAGGTATAGACATTCTACACGTATGATGTCTACTTTTGCAAAATGTATTTCTGAGCATAGGCACATTTGTATAGGCTACTTGCATGCTATGTGTAAAATTTCACTTGATTTGAAGCACTTTTGATAAGTCCAAAGTCAGATTATGGGATTACATTAAGACTTTTCTTTTTTTGTGTCTTCAGTACCCTAATTGACTTCAAATCTTATGAAATTTCAAATATTATTTGCTCCATGTTTAGGGTATGTAAAATGGGTCGGTGAAGTCAAGTGAGATATCTATGTGCAAAATTTGACTCTGAGGCATCATACATGTATGATGTCTCCCTTGAATAGAAGTGAGTTTGATGCCTTGGGATGTTTTGTGCTTGTGCCCTAGGCATATTATCTAGTTCTCAACTTAAAAGGTTAGATGTTTAGCTTAGAAACTCCTTGTTTGGAATTTCAATCTCTGAAAGAGATTTCTCCATTTGAGGGCGTCTTCCCACAAAGATTCTTCTTGAGCTTCATCTCCCATGCATGTGGATGTAGAAGGACACCTTTCCATGGCTTGATGTATTGTTTGAACTCACGGATACCTTTCTTGGTGATTTGTCACTCAAATAGCATCTTTTGATGAGGAGAGGGTCAGTGACAATTTTTCTTGATGTTTGACCTTACATGTTGGTTGTCGATGATATGTTGATGATGCTTGTGAAGTTTCGTGCCAAATGGACATCTTGCTTGGCCGTGAGGACCAATTGATGCTTTGTGTGTCCGAAGCCTAACTCGATGTTTTGGTCCACATTTTAATGATAGATTCGGGAGGAGGTTACCTTGGCTTATAGACATGCTTGAGACATAACTTCTCATGAAATTTCGTGTTGTTTCAGTGATCTTTCTCGATCTGCTTCTGTCGTATCCAAAGAGATTAGGGTTTTTCTGATTGACTGAAACCCACATTGGAGGTCATAGAGGAGTTCTCTTAGGTTAGCGTTAGCCCCCTGTCAAGTCTTGTAGCTACTAGGTCAGTGGTTGATGTGTTACGGCCCTGTTTCGATTTCTTTCCCGTGATGCCACATTCCTTTTTTTTGAGTTTTTCTTGACAAAGAGATTATAGAACAAGAAGAGCACATGGTAACAAGTCTACTTCTCATGCCTGGCGCCGGTTGGTGTGTCGTGTGCATTGTACGGAGTCATAGAAGGTCCACGCGCGTTAGGTCTCTCAAGCTCTCTCTCACTTGTGAATTGTGAAAATGAGCTACTAAGTGGACCCAAATAAACTTATATCAGGGTTTTGCGGACCACTTTTACCAACTTTGACATGTGCTCCTATCTTGTTGCAAAATGTACTTTAGGCTTAGAAATCTCTTCATTTGGACTCCGTTTGCCTGTTTTCAGAAAATTTATCATTTCATCCAAAAAGTGGTCAAATCGGCTTTCCGCAACTTTTCACATACTTGCACCCTGTCTTCACCGTAAGCTGTCGTTCACTTACTGATCACTCCCATATTTTTCTTTTGTCAACATGTCGCTATGTCACTTGCTTTCTCTATTTTTCTTTGTTTTTTTTAAAGAACTAACACCAAAAATAAAATAAAAATAGCTAACTTGATCCAAAAAATATTTAAATATCAAGATAATTAGATAATAGCATATTAAACCACTATATACATCTATTCGTAGTATTTTTGGCCGGAATTTTCTTTTTTCTCACTTTTTTAGCATGAAAACTATGATTTTTACATATATACACACGCCTAGAGGCTCATCTTGGTGTTTGTCCTATGTCTCATGTTATAACACATTAACTAAGGGCATATATACTTTGGTTTATAAAAAATATCACAATCAAATATAAAAAATGCCGTAAAGTCATGGAAAATAGTGCCCTTTTTTACACTTGTAGTGTGTTGGCTCCGCATTGAGAATGCCTCCCCCTTCCTAGTCGAAGTCCTCCTAGAAGGGTATGTCCTATGTAATATGGGAACCAAGAAGTTGCTAGTGTTGGCCATGTAATAAGGCCCTATATGCATACTAAAGCATTGCATGGAAAAATTAATGCTATGCAAGAGGAAGATATAAGCATGATGCTTATTGGCATTCAATGTTGAAGTTTCTCGTGAGAGTATGACTTTGGTGAGAGCGGTGAAATAATAAGCTCTCCAGTATGTTTTCTCTTTCTTTGTTAGTCAACAAAGTTGGTGAAACCATGTGGCTGTTCAAGTTACCTTGAGCACCTGAATCAAGCATTGTTGTCAAGTACACTTGATTGTATCCTAGTTTCACAGCAATTTTAGGATCTTGTATGTTCTCTATGTCAAAGTTTGTTACTTGAATGGCATTAATCTCTAGAGGTGGTCCATGTTGTAGTCCCTGTCAAAGAAGTCATCATTTTGTTTTGTTTTTTTTGGCCTCTGCTTGTGCTTATGCTACAATCTTCTGTTTCTCTTGTGTCAATTTTCTTTTCTTTGTGGATTTTTTGAAGCATACTTGGGGTTAGTGGTAGATGATTTTTTTTTGGTTGACATCCACTAATCAAGTTGGTCATCATCCATGAATTCTTCAGAAAGATTTTTGAGTGTCTCAACTATGAAATGTGTGCCTTGATCACTAACAATTTCTATAGGTAGACCATATCTAACAAAGACATTTTCATATAGAAATTGTGCAGTAGTCTTGGCATCAATTTTTGTGTAGCTTTTGCTTCGACCCATTTAGTGAGATAGTCCGTGGCCACAATGATATACTGGGCATATGTCTTGTAAGCGGGGGGTGAGACTAGTCCTAGAAAGTCTATTCCTTACTTAGCAAAATCTCTAGCTCCCATCATTGTCTGTAAGGACATCTCATCCCGTTTTACCGGTACTTTGGTGCGTTGACAAGAGTCACATCGTCTTGTATATTGGTTCCCATCCATATGTAATGTTTGCCATCATATTCCAGAGGTTTTGCTGTCTTTTCCCCTGAGAAATGGCCTCCACTTACATGTGCTTGTTCCAAGATTTCAATGTACATGCTCTCCATTGCACACAACCTAAATTGGTTATCCTTTCCTCTTTTAAAAAGATTATTTTCAATCAAAGTGAAATCACAAGCTTCTAATTCTATCACTCTCTGTCGTTCTCTGGTGGTATTTTCAAGAAATGTTTTCTTCTCCAAGAAGTCAACAATGTATTGACTCTCTTAGCTTGTTGAATCGTTCTTCGTTTACGATCTTAGTCAGTTTTATCAAAATCTTCATCGTGTGATAGTAGGCCTATGATCTCTTGGGACCACTTAGGTACCATTTCTTTTTTGAAGAGATATGCACCTGGGAGATCATCATCCACTCCCCCTGAAGCTTCTCCATTTGGCAATCAAGAAAGGTGATATGTTCTGAGATGCGTCTTTTCCTTTTTAACCACTACAATAAAGTCAAACTCCGACAATATCATGAACCATCTTATGAGTCAAACAAGGTATACGAGGGCTTGACGGTCCGTGAAAAACATAAACGTATTTGTGAGGAAATAATGCTAAGATTTCTTAACATCATAAATGATTACAAGCCCCTATCTTTCAGTTGTGGTGTAGTGCTTTTCAACATTGTTTAGTTGTCAGTTGGAATAGTAGACTAGGAAATTGATGGTTTCTTCTCTTGGTTGAGCTAAAATACATCCTAAAGTAGCAAATGTAGATGCATCAATATAAATGTGAAAGACTTTTTCCCAATCAGGTGCCTTTAGCACCGAAGCGAACATGAGGGCATCTTTTAATTTCTTTAACAATTCCCCACACTCATTTTTCCATTCAAACATCACTATGTCTATACAAAGGTTGGTCTTGGGTTGCATACATGTGTATGAACCTCTTGTAATAACCACAATATCCCATAAAACATTGTACTTGGCTTTGCATTGATTGGTTTAGACATTTTGATAATCACTTTAATCTTATCCAAATTTGTGGATGGGCCCTTATGTACCAGGATTTGTCCTTGTCTGACCATAAAAATGCACTTTTTGGATTAAGACAAATTCTATATGTCCTGCATTTCTCGAATACTTTCTTGAGATGTTTTACATGTTCCTCTCTTAGGATTCATCCATATAGATTTCCAGGAATATTCTCAAGTATTCTTTGAAATCATGTGCCATCAATCTGTGAAATGTTTCAAGTGCATTAGTCAACCCAAATGGCATGACACGATATGCAAATATGTCCCATCCTGTGGAAAATTCCATTTTATATTGGTCCTTAGTTGCAATTGCAAGCTGGTTGTAGCCAAAGAATCCATCCAAGAAGAAGTGTGCATGCTTGTGTGCCACTCGTTAAAGGATGTGATCCGTTATTGGTAAGGGATACTTATCCCTTATCGTGGATGCATTGAAGTTTTTGAGGTTGACACACACTCGGAGTTTACCATTCTTTTTAGGTACAACAATGATTGTGGAGATACCCAATGAGTGTGTTCTATCTCATAGATAAACTCTGATTCCTTTAGGTTATCAATTTCTTCCTCGAGATGCTTAGCAAAGGTGTCATTGTACGTGTTTGTCCTTTGTCTGCTAGGATTTTTATTAGATTTTAAAGGTATAGAATGCTGAGGATTCAAGCCCTTTGTATGGTGTCTAGACTATGGGAACACCTCTTCATACATGAAAATGTTTAGTGGAGATTGCATGAGTCAAGGAGTGGTTGATATCACTCCACAAGGTTATATATTTATGTAAAGACATTTTATAGAGTTATTTGCCATGCAATAGTGACCTTCTCTTTCTCTCTCTCTCTCTCTCTCTCTCTCTCTCTCTCTCTCTCTCTCTCTCTCTCTCTCTCTCTCTCTCTCTCTCTCTCTCTCTCTCTCTCTCTTTCTTGTTTTCTTTGCAAGCCTGTTTGCCATGTATTCTGCATGCCACCATCCTCCCTAACACAGCCTACAACTGGTATCAAAGCAAGGTGGGGATAGAGGAGCAAGTCTGAGAGGTTGGCTGAGGTCTTGGTTCACAGAGCCAAGGAGATGGAGGACGACGTCAATACCAGGCTGGCAGCTCCGTGAGCTAGCAAGGTGCTTCTGACGGTGTGGTGGTGATCCGAGAGGGCAAGAAGGTGGCACCAGGCACACTGTCTGTGAAAAATTGCATGGTGTCGACAAGCGTTGTGTCTGCACAAAGTCGTTAACTTTCTTTTTCTAAGGATTTGATTTAAACACCCCCTATTGACACTAGGGTTCCCACATAGTGTGCTAATTCACTACGGCAAGTAACACCCACATCCACATCCTTGGTGATCGGCAACAGAAAACTAGCTATGAACCTTGAAGAGCAACTTCCAGATTGGAAGCATCTTGGCAAGCTTTTTCTCAAAGTTTAAAATCTATCATCCAAAAATCTTGAGACTTTCTTGTCAAGGCAAACAACAGCTTTTAAGACGCGTGTGCAGAAGACAATGTTGAAGATGATGAAACAAGAAACATAAGGAAGATAGCAACTCAGAGTAGGAAGAAGATGGAGAAGGAGAAGACACAGAGCTTGTGTACGAGATCTCTGTAGTCTCTCTCTCTCTCTGTATTGGAATAATAGTGTATGTAAACTCAGAGCTACAAAGCTTATATGAAACCCTAAGAGATAAGGTGTCCTTTCACACTGGATGTCCAGGGGGAAAAACCCAGTGGGAGAAAAGTGCCCCTGGTGAAGCGCGTATACACACTAACACTACTACATGTCTACAAATCCCCCCTGTAGTGATAGTGTGAATCCGTACAAGGTAGCAGATCATCATGTGTATGAGAGTAAGCCCAAAGCTTTTCGGAAAGCTTCAAACTTTTCTCGTGATAACGCCTTCGTAAATAGATCTACAATGTTATCCTGTGTAGGACAGTAAGTTAGTGTGATCTCCCCTGCATGTAGCCTTTCCCTGACATAGTGGTAGTGAACCTCTATGTGCTTTGTTCTTGCATGAAATACTGGATTCCTTGCAACTGCCATAGCACTCTGACTGTCAGTGAAAATGGTAGTGGGTGCCTGTTGACACTCACAAAGATCTGTCAATAAACTGCGTATCCATACACAATCAACTGTTGCCGTGAAAGCTGCCCTGTACTCAGCTTCACAAGTTGATGTAGCCACTGTGGGTTGCTTCTTGCTTAGCCAAGATATACATGCATTTCCCAAGAAAAAACAATTGCCACTTGTGGAATGTCGTGTGTCAAAATCACCAGCCCAATCTGAATCGCAGTAACCAAGAAGCTGCATAGAACTGTGTTTTCCATACATATCCCCCCTTGGAAAGAACATGGCAAGATTAGGGGTACCTGAAAGGTAACGAAGTATGCGCTTCACAGCCTGCCAATGATGCATACCTGGGCTGTGCATAAATCTGCTTGCTTGTGAAACCCCAAATTGAATGTCTGGACGAGTGTTGCCTTCCAAATAGATCAAGCAACCAACCGCTGCTGCATAAGTATGTACATCAAAAGGTTCTCCAGCATCATGCATGCTCAACTTTGATCCAGTTTCTACGGGTGTAGAGATTGGCTTACAATTTTGCATACCAAACTTGTCCAAAATTTTATGCAAATATTTTGCCTGCAACATGTATATGCCATCCTCTGATTGCACAAACTGAATACCCAAGTAATAATGTAGCAAACCAAGATCAGACATCTCAAAGGTTTTTCTCAAAGCATCTTTAAACGCTTCAATTTCATTTGCATTATTGCCTGTAAGAAGCATATCATCCACATAAAGTGTTAGCATAATGAGAACTCCATCTCTCTTTTTGACATACAAAGTACTTTCTGTTGGACTATTCTGAAATCCCTGGCCAATCAAATAAGTATGTATCTTCTCATACCATGCTCTTGGAGCCTGTTTGAGACCATACAAAGCTTTACGCAATCTACATACCTTTTGCTCTTGACCTTTTACAATAAAACCACTTGGTTGACTTACATAAACTTCTTCCTGCAAATCACCATTCAAAAAAACAGTTTTGATATCCAACTGATGCACTTTCCAACCATGATGAGCAGCAATTGCAACTAGTGATCTAACTGTGGACGCACGAGAAGTAGGAGCAAAGGTTTCATCATAATCTATGCCTTTCTGTTGCGCATAGCCTTGCTTTGTACCTGTCAACAGTACCATCTTGTTTCCTTTTTACCTTAAAAACCCACTTTGTACCAATAGGATTTTTACCTGTAGGCAAGTCCACTAGATCCCATGTATGATTCTTATGAATAGAATCAATTTCTTGCTGCATAGCATCTTTCCACTGAACACACTCTAAAGCTTGTTCAAATGAATCAGGCTCATCTGCATCACAAAGAGTGCTAAAGCAAGCCAAATCTACTTGCTCTCTACCAAAAGTAGTACCGGCACGTGTTTTTCGTGGCAACGGTGCATCCAACTTGCTATCCTGCAAAGTTTTCTGAACCCATTTAGTCAAGGTTCTTTCTTCCCTGAGAACTTCTTGCTCTTCACGCACAATTTCCTCTACATCATGAGGTGTCACATGCTGATCAAAAGATTGATCAAGATTATCAACCTGTTGTGATTCTTGATTCTCCACAAAAGAAGGAAGAAAACCTTCAAATACATCATGTGTCTGCATATGAGGTACATCAAAAGCAACCATAGGTTGAGCAGTAGTTTCTGCAAAAATTACATCACGACTTTCAAAAATCTTGTTTGTAGCAGGATTGTAAAGTCTATAACCTTTACTTCCACTACTGTACCCCACAAATATACATTTGATTGCCTTATCATCAAGCTTCCCACGTAACTGCTGAGGGATGTGAGCATAAGCAAGACAACCAAAAACACGAAGATAACTGACTGAAGGTTTTTTGTCATACCAAGCTTCATATGCAGTAATGGTCTTCAAGGCACGAGTAGGACACCTGTTCAAAACATGTGCTGCACAAGCAACTGCCTCCATCCATAGCTTATGAGGCAAACTCTTAGCCTTGAGCATACATCTAGCCGTCTCCATTAAAGACCTGTTCTTCCTTTCTGCAACACCATTCTGTTGTGGTGTGTATGGCATAGTGCATTGGTGTTTAATGCCTTTCTTTCCCAAAAAATCCTTAAATGCACCTGACATGTATTCACCTCCTCGATCGGTACGAAGAGTCTGTACTTTGCAACCTGTTTCATTTTCAACCATGGCGACATAATGTTGAAAAACTGCAAACACGTCTGACTTTGCTTTGAGTGGATACACCCAACAAAACCTGGAAAAGTCATCAATGAAGGTCACAAAATAAAGGCTGTTTCCTATAGATGGCGTCCTCATAGGACCACATACATCACTATGTACAAGTTGCAACTTTCGTGTCGCTCTAACTGAACCATCCTGCGAAAATGCAAATCTGTGCATCTTTCCAAGAATGCAACCTTCACATACATGTCTTGGTGGCATCTCCAATAAAGACAAATCATGCACCATATTATGACGTTGTAAAGTCATCAAACTGCCATAACCAACATGCCCGAATCTAACATGCCACAACTCAGCATCCTGCATTGCCTGAGTCTTTGTTTCTTCAATACATACCTGAATCTGCTTTTCATAACGATCTAGCACAAATAGTCCATTGTCCAGTGTACCTGTAGTGATAAGAGAATAACCATTCTCTCGATCTCGTACAACACATCTGTCATCCTCAAAAATGACCCGAAGACCATTTTTTGCAAGAGAGGATACAGACAACAAATTCTTCTTGATCCGTGGAACATATAAGACATCTGGCAAGCATAAATCTGAACCATCTAAAATGGTAATCAAAATCTTACCAACGTCTTTGATTGGATAAGAAGCATTATTTGCACATGTCACCTTCTTTCCTGCTGGAGCTGCATCCAATGAACAAAACAAATCCTTCCTTGAAGTAATATGCCTGGATGCACCACTATCAAAGTACCAAATCATTTGTGTCTTGTCAACACTGTAAGCAGAAAAATCTGAACATACTACGAAAGCATAAGAATCCTGCACAAAGTTTGCAGACTCTTCTTTAGCTGTAGAAGAATCACCAGAAGCTGAAACAACCAAACTTGACTCTTTCTTCTTTTCTTTAGCAATTCGCTTTTTACACTCACTAATGTAGTGACCAGGTTTCTTGCAGTAGTGACATTTACCTTTCTTCTTGGACTTGTCGGAATCACCTTTAGACTTCTCTGAAGATTGTCCTGCACTAGACTTGGAGTAATGAGTACTCTCTTTACCCTTGTTTTTGTTCTGTACAACAAGAGCATGATCCATACCATCCACCTGTAAAGACTTGTTCTTACGTGATTGATCCTCCTGCAATAGCAAAGCCACTAACTCTTCAAAATGAAGAGGGTCAAGATTAGCTCGCAAAGACAGAGTCAAAGAAGTCTGAAAAGTCAAATAAGATGGTGGTAGTGAATTGAGTGTTTTGGAAACCAAGTCCTTCTCTGGAATCACTTCATCAATGCTAAGAAATTGCTCTTTAAGATCCCTGATTTTTGTAAGATGCTCGACCATATCATCACCTTCGTCCATCTATATTTTGTCAAGTTGTTTCTTCAAAAAATCTATTCTGGCAGCGTTTCTTCCTCCAAACATAGCTTGCAGAGTGTTCCAAGCATCCTCAGAATTTCTGCAAGATCTGATATGTGGTGTGATTGTCCTCTTTATGGTTAAGGCAATCACAGCCATAGCCTGTGCATCTTTAGTATCCCATCTCTTTTGCTCTGGAGTGACTTGTGAGGGTCCTGCACCAACAGCTGCACCACGATCAGGCGTGGCAGGTGCAATGCTACCTGGACGAAATTCATCTCCAGATACATAATCCCACAATCCTTTACCAACCAAAACATTTTTGGCCATAAAAGACCAAAGAGAATAGTTGGTACCATCCAATTTGTCTTCGGATGTAAACGCACCAAAAATCTCTTTCTCCGTAGATTGAGCCATACTGTAGATGCAGACAAGAGAGCAAAAGAACCTCCAAGAGATTCACAAATCTCCTCTCTTTAAGATCCCTGATTTTTGTAAGATGCTCGACCATATCATCACCTTCGTCCATCTATATTTTGTCAAGTTGTTTCTTCAAAAAATCTATTCTGGCAGCGTTTCTTCCTCCAAACATAGCTTGCAGAGTGTTCCAAGCATCCTCAGAATTTTTGCAAGATCTGATATGTGGTGTGATTGTCCTCTTTATGGTTAAGGCAATCACAGCCATAGCCTGTGCATCTTTAGTATCCCATCTCTTTTGCTCTGGAGTGACTTGTGAGGGTCCTGCACCAACAGCTGCACCACGATCAGGCGTGGCAGGTGCAATGCTACCTGGACGAAATTCATCTCCAGATACATAATCCCACAATCCTTTACCAACCAAAACATTTTTGGCCATAAAAGACCAAAGAGAATAGTTGGTACCATCCAATTTGTCTTCGGATGTAAACGCACCAAAAATCTCTTTCTCCGTAGATTGAGCCATACTGTAGATGCAGACAAGAGAGCAAAAGAACCTCCAAGAGATTCACAAATCTCCTCTCCAATCCAAGCAAAACTCTACACAAAATCTCAGCACAAAGCTAAGACAAGCTGCTTCCCAAAAGAACTGTTTACCTGAAGAAAATCTGTCAAAAAGCACACCCTCTTGATCTAAACGCCTCCGAAAAGTAACTTCTACTACGCTGCTCAGAACAAAATTCTGAGGGCTCAAACGGCTTTGAAAGGGGGGTAAAACTCCAGGTCACCTAATCAAAATACTCCCGGAACGTCGAGGATGCTCCCACGAGCAAATTTTCCGAAAACTGCCTGAAAACTGCGATTGCGCGCGCGGACGCGAAAACGCAAGTAGAGGCTCTGGAAATCACCTTGCTCTGATACCAATTGTTGAAGATGATGAAACAAGAAACAGAAGGAAGACAGCAACTCAGAGTAGGAAGAAGATGGAGAAGGAGAAGACACAGAGCTTGTGTACGAGATCTCTGTAGTCTCTCTCTCTCTCTGTATTGGAATAATAGTGTATGTAAACTCAGAGCTACAAAGCTTATATGAAACCCTAAGAGATAAGGTGTCCTTTCACACCGGATGTCCAGGGGGAAAAACCCAGTGGGAGAAAAGTGCCCCTGGTGAAGCGCGTATACACACTAACACTACTACATGTCTACAGACAATACTAAGGATTTCTAAAGAAAATTTTGCATAATCTCAAAGCAACCAATATTATTAAGCAAGGGGTCACTTCAACATGGCATCAAAAATTGACAGGTTTAATGGATTTGGCTTCCACACCTGGAAAATCAAAGTGAAGGGATATCTGATGCGCAAGAATTTGTGGAGCGTTGTCAAGCCGCTATCAAGTGAAGAAGTAGGCACATCCGCTGTAGTTATCAGAGCGTTATCTATCCAGAAACAACGCAAGGATGAGCAAACATTAGGTATTATTATGACGTCTCTCTAAGATGATTTTATTCATTATCTGGATGACATGCAATCTACAAACACTGCTTGGATGGAACTAAAGAAGGTGTTTGGTCCTAAAGCCAAATACTCCAAAATGAGCCTTAAAATGGACTTGTATTTTCTTTCTATGCATGATGATGAAAATATTGCAGCTTTAGCTAGCATACTGAAAAGCATCCGTACTCACCTAATTTATGTTGAATCTCCTGTCCCAGATGAAGATCTTATAGCTGTTTTTTTTAATAACCTACTTGCAAAAAAAATTCAAATTGTAACTATTTTAAAGGAGAAGGATCCGCTCCCTTCTTTAGATGGTATTGTTAACTTATTGCAGGAAGAAGAGAAACGAGTACCATGTATTAGTTCTTTCATACCAAGTGCATATGTAGCTTGTGGTTGCACTTCGATTGCAAATTCAACCAGGACTGCAACTTCAACCAGGCCTACTACCAGCACTTGACCTTGTGTGATATGTGGACGCAACAATCATCAAACTAAGGATTATTTCAGCAAAAATCCTTGCATTCACTATGGAAAGACCAATCATCCTTTGGATAAATTCTTTAAGAAGAATAAGTGATAGATCAACATGGTTGAAGGTGATGAAGATGGTGAAGCACCAATGCTTCTCGTAGAAAGTGATGCCCTGTAGTTTTTAGTTTCTTTTTTATATTTCCTTTTTTATGTTAGTCATTTGTCAATAATTGTACGGGTTATAGACACTGCCACACATTAGTGGTAAGACCACCCTTTTATATTTGGTTCTAAGTTCTGGTTTGTCTCACACTGATGGTTGTTTGAAGGAAGTGAACACACACACCTATGTTATTGTCAAAGGGGGGGCTTCTACTCATAGTTTGGGGTTATTGGACTCTTCTATGGTATGTATGAAGTCCATTGTCAGTGTTTTGGGCTTGGGGGGGGGGGGATTGTTGGGGATTCAAGCCCTTTGTCTAGTGTCTAGCCTGTGGGAACACCTCTTCATACATGCAGAGGTTTAGTGGAGATTGCAAGAGTCAAGGAGTCCTTGATATCACTCTACAAGGTTATATATATATGTGAAGACATTTTAATACAATAGCATACAACATTATTTTCCATGCAATATTGACTCTCTCTCTCTCTCTCTCTCTCTCTCTCTCTCTCTCTCTCTCTCTCTCATTTTCTCTAAAAGCCTACTGTCCATGGATTTTGCACGCCACCATCCTCCCTAACACAGCCTACATAATATGCTGACATAATGTAGGATACACTCCCTTTAAGTCCTTATAAGACCATGGAAACACATCCTTATATTTTGGAAGAAGGCTGATAAGGTCCTCTTCCTCTTCTTGACTTAGATCAATTGCTATATAGACGAGTTGCGGTGCCTCCGCAGGTCTTGCTAGGTCTATCTTCCTTGCATACTTTGGTCTGTCATATGACTACTTCTCTCGTCATTATTGTCTGGGCTATGTCAGTACTATCTTCCGGTCTTGAATAGTGAAGTTCTTGTAGTGGAAACCCTCAGCGTTTTCTTGAGCTCTTCGTACTTCTTTTTACGTTCAACTTTCGTCCATTTTGGTTCTCCTATTTGGTTCGGTCTTGTTTCCTTTTTTCATATTTTCTTTTTGAGTTAAACTTTTGAGTTTGTTTTTTTACATCCCTAGCATTGTCTTTTGCCCTAGAGTCTTGATGTTGAGAGAATCGGCCTCATACTTTGTTTTTAATAATGTCTTCAGCTTTTACCATAGATAAAAAAATTATTTTGTTTTTCATTTTTTGCATTAGGTTATCTCTTACTTTGTGTGCTGCCTTTTTTTTTCTGATAGTGTGCTTGACGTCTAGGTTTTTGATTTGGAAAATTGTAAAACCTTCTGTCCGGTATCATTTCCTCTAGCTCGCTGGGATTGTCAGAGCATTATTATCTCCATTGTCATCTCGTTCAAGATTATCTGGAGAATCATGGAACAACTCCCAATCTGCTTCTTCCTTGTGTTTAGTTTTTCTTGTGTCATAATAATCAATATCTAATTCTCCTAAATGATTTTCCCATGTTAAACTGATCATTTAATATGGGGAAGTGCCAGGGGAGAAAAAGCTAGAATATTGGTTAAGCTAGCAGACCGGCCACAGTAGGGATCCAAAGGAGGGAAAATAGGGATCCAAAGGGGGGGACATCTGCAAAAGAGCCATGTGCAACAATGGGCTAAAAAGAACCTAAGGTTCAGACCATTAAGACTTCCAAAGTGCTAAGGTTCCAAAATTCAAAGGTTGTGTCCAAAGGTCAACCTTAAGGGAATTGGGTGCTTTGTGTGTGACCAAAAGAGTCTTTGCATATCCCTACATAGGAGGGGGCAAGCCTAGCATGTAGGGGATGAGAGAGAAACCCACACACATACACACACAAGCCCCCTTTACACAAAGGGAATGAGGGACACATGTCAGCTCCCTAGGCTACATGCCCACAAGGTGTACCCATTTCCTATTGGATGGCCTTGGAGGTGGACCAATGAGAATTAGGCTAGAGTAAATATAGTTTAATTAATTTAAAAACACTTAATAAAAGAACCAATGAGAATTAAGTCCTCTAGAAGACTATTGGACAGTCTCCCAAGGGGTCCAATGAGCATTCAGCAGCCCAGTGGCTTGCCTGATTTCTATTGGCCAGGAGGCAAAGGGGTCCAATGAGAGTTTAATTGAATTATTAATTAACCTAAAGCTCTCACAAAAGGGGAAAGGGGGACACATGTCAGAAGGCTATCACTTATGCTGCTTAATAGTCATTGGCTTGACTTGGGGAGGGCCAATGAGGGTTGAGGAAGAGAAAATAGCAAGAGGGCTCGCCCAAGAGAGAGAGGGGGCTGATTTTTGCAAGGCATTATCACACACACACTCACACAATCTCATGTGTGAAGAAAGAGAAGACTATCTCTTCCCAAGCTTTAATGAAGAGCTCATCACCTACTCCAAGCTTGTGAGATAAAAGCCTACATCGACACACTCTTGGCCTGTGGATGCAAAGAGCCAAGCTTCAATGCATGCTCATCTCCTCTACCATGCTAATTACTAAGCTAATCTATGCTAATATGAGTGATTATGTAAGGAGATGTACATCTTTCTCGTAAGATACTCCTTCTTCCTCTCAATCTACTCTCATACCCTGCTAGCTCTCACCATCTTCGAAGGTGTGTGAGGTCTTGGGTCAGAGAACGGGGATAATTGATGTTGTGTTTTCTAAGTGTTTTGCTCAGTGCATGAAGCTTTCATCTTCATTGCACTAGCTAGTCTTGAAGGAACACAAAGAATTGTATTGTACAATGTCTCTCTTGATGGGAGAAACCATAATACAAAGCCTTTTGGAGGGGGGAACGGCTCCATGCAAATCTGGTCCTCAACTGTTGTCGATAGCTTAATTTCTCTCTCTTTTGAAAGTATTCTTGATGCTATCTAACTAGGTGTTATGCTTTTTGTTTCTCTCTCCACCCAAGCACTCTTGTAATTCTCATTAGGAATCTATTCTAATGAAATGCCCACTATGTTCATGCTAATTTCTGCTACACACAAGCTATTAGGCCATTAAATGTTACATCTTGGTTCTCCTAAGATTTGGTTATCCTCCTCATTGTTTATCAAATCAACCATGTAGTATGGAACCATATCATAATCGTGTTATCCTCCTCATTGTTTATCAAATCAACCATATGATATGGTTCCATGTAGTATGGAACCATATCATAATCGTGTTAGTCATAAAACTTAGTTGACGGTTCCTCCGCAATAGCGTACACATCTAATGCTCCTAGAATGTGCATCCATTCTAAAGGTTCTAAGGACTCTTCTAGAAAAGGTTACGGAATGTATTATGTATCCTCAATAGCTCTTTCTAGATACATTCTTCCCATTTTAGGCTTTGTAATGGGAATAGCCTATGAACTTTGAGAATAGTGGAGTTAAGTGAATTAGAGTGAGCATTTTTGTGAGACTACTTTGAGAACATAGAGGGTGAACTTAATTGTGGGTAGCAACATGAACATAGTACTTATTTAACTTGGCATGAACATTACTTTTTCAGGAGAGAGAGAGTATTAGAGAACATGAAAATAGTTAAGGGCTGGATTTACTTGGAGTCGGTGCCCCCTCCAAAAGGCATTTGTATTATAGATTCTCCCATCAAGTGAGACTTGGTACAATACAATCTTTGTGATCCTTGTGACCTTGGTGATGCTATGAAGATGGAAGCTTCATGCATCACGAGCATAAC
Source organism: Adiantum capillus-veneris (assembly GCF_014529385.1). Classification (NCBI taxonomy): domain Eukaryota; kingdom Viridiplantae; phylum Streptophyta; class Polypodiopsida; order Polypodiales; family Pteridaceae; genus Adiantum; species Adiantum capillus-veneris. The sequence continues at coordinate 384,694 of NC_140946.1, forward strand.
ATAAACTTTGAAAAAAAAGCATTAACTACCCCAAGCCTCAATCCCAAGGCCTCAAACACCCTCGAAGGTGGAGAGAGCTAGCAGAGAATGAGTGTTAGAAGCTGGACACACCCCACGGCATCTAACTACTCGACGGACTATTATTTTTTGTAATTATTCATTCGTTAAAGAAAACCCGATTTTTCACCTTGTAAATATTGGAACTTACAGAAGTTTCCAGCTTGTATCCCAGCTTTGATAGTTAGATGGAGTAGATGGATGATTTTGGAACTTTAGGGTTTGAGAAGTTGTAAGGTATATATACCACTTTTTGACCTTAATGAAAAAAAAACCCTTTTGTCATTAAAAACGAGTTTAAGTCTGTGAGTGAGCATGTTGTGTACATGAGAGAGAGTGTGTGCTTCGTCTTGACGCTACGTGTGCTAGGTGGTCGGAATCGAGTGCGGAGAAGTGCAACGTGTTGCCCCCGACTAGAGCTACGAGCCGATACCAACATTGCGCATGTACGGTCCGTCTTTGGGAGCTCCTTCTATGAGCTTCATCGGTTGTTTGATTTCGCATTGCAGCATATCCACGCGTTCACATTGAGTAGAGCTACACATTAGGCATTTCAGATTTTGGAAACGAAGACCTGCAGATTTTGGCGAGACATCCTACGTGTTTCTGCACCGAGTGTTTTGGGTCGTGATTTTGGTTCATAGACCTTAGGGAGAGCGGCCTATAGGTATTAGTAGGGTCTCCTTCAAGTTCTATGGTGTTTCGAAAGTGTTTGATGGGTGTTTGGCTCTAGCAAGCGTTGTAGGAAGAATCCTCTTTTGTACTTTTGAAGACTGTGACTTAGACAATTGGTAGGGACCTCTGTAAGAATTAGTTAGGAGTCGGTCAAGTGTAGGTTGACGCCTTATGCTTGCTTCCACGTGCCTGCGGGTCGAGCTTCGTCCTTAGCTGACATTACTTGTTAGGTGAGTTCTCGCTGTGCTGACGTCCGTCGCGGCGTATCCGAGTAAGTAAAACATCATGATTCAGATCTAGAGCATTTCATGTATGTACACTTGCTTGGTAGAATCATTACAAGCTTGTAAAAGACGCAAAAAGACGCAAAAGTGTGGTTGAAAGCCTAATTGAAGTTTAAAAGTTACTATGAGTGTTTCTGATAGGTCCACAGAGCATCAGGACCATTCCTGTCAGAAAAAAACCTTAATTTTAAGCCAGGAGACATCCTATGTGTAGGATATCTACAGGCCAATCTGGGAGGAATTTTGGGATTTTGAGTTGACCAGTGTGTTCTGAAGGTAGGATTTACCCTAATTTCAACTGGAAAGTGGAAATTTGGCCATCTCTTGACAGGATAAGGCCAAAAAGACTGAAATTGCTAGACATCCTACCCAGTTAGTGCCAAAACATTAACTTGAAACCTAAACCATAAGATGGCTGCATGAGTGTGTCTTGCATGATATATTGAGTGACTGAAAGGGGTTTCACCTCATTCGGGTAAGAAAATTGGGTTCAAAGTGGACTTTAGCACTTTTGACTGAAAAAGAAAAAACAGCTGAAGTTTGGGACATTTTGACATCCAAATCAAGATCTAAGCATACCACTAGGATATTGACATCAAGGGGAAGCTGTGGAACAAATCTGGGGTCAAACAGGCCAAAAAGACATCCTACGCGTACGATGTCTTCTGAGTGATTTGGGACTCCAAACTGAAATCTGAGTATACCAAGGTGATCAGGAGCTCAAGGAGAGCTTAAGTCTTGAGTTTAAAGCGATTCTGATGAAAAAGACATCCCGCGTAGGATGTCTAATGCAAGAAAATGAAGCCATAATTTGACTTTGAGTAGTGTAAGGTGTTATATAGCCTAAGGCAAGCCTGCTAGACAATTTTGGTCCAATTTGGAGTTGATTAGACTGATCAATACCATCAACAAGCAATCGGAACAGATTTCTGACTCATTGACCAACTTATAGAAGTCCAAATCAAAAAGTAAAAGCAGCTGTAAGCTCAGCACAACAAGGGGAAACAACAGTGCAAAAAATCTAGGAAAAATAAAGCAAGAGACATCCTACGCGTAGGATGTCTATTGGGCCAGACTGCAGAGAAAATTTGACCTGGCCTAGACAGTGAGGTTCCGTTTGGCTTAAGGGTTCCAGAACTTCTTTCAGAAGTGAATTTGGACCTTGGTTGCCCATTTGACAAAGCAAAGACTGAATTCAGACTTTTTCGCGTAAATTGGCCAACATCAGAGAAAAGTACTGTTTCAGATTAGCAACCTAATCCGGAACATCAACAGTGTATAAAATATAGTAGTGGTTGAGATTAACTCTCCAGTTATACCAATCATTACTAAGATAACCTCTAGCAGATAAATGCTTTGATTCAATTGCCGAAATTAAAACTCTTGTGTACAGGTATATTCAGCAACAAAGCAAGAAGTTGTGCAGAAACTGACCCATTGCCAGGTGAGTGGTTGGAATTGTGCTAAATTTCATTGATAAGTTTGATAAATTTAAGATCAGGAAGATACATTGTTAGAGACCAAAAGGTGGCAGGTGACCAGGGTAGCTTAGTGTCCACCAAAGAGAGTGTAACTCAGGCAAGGTTAGATCCGCTAGCACCGATTATTGAGGAAGGTAGTGATACTGACACTTCATCAGAAAAATATTTCTTCATGATGGGTAGTCAACGGCCAGGAGGTTTCACCTATGATGGACCTATGGGAGGAGGAAGAACCTCCCAAAATCCTTTGAATGATTCCAGGCTTACGGTGATCTTCTTAGAGGGAACAAACTCAAGAGGAGCCCTAGTCTATTCTGACTATCGAGGCCGCAAGTGCATTTGTATAGAAGAGAGGCCAGCACAAAGATTGGAGATAATCCGAGTGTATGATGATGGAGATAGATTCCGAGACGAAAAGGGGAACCACTATTTAATAGTTAGCAACCATGAAGATTATAACAGATATGGAGACAATGTGGCTAAAGGGAAAATGGTTTCAGAAACTCAAGAGCCACCACCAAACATTGATCGACACGGAGCTATTTTTATGTACGATAAGAAAACAATCAGGATTCCAACTTATAACGAGAATGTGGGAATCTACAAACACGAGAGCAAGGGTATTGTCTCTTATTTTCGCAGCAAAGAACCATACGTAGACGAACTAAGCAAAGACAAGGTTCTTTACTTATTCTCTTATGAAACTGCTACGGGGAAGGGCATAGTTTTTGTTGATAGATATGGGAGAGAATACCAACGTATTCTCCCAGAGGAAGTAGAAAGAGAAACAGGTCCATGAGCATCAGCATATGCCCCTGAGGAAATGCCGAGAGCCGCCCACACCCCAAGCAAGTCAACGAATCCATTTTCAGATGAGTATGACACTACATCACATTCCACCAAATGGCAAGCATTCAACAACCAAGACCAACCAGCAAACCAGCCATCTTTGCAGGCATGGCTTCGACAAAGTGCAACAATGAAACCAGACCGAAACCGAGATGGTTATCCAGCCGCACGAGGGCTCAGGGATTTGCAAGAACCACCACACTATTCAAGGTATCAAGCAGAGAGTAAGCCAAAGACACAAGGGTCGACCGAGCTTGGAGGACCACCCATGGAACGAGTTCGAAGAGAAGAACCACCTCCAACGAGAACCGTTAGAAATTATGGCTTAGGAGCACCGTTCGGCGAGGAACCAGCCTATTACAGAAGGCCTGAGGAGGTGTATAGACTTGGACAGGGTGATCCAATGATGAGGTTTGTAGACCATCGTAGAATTAGACCTTCTCAAGTGCAAAAATGGGTAAACAAGAAATACACAGGAAACAGAGAACCAAGAGATCATGTAGCAGCCTTTGTGCATGTAATTAGAGCCAAAGAGGTGTTAGACTTTCCTACCCAATTTGCAGGGTTTGGACTAACCCTAGAGGATGATGTTGCAACTTGGTTTGACTCTGTGGAGCGTAGAGACTTTGAGTCGATGGAGGAAGTGTTTCACGAGTTTATTGAGGAATTCTCTCAAAGGGGAATAGCTCATAATACCGTCTCACAAATCCATAAATTCAAACAAAAAGATGGGGAATCTGTACGGAAGGCAGCCCTAAGACTAAAAAAATATGTTAAGTTATGTCCTGTTGAAGAACTGCCAACTCAGTCCAGACTTATGCTGATATTCATCAAAGGACTAAGGAATGCAGATCTCCAGAAAGACTTACATATGAAGAGCACGACGTTGAATAAGTTGACCAAGGAGGCTCTGTACCTTGTGGACAATTGTGTGGTCTACAAAGAAGGGGAGTTCAAGGACCTTGATGACGATTCATCTTCACACCAAAGTGGGAGCAAGTCTTCCAAGACAACACTCAAAGGAGAAATAGCGGTAAACCAGGAGCAGCTCGTAGATGAAGTGCTAAAAAAGATCAACTTGTACGCCAAACCCCAGGCTAAACAACCCAAGTGGTGTGCTATTGAACAAAAATGGACAAACCATGGGACCGAGGAATGTTACTATAACAAGGGATATGTGAGGGAGAGACCTTACGCTCCCCAAGCTCCTGTAGCTTCCCCTCAAGTTCCACCGATGCCTAGATATCAAGCAGGCAACTTACCAGGACCTGTAGGTGTAGAAAGACCACAACCGGTGTTGGGGCAACAACCACCCCTACCAGGTTTACAACCAGTTGGTATAAGATATACACCAACGGTAACTGAATCAGAAGAAAAGGCTTTGGTGCCTATGCATGCATATTATGAATATCCCAATGGATATGCGGAAAACCCTGTATATTATCCACCGGAAGAGCCCGCGACACCAGAACCATGGAGCATAATAGGGAATCAAGGACCTCCAACTGCTGCACAGGCCTTAGGAGAAGAAAGATATAGCTTAGATGAACAAACATTGTTGTTCATAGCCAATGGAGGTATGGGCGGACAGAGACAAGCTTACCAGCAACGAGGGGCTCAAGGAGCACCTCAACAACCCAAGGGCCCCTGTTACAAGTGTGGCGGAGACCATTGGCTGAGAGATTGTTCTCATGATGAAATCATTAGAGTCAATGCGTATTGCCCAGAATGTGGAATTACTCATTTGATTCCCGATTGCCCTAAAAATCTGAGCAAAGGAGCAAAAACCACCTTGAACTTGTTGAAAACAGTACCTTTCAATGGAGGATCGGAAAATGAAACAATCAGACCTGTTCAGGCGGTAACACGGGCCCAAGCCCAAAGAAGGACGAAAGAACCCATAATAGAAGAACCAAAAATAGATGCCCAAAGTTCAGAAATGAAAAATCAGAGAAGCACTTGGAAAGCGAGAAAGGCGCGTAGGAAAGCCAGGAAAGAACGAGAGCAAACAACCCTATCTGATGAGTTGAAACATACAAAGAACAGATTGGAGCGGTTAGAAGATCTAGATAGCTTAAGCTCACACACCACAGCAGCCATAGCACCTAAGGAAATGGCAGAGCCCAAAAGTGCAGGATCAGGAGGATCCGTAATGGCAGACAAGGTAAACGAGCAGCTGGATGCGCTTCTAAAAGCTTATGAAGCTCGACTTAAAAAGAACCAAACCCAGGAGCAAAGGTGGATGACATAGCCATATGCGGAAATAGAAAAACAAAGGTTGGATATGTGTAAAAAGATGATCGAGATGGCTCAATCGTTGATGGAAGACCCATTGGGTAAACCGAAAAATTGCCATGATGCACCAGCTCCAACCCCTATCCAACCAACAGTAGAGAAACATGAAGGAAAAAAGGAAAAACTCACTAATGATTATGAGTCCAGAGGAGAGCCTATCATAGTGCCAAATACCACCGACGAGGCAAGTGACGGAGTCCATCCTAAAATATTGGTAGAAATGGGAAAGGACGGTAACGGTATAGATGATCTGTGGAAGCAAATCCGAGAGGCCAATGAGGCTAATAGGATGAATGACCACATGAATAGCACGAGAAAAGAAAAGAACGTGATCTTACCTCCTATTGAAGAATTTGAGGAAAGATCACAAATGAACTTTGAGAGACATTCACAAGGGGGAGACCAAGGATCTATTAGTTCGGGGCACAGCCAACCAGACTCTTTGAGAACTTTTCCCTCTTACCTAGGAGAATATGAAGCTAAGTGGGAAGTGAGAGCACTCCCATCTCAAAGACTTTCTTCTAACAAGGTGATGGATTCACAAGGATTGATTGAGCTGTTATCCACCCCGGTGGCATGCACAATCACGTTATCCGAACTCCTAAGGTTAAGGCCAAACATGTGGACCACAGTAGGAAAATGCTTAGAAAAATTTGGAGTGAAAGACCCCACTTTGAAGCTACAAGAAGGAATCAGGGATTTGGACAGGCCTAACCTAAACACTAGGCCGGTACCATTGAATAAGGTTGAAGAATATTGTGAGGGAGAAGACGGAAACACGACGCTACCGGTAGAATTCCAAGGAGTAGTTTCCAAAGCTATTCTTGACAGGGGAGCGGGAGGTGCTATCGCCACCAAGGAAATCTGGAAAAAATGAGAAAAAACAGCTCTGAGGGCTACCAGGATGAAGCTTCAGTTGGCAGATGGGTTCATGGAGAAGCCTCTCGGACTCTTGGAAAAAGTAATTGTCACTTCGTGCGGGATTGAGTATGTCAAGCATACATTTGCAATAGTCGATTTCGACAAAAAGAACAATTATGAGATAATCTTGGGACGACCATTCATGTGACAACTGAAGATGGTCCAAGATTGGAGCTATGACCACATATACCTCAGACATGGTGAGACGACAACTAAAATACACCTAAAAGATCATAGTTACAAAGATGTACACCAAACACCTGTGGAAGAATTTGATTCGGCTACAATAGCAGGATCAGAACTACCAACATGGATAGGGCAACCAAAAGAGTTATGGATGTGCGGAGCTTCACATTGTGGAAGCTTAAGAAAAGAGGAATGCGTCTTAGAAAGAGCAATTGAGGACAAAGAGTATATTCTGGAACCTTTCCCTGAAGATGCCTTGGAGCCTCTAGAATGGGAACACATACTGGCAACATTAGATGTCTGTACCATTATCGATAGTCCAACAACAAAATTTTGCGATAAGGATGGCTACGATGCGCTACCCTATTACATGGTAAGCGTTGTGCCAGAAAAAGAGACGGTAGAACCCCCGGCACAAGAAGAGTTTTACAACTCCTCTGAACAATTGGAATTAAATGACGAGGCAGATAATGAGTGTTCAGACACCTCCAGTGAGCGTGGGAATGAAGCCAAGAATATCAAGTTTTATGATTCTGCTAATCAACACCCTAGACGCCAAGAACGCTGTAGGAGGAAAAGAGCTGGAAGGCAAGCGAGAGAGAATCTGATGCCCAGGATAAAAGGTAAAACTCACTATTTGATGCTTGTAAAAGCAGAGGATTGTGTGAAAGATCAAATATCAGGGAAATTCTCAGAAAATCAAAAATAACGAACGCGAGAAGAAATATAACAGGAAAGAAAAGCTAGAACCAAAAAAAAATCTAAAAAATCTAAAAAAACAAAAAAAGAACCAACAAAAGACCAAGAGTGGACCAAACTGGAGCGTAAACAGAAATACCAAGAACTGAAACGGTCTTTGAGAGAGATGTGGACTACTGAAGAAGATAGTGATGGTAAAGGGGAGTCAGAACAGGGCAACATGAACGTACCACCACACTATAGGAAATTTACTATCCAAGATAGAAAAATTATCATGACACCACCAATCAGGGAGAGAACCAACCAAGAATCTTACGATGGGCCTGAAAATGCAAAAAGAATAGACCTTGCAGAACCAGGTGAAAAGCCTCAGCCGGTCTATATAGCTAACGATCTAGAGCTTGAGAAGGAAGCACAGCTAACACAACTTCTCACGAAGTATAAGGATGTGTTCGCCTGGTCCTATAAAGACCTCAAAGGAGTTTATCCATTGATATGCCAACATAAAATTCCTTTAAAATTGGATGCAAAACCTAGCAAACAACGTCCTTATACATATAATGACACATTTGCCAAGCGAATCAAAGAAGAGATTGATAAACTGATGGAAGCAGAGTTCATCTATGAAATTGAACATACAGATTGGGTTTCACCCATCGTGGTAGTTCCCAAGAAGAACGGAAAACTGCGGGTGTGTGTAAACCTCAAAAAGATGAATGCAGCAACCAAAAGGGATAATTATGACTTGCAAATTACAAAACATGTCCTTGAGCGAGTGGCCGGGAAACGGGCTTATTCCTTTCAGGATGGGTTTTCAGGATACAACCAACTGGCAATGGCAAGGGAGGATCAACACAAAACAGCCTTTGTAACAAAATGGGGGATTTATGCATATCGAGTTATGCCATTTGGCTTAACAAATGCACCAGCCACTTTCCAGAGGTTAATGACTCACGCTTTCAAGGAATACCTAAGGATATTTTTAGAAATTTACATGGATGACCTGTGTGTACACTCTCTTCTGTGAGAGGAACATATTGACCATCTGCAAAAGGTCTTTGAAAAGTGCAGAACATATCGAATTTATCTAAACCCGAAAAAGTTTGTATTTATGGTTAAGCAAGGACGAATCTTAGGACACATTGTCTCAAGAAACGGCATAATCACAGACCTAGACAAAGTCAAAGTCATAGTAGACCTTCCCATGCCTACTAATGCGAAACAAGTGAAATCCTTCATGGGGCACTGCGGATATTATCGAAGATTCATATACATGTATGCGATTATCGCACAACCTCTGTATCATTTGCTAGTCAATTTTGAATGGACCAATGAGTGTGAAACCTCATTCCAAAGGCTGGAGGAAAACCTTATATCCGCACATGTGTTAAAGGCACCAGATTGGGAAAAGATATTCCATGTGCACATTGATGCTTCAGCATATGCCATTGGAAGTATTCTAGCTCAACCTGGAGACGGAACAATGGATTTTCCGGTCTGCTATGCAAGCCGACAGCTAAACAGTGCAGAAAAGAACTACACAACCACCGAGAGGGAAGGGTTAGGAATGATTTATGTTGTAAAGAAATTTCGGCATTATTTGCTTGCAAACAAATTTGTGTTCTTCACGGATCATCAAGCTCTTTTATACCTAGTAAATAAACCTTGCAATACAGGGAGAATCGTATGCTGGTTTATTATATTTCTAGAATTTGACTTCATAGTGGTGGTAAAAAAGGGTAAAACCCATCTATGAGGTGATCATCTTTCAAGAATACACAACGGGGAAGCTCCTCAAGGGGTAGATGATGAAATACCAGATGCTTATCTTTTCAACATTGAAATGGTACCCAAATGGTCTCAGGATATAATTAGCGTTCTCTCCTTTGGAAGTGAGTTTGATAATACAGGAGGTAGATCCAAACAGCAAACAATTCAACAAACAAAAAACTTTCATTTGATAGCAGGACGGCTGTATCATCTTGAATCTGACTTAATCCTACGATTATGTATAAATCCGGAAGAATTTGAGTGCTACCTTGAAGAGGCACACGTCCAGGGTTGTGCATTTCATTGTTCAACAGTGAAAACACACGAGAGACTGAAACAGTTAGGGGTTTATTGGCCAACTATGTATGCGGATACACATTCTTATGTTACCAATTGTACAGTATGTAGTGCCAAATGACCAGTGGATCACGCAACTTTGTTTCGGGTGAACATAGCACCTGCATGGAGTCAATATATCATTGACTTCCTAACCACTAGAACGTTCCCTGAGAACATTACAACAGCACGGGAGAAAGCTATAGAGCTGGAAGCTCGTGACTTTCAGTTAATTGGAAATCAACTCTATAAGCGAGGAAAGGACAATCAACTTAGAATCTGTGCAAGTGAAAGCGAATACTTGCTGATTCTAGAACATGCACATAGTAGAGTAAGTGGAGGCCATTTTTCGGGCAATAAGACGGCAAAAATTTTCTTAACCACAGGAATTTGGTGGCCCACATTGCACATGGATGCCGAAGAATTTGTAAAGCGTTGTGATGCATGTCAACGCACCAAGGTACCAATCAAAAGAGATGAGATGCCATTAAGGCCAATGATGGGGGCAAGGGCATTTGCAAAATGGGGCATTTATTTTGTGGGACCTATATCACCCCCTGCATATCGCACCCATACTCAATATATCATTGTGGCTACGGACTATCTCACAAAATGGGTCGAGGCCAAAGCAACACAAAAAGCTGATGCATGCACCACAGCTCAATTTTTGTATGAGAATGTTTTTGTACGTTACGGGTTACCAATAGAAATTGTAAGTGACCGTGGAACACACTTCCTCAATGAAGTCATTGAATATCTACTAGAGGAATTCATGGTCATAGATAGGAAATCAGCACCATACCATCCACAGGCCAATGGGCAAGCGGAAGCCACGAATAAAACACTGTGCATGGTTCTCACTAAAATAGTGTCAGAATCAAGAACCGATTGGGATCAGCAGCTACACTCAACACTATGGGTATATAGGGTAGCTTACAAAACCTCAATAGGAACAACACCATATAACATGGTGTTTGGGCTAAATGCTATACTACCCATAGAGTTTTTAATCCCAACTCTACGAGTAGCAACAAGCTTGGAATGGACAGGGCATGAACTCTCTTCAAGAATTAATGATCTTGAAAAGCTAGATGAACTCCGCTTACGAGCTGTCGCTTCGATCTATGCTAAAAAGAGAAGACAAAAAGAATTTTTGACAAACATGTCGTACCAAAGAGTTTAAAACATGTGATTACGTACTTGTTTATACCTTGAAGCAACATGCAAAGAAACTTAAAAAGCGAGGGATGGGACCATTTGTGATTTATGATCTATCACAAAGTGGAGCTGTCAAGCTTGCTACATTAGCAGGTGAAGAAATGCCAAACTGGATTAGTGGGTGTCGATTGAGGAGATATCATCTACCACTCACACAGGCGATGCTCCAAAAAATTTATCAAGGAAAGCAAAGAATGAAGGAAAAAGAGAGAGTACGGGAGGAAGCTCAAACCGAAGCACAAGAATGCATTGCAAAAAGATGGCTTCTGCGACGACAACAACAGAGTAAACCACCATTGAAAATCAATGCCATTCGACTGATGAACTTGGAGGAGGAAACAGTCGAGCCAATAATTACAGTCAAAGTGGGCAACAATCAAGTTGAATCAAAAGTCTTGCTCGATTCGGGTGCTCATGCAAATTTGATCTCTTATGGATTATACCAACAACTCAAAGTCACAGATCAACTTCATCCTACTCCCCAAGTGCTGGAAAGTAGCACATCACATCCATTGAAAACATTAGGATGGACTATATTGCATATACAACTACATCAATATATTTACCCACACAAATTCTATGTGGTGACAGATGAAAGCACACAACAACCAATGATGCTAGGGCAACCTTGGCAAAAAGCATACAATGTCCAGATAGACTGGAAAGCAGAGGAGTTCAAAATTCAACACGAACATGAACAACAGGTAATAGCTTTTGCTCAGAAGTACCATCATGATCAACTGCAAGCCATGCAATCACTGGCAACAAAGACAAAAGAACAAATAACATCAAAGAACAACATGAAACCTGAGACCAACAACCAGGTAAAGGCCAACCATGCTAATCACAGACAGCTGAAGTCACCGGCTACACTGCAAAATTCTAGGCTACCAAAACAAGGTAAACAAGTATGGATGCGGAAGGATAGAAAGGCCATGGTGGGAAGGAAACAATGTAACAACCGGATTCCAACAAAGCAGACGGTGCAACCCAAAACCAAGGTAACCAAGCAGATATGGATCCCAAAGAAAATGCTTAGCCATAACCCAAATGTCACTCACATTTGGATACCAAAGCAAAAGACAAAGGAAATACTTATGGTACAAGCAACAATAGAAAGTAGACATTTGCAGGTCAACAAGGAGAACCGATATATGTGGATGCCGATGACAGACAAACCAGTGGAAAACAAGAAAGTGCCAAACCATCTACAAAAGTTGGCAGCACCAAACTACCAATGGAAATCCAAGGCCATAAGGCCCATAGCTATCACATCCAGGCCATCTCTATCCTCAGATACATATACGACTACAACAACAGTGTCGGCAAAGCAATTGCCTCTTGCCAAAAAGACAATTAAACAAAGAGCAGTAGAGTTAGAGCATCTACTTGCAAAGAAAGCAGGAAGCCTCGACGGAGAATGCCAATAAGCATCTTGCTTATTCCCTTCTCTTGCACATCATTAATTTTTCCATGCATTGACCGAGTATGCATAAAATAGGGCCACATTAATTGGCCAGGCATTAGCATGACTTTTTCAACCTATACACGGCACATACTCCGAGGCGAAACCTTGTCGTCCGGGAGGACTCCGACTAGGAGGGGGGAAGGCATTCTCAATGCGGAACCAATAATAGAAACAGCAAAAAAAGGCATGATTTTCGACTATTTTAAGGGTTGACGTTTGATTGCGAAATTTTCTGGAGTAACCCAAGTATATATGCCCTTATATAGCATGAAGCTACAGGTATATGAGGCCAAACGCCAAATCAAGCCCCTAGGTGTGTGTATATAAGTAGAAATAGACATTTTTTTCAGGCAAAATATTGGTAAAACAGAGAAATCTGGCCATAAAAAATGCATGTGGGTGTATATAATGTGTTGCTGTGATGTTTGTGATCTATTATGAATTTTGGGGATTTTTTGGGTTTTATTTGCTATTTTCCTTTTAATTTTGCTAATTTTTGGCAGAAAAACTTCAAAAATACAAAAAACAAGTGAAAAATAGTCATAATGAAAAACAAAAAATATGGGGATGACCAGTGACCAAAGAACAACCTATGGTACAGTGGGGGTGCAATTATGAGATTGGAGCGGAAAGCGTGTTTTGGCCAGGTTTGACCGAAAAGACAAATTTCTGGTAAACAGAGCAAATGGAGTCCAAATCAAGAAATTTTTGAGCCTAAACTGCATCTTGTAGAAAGATAGGAGCACATGTCAAATTTCATGAAAAATGGTTCAGGGACTTCCATTATAAGAATTTTTCACCCCATTTTTAGCTCATTCTCACTATTGACCTTGTGGAGAGAGCTTCTGCCACCTAGAGCGGATCGACCTTCCAACAGCTTCTACGACATGCACGTCTACCCGACCAGCTCCAGACATGAGAGGTAGGCTCACCACCTTGAAGGATGATTATCTTCCAAACAGCATTAGGCTATGTGTTACTCACCAATATAATAAGAAATCCATGAATGAATCCCATGCTTCTCCTTATGCGGGGCAAAGAGGGATTCCATAATCTACCCTTCGAGGAGTAGACTTTTTTTTTTAGTCTACCATGAAAAGTAATCATACAAGAGTATCTTTCAAAAATGTGTGGTATACCAAAAATCGAAATTTGATCGAGGGAAGCATTGTTTGATTTGATAGGCTAAGCAAGAAAACATGCTTTATGCCTATCAAAAAGACTATTAAGACACATAAACCGGCAACCCTCTTTAGATCTCAAATTTTCAACTATCATGGCTTGCCAACATCCATAGTGTCGGACAAAGATCCTAGAATGACCAGTAATTTCTAGAAGGATCTCTTTGAGAATCTATGAAGTAGATTTAATTTCTCCTTCAGCCTATCATCCACAAACGGATGACCAAAGTGCAATAACAAATCCAACAATTCTTGAATCTACTAAAAAGCTATGTCATGGAAGTAGACCAACATTCTCAATGAGAGAAGTACCTACCTCTTATAGACTATGTGTAGAATGACGTTGTATATACTTCTATGGGGAAAGCCCCTTTTGAGGTTAAAGAGGGAAGATCCAAAAGTCCCTTACTACTTAAAGTATATGGGAAGATCTTCGCTGCTGATGAATATAGCCGAGACTTACAAGAATCTTTTCCAAAGATTTAAAAGATTATATCCATCTAGCAAAGGCAAAAATGGCTGCTGCTAATAAGCACAAAAGAGCCTTAGCCTTTAACAAAAATGATTGGGTCTTGCTAAAGTTTCTCAATGCTCATCTAAGGCATACTACGAGCAAGAATCCTACGAGCCACCAAGAGTATTATGCTTACCTAGAAAAAAGATATTGTGATTCTTTCTTTTAAAGTTCTTAAACCAATTGGCTCATTCATAATGTTAACCATGTGAGCCTACTCAAGCCTTACAAAGGAGATCCACAAAATGAACCAATAATTGAGGACCCGCTAGAGATAGAAGATCAAGAAGAGGTGTTGCAATCCGAATTGATTCTTCAACACAAAGACAAGGTAATAAGAAATGATAATGTTATCCAATGATATCTTGTTAATTTTAAGGATTATCCTTTTAAAGATTCTAGATGAATGCAAGGAACCTAGCTTAAGGATAACATGAACCTTGTCAATGCTTACAATGCTACACTAGAGGAAGCAAATGAGAATGCATTTTAAATGAACAATGTTTTTGTCTTATAAGACTCATTCTCTTTATTTTATTGTGCACAAAATTTAAGAAGTATGCATGCTTAGGATCATGTCTGTGGTGACGACGTCTCCCAAACACCAAATAGAACTTGTCACTCTACTTTGGAAGTATGATATGGACTAAAGAGAAGACATGCTTGCTACAACTAAGTATCTCAAGCACCAAATAGATTAGCCATTCATTCTAGAATGATGTCGTAGGGTAAAAATGGATTCTCTACCCGCTAAGAAACATGGACTAATGATTAGGATTTATCTTCTCTACCTCATAGTCGAGGAAGACTATGATTTTAAGAGAGAGGCAATGTCATACATGTAACATCTAAATTTACCAAATGATTTCTTATATTAAATGTGCTTCTAGACCTATCTCAGCAGGGGACCAAAAGGAGAAATGGTTGCATCTCAATAGGGGTCTAAAAGGAGATGGTCTACCAAAGAGCAATGTGCAGTAAGTGCTTCTAGATTTATCTCAACAAGGGACCAAGAGGAGAGATGGTTACATCTCAATAGGGGTCCAAAAGGAGGTAGTCTATCAAAGAGAAACGTGGATCTAATGGAGCTGAAAAGACCTTAGGGTTAGTTAAAGAACTCCAAAAGTTAGTGTTAAAAAATCCTTTGGCCTTAGACAAGCTAGGGCTAATGTTGAGGTGGGAATCCTACCCAAGCATGAGATGCTAAGATGCTTAAAGTGGTTGTGGGAACCTTGCCAAAAGCTTGAGGTGATTTTAATGCTCAAAGATAAACTCTCAAAAGGCATAAAATGTCTCCATGCTTGATTGACTAAGTGCTTGAAGTATTCAATTCAAACTGAATGACTTAATAATCATAAAAGACACATGTTCAAATGATCCTCCACATGTGGCCCTTATGATGTGCTTAAATCCTATTGGATAGGTTTTAAAGGGGTCCAATGAAAATTTAGATACATAAAACAAAAAATTAAGTTCTTTCTCTCAAAGAGGAAAAAGAGGACATATGTCCAAATGAAATAATTAAATAATATAAGAGAGAGAGAGAGGTAGAGAGAGAGAGAGGTAGACCAAGCATGAGAGGGGGGTATACTCTGCCCCTCCCCCCCCCCACACACACACATCAAATTGGACCTCAAATGGCTTTGAGAGACCCGGACGTATGAGGACTGGTTGAGAGGTAAGATTCTCTTTGAGCTTATCAAAAGCATTTTGTTCTTTAGCAGTCCATGAGTACTTAACTTTTTTTCTTTGTTAAGTCATGCAATGGCCCTAGTATTTCAGAGAATTTTGCTATGAAGTGTCTATAGTATGCAAACATACCAATAAAGCTTCTTAGCTCATGTAGATTCCTTGGATTAGTCCATGCTTTTATTACCTCCAACTTTGATGGATCCATATAGATACCATCTTGAGAGATATGTGACCTAAACATTGAACCTCTTGTAGGAACAATTCACTTTTCTTTTGATTAATGAAAAGCTTATTCTCTCTCACAACTTGACAGATTACCTAGAGGTGTCACTCATACTCCTCAAGAGAATTTGAGTGGCCGGAAGATTTTTGTCCATCATGAGTTTGAATGCAGCTGGAGCATTTGTTAGGCCAAAATTTGTAACTTATCAAATAGATTTTCTAGCCGCATCATGGGAAATAAATTTTGTTTAGTGATCCTATTTAGTGCTCTATAGTTAACACACATGTGATATGTGCCATATTTCTTTTGCACTAAAAATATTGGTGAAAAGAATGGAGAGGAGCTAGGCCTCACCATTCCTTTTTCCACCAATTCATGCACTTGCCTCATGATCTCCTCTTGTTGAGATTGTGAAACTTATTAAGGAGGTTTATTAGGTGGTGAGCTTCCTAGTAGAAGCTCTATTGCATGGTCATCATTCCCTCATTTTGGAGGTAGCTCACTACAGATGTCATCAATGAAAACATCCTGCAATCCATTTAGGAAATTAGACAACTCTAATTCCTCTTGATTTCCTTTATTGCTACTTGTAAAAACATTAGAATCATTTACAGATTCTCTAACAAAAATCATATACGCAAAAACAAAGATTTTCATTGACCTATCGAAAGCAAGTGTATTTACCAGGAATATGGTGTTCCCCAAATCATTAGCATCTATGTTTGTGCTCTTTCCCCTATAGGTGAAGTAGATTCTCCTTTTAAGGAGCTTCATGTTGTCATCCATGCAGTTGAACCATGGTGACCCTAGGATAACATCCTCATGTTGGAGAGGGGAGATAAAAAAGTCTTCTTTGTTGATGTAACTTTGGACATGAAGCCTCGATGTCCCAATCAAGGGAGTGAAGGAGGTTTGCTACCCCTTGAAAGTTGTGTTAGTAGTTACAGTATCTCCCATCTCAAAAACTTGAATGCCCAACTTGGTGGCCAACTCCGTTGATATGAAGTTGTGAGTAGAGCCAAGGTCAAACAAGATGAAGGCATCATGCTCCCTTACTTTCCCCAAGAATAGGAGAGGGATGAGCTTTTGCAATAAGTATCCTCTTTTGGAGCTTCAACCATGGAAGCTCTAGGAGTGTCATTGCGTACATTTATTTTGGGGCAAGAACAATAACCATGTCCTTGCTCCCCACACTTAAATCATTTATGGTCTTTATGAAAGGCCTCTAATTCTTTGAGAGAGAGATTATTTTTACCTTTGTAAGATCCTTTCTCCTTGGCCTTGTTGTTGTTGGTGTTGATGTTGCCTTGGGAAGAGTTTTGAGCATTGCTCTTCCCTTTAGATTCATTTTGATCCTTGTTTTCCATGGGTTTGAAATTTCTTCTCGCTCCTTGTTGGAAATTGATCCTTGAAGCAACCATAGTGTGGTGGATGACTTTGATGATAATGCTAGACCGCTGTGAGTTGACATACTTGGTCATTTCTTCAGGTAATGCCGCACAAAATTGTTGCTTTTGTTTGGCAATGTCTATCCTTTGAAAGACTGTAACTTTGAGATGTAAATCCCAAAACTTGTTTACATATTTGTGGATAGGCTCATTGAAGAGAAGCTTCAAACTTTGTCATTCAGTTAGCACTTTGTCCTAGGCATCGCTTGCAAGGAATTGCTTCATTTTGGAAACTTGTAGATTTTTCCATGTCTTTGGGGCTTCACTACTGCCATGAAGGCTAGCCCACCATTGACGAGCAGATTTCTAAAAGTGCATAGATACATGGTGTGGCTTAGAGGATTTTGTGAAGTCCTCATCTCCAAAAGCCTCATCAAATTGTTGGATGAAGGCCAATACTTTGTGGGTGTGCGATGCATCATAGGTTAGAAAAGAAATACTCTTTCCTCCCTCTTTGAATTTCTTGAGCTTTTGGGATCTTTGCTATGCACGGTAAGTTTTGCGATGTCCTCCCCTCTTGTATTCTTTAGGAGAATAGCCATAGCTTTCATCAAAAGTGGAGGAAGGTGAAGAAGCAGGAGAAGAGGGTAACCTCTTTCTTGCCTTGTTCTTCCTTTGTTTCCTCTCTTCCCTTTTGAAATGACAAGGAGAAGGACTATGTGTTGACCGTTTCCTCTTGGGAGGAGTTGACGATAGTCTAGACCGCCGTCTTCATGGAGCTACATCTTTAAAGGAACTTAGGGATTCGATTCTTTCTCGTTCTTTGGATTCGTCCTCTCTTCTAGGAGAGATTTTTCTTTTGGGAGTCTCATCTCAAGAGGCCTCCTAAGATCTCTCTCTCCTCTTGGAGAGGAAGGGAAATCCCATAAGCACGAAGTTGTGGAGTAACTTTGGCTTGCAAATTAGGGTTGACCATAGCTTGATGCAACCTAGTAACAAGATAATTGATAAACATGGGGGCATCATCATTAGCACCTTCATGTGAAAAATCAAATTTATCAATGTTCATTCTACTTTTTTGGTTATTTTCAACCATGCTAATTTTACTTATGTGTTTACTTAGTGTATTCTTTGGAAATTCAAAACCTTAGTTGCTACTACTCCTCTTAGCCTTTGGATATAAGCACTTAAGTATCTACACCCACCGCTCCAAATGGTTAATTATAGAGAGTAGTCGAGTGGGTCTAACATAGAAAAATTACCAAGGGATAGCTCCTTTTGAACTTCTTATGGCTCAATAATGGTAAAGCCGTAGGCAAGTCTAAAAACACCCCATTATTAATTAAGACCAAATCTCTTGAGGTGTGCACCATAGCACACATAGTGGGCTCAAAAAAACCAATAATAGATCCCAGTCCCACTTACCCTAATATAATCAACAAAATCAACCATTAATAGGCTACTTAGGGACGTCTCTTCTTAGGCAAGAAAAGAGAAACCAAACACTCTGGTACCAATGTAATGGGAGTGGCCTATGAATTTTGATAATAACGGAATTAAGAGAATTAGAGTGAGCATTTTTGTGAGATTACTTTGAGAAAATAGAGGGTGAACTTAATTGATGGTAGCAACATGAACATAGTACTTAATTAACTTGGCATGACCAATACTTTTGCGAGAGAGAGAGAGAGAGAGAGAGAGAGAGAGAGAGAGTATTAGAGAACATGACAATAGTTGAGGGTTGGATTTACTTGGAGCCGGTCCCCCCTACAGAAGGCGTTTGTATTATAGATTCTCCCATCAAGAGAGACTTGGTACAATACAATCTTTGAGCTCCTTGTGACCTTGGTGATGCTATGAAGATGGAAAGATTCATGCATCATGAGAATAACATAAACTTTGCAAAAAAGCATTAACTATCCCAAGCCATGGTCCCAAGGCCTCAAACACCTTTGAAAGTGGAGAGAGCTAGCAGGGAATGAGGTTAGGGAAGAGGAAGAAGAATCTTTCATAGGAGAAAGAAATAGTTTCTCACTTATCATCACTCTTCTTGCTTATCATAGAATAATACCATAATAATGAAGATGAAGAATATGGCGAGCTTAAGCATTGAAGGATGGCTCTTGGTTGGATTTTCATTCCATAGCCAAGAGTGTTGGTGTAGGCTGTCACCTTCTCAGCAATCTTGAAGAAGGAGATGGAGCTCTTGCACTTTGCACTCCACATAATGAGTGTGTGTGTGTGTGTGTGAGAGAGAGAGAGAGAGTACACCCCCCTCTCATGCTTCGGTCACACCTTTCTCTCTCCCTCCCTTTGTCTCTCTCTCTCTCTCTCCTATATTATTTAATTATTTCATTTGGACATGTGTCCTATTTTTCCTCTTTGAGAGAAAGAACTTAATAATTTATTTTTATGTATCTAAATTCTCATTGGACCCCTTTCAAACCTATCCAATATGACTTGAGCACATCCTGAGGGCCACATGTGGAGGATCATTTGAACATGTGTCTTTTATGCTTATTAAGTTATTTGCTTTGAATTAAATACTTCAAGAACTTAGTCAATCAAGCATGTAAACATTTTATGCCTGTTGAGAGTTTATCTTTGAGTTGAACACTTCAAGAACCTTAGTCATTTAAGCATTAAAATCACCTCAAGCTTTTGGCAAGTTTCCCACAACCACTTTAAGAATTTTTGCATCTCATGCTTGGGTAGGATTCCCATCTCAACGTTAGCCCTAGCTTGCCTAAGGTCAATGGACTTTTTAACAATAAATTTTGGAAGTCTTAAATGAAACTAATCCTAAGGTCTTTTAATCTCCATTAGATGCACGTTGCTCTTTGATAGACTACCTCCTTTTGGACCCTTATTGAGACGTAACCATCTCTCCACTTGGTCCCTTGCTGAGGTAAATCTAGAAGCACTTATTGCACATTTTGGTAGACCCCTATTGAGATGCAACCATTTCTCCTTTTGGTCCCCTATTGGGATAGTTCTAGAAGCACATATCTATATCCTAACTCTTGTGCCCCTTTTATCTTTCCATATTAAATGATCAGATTAATATGAGAAAATCATTTGGTAAAGTTAGATATTATATTTTATGACAGGATTCCAAAATTGGATGCCCTACGCATCCATAACTCATTTGGTTTACCTAGCCATGCTCAATGTTCCGACCCCACTAACGTAGCAAAATCAAATTCCTATACCGAGGTTCAGCCCTCATCTTTGTAGCTATGGTATTTGAGGTTTTTTGTCATAGTAGTTTCCATGTGTCTGAGGTATATATGATTATAGACCCAATCTTGGACCATCTTTAGTTGTCCCATGAATCGTCGTCCAAGTATTATGTCATAGTTATTCTTCTCGCCAAAATCCACTATTGCAAAGGTATGCTCAAACTCAATTCCGTAAGAGGTAGCAACTATTTTTTTCTAAGAGCCCTATGGTTCTCTCCATATAACCATCAGCAAGTTGCAACTTCATCCTGGTGGTTCTCAAAGCTGGTTTCCCCATTTATTCCATACATCTGTGATGGCTACACCGGCTCCACTCTCAAGAATTACCATGGTGGTGACACCTTCTAGTTTAATCGGGAGCGTGGTATTGCCATCTTCCCCTTCACAATATTCTCCTACCTTTTTTAAGGGTACTGGTTGCATGTTTAATTAAGGTTTTTCTGATTCTTTGATTCTTTCGTGCATTGATGAATTCAAATCCTTTACCCCAAAACTTTTTGAGACATTTTCCTACTGTAGTCCACATATGAGGTCTTATTCTAAGAAGCTCGTTGAGAGTAATGGTACACATCACCGGAGTCATCCCCTTGCTTGCAGAGATTTTTTGTGATGGTACAACTTTCATATACGACTTTGTTTCATACTCTCCCATATAAGAGGGAAAACTTCTAAGAGATATAGTATCCCAAGATCTCACGGATCCCTTGTCTCCCCAATACAAGTGCATCTCTAGATCTGCTTGAGGTCCTACCTCAAATTCTTCATTAGGAGAAAGAAAGACATCTCCTCCCATTCTAACCCTTTGGATTAATTCATTAGTCTCATTGGTTTTCTTATCTACCTCCAAACATCATTCAAGCCTTATTCCCCTTCATACAATTCCGGTATGATAGGTTGAGACGTTTTATTATGTTTATCACTATCCCACGTTTTTCAACTGATTTTTTCGGTTCCAATTCAGTTTTCGGACTAACAACTGTCCTTTCAAATTTGTTTAATGGAGGGGTTCTCGGTATTGATATTAGAAGTTCTACCCACTTGTCTGGTTTTCTTGCAGCAGCTGGCTCTAATAAGGTTTGGGATGTTTAGATCATCTTTTGACACATTTCCAGTCTTTATTTTTCTAGCTCTGCATAGGGATATGTCACTCATCTTTGTTCTTGCATTTGGTTAATTTTAAGCCTTGATTCATATGCCTTCAAGACTACATCAAGATGCTTGTTTACTTTCTTGAGTAGCATAGATCCCCTTGATCCCGCACTTTTTTATTTTGTTTTCTTCTCAGGCTCTATGTCTATAGGAGTTTCTGGTTTTTGAACAGTTTGTCTTTCAAGTTTTTTCCAATTTATATTTGGCTCATTTTGATTCTTCCTCTAGGGCAGTTTGTTCTCCTTTTTTCTTAACTTTCACACGTGCTTTCCTAGCCTTCCATGTGTTTTGTTGGATTTTTTGTTTAATGCTAGGTTCTTTCAGTATTGGTTCTTTGATTAAAGGTTCCCCTTTCTCATTTTGAGCTTCAACTCGTGTGATAATCTGTATAGGTAATTACTCTTTTGTTTTCTAAACCACTGCTTGAATGGATCGCCTCCAAGATGTTTAAAGTTGTTTTAACCACTTTGTTTGGATTTTTTGGACAATTGGCAATCAAATGATTGATGCCTCAGTCTAGACAATACGCATTGACTGGAACAATTTCCATGTAAGGACAAGCTTTTATGAGGTGGTCGCCTCCACAATTATAGCATGGTCCCAATGGTTGTCATGGAGCTCCTTGAACTCCCCTTTGTTTGTAAGTAGGTCTCAGTCCATTGAAGCCCCCATTGGCTATGATGCAGCATGTGACGCTGTTGGTGGTCCAACATTGCCGATCATGCTCCATGTTTATGGTGCACTCAACTCTTCTCGTGGGTAGTATGCAGGACAAGCCATAGTTCCACTCGGACCTTTGTAATATATAGGTGGTACAGGAACTAAGACTTGTTCCTCCGGTTCTTCCACAATGGGCGTATACCTCACACCTATTTCTATTGCTCCTAGGAGTGGTGGTTGTTGCCCCAAAGCTGGCTATGGTCTTTAAACCCCCACTGGTCCTGAAAAATTCCTCCTCATATATCTAGGCATTGGTGGTATTTGAGGCGGTGCCACTTGTGCTTGGGGAACATACTGTCCTTCTTGCACATAACCCTTATTGTAGTAGCACTCGACAGTCATGTGATTTGTCCATTTTTGTTCGATGGTGCACCACTTTAGTTGCTTAGCCTGCGGCTTAGCAAATGGGCTAATCCTCTTCAGCACCTCCTCTATGAGTCGCTCTTGATTTAACTCTTGTTTGTTTTATTTTGCTAATTTCATGGACTTAGTTCCACTTTGTGGAGATGATGAATCATCATCTCCATCTCTTTGATCTCCTTACTTGTAGATTGCACAATTATCTACTAGGAATAAAGCCTCTTTGGTTAACTCATTTAGAGTAGTTCTTTTCTTCATATGCAAATCCTTTTGAATCTCTACATTTCTCAGTCCCTGGATAAATATCAACATGAGTCTGGATTGAGTAGGTAATTCTTCCAATGGGCAGAATTTTACGTATCGTTTCAATTGTAGGGCTGCCTTCCTGACAGATTCTCCCTATTTCTGCTTGAACTTATGGATTTGAGAGACAGTAGTGTGGGTTATTTCTCTTTGAGAGAATTCCTCCAAAAATTCATCAAATACTTCTTGGATGGTCTCAAAATCTTGTCTTTCAACAGAATCAAACCAAGTGGCAGCGTCTTCCTCCAAAGTGAGTCCAAAACTAGGAAATTATGTATCAAATTCCCTGTCCTCGTCTGCTTGGATCAGTCTCAAGAACGTTTCCACATGTTCTCTAGGGTCTCTTTCCCATAAATATTTCTTGTTAATTCTTCACCTCATTTCTAAACTTGAGAAGGTCTAACACGACTGTGATCTACCATTTGTCAATCTGTTGTCAAATAGTTGTTCCATCCTGTATCTTCTATAGGGCCTTTCAATAGGTGGTTCCACTGCAAATCTTCTTTCCTTCTTGATTCTCTCCATATAGGGGAATCGTGCTGTTGTCGGTACCGTTGTTGGTCCCTTTCTTTCTTTGGGATAAGAGTAAGAAAAAGTGGGCATTGGTGAGATTTAGGGGTCACATATGATCTGTTTGTAATAGGGACTTCTCCTCTATAGAACTCATGCTCCCTTATTACTGTGTGGCCCAACCAAGATTGCAATGTATCAGAATTTGGGTTGAGATATAAAGGAAAAAGTGGCGTTTCAACCACTCTAGCTTGTCAAGATGGAAATTTGGGCGTATCCTCTACCTCCTCAAAGGGATTTTTAGATTTGCTAGGGATAGGTTCTAGTTGGTAAATTCCACATGTGTCATGGTTTGGCAAGCTTGGACTCCTGATCGATAGCTTTTGATAGCATTTTGTGGCTCAAAAATCAGTGCACGGAGCACCGACTGCATGGGAAGCATGCATGAAAGATCTCTTGAGTTATTGATTGTAAAAGCAAACTTGGGTGGCTGGAATTGGAAAAGGAGGCTTGAAAGAGTATAGGCTTCAAAAGTTATTTTTTCCAAAACTCACAACTCTATGGTTGAATAGGAGCTCTAACTCGCTTCCAGCTCCCAGTACACTTACCAGATAACATAGGCGCGGCTCAAAGCCCAAAGCTTCCATGATGGCTTCTATATATGTCCATGTTATTCTGTGATAAGCATTATCCAGGTCGAGCTGTAACAGTACACACTCTTGCTTTGTGAGAGTTGCGTACTCGATGCCCACCACTACTGCCAAGATGTAAGATGTTATCGTAAATGGACCTTCCTTTGATGAAGTCATGCTGATGGGGAGAGATGATCTTGTTTAGTAAGGGGGACTAGTCTGAGGGCTACACCTTTAGCAATGATTTTGTAGGCCACCAACATCATTGTTGTAGGGCGCCATTGTTTTAGTTGAGAACAATAGATCTTTTTGGGGATGGGTTTGATACGACCTCTCTTTACACTTATCTCCAACGACCCTTCCAAAATGGCTTTATTGGCCAACCTTGTGATTGGGACATTGAGATCGTCCCAAATTTTTGTATAGAATTCCACCGTCATCCCATCCCAACCAAGGGATTTTTCCTTGCCAAGGTCTTGCAATGCTAGTGAACATTCGTCTTCGGAAAATGCCCTTTCCAAGAAATTAGCTTCTGAGTGGGGAATATTCTTCGTGACACTCTGCAGTAAGGACCCTCTGGCTTCTTCCACTTCTTGGGATTTCGTCTCTGTCCGTCCAATGATCTGACTATGATAGCTCATCATCAGACCAGCCATCTCATCCTGGTTATGAATTGTTGTCCCTTTCTCATCATCAAGCGAGCGGACATGGCCTTGGATCTTCTTGGTTTTTAAAGCCCTAAACAAATGTGCTCGATTAGAAGCTTTAGGTTGAAGGGCAGTCTCCCTGGAGAGAATACTTTTCTTTATGATATCTTCTAATTGCTCATCAGCAAGCATATATTTGGCTTCGAGCAATTGTTTGTGATCATCCTCATTATCAAGCCCCTTGGTTTCTTTGGAGGTAAGCAATTGTAGCTCCGCTGTAAGATGTAGAAGGTGTAGCTCCGTAACTTTCTTGATTCTAGGGCCCGAGGTTTTGATTGCTTTCTGGATGGTCCGAGCCAAGAGGTCCCATGCATTGTGTTTGTTGAGTTTAGCATAGTTTTTGAGCTTACCTAGTGCTTTCTTGGTTAGATTCCTAAAAAGAGGGTCTTTGAATAGATGTGCCCCTGTTACTAATAGTTTTTTCCCACCTCTTGGGGTCTGCTCCTCACTTGTATTCTTCTTAAAATGTATGTGCAAAGGTATGTGATCCAAAAGGCTTTTTTTTTTGGACTACCTTCATCTCCATCAACGACGGTATCCAATCAGCTTGGTGTGAGCAATAGAATCTGTCCAAGCTAGAGGCAGTGCAGGCATACTGGAAGCTTGTGTAGGTGAACCCAGGCATGCTGTTCCATGGGCAAATTTCCCATAAGTGAATCATCGCCCTTTTTTTTCACAAACTTTTCCATTTAGACCTTTCCAATCCAGTCAGCATACTGGAGGATCCTATTCTATCCCTGCTTTTTTCTACCATATTGAAGTCGCCAACCAACAGCCACTCACCTTTAATAGGAGTATCTCTATGATGCATCCATAGTTTAGCTCTATCTTTTGCATTGCAAGGGCCGTACACATTCACAATGGTGAAGGGATGCCCTTTCATCTGATTCTAATCCCTAGTATTTGCAAGATTGGTGGTTTAGAATCAACTTTGGCTCCAATTCTCTGTCCACAATGCTGAGGACGCCACTGAAACCGTTACATCCTTCTCCATAGAATATTAGTTTCTTTCCTAGCGCCTACTTTCTCTTTGTATGGGCATCTAAGTGGTGTTTCTGTATAGCCCAGTAGTTGACTGACTTCTCCTTTTTTATTTCCTCCCAGAATAGGGTACTCTTCTTACCGTTTCAAACCCTTTACATTCCAAGATTGGATAGTGAGAGACTCCATCATTAATGAAGGATTCATTGGGAAAGAAGAAAAAATTCTTCACCGTCTAATCATTCCCCCCCCCTCTCCTTGGTGTTAGGAGAATCCGAGGGTTCGAGGTCTGGGGATTTCTTTTCCTGTAGTGCTGCAAATGGATTGTGCAGTGGGACAGTGAACCCCCCTCCTTTCAATGGGGTGGAGGACGGACAAGAACCTTTCACCTCAAGTGTTCTCACAACTTGAATTACTTTGGAGTCTCTTGCCATTGCCTTCACCCTTTTGGCTCTTTTCAGACCAGGGACTTGAACAGCCGTCCCCGTTGTCATTGTCATAAATTTCGGGGTAGCAGCGGGAATACTAATCTTATTATTATTGCATGCACCTTCAATTTTTTTTTTTATGGGAATCGATTCCTCCACAGTCTTTTCTTGCATTTTTACATCCATCATACCTTCTTTATCCTTCTCTACATTTGCTCCTTCGTTACTACCTCCTTGCTTCTGCAACCCTTCCATCTGGGTTTCCATTTCACTGGCGGCCTGTGTTTTTGGAGCTGCACTACCATTAGACTTCAAGGGGCAATACTTGGCGAAGTGTCCAAAGTTTTTGCATTCAAAACATGCTCCAAAGTATGTCCCAAAGTTGAGCGGAATAGTAACAAGCCTAACTCCGACATTGATTACCATGCTCTTAGGTGGCATTTTAGACACATCCCAGCCTATAAAAACCCTGTTTGAGGTTCTTCCAAACCCTCTCTTGCTAGGTATAAATAAGGGAGTACCCAATGCCCAGTTGACTAGCGAGCATCCTCAGATTATCCCACAGCCAGCTAGGCAGTCCCACAACATGGATGACATCTTCTGTCGAGGCATGGGCACTACTTTCTCGAACTTTGCATATGCCCATAGGAGCAACATCCATGGCATCCATCGTCTTCTACCTACACCCTCCAAGCTTGGGGATGGCCTGCCTTGTGATAAACCAGAAATCCCTTGGTTCAACAAAGCATCCTCACCTTGAAGGTACTCTTGGTGTTGTTTTCTCCAATTTTAGTGAGCTTTGATGAGTGTTTGTAGGTGGATAAAAAATTTGGGTGACCTCATAAGCTTATTCTGCTCAAATTTCTGATCCGAGCTCATTTTGGCCTCTGTTTCCTTTATAGCTAGAGGTCTTCACAGGCAATTTTCTCATTTTGTGCAAAATTTATGTCAGTACTATTTTCTCCATAGCAGGTGCCTAGCAATCTTCTACTATTTGTGCTATATAGCATGTATTGTTCTCGCTTCATTTATCCTCTTTTCAGGAATTTTTCACATCAGATGATTCAACATTTACCATGGCTGACAACAATACAGATCTGTTCAAGATGTTTACTGTTGAGGAAAGACTGGATGGAGACAATTACCCTATGTGAGCTTACATGATGCAACATGTTCTTGTGTCAAAGGGTGTCTGGAATATTGTGTAGGGCATTGGTGTACGTCTTGGTTACATGAGGATGTTGCAGGTCTTGCTGAAAGGATTTCTGTTGTTAGAGTTGTTTTGCCTATGGCAGAACAAGCTCGTTGGGATGTAAAGGATGTGTAGGCTCATGTGTTGATTGCATTGTTTGTAAAGTGCACCATTACTCCTCACATTCGTTCAGTGAAATTTGCAAAACAAGCTTGGGATATTCTGGTTGGTCTTTATGCATGCCGCAATGAGGCAAAAATTGTGCAGCATGCAGTTGAACAAGCTTTTATTGCTTCTCAAAGAAAGGGTGGTAACAACAATGCATCCACTTCTTATGGTTCTGCTCCAAGTGACAAAACTTTTGTTCCTAATGCTTCTTCTGGCAGCAATTCGTCTGGAAATTCTGGTGATAAGGGCAAAAAGTAGATGCGTTGCCATTATTGTAAAGCTAATGATCACTTGATCAAGCAGTGTCCTAAGTTTAATTCCAAAGAGGCTAAAAAGAAAGAGGGTGGTTCCACTGCAAATGATGGTTCCACTACAAATGCAGCAATTGTTGAGTCTTCTATGAAAGGAAACTATGATGCTAATGTTTATGTAAAATGGGCTTTTAGTGCAGAGTGCACTTACAATCCTGCTGTCCATGATGTATGCATGTCAGTTGCTGCAGATTCACATGTGTGGTATTTTGACAATGGTGCTACAAAGCACATTACCTCACATCATGAATTGCTGACCTCTCTCGGGTCTGTCCCTCATGGGAATTCAGTCACTTGTGCCAACAATGCCTCTTATTCTATTCACGGAGTTGGGAAGATAGTGCTTATTTCTGCAAATGGTAGTTATTTCACACTTGTTGATGCTCTTTATGTACTTGGGATCAAGAAGAATCTTCTGTGTATATCTGCACTTTCTAGACTTGGACTTGTAGTCATATTTATGGATGACAAATGTACAGCTCATGATCTCAGTCTTGGTGATAAAATTGTTGCATCTGGCCTTTTGTGTCGTGGGCTGTATAAGCTCACTTTGTATGAAAAATGTGGAATGTTTTTTGTAAATGCAGTTGCAAATTCAAGGGCTATTTCAGATGCAAAACCATGGCATGCACGTTTTGTGCATTTGACTTTTTCTAGCTTGCTACGTTTGCAGAAATCTGATATGGTTGCTTCTTTGCCATCTCTTGAAGCACCTATCAAACATGTTTGTGAAGGCTGTATTTTGGTAAAATGCAGCGTTCTAAGTTTCCAAAGGATAGTCTAGTTAGGGCCACACGCAGGTTGCAACTTGTGCATAGTGATATTTATGGGCCCATGGAAACTCCGTCCTTGGGAAATTACCTGTACTTCATGACTTTCATATATGATTACTCCAAGCATGCATGGGTATTTTTGCTTAAAGCGAAGTCCGAAGTTTTTATGTGCTTCAAACAATTTTTGGGCATGGCTGAAAATGTATCAAGATGTACTATGGGCACCCTCTGTTCTAATTGAGATATGTCTCATGAATTTAATGCATTTTTGGCTAGTTGTGGGATAAAACACGAATGTAGAGTTCCTTATACGCCTCAACAAAATGGTATAGCTGAGAGGAAAAACAGGTCACTTATGGAAATGGCATGATGTATGATCAAAAGTCAAGTTTGCCACATTCTTTTTGGCTTGAGACCATCATGTGTGCCACTTATATACTGAACAGGTGTCCTATGAAAACTTTGCATTCTATTACTCCATATATAGCATGGCATGATAGAACGCCTTCTATTGAGCACATACGTTGATAGACCACTTTTGGCGTCTACAAAGTAGTGTTTATATGCATGGTCATATGTACAAAAAGATGTAAATACATGCATTTGGGAGCTTTGCAAAGTGGTTTCAAGCTCTAAAAAAGATGTAACGTGTACACATTGTGCATAGGCACGTTCGTGTGTTAGCAGTCGGACACATATACATGCCCGGATAGGGTATGGGGGCCTTGAATATAGTTCTATGTGGTTTATTTTGGCTCTAGAGAATGTTTTTGACCTTTCTAGAATGTAAATAATGCAAGCAACAAGTATGGGTACTCTCATCCCGCTCGAGAAGTTTGGGACATGTAGTAACTATCTATTTACGGTGCGTGATCTGCACTGATGCGTGCACCGCCCTAGAAGTGGTAAAAAATAGAATGTGGGGATGTGGAAATGTTTTTTGAGTATCGAGTATCAAGAGTATAAAATTTGGTGAATTTTGGAGTGCGTTTGGGGTTTTTCTCGCGAAAAATGCCAGCCGGGGTCAAAAAAGGTCAAGAAATGACCAAAAATGGTGTGAAAAGGCTTCAATTTTCCAATCAGTAATGGTGCCGTGAGTGCTTGAGCTGAAGGAGAATTTTGGAATCCAAATCTTGGCACTTTCACCTCTCTGTTCGGGGAAGGAATCAGGGTTCCTACAGGTGGTCTAGTGTAGTCCCGTCGCATTCGTGTCTTGTTTCAGAGTGTATGGAGGAGAGAATGAGAGCTTTCTCTCTTCAAATTTCCACTTGGGAGATTCTATGGAAGGTTTGAGGTTTCCATGGATATTTGTGTGCAAGGAATTGAGGGAAGAAGGTGTGGCTTTCTGCAAGATTATGTGACCCTGTGTTGGTGCCATTAGGGTTAGCGCTACTCCAAAGAGTCCAACAGAGTGGAGTTTGGTGAAGGCTTTGCAATGGTTTGTGAGAGGCATTTTGTGGATGGAATTTTGGAGTTTTGATGGTTTTTCTTGTATATTTTGGTCACCATCAAGTGTGATTTCAAGTGTTGATTGACTCGACTCACCTTGTAGTGTCTGCAGGCAGGCAAGGGCTTGTAGGTCGAGGTGTTTGGAGTTTGACTTGAGCTTGTGGATAGTGTTTTTATTGATCTCTTGAGTGGTGGTGTGTGTGGATTGGAAGTCAATTAAATTTCTTGTGTGGTATTGAGTTTTCTGGGTGTGTGAGTGTACTCACGGCATCTTTTGCTCCATCATCCTTAGGCGATCCTGTTGGGGAGCGAAAATTTTCCGGTTGTGCACCCAAGTGAAGTGGTTTTACTGTGAAGTTTGAGCTTCTTTGAAGAAAAGTAGTGGTTTGGTTGAGGTGCAAGACTTCAAATTTTGTGGGGTTACTCATGCAAGAGAGAAGCGACTCTGAAGAGATGGCTTATAGTCGGCCAGTGTTCACAGGGAAGGAGGATGTGAAGGATTGGATTGCGTACTTCGAGTGGCATACGCTTGGTATGCACATTGTGAATGACGAAGCAAAGCTTCATGTATTTCCTCTTGCGCTCAAAGGAGAATCTCTATAGTGGTTTGAAGGTTTAAAGGAAGACAAAAAGCAAACATGGGAGCAGGTGAAGCTGGCAATTTTTGACAGGTTTGGGAAGAAACTAACCGCAACAGAAGTGACGACAAAATTGAGAGGTTTGCAGCAAGATGTTCATGCTAACTTTAAAGAGTTTTTGCAACAATTGAAAGGACTTTGGATTCAATTAGACGTGGCATCCCAAGTACCTCCAGTGGATTTTTTTAAAGTGCGTTCGTTTATGGATTGTCTCCATCCAAGTGTAAGGGAGAAGGTTGATCAAGATGAGCCTGCTACATTTGAAAGAGCTGTGGAAATTGCCGAGGCCAAGAGCAAGAAGATCAAGAGAAGGTGGGAGCAAGGCATGACACACGCTAAGCTAGTTGTGGTGCAACCAATGGTCCCTGTGGCAACAGATGATAGAGTGGAGCGAGTGGTTCAAGGTCCAAATCCCGTTACGGTCCGGGTTTTGCATGATCTTGCCAGTCAGTTTCAAGAATTAAGAACTAACATAATGAATAGGAACCAAAGAGACGAGCGGCCAACCGGGAGAGGTATGGGATGAAGGCTACAAGGTAGATGCTACAATTGTGATGAAGAGGGTCACTTCACCCTTGATTGTCTTGAACCACCAAGAGAGAGGAGGGATGTACCCCTTATATGGACGTGGTCAAGGGAGAATAGAAGAAAATCATCACAAGTAGGCACTAGAAGCACCACCACCACAACAAAAACCTCAACCATTGCCTGAAAATGGAGAAGGTAGAGCTATTAACATCATTACCCTTGAGCATCAAGATATGGATGTTTTGTCCAATAAGAGAGCTAGGCATGATAGAGAGAAAGAGACTGAAGAAGAGAGGGAAACAAGAGTAAGTAAAGGAAAGGAAAGGCTGAGGTAGAAGACAAACCAGAAAGTAGCAAGAGATGGCGAAGAAGGAAAATTGGTCCAAAGGACTACCTCCTTGGCCAAGCTGTGGAAGAATATGATATTGTCAACGACATACGAAATCAAAAGGCAAATATATCTTTTGGTCAGTTGGTGTCTTTGAATGCTAAATTGAGGAGGCAGTGGACCAAGTGTGTGAGTACGCGGCTTCTTTCCATGAAGGAAAAGCATCAAAGCATGGTGTCATCCTTAAGGGTTGGTCACCCAGTGGATATGGTGCCAATAGGTGAAGCTATGCTGGGAAACAAGACGGAAGTGCAAGCATATGTGGATGGTGGTGCCCAGGTGTGTGTCATGACCGAGGCTATCATGAAGGAAGCACGCGTTAAGATGTCAGTGAATGCTTCGATCCGTATGAGGATGCCCAACCACAAAAAGGCAAGGTGTCTTGGAATAGCTGAAGATGTGAAGATAAAAGTTTTGGGGATTGAGTACTGGGTTGATTGCTACGTGATGAAAGTGGGTGAGAATGCTTATCCAATCATTTTAGGGAGGCCATGGCTTATAACCCTTGGTGCTAAGCAGAATTGGAGCACAGGCTTGATCACCATCCCCGACAAAGTGAAAGGAAGTACCATTGTCTACAACATGAAGACACACGAGAGCCGTACACAGCCCCTAGTGGAGATGCAAGATACGAATTCAACAGAAACTATATCATACGATAGTGATGCTTTGTCTACATCATCAGAAGAAAGTGTAGAGGAAGGCTTGATGCAATTATGTCCTGATCTTTTTGGGATAAGTGTTGAAAAGGAAGCATTGGTGCATGATGTGAAGGTCAAGGAGGAGGAGAAGGATAGTCCAAAAGCAATTGTAGAGCCTACCAAAGTGAACGCAAGGAGCATGCTAGGAGAGGACTTGACAGAGAAAGAAAAAAAGGAGTATGAAGACATGTTCATAGAGTTTCCAAATCTATTTTCCACTAAATATACAGAGTTGCAAGGAACTAAAGGAGTCGATCATAGAATCAATTTGAAAGCAGGTGCCAAGCCAAAGGTTCAAAATATTAGGAGGTTGAGGGTCATTCATGAGAAGGAACTTCATGAAGAGGTGACAAAGCTTTTGGAAGCAGGCTTCATCTTTCGAGTAGAGGAATCCGAATGGGTCTCTCCAGTTGTTATTGTGCTCAAGAAGAACGGAAGATTTAGGATATGTGTTGATTTCAAACCTTTGAATGCTGCCACAAAAAGAATTCATTATCCACTACTCTTCCTAGATGAAATCCTCAATCAAGTTGCACGTCATGAACGTTACTCAATCAAGGATGGATTTTTTGGCTACTTTCAAATCTTGATAGCGATTGAAGATCAATTGAAGATGACCTTCATTATTCCTTAGGGTTGTTTTGCCTACAAAAGAATGCCTTCTGGGTTGGTTAATTCATATGCTACCTTCCAAGGATGGATGAATAGAGTGTTTGGTCCCTACTTGGGTAAGTTCATTAGCGTTTTCATGGATGACATTGGGTGTTATAGCTCAAGGGTCACACATTTGGAGAAGCTGAGGTTGAGTTTTGAAAGGCTTCAAAAAGAGGGTGGAAAACTCAACCCAAAGAAGTGTAAGTTTGCTCATGCCAGAGTCCATTTTCTAGGACATGTGGTTTCCTAAAATGGAACAGAAGCTGACCTAGAGAAAGTTAAGGCTTTATTGCTTATGGACCCGTCCAGCAACACAAAGGATTTGGCATCATTTGTGCATAAGCTCAGGTACTTGTCACGTTTTTTTTGGATGCTATGTCAGTATGTGTATCCTCTCCAGAAATTGAGTCAAAGAGTTCAAGGGTTTGAGTGGAATGAATACATGCAACAGGCTTTTGATGGTACCAAGGAGGTATTGTGTGCTTTACCAACAATGAGTCCTCCTGACTTGCAGTCAATTTTCTATGTATCTATTAGTGTGGGGTCAGTAGCTTTTGTGTCGGTTCTCTTATAAAAGCAGTGAAGGAACTTCAAGTCGGTCTATTTTGAGAGCAAGATGAAGAATGTAAGCGAATTCTCCTACACGGAAATGGAACAATGGGTATTCACCTTGGTTCTTTCTTGTCGAAGGTTCAAAACCTATTTGTTGCCCCAAAAGTTCTATGTGCTCACCACATCAAATCTTTTGCCTGATGTAGTACAACATTTGAAGCCTAGCAAGCGCATCTTAAAGTGGACTTTGGAGCTTCAAGAGTATGAGTTTGAGTTTAAAGTGGATCATTCTGTTAAAGCTAACTTGGTGGACATAGTGGTGCATAAGGGGGGGGATCTTCCATCTTACCCAAGGGTTGACAAGGATGATCATGAAGAGGAAGTAGATATTACAGATGCGTATACAATGATGTTTGATGGTGCATACAGGAAAGTTCTTCAAAAGGCAAGTGGTTGGGTAGTCATTAAGAACCCAAAAGGCGATGTAATCTTTTCTAGAGCTTACGATCTTGATGAAGCTGAAAGTAACAATGAGGCCGAGTATCTCACGCTTTTCCTTGGGTTGAAGCAGTGTGTTGAGTTTGGATTGAAGAGGGTCATTGCAAAAGGGGATGCATTGCTAGTCATGGATCAGTTGCTTGGTTTGTGGAATGTTAAGAAAGACAATTTGAAGAAGTGGTTCTATGGCATCAAGAAGCTTTTGCATGAGTTTGAGAAGATAAATTTTAAGCATGTTCCTCGTGAGCAGAATAAAGAAGCTGATGAGTTGGCTAGGGACAAGTTAGATGCCTTGGTAGCTCCTTTAAAGGTCAAGGAAGCCTTGTATGCAGTAAGGGAATCATTGCAAGATGTAGAAGTATTTTTTGGTAAAGGGAAATGTCCAGAGGGCATGTCAAAGGTTCAACGTAAGAGAATAGTTGCAAAAGCAAGAAACTACACATTGGTAGGTGAGGATCTCATGCTTTATGGCAAGGATAGCATTTTGAGAAAAGTGCCGTACAAAGAAGAGATAAGCTTGATTTTGGAGCACTGCCATGAAGAAACACGCCATCACGGCAAGGATCAGGTTGTCTTTTGTGTTTTGAGAGCAGGTTACTATTGGCCCTCTATGATGAGAGATGCTTATTTTTGGTGCAAGTCATGCCGTGAATGCCAAGTGTTTGCAGATCAAAAGCTTTTGGCTCAGCCTCAAAAAGCGATAATGTCTTTTGATGCATTTGCAAAATGGGGAGTAGATGTTGTAGGTCCAATGCCAAGAACCAACAATGGAAAAAGGTATATCCTTGTGGCTGTGGACTATTTGACAAAATGGGTGGAGGCAAGAGCAGTAAAAGATGTAACAATAGGAAGAGCGGCCTCTTTTTTGTATGAACAGGTGTGTTGCAGGTTTGGATCTCCTATGGTTATCATTTTTTATCGTGGACCAGGGTTTAGGGGAAAACTTGATGCTGCTCTCATGGAGAAATTGAAAATTCAGCATAAGCATTCTTCTCCTTACTACCCACAATGCAATGGATTGGTTGAGAACTACAATGGTCAAATTGTGAAGATTCTATCAAAGTATGCTAGAGGGCATGCTAAAGAGTGGGACTTGTACTTGGAAAAGTGTTTGTGGGCTTATAGTCATGCGTATAGAGTGTCAACACAGTTTACACCATATGAGCTTGTTTATGGGAATGAAGCTCTTATGCCCATACAAGTACAGTTGGATGCCTTGAATGCATGTTTCATGGTCCATCATTTGTCCATACATGCCTCTGGTTGGGACCAGAGTCACACAAAATATTTGAGAATGTTTATAATACTCTCTAGAAAGAACATCCATCATGCATGTAGCATTACTCCACATATAGTGATCTGCTCAATCACGTGAACCAAGAGGTGGATTTGGCTACAAAAAAGGGATCGAGGAAATGCATCCTCAATGGCACACATGGTTTCCATGACAAGTACTTGAGCCACAGGGATGGCATCTATGTCAATTTCTTTGGAGCTTAGAAATCTACAAGATAACACACAAGAGTGCATTAAGTGGTCGTTGAGGATATTATGTACACATAAAAGTTTAGTTAAGTGGAAATGTGATGTACCTTACTTAGTCTTTAAGTTTAAGAATAGATTCCCTCACTATCTTGTCCCTGCATATGCACATACTCACTGGAAAAATGAACTAAAATGTGAATAGAGTAAAACAAAATACGAGAGAAAGTCATACATACAAATCAATATATAACCAAAATGAGGAAGAGGATAAAAAAGAGAGAAATAATTACCTGTAACATCTTGTGCCAATCATGGACGAACTTATACAATTGAATGCTTCCACGTTTTAGTGCTTTTGTGAAAGCTCCCTTTAGTGACTGAAGGGGATCGGGGAGCACCACAGACGGAGAGTGAGAGAGAGAGAGAAGGAGACACACACACGATGTGGGTGGGGAGACTCCAAAGAGTGAGCATCCCCCTATACACTTATGCTATGTATAAGGTATACAAGTCAGTGGGCGCCCAGACTCTGGGCGGTCGGGCAAGGCACAGACGCCTATACCCCAACAACCTCCCACTTAAAGGCGACTGTGCCTTTAAGCAAGAGAACCTAGTCTAAAGACTACAAAAGGCGAGAGAAAACCGCACTCAACCGATGCCCACTAGCTGGCTGTGATCGTGTGTATCCGGCTGTCCTGCTCTCGTGTAAGTACATACACCACCAGATGTACCGCACACGTACTGCAAGTATGTATGAAATACCTGCATATCTCCCTTGTGCACTATGCCATCATCAGTCAACAAACGACTGACAACCCCAACTGCAAATGCTCCCACTGCAGTTGCGATATCCGGTCTCAAGATCAGCATCTCATACATGAGACCACCGAATGCCGATGCAATGCTAGCGGGCCCTGCTAGCTCTACGGAGCATGCATCAACATATATATCCCTGGCAATGGGCATCTCTGACTGACAAGGCGTGTCAGCCACATGCATCTCCTGACTGTCCGCAAAAGACGCATCAACCTGTCGTGCAACCTCAGAGCAAACTAGCTGCTCTAGGTGTCTGCCAGAAGACATATCCTGCACAACTATATCCCCATGCTCACTGTCGAGCATAGAAAGGAATGATTGCATAATCGCTGACGTCTCAGCCTCCTCTGCAATCATCCACTGCAAACATGACCACTCAACTTGCTGTGAATCACTAGAGCTCTCATGCTCTAACTCCGTATGCATAGACTCTTGCACAACGTCCTCCTGTCGTGACTCACTAGAGCAAGACCTCTCTACTTGTCTATCCTGCATAGAAGTATCTTGCACAACTGACTCTTTGCTTTGCTCAGTCACTAGAAAAGCATGCATGTCTGACTCTGTCACCTCTTTGTGTGACTACTCAAGTCGTGCCCCAACTGTGTGCACAACGAGCTCACTACTCTACACTCCATGCAAAGCATCCTGCAACCCACAAGCAAAAGAGACTCGCCTGCTCTTTCGCTCTCTACCTGGCTGCATGATCACAGAGACAACACCGTCTCTCCCGTGATCCACATGCAATGGGTAACCTGTACCACTCCTGGCACCTCTCGCAATCACTAGCGAACCCAAATGCATCACAAAATCTCGCTCTCGTAGTGAAATCTGACATCCACAATATCTAAGCTGACCAATCGAGATCAAACTCGCTGTCAAATCTGGTACATAGCGCACATGTCGTAACAAGTAAGATGCACCACTCGGTAATGACAGTCTCACATCTCCTGCACTTGCTATCGCATGCACCGATCACTACATACATCTCTGAGACTGCCATGTCTCCTACGATGTCGCATACGACAAAAACAACGCCTTCTAACGTATCCAGAATGACCACAATACCAACATATCACCTGTCGGCATACTCGTGAATGTACATGTCTCACACGAGTCCTTCATGACTCAGATCTATCATACATATCATGTAATCTACGCCAAAGTTCTCTCGAAGTAGCCTCATACATAACAAGAGCATATACAGATTCCACAAGGTGCAAAGAGAGCGTAGATAGTGCCATCTCCTCTAGCTCCTGCCACTGATCGTCAGACATGTTTGAAGGTCTACCTACATCACCACTCAATGGTCGATGCAACCCTCGTTGTGTCAATGCATCAAGCATACACTCTCTCCATGCCGCAAAGTCTGACCCATCAAACACGCGCATCTGTGAGAGGTCACAATCTGATCGATCACCTGTCTCTGCCATGAGCACAATGTAGCAAACTAGAAAGCAAAACCACCTCGCCAACAACACCTGGAAATTGTCTACAAATATGGCCAGAAACACAATGTAAAGCCTGTGAGACACTCCAAAATAGAGCTCCTGCAATGTCAATACAAGCCTCGCATGCTCTAGTATCACACTGCAATCTGTGAGCTAATCACCAAGCCCACACTATGCGGTATCGATGCATACACACGCACAAATCTCCCACCTACAGAGAACACCGCACGCAAATGCTGAGTGCAACCTGCAATCTCTACCTAGATCGCATAAATGATACGCATAAAACTCCTGGGAAAATTTCGCCAGAGTTTCGACGCACAATGGCTATCAACACAAAATAACCATTGTCCTGCAAGCTCAATACAATGAGCAATCAATGCGCATCAAACTACACTCAACATACATGCATAAGCTCTGCAAAACTATGGCAAACAATGCTTGAGATCACAAGACTCTCCCACCCGATAGCAAACCATTGTCTCAAGCAAAGAAAGATACACAACTCCTCACTCTTGCGAGAGTGGATACAAAAAAACACAAAACTGTGTACAAACTGACAAAACCTGTCAAAGTGAGAGTAAACACTCGATCACAAACTATGGCGAGAATCTGGGAAAAATCTGACAGAATTTCCCCTCAAAACTGAGCAAAAAACTCAAGTACAATCTCTACCATAAACCATAACACTACTCAATGCCAATGAGTAGAAATGCCAAAATGGCTCTACATTTTCACATACAATGGCAATTCGCACTCAACGTACATCAACGGAGTGACTGCGCATAAGCAAACGCCAAAAGATTTGCAATCCGGAAACTTGATCAATGCAAAAACAATGCTCTCAAGAGAACTTACCGGCACTTGAAAGTGCTCGCCAAAATGCATATATAATGGGCATCAACCATGTGCCATAACCATATGCAAACCATCTGCAAAGACCATGAATCCAAGCACAAAATCATTGCCAAAGTATCCAGTGAAAACCAGTGAAAGAAGCTCCACCTGTGTGCTCCAAAAAATTGCGTCTCTCAAGAGATCGCTTCGGTGGTGTGTAAACGCCTCCGTACTTCGTTGCCCAAGTCTACAAAAAACCCTCAAACCACAAGCTTAACACAAGCTGCAATTGCATCTTCAGCTCAGAATTTATGCACTCAACTTCAAGCATCTCCCGTACTTCCAAAAGTGCATCAAACTCGCACACAATGCGACAACAGAAAATCTGGAATTTCTGTATACTGTCAATCTGAGCTGAATATCAGCAAAACGGTGAGGAATTTGCAAAAAGTTTCTTTTGCAAAGTTGTAGACCACGTCGAAACGGATGGGCATGGTGGACAGAATTCTCAGATCTGCATTCTACAAGGAGAAAAACGAATCTAGAAACTGTGCTGCTGCGCACACAATTTTAGGGCAGCACCTTCACTTACACACAATCTTCCACACTCCTTTCTGAGCTTCCACAAGAGCATACATCACTCTCAACTGAGCTCACAAGCTCCCATTGCATTCTCACAAAGCTTCCAAGATTTCTTAATCTCTCCACTGTCGAGAGAAAGCGAGCTATCGCCTCGAAGCTCTCAAAGCCGTCGTGCTCTCTGCTATTACCATAGCTCTGATACCAATTGAAGGGGATCGGGGAGCACCACAGACGGAGAGTGAGAGAGAGAGAGAGAAGGAGACACACATACAATGTGGGTGGGGACACTCCAAAGAGTGAGCAACCCCCTATACACTTATGCTATATATAAGGTATACAAGTCAGTGGGCGCCCAGACTCTGGGCAGCCGCACAAGGCACAGACGCCTATACCCCAACAGTGACCACAGGTACCCCGTTTGTGTGTGAATAGATGCAATGAAACCCTTCACTTGATCTAGATCATATTTGGTTAGCATCCATGGTGCCTTAGGAAGCACAATCTACCCATTGGGGGCTCGACGTGGAGTGGGTAGGCGGGGAGACATTTTAAGACCCACCTCGCCCACAATGGGTCTTTTTTGCCAATAATGTGGTCCCATAGGGTGTGAGCTACATTTTTGAATATATGCATGGGATCCAAGAGGTGTTGTATTTTAAAGTCCTTCCAGTATGGAAGACTTAAAAATATGGAATACCTTGACATACCTTTTGGTGGAGTAATTCAATAGCTCTTGTTTTTGCCTTTTGGCCTTGCATGAGAGAGCATCACCACCAAACACAGACCAATGGGGGGCATCCTCAAGCGAGGGGGTTTGCGCTCTCATCTACTTGAGCACTTTCTTGAGGATGCCAAAGCCCTTCATTCTACACATGCTCCAAAGCAATGTGCTTTAAGCAAGAGATTGCCCGTTTTCACTTGGCGCAAGGACAAGGGAGTTTGTCCTCAAGCCGTTAGTCACGTTCGCTTGAGACCATTTATAGGGCCACGATCATGCCAATCATCCTACACACACATGAAGATGTGTTAAGATAAATTTGAAAAAATACAATAAATTAAAAACTAAAGAACTACTTAAAAAAGGCCTATGATAGGAAATTGATTTTTTTTTAAATCTCTAACATGTGATCTAAAGTTAGAATAGTTACTAGAGTAGAGGGATTGATTTCTCAATAGTGAGTGGTATAAAAGTAGCCAAAGTGTCAATTTTAAAAAAATAAAAAGGCTATATATAAGTTATCATGCAATGTAAGGGTAGAGGAAGGTGGTTTGTATCCTCATGCTACCTTGAATACTTTCTGAACCATTTAAAAATATAGTGTGATAACAGGTGTGGTAATATCAGTGATAACTGACGTGATAATAAGTGCGGTAATAACTAGTGCCTTATAAAGGGAGGCTGAGAAAAGTATGATGCATTTTTGAGACATACTCTACCACTACAAGAGGTTATGTGCTCTTGTGACGCTCTTAGCGACGGAAATACACTGGGTTTTTATAACCCCCGGCGTCGCTATAACCGTCGCTAAAAGCGTCGCTATAGCCGTCGCTATAGGCGTCGCTATATAGCGACGCTCATAGCGACGCCTATAGCGACGCTCTCACAGAAGAGTATAGCGACGCATATAGCGACGCTACAGAGCCATAAATAGCGACGCTTATAGCGACGCCTGAGAGAATATTTTTTTGGTGACAGGGCATTGAATGCCCTGCCACCCATCAACCATATTGTACTTGATTCACTTTTTAAAAAAAGTGCAAAGGTAAATAATAGACCCAAAATAGTCACCCACAAGACGCATTGTTTGCAAAATTGACAATTGTACACATCATAGACAAACTGAATTGATTGGCAAATGTAATAATGACAATTGTACAACATCATAGGTATAAAGAATTGATTGGCAAAAGGAATTGCGGTGACAAATGTAATAATATACATGGTTCAAAAAGACGTATAAAATCCGTCTCATGATACATAAGCTATGAGAAACCCTAAACTAATGCTATCTAGCTACGGCTAAACTGACGTCGTCTAATCAGACGTCTCATCGCGTCCAAGCGGCGTATCTGTCGGATTCTGCAAAAAAAGACAATAAGACAGTTTTCAGTAAGTATAAACATATAACGACATTTATAAAACAATACAAAAAATAAAAAAGAGTAAACCCTAATACTAACCATGCCGCCGCGAGAACTGAGAATGTCCATCAGGGCGTTTAAGCCCTTCCTGCCTGCGTACTCGCGCTCGTACGGTGTGGGATCACGTCCTGTCATCGACCACTGTCAAAACATACAAAGATTTCATTATGTTAGAACTAAAAAACTCATAAACCCTAAACTATCGAACATGCATAAAGAGCAATGTGAAAAGACTTACAAAATCGGCCTCAAATGATGCCCATCCACCGCTCCCCAAGTGGTGCGAGCTCCCTGCCTCTACTCGCGCTCTGGCTGCATCCTTTTGTTGCTTCCACTTGTCGGGATTCTCGCGCGCTGCTTTCTTCGCATTCTTCCAATCTTCTTTGGCCAGCCAATCTGGCCTATTCCACCCATTCTTGATTGCTTTTTGCACTTCGGAACGCTTGTGTTTGCAGTATTCGCGCATTCGAATCTTCATCAGGTCTTCATTGAAGCGCTGATCCCATGTTGGAACGGGAAACTCATCATGAAGTATGCTGATGACTCTGTTTTTTAAATCACTTGGTACTTCACTCCATTTGTTTAGTATATAGTGTCTAAACAGCTGAGAGCAAAGACCACGCATGCGCGAGATCACCTTCTTGCCGTCATCATCCATGATGATGCCGCCGCTGATGTCGACGGAGTAAGGCAAGCCCTCTGGCCGGTGACGCGTGAACCTGGGTGTCCCGGCAGGGGTCTCTAGCGGCGTGTCGATGGGGGTACGGACGTCAGGTGTCTCCACCGGCGTCTGGGCCCCGAAGCGAGGAGTGTCGAGTGGGGTGGCTCCTGGCGGAGTAGGTAGAGGTGCAAAACCTGGCGTAGACGGCGATGCTGTGGCTGGTGTGGGGGCGGGCAAAGAAGGGGAGGGTAAAGAGCCTCGTCGAACACGAGGCGGTGTGGAGGCATCGGTGGCGGAATCCCCACAACAACCGCCACCGCCACCACTAGAGCGCCGGTGTCGAGACGAGTGTGACGCTCGTCTCGTCGACGCCGAAGCTTCGGAGCGCGCCGAATGCTCCGAAAGAGAGGGAGATGCGGATGGTGTAGGAACGCGCGATGATGCGCCAGAGCGATGACGCTCCACGTACCACTGTCTCTGCTGCGGTGACAAAGAAGAAAGAAACTCCTCATCATCCATACCTGCATTAAACACACGAATATTTAAACTTAATATTGAATGAATAGAGTAGACAATGACGCAAAGACCATTAAATACAATGACGTAATGACGCATATAAATACAATGACGCAATGAATCGAGTGGTAGAAGAGGCAAGTCGAAAACTCAGAATTTTCAATCAAAAGATGTGAGCGCGAGTAGAAAAGAGCGTTACACACCATGGAAGCTACTTAGAGAGCTAGAGCTTTTACAGCACGGAGCAAAATTGTTCAAATACAATATTTGTGGCTTTAAGAGATCTCTCTCTCATCCTCGCATAACTCAGCATAACTTCCTATATCTATATAGAGCTCTCCGTTTAAACACATATCCTCTGTTTCATTTTGTAGCTCCTCTGCATGCACCCCATATAGAGTAGTAGCATCTTGATGCTCGTCTGGCACCACCGCAGCGGCTTCTGATTGAGCATCTTCTCTGATCTCCTCCATTGATGTCGTTGTGATTGGCACATGGTAGCCTTCATACGTCCTTGCACTACAAGGGGCTAACTCAATGACGTACCACCAGTTTGATGTAGACTTTGTAGGATGAAATACTACCTGCCAGAGCCACATAACTTACATGAGAGCTTTCAAGCACATAACTTGTAAAAGGGGGATGTTAACTATTTATATACTTACTTGTTCACAATGCTCGGGTAGTACGAAAGTGTCTCTTAGGTCAGTCCATTTCTTAGTAGAATCCACCTCAAGAAAACCAGACTCTCCTCTACGCACAGTAGCGTTTCGACCCTCCATGATTATCTTGAACCATTGCACGTCGAATAAGTCGACAAAAAATCCTCTGTAATCGATCCTCAAAATCTCTTGCAGCGTGCCGAAGTAAGTGAGTTCCGCCACCACGGGATCTGCATCAGAGGAACGTCGTCGACTAGACTGTTCAAATTTTGCCATGATTCCACAATCTTGAGTAAAACGCTTTTTGTCGATTCGTTCCACCCTAAAATGTCGACCTTTACACCATGCTGCTGTGTATGACTTATACTACAACAAACAAAGATTATGAGTGGCCGTTCAAACGTTTATAAATAAAGTCACTTGCTAGTCGTACATTGCAAACTTACCTTGGTCGCGCAACCCCGAGAGTACTCCCACTCTTCTTCAGTCACTTCGTCACCGCATTGTTGTGCGCTTTTCAATTGGTTGTGCAACCATCTTAAGCTCATGAAGGTTGGTAGGCTCTCCAGAACCGCTGGATAGTGCATCGGTGGTCGTCTTCCCCGTCTCCACTCGATTCGTGCCCTTTGTCGCTCTTGCTTTGCATCCTCATATTGTGAAATCCACTTTTGCATCACTGGATTGTGAAGCATGCAAAATCGGTTGATTTTAGCCTCTAGATCTTCCGTCATCTTCTTCTCAACACCGAGATTGCACATGACAATCCCAGATATGCGCTCATCATCTATGGTTCGCCATAGCGTGTCCCGGGATTTATCAAATCCGTCTAGCCACTCTCCAATGTACACTAGGGACTCTGATACCAACCAACCTTCTGCCATGCTACCCTCCGGACGTGCCTTTTGACGCACATATCCCTTAAGCGTTTTCATGAAACGCTCTAAGAAGAACATCCATCTGGAATGAACTGTGCCAGCTATTTCCACCTCATCAACTATGTGAATAAGAAGATGCACCTGAATGGTTAGCATTGTAGTAGGAAAATGTTTCTCAAACATGCACACAAGCTCCGCAGCATTTAGTTTGGCGAATGGTATGGAGTCTACGTCGATCTCCTTTTGTGAGATCCATTGCACCAGCTTTGCAAGTTTGTAGATTGTGTTACGGATGTCGAGAGACAAACATCCCTCAATGGCAACCGGTAAAATAAACTGTAAAGTATGTGCAGCAATGATATTAAAGTCCACATTTTATGCAATGATATTAAAGTCCACTATGAACGTACCTGACACATTTTATGCCAATCGTGTGACTTCAAACCGGTAAGCTTTCCTTCTTTAGTAAAACACGTTCGGAGCGAGTGCATTACGCCAGTGGGGGTCCGCAAAGATCGAATGGCCTCTTTTACTTTGCGTTCTTGGGCTCCTGTGAAAATCCATGGTGCTTT
The DNA here is from genome assembly GCF_014529385.1 of Adiantum capillus-veneris. Taxonomy (NCBI): domain Eukaryota; kingdom Viridiplantae; phylum Streptophyta; class Polypodiopsida; order Polypodiales; family Pteridaceae; genus Adiantum; species Adiantum capillus-veneris. The sequence continues at coordinate 429,411 of NC_140946.1, forward strand.
AGGAAGTTTTATCGATCCATCAGACGCTGTTTGCGGCCAATATTGCTCCATACGATCCACATTTCTAAGGTCAACTCTGGCTCCCAAAGTATCTTTCTTGCCGGTCAAATGGTCCCATAGTAGATTACCCACATTCTTGAATATGTGCATTGGATCGAGCAAGTGATTGATCACGAGTCGAGGCCAGTATGGTAACTCGTACCATAGAGATAGTCTCTTCATCCCTGGAGGCAATCCGTCATCGCACATCTCCTTCTGCTCTAACCATGCTTGTGCAGACATCCTTGGTGGCTCTCTTCCCAAAAAGCCGTCGTGTAACACATGATTCTCCGGAAGATACGCTTGATGACCTTCGTAGATTTGCTTCTTCAGTGAGGGTGCCCTACGTGCATTCAGTCTAGGTCCACATGTGACACATGCTCTGTATCCGCTTGTTTGAAGCCCTGCATGTATACACATGATAATAGATCAACTATGGGGAAAAACAAGATTTACAGTGTCTGAGAGAGGAGTGTCAATAGATCACCTGAGCATTCTGTTAGCCCGGGATAGTCATGCATGGTCCACATTAGAATACCTCTGATCAAAGCATTCCGTCGTCCTGTGTGTCGGCTCATATCCACCACCTCTATGCCAATCCACAATTGTTGTAGCTCTTCCAATAGTGGACGAAGATACACATCCATATTCCCCACTTTATATCGCCCTGGCACAATCAAGCTTAGCCATAGGTGCCCCTTCTTCGTAGTCAACCACGGGGGAATGTTGTAGTTGACGATGACAACGGGCCATACACTGTAAGATGTTGATCTTTGACCAAATGGATTTACGCCATCCATAGCCAGGCCTAAGCGCAAATTTCGAGCTTCCCTGGCAAAATCCGACCATGTTCCATCTATATGTTTCCAGGCTGCGCAATCTGCAGGAATTCGTAGCACACCATCCGAAGATTTATTCTCCTCATGCCATGATGCTAGGGCGGCCATGGACTTACATTCGAAGAAATGCTTGATGCGAGGAAGCAAAGGAAAATGTCGCAAAACCTTTTGTGGAATTTTTGTCCCGTGGAGATCTACTCGATATCTTTCGGAATCACATTTCGGACACTTCTCCATGTCTGTGTATTCCCCTCTGAAAAGAATGCAGTCATTAGGACAAGCGTGGATAGAATTGTAATCCATCCCCAAGTTTCGCAAAATCTTTCTTGCTTCATCTCGGGAATCTGGCATCACATTGTCAGCTGGTAGAATGTTCTCTTTCAGCAATCTACACAACATAAAAATATGATACAGTCGTGTAAAAATCTATCAGATCATTATACACCATGAGTTCTATTAAAGTAAACTAATTGTAATAGATCACCTGAAAAGCGCTGTGACGCTAGTGTCACTCCATCCAAACTTTGCCTGCATGTTGAGAAGAACCAGGAGTGCTTTCAATCTAGACATACGTGCTCCATTATACAATGATGTATCGGCTTCACTTTTCATATCATCATAGATAAGCCTTTCTGAATCCATGATCGTCTCGATCATTTCATCAATCTCGGGCTCAAACATTGCCTCGTTGGGAATGTGCTCTGCATGATCATCCCCCGAGCTGTCAGAGGCTACATCTTGTGGCCTCACATATGCTGCTTGACCAAAGCGCCTGCGAATACGTCTATTGGGTTGCAAGATTGCTGCTTGTTGGCCAGCGTCAGAGTCCGACGAGTTATAATTGGCAACAACTCGATCTATAATAGATGGATCGAACTCGCCAAATTCACGAACGTGCTGCAAAGAAACACGTCTTGTCCGTCGCACAGCATGCTTGCATTGATTACAAGGACATAAGACCCTCGTTGAGAGATAGGTGTTTCGGTTGGACGGTCCCACATCCTCGTCGCTACTCATAATGAGGATAAAAAACTTATAACCTAGACAACAAATTTAATATTCTATTGGCATTCTTCGTCTTATCTCTCTCTCTCTCTCTCTCTCTCTCTCTCTCTCTCTCTCTCTCTCTCTTTACCTCACATTCTCTAGTCATGTCCAATCCCCGCACACCTCGGTCTAGAGGTGCACGGAGATCAGAACCACCGGGTTATAATCTCGTCTTTATTGGTCAATACCTATATTTGTGGGTACAAGAAATCTAGACACCCACGTCTACATGATACTGCATGTAGTGGACAAAATCCCTTTGCCTCTTCTCTAGCTGTAGCACTTCACTTCATCTTAACATCTTTTCACAGTAGATCTTTTCACTGTTCGTCTAACTCTAAACCCTAAACCGTAAGTAATTCTTGCGTGGACTCGATCTAATGTAAATAAGCGTAAATCTAAATAAACGTAAATCTAACTAAAAATAAAGCTAAATCTAATTTAACGTAAGTCTAATGACTAGAGGTTGTCTAGATGGTCATTGTGTCGGGGATGTAGTGACTCTTGCCGCCCTGAAGATCCACCTTCTTCCCTATCTTCTGAAGACATTTCACCAGTACTTTTGGATCGATGGAGCCCACTATGAGTGAAGGCAGCAATACCCTATATTCCATTGAGGGCTTTCTTCACCCGCTTCATGCAGGCATCGCAGTCTATGGAGACCCGCATCTAATCTAATATAACATAAATCTAAATCTAGCTTAAATAAACGTAAATCTAATTAAAAATAAACCTAAATCTAATTTAATGTAAGTCTACATATAACCTAATCTTTAACGTCTTTTAAGATAGTTTCCTACGACGTTATAACTCTCTTCTTCCTGTGTGTGTGCGCGTGTGTGGATGTGTGTGCCAATAAAAAGAGATAAATGGTATAACCTTTCTATCACCCATGCCAAGTATGATAGATTGATTATGCCATTTCTCTCTTGAATAATAGGTCTTCAGTTCAACTCCTCGTCGGCTAGATCTTTAGGTCTTTTAATTTTAATTAGTTTCCTACGACGCTCTCTTAGTTTCTCTTTCTTTCTCTCTCAATGTGTGTGCGTTTTTTTGGATCGTATGCATGTTTTCTTTCTCTTTTCCTCTCTCAATGTGTGCGTTTTTTGTTTATGCATGTTCTCTCTCTCTTTTCCTCTCTTAATGCGTGCGTTTTTTGTTTATGCATGCTCTCTCTCTTTTTCTCTCTCAATGTGTGTGTGCATTCTTTGTTTATGTATGTGCGTGCGTTTTTGCACTCTCTCTCGCTCTCTCTCTCTCTCTCTCTCTCTCTCTCTCTCTCTCTCTCTCTCTCTCTCTCTCTCTCTCTCTCTCTCTCTCTCTCTCAAAAACACTATATGTGTGTGTGTATGTGTGTGTGTGAGAGAGAGAGAGCGAGGGAGAGAGAAAGAGGGGAAGGGAACATGAGAATGAGGAGAGGGAAGGAGCATACCTGGCTCTCCTTCCTCTCCTCGTGTGTGTGTGTGTGTGTGTGTGTGTGTGTGTAAAAGAAAAAGAGAGAGAGAGAGAGAGAGAGAGAGAGAGAGAGAGAGTGTGAGGGAGAGCGTTACCTGCTCTTTGCTTGAGGGCGCCGAAAAACTCAGATCTGAGATCTGAGTTTTTGGGCGCGCTCGGTTATTTTTTTTACCCCAGCTGGCGTCGCTATGAGCGTCGCTATAAGCGTCGCTATGAGCATCGCAAATTTCTTTGTAAATTTGCGACGCTCATAGCGACGCTTATAGCGACGCTCATAGCGACGCCGGGAATTTTTTTTTTGAGCGTCGCTGTGTGAGCGTCGCTAATGTGAAGAGCCTTTTGTAGTGTACTCTCAAGCTTCCCCCTACCATCACACCTGCGTGCTCTCAAGCTTCTTCTCCACCTCTCCCATATTCTATCGCTCTCCCATCTCTCTTCCACTCTCTCTCTCTCTCTCTCTCTCTCTCTCTCTCTCTCTCACACACACACACAGACTATTCCAAATTGCATTTGAAGGACCTTTAATGGAGAACGACTGTCATGCCTAGGGTAAGACCTGGTAGGCCAAGGGCTAGGACTGACATGTGATATAGGGGGTACCTATTATTAGCTAGGTAGGGCCTATATAGGTCATGTTTGGGTGTAAAGTGGAATTCTCTAGTCAGTTTAGGAACTCAAGGAGTTGAGTTTCTCTAGTGTGGAGCACACTTAATGAGGGTCCCTCTCACTCATCATGTCACTGAGTGTTTATAGTTAACTCCACACACAAGCACATCTCGTACTTGAAGGATGTTCTTTTTTCAAACATCCTTTTTTGAGACATATTCCACATGTGAAGAATATGAGTCTCTGAGACTGACACTCGCGCCCACTATTTTAATTATGTGTTGCGATAAAGTCCCTAGGTGATGGTAAAATCAATTCTATAGACCATTTTGAGAACGTAGTAGACAATTTCAATGGCAAGGAATTGTTGGATACTTAAAATGACTTGTTAAGGTTACAAGTGCCACTAAACAATATTAACATATGGTTCTTTATGCATATAGTAAGCCTACATGCTATTAATGAAAATGTTTCATTGTTTGTACCTAGAAGTGACTTATCTTTCACATTCTATTCTGGTTTAGAATTCTCAGAAAGGCTTGCAAATGATTGCAGTAAAAAGTATTTAGTTTCTTTCTAGAACTATTTACACTCCTCTTTCATCTGTGCTATGCGCATCATATTTTCTATTCTATTCTGGTTTAGAATTCTCAGCAAGACTTGCAAATGATTGCAGTAAAAAGTATTTAGTTTCTTTTTTAGAACTATTTACACTCCTCTTTCATCTGTGCTATGAGCATCATATTTTCCAGAAGTATTGGTAAGTATGGTCATGGATATGTAGGTTCCGATCCATTTTTGCTAAATGCATGCACACTAGGTGTTGTGACCCCTAATGTTTAGCAAAGGCTGAATGGAGTTGCATGCACATTCATGACATAGATCTAGCAATCATCAATAGATTTCACGGCTCGGTATGGGTGCTTGTGAATCTTTCAAGTTAACCAAGATGGTTATTCATAACATTGTTTATATCTCAGCAATGTTACACACAATTTCAAGCTCTAGCAGATCCTATGCTACAAAGTGTCACACAAGCAATGGGGGGTGATTTCCAACTTAATAATGAGTTTTCTTTATTGTGGGTTTAACAAATGGATAGCCTAGAGAAACCCTAGGTTAGTAGGGACTCTTCAGTATATAGGGCCGTAGCATAAACCTATAGAATACTTTCACAAGCACATATGAACATTTGAGTAGGGTCTAGGGGGGTGTATAGATAATAATCTCTATATCTGCAAAGTGTTAGAGTTGAATTTTTGAGAGATACCCCTCCCTAGGGGTCTATTCCAAAATATACAATTTACACTTTTATACAATTTTCAATTTACATCAAAGTTACGAAAGTGTTTGCATAGGGGAGGAGTTCTCAGTGCCCAACCAAGCTTGGGGTTAGGCCATGAGCTGGATTGCATCTAGAGGCACCTACCAACTAGTGATACCCTTGGATGGGTGTTATGAATGAAATCATACTAAATGAAAAATATAACATTGTGGAGGGTGGACATATGTGTACACCGCATTGTGGGAAGAGAGAGAGAGAGAGAGAGAGAGAGAGAGAGAGAGAGAGAGAGAGAGAGAATATTGGAGGGTGAAATAGAGTGCATAGAGACATGAGAGAATGAAAATAGAGAATCCTTAAATGCCCATCTAAATGGAATAGGAAACCATATATTAATACAATGACAAAAATCTAGGTATATCATAACATAAAAAACGTTTTTGACAAGACAACTAGCAGAGCACTAGACCCTGTGTAGGGATCAATTGGTCCACCCATCCACTTCCGCTCTACTATGAATAGAGAGAATTTTGCTTCGTCGGAGCGAGCCAAAACACCTCCAACCTACCTAAGCCAGACGTAAGCTGAGGTCGCTTCGCCTCCCTGCATGAACCCGAGCTGTGAAAGGTTCCCAAGTACCAGTAGGTGGTAGGGTATCAGCACCAACCATATCACTTTAGTCACCAAGCCTCTTCAATTGCCCAGCACCGTAGGGTCTTTTTAGCCCATTGTTGCACATGGCTCTTTTGCAGATAGCCCCCCCCTTTGGATCCCTATTTTCCCTCCTTTGGATCCCTAATGTGGCATGTCTGCTAGCTTAACCAATATTCTAGCCTTTTCTCCCCTGGCACTTCCCCACATTAAATGATCAGTTTAATATGAGAAAATCATTTAGGAGAATTAGATATTGATTATTATGACATTTTTACAATATTCTCAGCTATCATACCAACCAAAGGCTTATAGTGGCTAGCAATGTGTTTCTACCAACATTGTCAAAACACAATTTCCTCGATTTTATATGCTACAGATCCACAGTTCTGTTAAAAAGTAATTCAAAATTTTATTAACCTAGGTTGACGATCATTACTTGCCTTCGCAAGCATAGCAAAAGGACCAAGCTATCACTAGCATATCAAACATGGCATCAAAGGTAGATAAATTCAATGGCACGGGGTTTCATACCTTTGGCAAATTAAAGTGAAGAGCTATCTTATGTGAAAAATTTTATGGAGTGTCATGAAGCCGTTATCCACCGACAAAGTAGGTACATCGGGTGCAGTTACCAGGGCATTATTAGCCGAGCAACAATGCAAGTATGAGCAAGGATTAGGTATTATTTTGACATCTCTCGAAGCGCTCACTACACTTGGTGAGCTCAAGGGAGGCAGAGGGGATGCAAGAGAGAGAGGGAGAGATGGAAGTTAGACATCATGATAAAAGATAGAGGGTAGGATAGGGAATAATAGATACCTATAAATAAGGGTTACATCCGAGCAGATATGTGTAAGGTATGCATCCTTGTAGATTGAAAGCGGTTACATCCAAGCAGATACGTGTAAGGTAACATATTCCTTGACACCTAGAGAGAGTTTTGAAAGGTATAGAAATATTGGCTCTCTGACCAAATAAGTTCATTATCTGTAGACACAAGTGACACATATTTTTCATTTTATTCCATGAAAATGTTAATCTAGGAAGCTTAGAGATAGATCTATAGCATAAAAATTGGATAAAGCATGTGAAAATTGGGTTACGAAATTTTTGTGGATAGGTGGTGTGAGCGGGATGAAAACACACACAACACCTCTATAATGACCCGACACACACTCTGGGATGATACACACACGCACTATGGGGCACCACTTGGCTTACACAACCCACCTGGCCGATACAGGGAACACACCGATGGAGTGAGAGGAGAGAGAATACCCATTTACCCACTCCACACACAGAGACACACAAACACACCCAAAAAACTCAGCTCAAAAGAGGATAATTTCTGATGTTTAAATACAATTGAGCTTGGGCCAACACCAATGGGGCAAATAGCTCACACAATATGGGTAACATATGCCAGATACAATCACAAATTGGAGCAGAAGCTTCGCTCATAGGAGAAACTTACACAGCCAAAATAGCAGAAACATAGTGAGGAATTTGGAAAAATGGACAGCTCCATCGCGTCCAAAATGGCCCAAAACCCCAGTCTACAATGTCAAAGTGCTCAAATCTGACCTCGGATGAGCAGTTTATGGCCAAAACAGGCTCCAAAAACAGTAAAAACACAGTTGCGGCTGTTCCTCCTCTTCTCTCCACGTTTTTTCTGGTATTTCTCTCATTTTTTTCAGTTCCCACACTTAGCTTTATTAGTTGGGCATCCTTGGCCTTTTAGTTGACCTGAAACGAACCCCGAACATGTCAAAAAGTGGCCTCGCAGTGCATAGTTGTCACCCTACTGCATCCATCAGCACGCCTGGCACTCAACTTTTTCCAATAATTTATTCTGCCACCACATGAAGTGGTCCCAAAATATGGTCCTCATGATGACCTTTTTGCATAATTATCACAAGAAAACCCCCATGTTGTGTTAATACTTATCTACGTTGACTCCATTCGACCTCCTGACGCCACTAGATGCCATCTAACGCACCTGCTTACCTCATGTCATCGGCCCGCAGATAGCTTCCTCGAGAATTTGTACGCGCTACCAACTCCTCACTATTATAGAGAAAACACACTGATACTGGTGACGATGAAAATCGATGCACTATGTACATATTGTCCCACATGTACACATGTGGGCCCCACGTAACCACCTGGCTCTGGAAAATGGGCAATCCTTTATTCGATGCACCATGCATGGGTATATACATATGCGCAATCCCTTGCTCCAAAAAACTCCTAACAGTGGATGAAAGAGTGTGGGAGGGATAGGGAATTATAGATGTACAAAGGGATCTTAACTTGATTGTCTTTACCATCGTTGCTTTTCTCTCCTTCTTCCTCTCACTTAATTTCTATCTCCCTCTAGGTCAACATGAGAGGAAACTAGTATATTGATAACAAGGTAGAGTTTGAGATAGAAAGGGAAGTGCCTTAAAATTGGTTCATCATGTATATAGTGGATCAGCTTATAAGGCAACAAGAGTAGGTGAAATTATACATAGACAATAGATGAGAGGCATAGTTAGTTCTTGTCTTCCGTGCAAGTATTAAGGATGCATACGGTGTTGTCCTATTTATAAGTATGTTTCTCTCTTTACTTTTTCTTCAACTTGTGTATTAGTGTCTTGATTTGTGTATTTGGTCATGGTATTGTGTACATGATTAGATTAGTATGTAGATTAAGATTTTTACATACACTCCTCTAATTGTAAGCCCATGAGCCTGGGGGAGTTTTTCTTTAGGATGTGTTTACAAGCATAAGGAGGGAATGCAACAAAGAGCAATGCATGATTAACATAAGTCTTAGTATGTGTGTGACACTAATTTCTTCCATTTGTTCTCTCTTGTTCCTAATCTAGATGGACTCTCATGATTTTCCCTATCTTTTCTTACTCATTACTCTCATACACTCACCCATGTGTGATGCTTCCATGCCCTAGCTGGGTTTCTACCATCCATAGATTGATAATTTTTTGATTTGTTCGAGCTATGTTGCAAGGGAGCCAAGAGTAGTGTTCAAGTGTCCATGTTGCATGTCTTTTCTTCAATTCATGAAAGCCTATCGTGGTACTTGGTACTTGATTCTCTACCCCCATGATAAATTGATCATCAATCTTGTTCTTTAGCTCCATGGATTAGTATCTTATGGACCTAGCCCAAATATTATCAATGGGCCAAAGATCTTTGATCTATGAGTAAAGAATCTATTATATGATGCCTTCTCAAAGGCATGCATACAATATGAAGGTAAACATATCAATCCTACATTAAATCTAGAAAAGATGTTGTTTGTAGGTTAGCATTATGAATCATAGCAAATCCCTTTATTGACTTCAAGAAAGGACATCTATGGTGCATCTATATGTTCAGTTCTGTAAATATTTTGCAAGTAGGTCAGCATAACCTTGGAAATCTTTTTAAACATAATATAGGTTATATCAAGAATTCTCTTGAACATCTCAATTTCTTCTATCAAACTCTTCACCATTTAATCTTAAATTGGCTTTCCTCTAGGTGTTGCAATTCTAGGGTAGTTGAGCCAAGTAGGGTGGATCCTAAGTAGTACTTGGTAGCTTCCCTAGCTACATACTTATGGAATAGGACATGGAATTGGGTCCTTCTTGATCTTTGATGGAGCATTTACATAGAGAGCCAAGTACTAGGGATGGTGATTAAGCAATATCTTTCTCCGTGATGAGTGTGGATTTGCTATGTTAGCTACTTGGTCTTGGACGATTCTTTCCTTGATCTTTAACTGTTCAAACTTGATAAGTAGGTGATGGAGTCTTTTTTGATGTCATGTGTTTCCCATCTTCTTTTACATCAATTGAGCCGTGTTTACAGAGTCCAAGATGCATTCTTTCCACCTCATCACCTTTTTCTAAATATCCTTTGTTTATTGCACTTTATTGATTTTTAGGGACTTTTTGCTTCAATGGATAGAATCTCTAGTAGTTCTATAGGGCTTGCTTCCACTTCCAACTATCTCGTCCATACACTGTAGAAATAGCAAGGCCTCTGTATCTTTTGTGGCCAGCTCCAATGTATCTTCTTCATTCCACTTCCAACTATCTTGTCCATACACTCTAGAAATAGCAAGGTCTCTGTATCTTTCGTGGTCGCCTCCAATGTATCTTCTTCAGTGGCCATCTACTTATCTATGTTCATATCTTGTGCTTCTTGCAATTTCATGGGGTATCTCTTTGAGATAACTCTCTTCCCACTATGTAACTCTCTTCTTGCATTTACTCTAGCTTGAGCTATATCTCCAATACTTTGATTCTTTCTTTCTTAGCCTGATAAGACACATCAATGTCTTATAGTAAGTGGACTAGAGGGTTGGTTCTTAGCTCAGTGAGGAGATGATATTGATTTTTTCTCCTCAACTCCACCTTTGCTAGCTGGGTGCTAGCTACTTCAAGCTATATTTGTATCCACCCTATTGACCATGTGCGCTCGTGTTCAAAAATATAGTGGCCATTCCTTTTGGGCTTTTCTTGCTCTTTGGTAGTTGTTCAGAGCTCCTCCAATACTTCAATCATACTTTCTAGCTCTCTTTGTTGGTTCTCATAATTCTCTCATTTTGGCTACATTGATGTTAGGAAGACTACCATATTCCTCAATGAACACATCTGCCACCTCCAATCTTGTGATTGTAACATGGAGTTCAAGCTACTACTACTAGATTTTATTTGCCTCACATAATTTTTTGGCCTCATCTTTTTAACAAGCCTATGGACTATGTTGGTGTGTTTTTCAATATCCCACAAGATGAGCCATGTGTGATGTAGTGGCTTCCTCATAATCTTCTAGCTTCTTCTCCTTTGCTCATCATCTCTCTATGATTTTCATTCCTAAAAACTATGTTATGAAAAACTATAAACATATATTTACAAAAGTGGTTATGAAATTGTATTTGCCTATGCGATCCAAGCAGGACGTGTGGTTGCTCCTCACCCTAGCCTCTGCTATTTCTAAATTGCATTCCTTGAAAATAAACTGTTATTAAAGCTACATTCTATGTGAATATATATAAGTACTTTAATTTGAGATTCAAATTTTGAATTAACATACTTTTTGCTAGGAGAATGCTACTCATCATCACATCTTGAGTAGAAAGTGGATCCACAACTCTTCATGAAATCCTGCATGTCTCTTATTTGTAGGGACCATAGCATACTTGTTGTTTGTGTTCACAAACAAGAGAAAACAATTAGACCTTAGCATTAAGAGTAAAGGGAAACTTAATGATGTGTTGGAAAAACATACAAATCACAAATGCATGGCATGTCTTAGATGCTTCAAATAGGATTGAATCTTTTGATGGTTTAATTTGTTGTAGGTGAAGGTGGTATAACTTGAAACTATAAGCAAGCTTTACCAAGTACCCAAAAAAATTGGCCATTGAAATTGTTCCTGATACTTGTGTTCAATTATAACACCAAAATTATTCATCTTTTTATGGTAGACTCATAATGAAAGAGATATTTTAAGTTGACCTCTTTATATTTTTATACTATATTATTTCTTATTTTATTTTCACATGTGATCTCTTTTAGTTAGAACCTTTGTGGAGGTAGCCGTTGGAGAGCTCTCTTGACTGAGTTGTGACAGTGTGACCTGCTATGTGGCATATCTAGACGATGTAGATGTTTTTTCTTGATGTGGATTTATAGGGGACAAAGGTGTTGTTTCCTGCATAGGTGGTATAGCATGTGTGGCCTCTATATGAGTGTCCTCCTATGGTGTAGCATCACTAGTGAATTTTTGTGTGCTCTCTTTCTCTTTTATAGGATCCTCTTCCTTTGTAGATTCCTTCACTTCTTGGGAAATATCTTATGCTTTGCCTCTTGGTTCCTTTTGGTCTCTTCATCTTCATAAAGTTGGTTGAGCCATGGTAATGGATTTTCCAGTTTCTTATACATAAGATTCTTATGTATAAGAATTTTATCCCATGCTAATGGATTTTCTTGTTGCTTATACATAAGATTCTTGGTCATCGGCTTCTTAGGATTTGGCTTCCAAATTCCTCAAAGTCTCCTTGTAGACCCTCTTGAGATCAAAGGCCTCTCATTCCTTTTCTAGGTGGGATGCTATTTGAACTGGCTCTTACACTCTCACTTGTGTTGGAACTCTTCCTCTTTTTATCCCCTTTTCATCCACTTCTACTTTCCCTTAGCTTTTCCTTTTCTCTCCTTCAGCATCCGAGGGTGGTTGTGCTTCTTGAGCAGTATCCTTTTGTTCCAGATCTTCACCTTCTTCTTCTTTTTCTTCATGGGTAGCTGATACTTCAAGTGCAGCCTCTTCCTCAAGTTCATTAGGGAAAATTTGGACACACAAAGGGGCCTTATAAGGAGTTTGACTTCCTCTCTCATGTCCAAAACGGGTGTGCAATAAAAATTTTGCAAATCAACTCTAAATTTGGCAGAGATTTTGCAGTTAGATTCTACTCTTCAAGCTCTTTCTATTGATATATAGCACGCAACGAGATTCCTCATGTTTTGAAAGATTCTATTTTTTGTTCTTTAGATTCTAGACAAATTGTCACATCACAAAAGAATCAAAAATAGAATCTTTCAAAATATGAAGAATCTCATGGCGTGCTATATATCAATAAAAAGAACGTGAAGATTAGATTCTAACTGCCAAATCTTCGCCAAGTTTAGAGTTGATTTGCAAAAAATTTATTGCACACCCGTTTTGGACATGAGAGAGAGACGGAGTTAAACTCCTTATAAGGCCCCTTTGTGAGTCCAAATTTTCCCTAATGCTTTAGCTTGCACAAGTATTTCACCTATATGGGTAGAATCTCTTGTGTCTCATCATGGTGGTGGTGGCTCTTTGGTGTCTTCTTTTCTATTTACCATCCAGTAGGCTTTTAGGTGAGAGTGGCCAGTAGATGCTCTGCTTGGCATATGGCATGATAGGGCAATCTGGTAACTACTTCTTGAGCTCCATACAAGCTATGTGATTGTAGATGGTTGGGAGAGATATATGGACATAGATCTTGAGCTCCAAGGTATGTGAGTGTAGATGGTTTCTTTAGAGACTTTATCTTGGGGGATGTTGTTAGCAAGGATGACATAGCTCCTACAAGTAGTCCAAGCTAAATATTTTTAGCCCAAAATTTCTCTTTTGCACAAACAAGCTTTCAAACACTTAGAAGTAAACCACTAGGAGGTGTGCATGCAAAACAACAAGAGCTTGATCTTGAGGATAAGTCATAAGAAGAGGATTACAAGGATTCTATAGAGTTGGAAAGAATCGGAGGAGGATAATTCTATTTATTTTATAAAATACTAAGACAATAGACACACTTTGGGCTTTCTGAAGTGCACCACATTTAGGATATGTATCAACCAAGGCATTGCCAAGCACGATAATTTCTTGCAATAGCCCTGGACTAACAATATGAGAGTGAATTTTTAAGCCCATATCAACAGCCCAGAGATCTCAGCGGGGCTCTTGTCAGGTTTATCTTGCAATCATAGCATTCTAAGAGACAACATCTCACACCACATTTGGCATACATATCGAGCCAAGCATAGGAATTTTTTGCAACATCCCCTATTAAAGTGAATTTTCAACCCCGTATTGGCATCTTGCATACATACACATGCCTTCAAGATGCACACATGTGTGATTGCATCTAGAGAGAGGCCCTCGCTTTGCATCCGTTGAAAATCGTTGAGAGCTTTCTGACCGTGCTCATATTGCGCATATCCCACAATTAGTTAACGTTGTTCCGAATAGTAAACTCCTCATGCACTTGCAAATAAAAAATAGTCTTGAGCTCCCAATGCAGCCCTTGTTGGGCATATCCTGTAAGCATAGCATTCCAAAAGACAATATCGTGCACCACATTTGGCATACGTATTGACCAAGTCATTGCCAAGCAACATAATTTTTTGCACAACCCCTATTAAAATGAATTTTCAAGCCCATATTGACATCTTGCGTATAGCCACATCCCTTCAAGATGCACGTGTATGTGATTGCATCTGGAGAGAGGCCCTCGCTTTGCATCAACTAAAAATAGCCGAGAGATTTTTGGTGTGCGTCTCCCGCAATCAATGCACTCCAAGAGACGGCATTTGGGGCAGGAAGCTACTCAGGCACGTTTTATGGGTTCCAAAGTGCACCACATTTAGCGTATACGTCTACCAAGGCATTGCCAAGCAGAACATTGGATTCACTATATATGAAATGTTGAATTTGAAGAAGAATGTATTTCTAAGTAATCCGCATTCTTATGGTTGTCAAAAATATCAATACAATGGCAAGGACAAAGCATTCTTACTTAAACAAAACTGAAATATTTGATGGTTCTAGGGCAACCCAAGCTAATCAAATTTTAGTTTGATTGGGGAATTTGGTTTTGGGGCTATATACCACCTTCACCTACATCAAATTAGACCATCAAAAGCTTCAATCCTATTCGGAGCATCTAAGACATGCCATGAATTTGTGATTTGTATGTTTTTCCAACAAGCATCATTAAGTTTCCATTTACTCTTAATGCTAAGGTCTAAACATAATCTAATATGGGGCTAGAACCACATGCAGACTATGACCATCTAAGGTAGGATTCGTTGTATGTGAACTGTTGGAGTTGAAGAAGAATGCATTTATAAGTAACCCACATTCATATGGTAGTCCAAACTATTGATACAATGGCAAGGACAAAGCATTCTTACTAAAAACAAAACTGAAATATTTGTTGGTTAGGGCAACCCATGCTAACCAAATTTTAGTTTGATTGGTGAAACGGTTTTGGGGCTATATACCATCAAAAGCTTCAATCCTATTTGAAGCATCTGAGACATGCCATGAATTTGTGATTTGCATGTTTTTCCAACACACATCATTAATTTTCCTTTACTCTTAATGCTAAGTCTAATCCAAATCTAATGGGGCTAAAACCACATGCAGACTATGACAACCTAAGCTAGGATTCACTGTGTATGAACTGTCGGAGTTGAAGAAGAATGCATTTCTAAGTAGCCCAATTCGTACGGGAGTCAAAACTATCAATACAATGGCAAGGACAAAGCATTCTTATGTTTAAAAAAACTAAAATATGTGTTGGTTAGGACAACCCATGCTAACCACTTTGGTTGGAGAAGTTGGTTTTGGGGCTATATACCACCTTCACCTACAACAAATTAGACCATCAAAAGCTTCAATCCTATTCAAAGCATCCAAGACAAGCCATGAATTTGTGATTTGTACGTTTTTCCAATACACATCATTAAGTTTCCTTTACACTTAATGCTAAAGTCTAATCCAAAACTAGTATGGGGTCTAAGTAACCCACATTTGTATGGTAGTCAAAACTATCAATACAATGGCAAGGACAAAGCATTCTTACTAATAAAAAAATGAATTGTTTGTTGGTTAGGCAACCTATGCTAACCAAATTTTAGTTTGATTGGAGAAATGAGTCTTGGGGTTGTATACCACCTTCACCTACAACAAATTAGACCATCAAAAAGCTTCAATCCTATTGAATTATTTGAGGCATGCCATGAATTTGTGATTTGTATGGCTTTTCAGCACACATTATTAAGTTTCCAAGTTACTCTTAATGCTAAGGTCTAATCCAAATCTAATATGAGGCTAAAACCACATGCAGATTATGTCGACCACCTAAGCTAGGAGTCACTATATGTGAACTATCGAAGTTGATAAAGAATGCATTTCTAAGTAACCCACATTCATATAGTGGTCAAAACTATCAATACAATGGCAAGGACAAAGCATCCTTACTTTTTTTTTAAACTGAAATATTTGTTGGTTAGGGCATCTCATGCTAGCCAAATGGGGCTAAAACCACATGCAGACTATGACTACCTAAGCTAGGATTCACTGTATGTGAACTGTCGAAGTTGAAGAAGAATGCATTTCTAAGTAACCCACATTCATACGATAGTCAAAACTATCAATACAATGGCAAGGACAAAGCATTATTATTTTAAAAAACTAAAATGTTTGCTGGTTAAGGCATCCCATGCTAACCAAATTATAGTTTGATTGGAGAAATCGGTTTTGGGGCTATATACCACCTTCACCTACAACAAATTAGACCATCAAAATCTTCAATCTTATTCGAAGCATTTGAAACATGCCATGAATTTGTGGTTTGTATGCTTTTCCAACACACATCATTAAGTTTCCATGTACTCTTACTGGTAAGGTCTAATCCAGATCTAATATGGAGCTAAAACCACATGCAGGCTATGACCACCTAAGCTAGGATTCATAAGCTAGGATTCACTATATATGAATTGATCGAGTTGAAGAAGAATGCATTTCTAAATTAACCCACATTCATACGGTAGTTAAAAGTATCAATACAATGGCAAGGACAAAGCATTCTTACTTTAGAAAAAAACTAAAATATTTGTTGGTAAGGGCAACCCATGCTAACCAAATTTTAGTTTGATTGGAGAAATCAGTTTTGGGGATATATCACCTACAACAAATTAGACCATCAAAAGCTTCAATCCTATTCAAAGCATTTGAAGCATGCCATGCATTTGTGAGTTGTATGTTTTTCCAACACACATCATTAAGTTTCCCTTTACTCTTAATGCTAAGGTCTAATCCAAACCTAATATGGGGCTAAAACCACATGCAAGACTATGACCACCTAAGCTAGGATTCACTATATATAAATTGTTGGGGTTGAAGAAGAATGCATTTCTAAGTAACTCACATTCGTACGATAGTCAAAACTATCAATACAATGGGAAGGACAAAGCATTCTTTTTTTTTTTAATGAAATAATTGTTGCTTGTGGAAGCCCATGCTTACCAAATTTTTGTTTAATTTGAGAAATTGGTTTTGGGGCTTAACATAAAAGTGCAATATAAAAGTGCAATTTTCCCTTACTACAAGTGTTATGACTAGTGTTTCATTTATAGTTATTGTATAAGCTTAATATCACTTTGATACAATTACAATATACATTGACTATCCCAACTTTCCAAACCATTCTACATATTTAGATATCTCTTTTATTATCCACTTGTAGGTACTTCAATTTTTTCACTTCCTCTATTTTTCCACTTTCTCCTCAATTTTTTCATTCAACACTTCCAAAGTATTCTTATAATTAGTTTGTATTTAAATCCATGATTTATTTTAACAAGAAATCATCTAGAAAAGAAGTGAAATATTGCAATTTTTTGGCATTATTCTAGTTAGAAGTGAATCCGAGGATCTTGACTTTATGGATTATACGGTTTTTTCCCGAATAATACAGTGTAAAATGTATAATCAAAAGAAATCTTTGATCGGAGAAATACTCGATTGAAGATTTCTTCAATTGAAGACCCGTTTAATATATATGCGTCTTTGATCGAAAGAGCGCATAGCAGTCCTTGTCAGCAAAGTGATCAGAGACAGAAGAGCAAGCAGGTATAATATTTCTTGTAATATTGTTTTTAACTTTCTTCTTTTGCTAACTCGTGTTGTGCTAGAGGTTTTTCTCGCACACAAATTAGTTTGTAGGTGTGTAGGACTATTCCGAGGTTGTGTTGACATAGTCACACTCCTAGAATAGATAGACACTAGCGCTTTGTTTCATGGTTGTGTAGACCTATCAATCACACTTTAGAGAGAGCCATAGGGAGTGTAGAATCCCACTCATGATGTGTAATAATGTTTTTCTCACACTTCAAAGGTGGGGTAGGAGTTTTTCACTTTGTGTTATGTATGAGAATCCTCACACTTCAAAAGTTGACAAAATATACAAACATATCTAGAGTCTTACTATCCAATATAGTTTACTTTACATGCTAAAGACAAAGCGAAACTATAGTACAAATAAAGTATACACATTGCCACATTTGAAGAGTGAAGAGTTAAGTTTCACTTTCTCTTCACCTACAAATGTATCAATGTGTATATTTTATTTGCACTATATTCAATTATGCCTTCGTTTTTTGTATCCAACTCACCTAACAATGGTACTAGATAGTGAGTGCTAAGTTGAAGCTTTGCTTCTCTTTTCATTATTGTCTGCTGCTACTCACAATAGGTGAGTAAAGATATACTCTCTACGTGTTATTTGTAAGTATCATAGGTAGCTTTTTTCTAGATGTGATAATTAATGGTTTGACTATTGCAATGTGTTAGATATTTTCTCACACTTCAACAGCGACCAGATTGATTATTCAATCTTTCAATCGTTGTAAATAATAGTGACCACTCTTGTGTTATAGCTATTCGCTCACATAGTTGGGATATTAGTGTGTAACGTACACTTTTAGTAGCCTAATAGACAACTTTTGTGTGACATAAAATTCTAGTGCTCTGTGTTTAGTAGTGTCCACACTTGTGTTAGAGTACGTTATATCAAAAGTGATTTTAAACAATATCACCACAATCAAACACCGAAACCATGTCATCAACTTCTTCCATGTCTGAACATTTTGAAGCCACCTCCCACTCTGCCTCACCATCACTTTACACCTCATTAGCAATTGCCTCGTGCTTTTTCTTTATAGCAAAGCAATACTCAGCTTCTCTCATCACAATGTTGGTTGGAACATGCAACAATCTCATATTACAAAACACATATACTAGAGCCTCAGCTCGTTTTGGCTTTAATCTATTTCTCATTTTAGTGTGTAGGAAGTCAAATGCAGACAAAAGAATCTTTATCCACGAAGCACAGAAAGTCCACAAAGGGTTTGGTAACATTGACAACCTTTTCCATATTTCTCCAAAACACTAGAGAATTGATGAGTTGATGAACTTTTAATAATGCTAAGCCATGCATCCGATCGCATGTTGACAACTATCTCCACTAGCACATGTCAAACATCTTCCATGACAACACATAATATGCAGTAGCAAACCAAGTCACACAAAAGATTTTTAATGCCTTGTTAGGTGACTTTGTTCTGAACAGAGCATATGAAAATTGATGCTCTCTAATGATTTTACTATTGTGTTTGCTTCCAGCAAATTAGTCTTTATTTTGTCAAGTTTGCCAATGTCTTTTAAAAGTATATTGATAGTATGTGCACCGCATAGTACCCATGCTGATTCCGAGTGCTGTGCTTGAATTCTAAGACCTAATTGGCAGCATTGCCAATGACGATGGTTGTTACATTCCTTGGCCCTCCAACTTTTGATATGGCATGCTCATAGATCTTTGAAAGAAAGGGAATGGTTTTTCCCTTCAAGGACGTGTCGATGGCTTCTAAAAATACTGAAGCTCGAGGACAAATCAACGTCACATTGATTAAAGGTTTCTTTCGACAATTGGTCCATCCATCCAAAGGTAGGAGCATATTCCAACATTGCACGTTTGAGCATGCTTTCTACCTCATCTTTGACTTTGTCAACACACTCTGTGCGCATTCTACCATGCACTTCACTCTAGAAACAAGGATTAGAGGAATTGTGCTCTCTATTCTCAGTGCACATCAAATTCCTCCCCTCATTCGTAATAGGTTCCTCTTCATCCATTGGATCTCTCTTCCCAGAGTATGACCGATTTTGCTTACCCTTGCTCTCAGGGATAGACTTTACCTTTCGTACATAATCCAAAATTCTTTCATATATGTTTTGTGGAGGCAAGGTACAAGGCCCGACATTGCCTGGAACTTTGAACAAATGCTCTTTGATCCTCGTGTCATTGCCACTGAACACATGGTGACAAGACTTGCACTTCAAGCAAGATGCAGTTCGTCCTGACACTATTTCATGCACGTACATCCACTCATGACCACGAACCATGTTGCACAAAAAAGATCTATAAAAAATAGACAATTATAATTTGTAAGTTGATCCTTTTATTAATCACATGTGAAGTATGCAATTTATTGATTGATTATGTCAAAAATTGAAAGTACATAGTCAATTGTATCCAACATCAGTTTTTCATTGTCGGCACACCTCCAAAAAGAGAATATAATTCACTATTTAGGTCTTTGGAACAAATTTCACATACTTTACACCTACAACGATAACAATCTTATCCTAAACAATATTTCGTTGCATCAAACCATCTCGAAGTGTTAGCATAATACTCTAACTCAACGTGATGGTTACCAACGATCAATTTTATCATGATTTTTTACAAATCACATTAGTAAAAACAATATGTATTGATCATTGCATATCTTCTTGGAAGTGTGAGCAACTACTCTAATACAACAAGGTAATAATATCATTGTAATTGAAGCACTTCTAGCGGTACAAGATAAACATCAAGTACGGTCAAGAAACTTTAATTAGAAATATTCTCGATACCTCTTGAGCTCAGACAAAATAAAGGCAATTTTTTGGTGGGTAGGGTGCCAAAACTAGAGGAGAGGGGGGAATGTAGTTGAGTCCAAGGCCTAAAAGTTTACGTTCAAAGGAGAGAGAGAGCGATGGAAAGAGAGATTGGCTATCTTATGCTCAAGAGTGAAAATTGGTTGTCTACCCAAGGCTAATATTTTGTAGAGATTCAGGTTGGTGAGGAGGGGCCAATATCTAGACCTTTTTCTACCTTTGAGGGAAGGGAGGGGAAGGAAAAATGAGTTACAAGGAGGAGGGGTCCAAATGTGAGGGAAAAGAGGGGTTCGGGAGAAGATCAAGTGGAGCCAAGAGGAAGGGTGCTCTAAGCTTACTTCTTCCTCCTCCATTGCAAGTTTTTTGAGACTCTAGGAAATTTAGGAACGCTATGCTTTGGATGGGGATGTTGAGGGTGAGGAAAATGGGTGGAAGTAGAGATAGGGCCCAAGGGGTAATTGGGGGTTTTTAAAAGGGGAGGAACAAGAGAGAGGCTGGGAGAGGCGGGAGGAAGTTGGTGGCTTTTTGGAGAGGATGTAATGGGAGTATTACAAGAGGGGGAGGAGGAAGAAAGGTGGACCCTCAAGGAAGAAGATTTGGGCTTCTTGAAAGGTTGATGCATGAACTCTTCACAAGAGGCTCTAGCCAAAAGGGGGGGGGGGGGGGGGGGGGGAGGGGATTGTGGACCAAATGGTGGGAGGGTTTATGGTTAGGAGGCCTCTTTGGGGGAGGTTAGAGAAGGTACTTCATTTGAGTGATGACCTCATGATGCACCAATTCTCCCATTGTTTCTTCTTTAGGTAGGGAATTTGCTTCCTCCAAAAGGGTTTCTTGTGCCCTCTTCCCTGCATTATGTGCCACCATGCTCAAAGTAGAGGCCAAATGGGTTTGAGAATTGTATTTTGTAATTGAGCATCAAAGTCATGAAGCAAGGATTGCTTCCATGAGAGGAGTTGATTGGCCCATGCTGATGGTTGGACTCTTGGAAAGGAGATAGTAGCAAGATTTTTGGTGAGGTCCACAGTCTTTCTTCTACAAGGTCGCGGTAGATATCAAAGTTCTTTTGAAAGTTATTGATAAGTACACTTTGGGCATGGATATAAGCTTGGGTGCAATCCAATTGAAATTGGATTGAACCCAAGCTTTTTGGTGAGGTCCAAGAGTCTTTCTTCTACAAGGTCGCAGAAGATATCAAAGTTCTTTTGAAAGTTATTGGTAAGTACACTTTGGGCATGGATATAAGAATGGATATTAAGGGCTTCAATCTTGGCACTCGAGAGTGCTTGTGCTTGAGAGTCCTCTAGGGAGAGACGGGGGGCATCATGCAAAGACTAAGAGGATCTTTTTGATTGCGAGAAGATTTTGCAAATGTGCAAGATGAGAAGTGGCTTTGTGAAGCTTATGGTTAAGGGTTTTAATTCCATTGCACCAATGAGAGTGAAACAATCTTGTCAAATTCCAAAGGCTTATTGATGGCGGGAAGAATGGGTAGAGTTGCATTATGCGGTTTATTGGCGAGGGGTGGGACAAAAGAAAAAGATGAGGAGCTTGCGGAGAGTGAGCCGAAAGAGGACGGGAAAGTGAGGGGGGGTTTGAAAGGACACCACCTTGAATTGACTTGGAAATGGCACTATTATGCAAGGCTAATGAGGAACTTGTGATACCAAAGGCTTTGGTAGAGGGGAGGGAGAGCCGATTGAGATCCTCAAGAGGTAGGTTGGATGTGAGACCCCGTAACTCCTCCGAGCCAAAAAGAGTTTTTCTTTGAAGAGGTTAAGGTGGAGCGGGTAGTCTCAGGGCGTGTTGAATCCAAGAGGGCGGGTTGATGAGGCCCGCCACCGAGGTGAATCCGGGGAGAGAGTAGGCAAGGTTTGGAGGGCAATGTGATGTAAGGGTGCTCCCGGATGCAAGGGTTGTTGAAGAGGGTTCCGAGTAGGTTGCTTGAAGATAGAGGGGGCTCATCAAGCTGCCGGCGGGGCGGCAGGGATTTCATTAACGTAATCACGATCGGGTGATTACATAAATAACTATAGTATTTACACAAAAAAATCACGTGATCACGTTAATTGTTAACGTGACCTTGATTTTGACGTGCAAAAACCTATAGAGCCAGTTATCCCTTCAAGATTTCTTATTTCTCTGCGGTCCCCACCGGGCAACTTCATTTTCCCGGCGGGCCTGAAAATGAAAAAGCCCGGTGGGAGTAATTATATATAGTAAATAGTGTGCTAACCCCCGTCTTTTAGCTAGGCAAATCCTTACGGAGTGTATCTAAGTGCCGGGTATTGTCATCTCCTTGTGAATTGACCTAAGGTTACAGAGTCACAGATCCTTTTTTTGGGCCGAACGTGATTCTTAATTCGGTAACCACTTCTAAAAAATTTTAATTCGTTTACCGACATAAAGGTACAAAACCAAAACAACTGAAAACTTGGAGAATCATGCTCATTGCGAAGAAGCTGTTGGTCCAAATGAGGGTTGTAATTGGTTTTAGAAGATGAGCATATGTAAATGACGAGTCGATAGTCAAGAGTAGCATGTCCTCTACTAGTGTACCGAGCATATAAAGATCCTCGAAGTCTTGCATTTGAGTTGATTTACAATATAAGAGCTATAATCCTTAATTGGGATAAAATAGCTTTTATATATTGAATTGGTTGCATGGGTGGGCTACAATCCTTCACTGGGTACAAGTAGTCCCCAATTGGGTGATTATATTGAAGATTTATTTGCATTAGTTCATGCATTGGTTTATACAGAAAGTGCATTATGTATTACAATCGATTATTAGTGCATGAAATGACCAATCATATATTTTATTGCTTTCGTTTGTTTTTTTGTAGCAAATAAAATTAGATGTGTCTTATTGTTTGCAAATCAAAGTGGACATATAAATAGTCATTACAATAATAATTGCATAGAGAGATTCATAGCATTATTATAGTTATTGCGCCATGTATAGACTACATTGCAATGTGTATGGTTGCTCACAATATAGGTGATCGATATGTGGATTGACTAGCGTGCATTGAAAATCTCATATTGTGCATCATGGTTACTTTCATATTGAATCGTTTTTAAATTATAATATATATTAAAAATAAAAAAATGTTTTCAAAACTGAACATCTTCTTCTTTTCTCTTCAGTTTTAATTTAAAAGCAATGGAGCAAAATGTGGGCACAAGTGGTACGAAGCCAAAGAATAAAAAAGCTCCTAGCAAAGAGTGGGATTATGCTCACAACATATGCGGCCGATATATGGAGTGCCAATGTAAATTTTGTCACACAAAAAAATATGGCGGTGCACCACGTATTAGGGATCATTTTCTGGGTAGCGCTAAAAATAGTTGTAAGAAATGTGAACATTCTCAAGCACCTGCAGTTGCAAAGCGTTTGAGAGAAGAGCTCACCAAAAAGGGTGGCAAGAGACAATAGATATATAGCTCTATGCCTTCGAGTCAAGAGTTCCTAGAGCCAAATATTAACTCCGCAGATCCTGTAGTGATGCCAACTAACCTTGGAGAACAACCTGTGCAAGGAGAGGAAATTCCAGGCAGTGTTCCTTTTAAACGTTGTGAGCGGGATGAAAACACACACAGCGCCTCTATAACGACCCGACACACACTCTTGGAATGATACACACACACACTATGGGGCACCACTCGGCTTAGACAACACACCTGGCCGAGACAGGGAACACACCTCTGGAGTGAGAGGAGAGAGACTATCCACTTGCCCACTCCACACAGACACACACACACACACACACCCAAAAAACTCAGCTCAAAAGAGGATAATTTCTGATGTTTAGATACAATTGAGCTTGGGCCAACACCAATGGGGCAAATAGCTCACACAATATGGGTAAAATAAGCCAGATACAATCACAAACTGGAGCAGAAACTTCGCTCATAGGAGAAACTTACACAGAAAAACAGCAAAAAAAGAGTGAGGAATTTGGCAAAATGGACAGCTCCATCGCGTCCGGAACGGCCCAAAACCCCAATCTACAATGTCAAAGTGATCAAATCCGACCTCGGATGAGCAGTTTACGGCCAAAACAGGCTCCAAAAACCCCAAAAACACAGTTGCGACTGTTCCTCCTCTCTTCTCCACGTTTTTTCTGGTCTTCTCTCTGTTTTTTCAGTTCCCACACTTAGCTTTATTAGTTGGGCACCCTTGGCCTTTTAGATGACTTCAAACGGACCCCGAACAGGCCAAAAACTGACCTTGCAGTGCATAGTTGTCACCTTTTTGCATCATCCGCACACCTGGCACTCAGCTTTTCCCAATAATGCATCTCGCAACCACGTGAAGTGGCCCCAAAAAGGTCCTAATGATGACCTTTCTGCATAACTCTCACAAGAAAACACCCACGTTGTGTCCGTCCTCATCCGCGTGCAAATATTGACCCCGTTCGCCCTCCTGACGCCAATAGATGCCATCTGACGCACCTGCTTACCTCATGTCGTCGGCCCGTGGATAGCTTCCTCGAGAAATTTTACACGCTATAAACTCCTCATTATTGTATAAAAAACATATTGGTACTGGTGATAGTGAAAATCGATGCACTATGTACATGTTGTCCTACCTGTCCACATGTGGGCCCCACGTAACCAGCTGGCTCTGGAAAATGGGCAATTCTTCATTTGATGCACCATGCATGTGTATGTACATATGCGCAATCCCTTGCTCCAAAAAACTCCTGACATAATTTGCCCCTCCCCTAGCCTGCTAGATCATTCATGATCAACAGCAGCAAAGAGAGATATGAGACTCGCCGCATCACAGGTCTCCTCATCCCTCACCAACACTGCTTTATCCACAGACAGCTCATCTTGCTCCACCATCATCAATCTAGCATGATACAATTTAAGACGCAATCCATTCACCCTTGACTTATGTAGAACACCATCCACGTTAGCCAGCTCATATGTGCCATTTGGAAAGCACTCCACTACCTTGAAAGGACCCTCCCACTTAATTTGAAACTTCTTTTGGAAGGTGTTGTCCAGCTTACTGTTGTAGCGCAAAACCAAGTCATGTTTCTTGATACCCTTACTTTTGACCTTTTCATTTATCTTTGCCAAAGCCTTATCCTACATCTGCCCATAATGCTCCAATGCGCTCATCCTATCCAACTGGACCTCTTGTAACTGCAAGAGCCTCTCTTTGAATGCATCAATAGGCGGCCCAAGCAACTTCTCTAACATCTTGACCGCAGGCAACTCTACCTCCACCGGCAATAGTGCTTCCTTTTCATACACCAAATGAAATGGAGTAAACCCTGTACCTGTCTTCACCGAAGTACGGTAAGCCCATAATGCACTAGGCAATTCCAAATCCCAATTCTTTCCTTGGTGCTCTGTCGCTTTAGAAAGAATTTGTACCAACTCACCATTGAATCTTTCATTTAAGCCATTACACTGCGGGTAATAAGGAGTGGTATGCTGGTGCCTAATCTTCATCTTTGTGCATAAGAAGTCTAGCAGTTTAGCTCTAAATCCTAGCCCCTTATCTGAAAGTAGCTCTAATGGCACCCCAAACTTGCAACATATTTCATCATACACAAATTTTGCCACATCCTTTGCAGTGATCTGTTTTACTGCTATAGCCTCTGCCCATCTAGAGAGATAGTCTACTGCCGTCAAGATATAGCTTTTGCCCCTCCTTGTGATAGGTAACGGGCCTATTGCATCAATCCCCCACTTTTCAAACACATCAAACGCCATAATGGTTTTTCGTAGCTCTGGCTTCAACACTCTCTTCCCAAATGCTTGACACCTATTGCAAGACCTACACCAATGGTGAACATCCTTGTGCAAACTAGGCCATACATACCCCTCTTGCAAAATCTTATGCAAGGTGATCTTTAGAGCAAAATGGCCACCACATGCGCCTTCATGATTCTCTTCCAACACTCTGTAAAGCTCCTCCCGCCAAGGTACACGTCTCAACACGAGATCATCCCCTTTCATGTATAAGACATCACCAATCAATTTGTACCTGTATGCTCTACGCACAAAGCCATACTTCTTAGACTTCTGAATCTCCTTTGGAATGATTCCTGTTAGTAAAAACTCCTCTTCTTGAGCCAAACGTTCCCGGCCATGATAAAGAGGTAAATTGGTCCTCAACACAAATAGCTCCCCAATCATGCCTTGAGCTGATTCATGTGCCTCTCCATTCAGAGCACGTTCAATGTGTCTGATGCTCCATGCTTTGAACTTTTTTAATAGTCCTTTAATTCTGAAGCACATTTCCTTCAATGAGGTGTTCTTGCTCTTCCACACACCCAGCACTTGCTTCGCCACTAACAAGGCATCACCTTTTATGCTCAACCTTCGAACCCCATGCTTCAAACAAATGTGTAATCCAGCTTCGAGAGAAGCATATTCAGCCTCATTGTTACTATGAGCATCCAATTTGAACCCTCTCTTGCATACTAGCTTCCCCTCTGGATCATAAAGTGCTATACCCCCTGAAGCTACATCATGGATCTTTCTGTATGAACCATCAAAGAACAACACATGTGCATTGCTGATCTGTGGCACTTCTTCAACTACCTTTCTCACCATCTCTTCCTTAACAATAAGGGGATTCTCCTTGTAGGTCAACAAATCAGCTAGGGTAGCCCTTGTACTATCTTCCACTAGAAAAGAGAACTCAAACTCTTGCAGCTCAATTACCCATTTCTTCACCACATTTGACATGTTAGTACCATTAATTAACTGTGGCAAAAAGGCATAACTCGTCAAGAAAACAAAAGGCCGTGGTAGCAAGTAATGACGAAATCGTCGACAAGCAAATATTACACTGGCCATCACTAGCTCTACTTCCGAGAACTTTCTCTCCGCTACCAACTTCACTCGGCTTGCACAATACATTGGCCTCATATAATGGTTGCCCTTCCCCTTTTGCAATAGCATGGTTCCAATGGCATCATCCCCTACTGATGGATTTACATAAAACACTTTCTCCCAATCAGGAGCCTGCATGGCTGACAACCCCCCTAACACCTCTTTCACCTCTTGAAACACTTCTTCACACTTGTCATCCCATTGCAATGGATCATGCTTTGCCACTTGTTGTAATGGATAAAGAATCTGAGAAGACAATGGAATAAACCTTGCCATGTACTTCACTTTGTGTATAAAGGTTGCCAATTGCTTCGTACTCATAGGTGATGGAAGAAGAATAATAGACTTAACCTTATCTGGATCAGCCTCAATGCCATTTTTTGACACCATATGGCCCAATAACTTCACCCTTGGCTGTGCTAGATGACATTTCTTTGGATTTAGTTGTCCTCCACATTCATCATATCGAGCCAATACCATCTTCAGCTTCTCATGGTGTTCAGCCCTACTGCTATAAACACAGAAGTCATCCATAAAAGCTTTAACACAACTACCAATGAATGGTTCCAACACCCAATTTGCTCTCTCTTGATAGAAGGAAGGTCCATTTGACAACCCAAATGGCAATACTGTGTAGCAATAGCAGCCCCATGGCGTAATAAAAGTGGTCTTTGTGCGGTTTTTAAGAGCAATCTTCAATTGAAAATAGCCTGAAAAACCATCACACACACTATACCTCTCATAACTGCCACTGAATCCAAGATCTGATCGATGAATGGAAGAGGATATGGGTTCTTCTTAGTGGCTGCATTTAAGGGCTTAAAATCTACACAAATACTCCACTTCCCATCCTTCTTTGGACTGACTACTGTTGGACTCACCCATTCTGTGGTCTCCACAGGGACTATGAACCCTGCCTTCAACAACTTGTCCACCTCTTCTCGCAAGGCTTCCATTTGCTCTTGACCCATCCTTCTTAGCGTTTTCCGCACTGGCTTAGCACCTTCTTTCAGCTCTATATGCATCTCTTCGCCCTTGAACCCTTTGATCTCTTCATATGAAGTAATGAACAAATCAGGAAAACTAGCCAGCATGTGCAAATATATATCCTTCTCCATAGGTGAGAGGTCTCCACTGATCATTTGTGTCATCAATTCCTGCTTCTTTGACAACTCAACCTTGGTTTGCATCAGCCCTTCAATCACTTCATAAGGCCCTTCACTTTCATCTTCAACCTCATTCGCAAATGCAACTAAACCAAACTCCTTTATTTCTTTGTCCATCAAAATAAATGCAACATCAGCATCCTCATCACTGCTGATAGTGCTATCACTGTCCTCATCTGTCACCGTGCTATCACTGCTGGTAGTGCTATCACTGTCCTCATCTGTCACCGTGGAAGAGTCTTCATCACTAGACTCATCCTCATCTTCATAAAGCTCCTCTAATTGTTTCCTTGTGTCCATATTATAAAGCTTCTTGGTACCTGTCTTTCCATAGAGGCTAATCGTACCATGTCGCCAATCTTGAACAGCTCCCACTGCACGTAACCATGGTCTGCCCAATATAATAGGATATGCTCACAACCCTGCTGGCATTACATGAAAATCAACCACTACCTTTGCATCATATGCCTCCACTTCTAAGCTCTTTACAACACCCAAGCATTTTGCTTTTTGATGGTTTGTCAATCTGATCCAAAAACCTGACACCCCAGCCACTGTGAGACCCATCTTCTCAACGCATGAGTGTGTTATGACACATATTTGGGCTCCGCCATCCACATAACCTTGTCCCAAATTTTTCCTTTTATGCCTCACATCTACTATTGGACAAATGTCTGGTACCTCACCCATTGCCAACACCTTTACTGAACCTCTCTCTGGCTCTTTCTCCATTGGGTTAACCATCCTCTTCCACTGTCGCTTTAGCTTAGGCACCATCTCTATAAGTTGCCCAAAAGTAACATCTGCCTTTCTGCTCGTCAAATCCTCCTTCAAGTCATAGCTTAATTGCCCATCCCCTAGTGGAAAATCTGAAACATGAAACTTTCGACGAGCTCTCCTTTTCCTCTTGGCCTTGACATCCTCGCCTTCATGGCTCTTTCCTTTCTTCTTACTAGGACCTGGGGCACTTCTTCCTTCCTTATCCTCTGTGGTAATCTTCCCAATAGGCATCACTAATGTATCCTCTAGCTTTGATGCCTTCTCCAAGGTGACTACACTTAGCACTTTTGTCTTTCCCTTTTCCTCTTGGGTCAGTCCACTGGTTCCTTCGTCTCCCTTAATTTCGATGCCATAATCATTTGACCTAGTTAGCACCTGTCTTGGCAATGGATACATGTCTCCCCCCATCCTTGGTGGCTTATCACATTGCGGGCTGATGTGACCCAACTCTCCACAATTATAACATGTGGGCGTCTGCCTCCAAAACCTACCATTGCTTTGTCCAACACCATTCCTAGGCCTTTCTTCTGGCTGATTTGCAAACCTCCCTCGACCTCGATTATTTCCCACTAGACCTAGCATGTTTAGGCTGAGATTCTTCATCAAATCTACCATTTGCCTCATGTCTTGCCTTAGCCCATCATCTTGCACTGCTGTAGTGACCACTGCTGGCATAACCTGAGTAGTAACAGGAACCACTGGTTCGTGATGAACCCCTGACATGCGACCTTGTAAAGACTCTATAGGCTGAAATTCAGACCTCATGGGCAAAGACTCCACCCCTAACTGGCTCATTTTCCTCAACTTCCACTCTTTGTTCCTTGATACCTCTAGTGCATCTTCATATGTCCTAGGCTTCTTTAGCTCCACTCTCCAGCGTATATTCTCCCAAAGACCAGCTAAGAACCTGTCCTTCTTCATCATGTCAGGCGGGGGTACCTGTGGTGCTAAGGCCTTGCACATTTGCTCCCATGCCAATGAAAACTTACGTATGTACGCATCTACTGGCTCACCTTCCTTTTGCACCAAAGCATGTACTTCTTGCCACACTTTGTCAGGATCTTCTATCTTCACAAACTCCACTTCCAACCCATGTCGTAGATTGTCCCAACTCAACCTTACAGGTGGATCAGCCACACGCAACTCCTCTTCAAATGCTTTAGACCAAACTCGTGCATCACTCTTCAAACAAATTTGGAGAAGGCGTAACATCTGCGCAGGGTCATGAATCTGGTTGCTAATGCAGGCAACCTCCATCTTTTCCAAAAATTCTTCCACATCTTCATCACTTCTTCCATGAAACTCCAGATAAGAGAAAGCCATGGCTACCCAAGTTTCAATGCTTTGAGAACCCCTTTGAACACACGTGCAAGAACCCAAAACTTTTGACTACCCAATCCCCAGAAACTTCAATGGAGCTCAACTTTAGATAAGGACAAACACATGCACATCAAATGAGTTTTCATAGTTGATCATCGGAATTACAACAGGCAAAGGACATTCCAAGATCTCTCGTAATCTTCTTGGCCCGAACATAAAGACTATGCGCTGCTGGAAAAAAATCTTCCTAGACACATGAACATTTATCTGGATTCTTTGAGTTAAATGAAATGGAGTGAATTTAGGGCCATTTTGATCATCCATTAAAGCCAACCATGAAGCTCCCAAGAAGGCACACCTAACTTAACCTCTGATTTTGCCAAAATTTCAGCAGCATAACAGCATAAATGGCTCAAAAGACAAAAAAACCAGCCATCATAACTTGGAAAAATTTTGGCAGAGCTTCCCCAGAAATAGAGCAGTAGGAACCCAAAATATAGACTGTATATGTATGCATAAACTGTCAACAATAGAACCCGAGCATCAAGTAGGACTCACTAGTACATAGCCTATGGCGAGGTCACAAAAACGGTGCTCCAGCTACCTGTATCACCGAAAGGATCTCTACATTTGAGAATCCCCCAGCTCAATAAAAACCTCACGCTATCGACCCTCACACGAAGGCTAATGCAAATTGCGTATAGTCAAGTCTCAGAAATGACTATCTTCCAGACCAAGTCTCAGAAATGGTTGGGACTGCCAAATAAAACCAAGTATGGCTCCACAAATGCGTACAATGGCAGTTTCCACAAGTAACGTACAATCCAGTAGACAATGCGCTCAAATAGGCGCCAAGTGATGCATACCCACAACAACTGCAAGTGACACCAATGCTAGTATATCACTGTACTCCAGCTACGTGTACCTGTGTGAATCACCTGTACCTGTACCTGTCCCTATGACCTGTAACCTTAAACCTGTAATCTGCAACCTGCAACCTATAATCCCGAATCTCGAAGCTTGAAGTTCGAAGCAGAAGGTACTCGAAGAAGATCCTCAATGGGGGCACCAAAAGAATGTGAGCGGGATGAAAACACACACAGGGTCTCTATAACG
This sequence comes from Adiantum capillus-veneris, assembly GCF_014529385.1. Taxonomy (NCBI): domain Eukaryota; kingdom Viridiplantae; phylum Streptophyta; class Polypodiopsida; order Polypodiales; family Pteridaceae; genus Adiantum; species Adiantum capillus-veneris. The sequence continues at coordinate 460,883 of NC_140946.1, forward strand.
ACCCGACACACACTCTTGGAATGATACACACACACACACTATGGGGCACCACTCGGCTTAGACAACACACCTGGCCGAGACAGGGAACACACCTCTGGAGTGAGAGGAGAGAGACTATCCACTTGCCCACTCCACACAGACACACACACACACACACCCAAAAAACTCAGCTCAAAAGAGGATAATTTCTGATGTTTAGATACAATTGAGCTTGGTCCAACACCAATGGGGCAAATAGCTCACACAATATGGGTAAAATAAGCCAGATACAATCACAAACTGGAGCAGAAACTTCGCTCATAGGAGAAACTTACACAGAAAAACAGCAGAAAAAGAGTGAGGAATTTGGCAAAATGGACAGCTCCATCGCGTCCGGAATAGCCCAAAACCCCAGTCTACAATGTCAAAGTGCTCAAATCCGACCTCGGATGAGGAGTGTACGGCCAAAACAGGTTCCAAAAACCCCAAAAACACAGTTGTGGTTGTTCCTCCTCTCTTCTCCACATTTTTTCTGGTCTTCTCTCTGTTTTTTCAGTTCCCACACTTAGCTTTATTAGTTGGGCACCCTTGGCCTTTTAGATGACTTCAAACGAACCCCGAACATGCCAAAAACTGACCTTGCAGTGCATAGTTGTCACCTTTTTGCATCATCCGCACACTTGGCACTCAGCTTTTCCCAATAATGCATCTCGCAACCACGTGAAGTGGCCCCAAAAAGTGGTCCTAATGATGACCTTTCTGCATAACTCTCACAAGAAAACACCCACGTTGTGTCCGTCCTCATCCGCATGCAAATATTGACCCCGTTTGCCCTCCTGACGCCACTAGATGCCATCTGACGCACCTGCTTACCTCATGTCGTCGGCCCGCGGATAGCTTCATCGAGAATTTTTACGCGCTATAAACTCCTCATTATTGTAGAAAAAACATACTGGTACTGGTGATAGTGAAAATCGATGCACTATGTACATGTTGTCCTACCTGTACACATGTGGGCCCCACGTAACCACCTGGCTCTGGAAAATGGGCAATTCTTCATTTGATGCACCATGCATGTGTATGTACATATGCGCAATCCCTTGCTCCAAAAAACTCCTGACAACTTCACAATGAAGGTGGACTTTGTCAAATGCGTCAAAAATCATTTCATCAAAGCTTTCAAGTGCAGTCTCTAGAAGAAGCACAAACAGCACTCCCCAAAGCAATATTCTTTACTTGAAGTGCTTTGGTCATGGTAGACAGCAATCATTGGAAGGCTGCTTGGAAGAAAATCAGTGAGTTTGGTCCAAGATTTTCAGCTCCTACTTATCACACGATAAGAAATGTTTTCTTGGACAAATGTTACATCGAAGTCAAAGAGCGTGTTGGCAAAATAATAGTTGGGAATCTTTCGCTTTCAGGATGTACAATTATGAGTGATGGTTGGTCAAATGTTCAGAGAAGATCGTTGATCAATGTAATGCTGGTTTGTCCAATGGGAGAAACGTTTATAAAGGCGATTGATAGTTCTGGTGCAATTAAAAGTGGCAAATACATTTCTGAGGTCTTGATTAATGTAATTAAAGAAATTGGTGCTGAACATGTCGTCCAAGTTGTGATGGACAATGCAAAGAATTGTAAAAACGCCAGTAAATTAATAAAGAAGTGCTTTCCACACATTTTTGTCAATGGTTGTAATACGCACAGCTTGAAGGTGCTGAAAGATTGGTACACTAGCGAAGAAACCACATGGTTCGCCAAAATAATTGATATAGCACGTCACGTTGTGAAATTTATCTTGAAACGACAAAGAGTGCTTGATTTGTATAGGATGCGCATGTCAGTGATGTTGAAACTTCCTATTGAAACTTGGTTCTGCACACACTTTTATACCTTGCAATTACTTCTCCGTAATACATGTGATGTGATTGACACATTCAATTGCGCGGCCTTTGATGAATGGCAACTTGAGCAGAAAGAAACAGTGAAAGATAAAATTACATGTCTATGTGGCAATGTAAAAAGGTTGCTTGGTGGAGGAGTGTAATGGATGCATACCATGTAATGATGCCCGTTATGTTCGCGATCCGCAATCTTGATCAAAGGGCGCCAAACTTGGGCAAAGTGTGGATGACATGGTGGTCAGTCCAACAGAGTCTTGAAAATCCTGAAGAGCTGAAAGAGTCTGTAGTAGAGAAGGAGTGGAAATTACCATTCTCTGGCAAACATCGGAAAATTTTGGCTAAGTATTTTCATGCAAGGTGTAAGAGCACTCATAGTCCACTCCATAGCGTGGCTTACATGCTCGATCTAGAGTATTGGAATTTAGATCTAATGTCCAATACAGAGGTGGTAGGCGATTTCTATCATGTGGTCAACACGTTCTACTCCAACATTCAGGACCGAATTGATTGCATCAAAGAAATGAGTGCATTTAAATTAAAAGAAGGTCCTTTTGCAAATGATTTTGTACAAGTAATGGCAAAAGAGCAACCTGCATGGAAGTGGTGGCTGATGAATGGTGGAGAGCATTACTCTACCTTACATCCTCTTGCAATGAAAGTACTCGCAGAATGTGCAGCAAATTCAAGTTCATAGAGAAAGTGGAGTATGTACAAGTATGTTCACAGCACTATTCGCAACAGACTATTATCAAACAGAGCAAAAAAATTAGTGTATATGTATAACAATGATAAGATATTGAATCGCATCAAAAGTGCTGGCTACGAGGAGGAAATGCCAACCTGGTTGTATGATTGTCAAAACGAAGATGAAGAAGATTTCAATGTTGGTGTATCTCAATGCATTGTAGACAAAATAGAAGAGAATTTGATAATAGATGTGGAGGTTGAATTACAAGGAGAACCACAACACTCAAACTTAGAACCAGATAACAACTCAACTGATTCAATATAGCTTGAGAGTAGAATGAGTAAATGTCAAAAACCATTGTAAAAGACCTTGTATTCAAATGTGTTTTGAGTAATTACAATGCTTCATATTCTCGATAGTACATAGTTTGTCGCAATATTACATAGTTTATCGATCTCAATTGTGTTGCCCTGAAGCAGCATCTTGCTCATCAAACAGATTTCTAATTGTGCTAGGGGTATTTGGGCGTGCTTGCTTGAATTTATATTCATTTGCCATGATAAATATAATATATATTCCTTGTGGAATATCTTGTGAACAGATTATGCATCGACTATTGTTTTGCATCAAACGAATAAGACAAACTAAATGATAATAGTGACCACATGTCAATGTATGGTACCCACTCTATCCATCAAAATTATTGTAGCAAAATGGACATTGGGAAGATGAGGATGCATCTGAAGTAGAAGAGGGGACCAACTCCGGATGCAAAACAAGGTGGCTGATGTGTGTCCCTTGTACAGGTGTTGGATTCACTCACTGTGTCACGTTTTGAACGTCCTAACTTAAGCGGTGAATGCTTTTCTCCATCCGGACTTGTGAGGGTTGCGGTGTCTGGGTGGCTATAGAAAGACATGTTATTTTTGCATCTTTCTCTGCCAGCTGTGTCGTGTAAATATCCTTCTCTCTCTTTAATTGTAGGTCAGTGCCTTCCACTATCAATGCCAGCTCATCTCGGGTGAAAGTGACACAACTTTCCCTTAAATCATGAGTGGCAACAGTTGTCTCCTTTGACGAGAAGTCTACTGGTCGCTGTTGCACAAAGTGAGCATATAACATTTTTGCAAATATAGCGCACAATCTGCATTGTGCAGGGGATGGCCATAAACCTCCAAATAAATCCTCTCAGCGTTATCTTTGATACCATCATGGTTGCACTTCGAAACCTTCCACCTTCCTTTCTTGATCTCTGCGTCCTCACATGGACATATTGTCTTGATCATGTCCTTTGTCATATCTTTATTGATCTCTTTCCACTGCATATAGTTTGGATTTGCCCACTTTGAGAGTCGGCGAGCAGTACGCATCGCTTGTTGTGCCGACATGCCTTGTGCCAAAGACTTCATGCGTTGAAATGCATTAACACTAGGTTGGTAACCTAACAGGACATAAAAGTGTCCTTTCAGGGTTTTGAAAAAAACCTCCAAAACCATAGCAGATCCACTCATTTTGTAAAATCCTTTCATGAGGTTATAGTTCAAAGTCTACTACACATGGAAAAAATAAGAAACTTGTAAAATTCCTCATCTTTTGGTCACACCAAGCCTCCAAAGTTGATGGACCAATACATTTTCATCAAAACAGTCATTTCTTGCGTTTTGTTGCATAAAAATAAGATTAGGGATTTTTGTAGGACTTGAGATAAATTCCCTAGTTAACTTCAATGGGTTGGTGATCAAAACATATGATTGCTTCACACTCACTATTTTTTGTTTTGCCAAAAGAAATAGGTACAAAAAAGTTGAATTTTTACCATTCTGCAAACCTATCATCAAAGTTTCTATAGCCACGCTCAATACAGATAATATATGCATGTTTTCTTAGTTCCCTATTGTCCTTTAGGTTCATAAAGAGCCATGGAGCATGTCAAAAGAATAATACATATCTTACCAAGGGGAATCTTGGGGACAAAGATGAAGTGCTAAATACAGCAAACATGAAAAAACTGGGTCCAACATTATGAGTTGTAGAATCCCATAGAAACTATTCAATATCTAGCCAAATTTGATCCTTATGACTAGATATGGTTACTACCTACAAAATGCATGTAGTTGTCACAAGAAACTAACAATATTGAAAAAGCTATACTTGATATACTAGAATGCTTCGTTTTCTTCTATAATTAAAAAAATCAACCATCGTTGTCTACTATGCAAAATAGGGTATTAGGTGCCCCAAAACTCAAGGAATATTAGCTTTATGTTACAATATGCAACATAGAAAATCAAAACTGCATTTGGATATCATGAAAGCCACCAAAAAAATCATAGAAGAGCTAAAATTGGCTAAAAAACAGGATTTGACAATTTTTGTAATTTGGTCATAACTTACAACTTTAACATTTATTTCTCCCTAGAAGCATCAGAACATGTTGAGGACTACTAAAGATAGTTCTCTAGCATTATAGACCTCACAAACATGAATTTTAGAGTGGTATAGTTGCAAAAAGTTGAAAAAAGCCAAAAACAAGACCCGTTTTTTCACACAGTTTAGGTTGTGAAATGTTGTGCAAGGACAAGGTTAAAGATAGAATTGATATTTCAAACAATGTCGAGTTTTTTTCAGCTCATGAGACAACTTTCTAGACAGATATCACCTCAAAATCCATTTTAAAACTCTTGACATAATTCACGAAAAATGGTCACTTAACAGGACATAAAAGTGTCCCATTACCAACCTAGTGTTAACAGCCACTTGTTGTTGATCATCACGCAATGATTGGGTGCCAATATCTTGTTCTTGATAAGCCATTTTCTCTTAGAGCTGCAGTCAACTGAGTGGCAAATATTCAATATCATTGGCAAATATATATTCTCACTCATTGGGACACTGTGCGGAATCCACTAAATCAAACCACAACAAATGCAACTAATTGAACCACAAGGCAAATTTGAAATACTGACAGTTAAATGAAAAATTTGAAATGACTAAAGATAATTGATTCAATTAGGTGAACCACTTCAAACCAGATAATACACTTCAATAAAAAAAAGAATACACTTGACAAGACATGTATATCATAGAAATGTTTAAATCGGATAAAATGATGGTGCAAGTTCAATAAGTGGACGTTGGACAGGGTTCGGGTCTGTATTTAAATGTTCTTTGAAAAATATCAACAAGTCAGAAGCATTCCTTCTTTGTTCTTGCTCTTTTAACTTCATCCAACAATCTACTTTAATTCGAATAGCCCTCATAACATCTTCGTCCGGGTGGTGAAAAACTTCTTCTGGAAAATAAAATTTTTTGCCTGCACTCCAAAAATATGCCAGCATGTCGAATAGGTAGCTCAATGCATAAATGTCGCTCGCTTTTGTGTATGCATCTATGCACCATGGATCGTATAGTTCAGGAGCGATCCACGATCGCTTAGCCATCTCGGCATTCCCTGCTCTCTGTGCATTCAAAACTGCTTCGTCCGACTGTGCTCTTGGAGATAGATAACTATTTGCTACATGCTTAGCAGGTGTTCTCAGCATCATACCCCAATCAATGATACCAATGCGGGGTCTATTGGCGCGAGTAAAGTCCAACATTATGTTGAACGGGTGCAGGTCACTGTGCACTATACCAGTCGAGTGGGCAACCGCAACGCCGTCGATTAAGGCATGACAAATTGCTAGCATCTTCTCGACCACTGCTTTAATCCACACCGTGTCTATCTCACTTACAGGGTTTCTTGCTATAGGCAATGACCTCTAGCCGTGTTGTAGCCTGTGCATGTGTCGTCTAAACAATCTGTGAGCCAACAATAAGCGGCACATCATGTCGCCCACGGTACCCCCATTGTAGTATGGGAATATCGTGATCCAAGGAGCTTCTGTAGTAAACCCAATGCATCTTACAATGGAGGGGTAAAGTGTTTGCATTCCTTGCTCTGTCTGAAAGCTGTCAAATTTTGCCTCACTCCCTCCCTTGTAACATTTTCCCACATATGTAATGTGGTCTGGAAAAAATGAGATGCCTTTGATCGTGTATAATGTGCACACACCGAAGGAGCCTGCTCCAATCCTCATACCTTCTACCAAGGCTTCGTGAGGGATGCCAACAAGATGAGCGCACTTTGCATTCAAAGTAGTGTGCATGATTGTGCCGATGTCGCTGGCATCGGATCGACCTCCCAAAGCTGCTTGGTCCTGCGCTTTCACACCCTTCATCTTTACCTTATGTTCTTCCCACAATTTATCCCAGAGCTCTAATTTTGACATGTCGCAAGAAGGTTGGATATCGTTTTTTAAGTCTCTGCAACATACTTTCATATTGTCCAACACTGTCTTGACCTTGTGGTGGGGGTCAAGTTCTCGTATCCCAGCTGGACTCAACAACTCGTATTGGCCTTCAAGTCGCAACCTGCGCTCTGTGTTCTCCCATATAGCACTAGTGATGTCTTTGATGTAGATATTGCTTTCACTAATCTGCTGTATACGATCAGCTGCACATGATGAGATTGCCAAAATACATTCTTTACGAATGGCACGCATAATACATTTCTTTTTATTAGGTGTCATATTTGCACTGGACAATACAAAAACAGCATATCAAATACAAATTCATGGTTGCGAATAACACTAACACTCTCACACTATCTCAGGTAAACTCGTAACCACCACTTGAAGACTTTAACAAATGTGCAAGGAAATATTGATTAAAATTGAATATAATATTCACTTAAAATTGCAATATGTTACACGTGTAAAAAGCAGCTCAAACAAGTGGTTTATAAGAACTTAATTCAGATCAAACAATAAATGTTAACGATCTTTAATATTTCAGCATATATTGAATTTTTAACTTATATTTTTCTCCGTGCACACATATTAATTCAACCAAAGCACACACCGACTTAAAAACTTCAAAAACGTTTAAAATATTGGAAGTATACAAATTGGACTAGCAAATTGTGTTCACACACTTTTTCACATAGAATTTATGTAAATGTAGCAATCAAAAAGCGATGATAACTGATGCTCTTTAAAAAGATACAAAAGAATATTTAACATGCAAATTGTGTGCATTTAGATTTTTTGCAGAGAATTTATGTAAATGAAGCATTAAAAATAGCGATAATGCTTGAGAGTCCTTTAAAAAGATTAAAAACGAATATTAAACATGCAATTTGTGTGCAAATACTTTTTTACATGTAATTTATATAAATGGAACATTTAAAATAGCAATGATTGATGAATAAAGTATTCTATATAAATGGAACATTTAAAATAGCGATGATTGATGAATAAAGTATTCTATATAAATGGAACATTTAAAATAGCAATGATTGATGAATAAAGTATTCTATATAAATGGAACATTTAAAATAACGATAATTGATTAATAGAATATTCTCTTGAATATGATTAGCTAGTATATAATTTCAAATGGACATTTAAAAACAACAAAATCAAACAATTCATACATTTTGTATATAAAACACTCTTCACAGCCGCGTTACCGACCAAGTATTTCATATACTTAATACTTAAAAAATTAACTCCACATGCACATACAAATTATATGACGTTCGTACGGCCAGGTTAATGACCTGAACGCCACATTTATACAAAAACATATGCTTCTAACAAACGGCACTCTATTAGCCACGTTACCAATCGAGTGCCGCCTGAATCTAAGGAAAAACAATGGCCTACATACGAACATCATATAGCCGCGTTACCGATCGATGCCCATATGTTTTTTGGAAAAGGAGAAGGGAAGTTGACTTACCATAAGGATACTAGATTTGCCGCGTTACCGATGTAGTACCCAGACAGTAAGCCAATACTTAGCACAAGGACTCCATCTTCCCCGCGTCACCGAGGTGATGCCCCCGTGATAAGCACTGTTCCGTAGAACAGCTTACACACACACTCCCATTGTGTGGTAAGGTACCTTATTACTGCCGCGCACTACGACAAAAGGCACGCTACCACACAACGCATACACACACACACACAACACATACCCCGATCGTATGGTCAGGTACTCTGCTGCTGCCGCACACTCCGACGCAGAGCACGCTCCCACACGATCCCCTCTCTCCTCTCTCCTCTTGACGTACCTGCAAAGGTGGTCGCAAACTCTCTCTCTCTCTCTCTCTCTCTCTCTCTCTCTCTCTCTCTCTCTCTCTCTCTCTCTCTCTCTCTCTCTCTCTCTCTCTCTCTCTCTCTCTCTCTCTCTCTCTCTTTCTCTCTCTCTCAGAATATGAAAACAAGACGCTAATACACCCAGCGGGCCTAATCGGGCCCACGTATATATAACGCTAACAGCCCGCCGGGCTTTTCAGTATTCCCTGCGGGCCCGCAAGGAAAATAATGAATCCCGACGGGCCCGTCGGGAAAACTGAAAAGCTCGGCGGGAATTTTGTGGGTTTGCAAGTCACCACTAACCGGGTTCTGTGTGATCATGCTTACTGTGATCATGTAAATGTGCCAATAAGACCTTGTGATCACACAAAATTTGACATAATTACGTAAATATTAAATCCCTAGCCGGCGGGCGAAGGACCGATTGGGGGGGTGGTCGGAGCCATGCTATTAGAGAGCTTGGGCTCGGATGAAGTGTTGGGGGAGCCACAATCTCCATTGCAAAAGAGTGAAAGGCGCTATCCAAAGACGAGGATGGGGGGAGGGTTGCCATGTAACTATAAAGCAACAGGGCAGGGCAGAAAAACCAAAGAGTAGAAAAGGGAAAAAGGGACGCAGCACCAAGAGGTTTTACATGGAGAATCCCCTGGCAGAGAAGCTCAGAGCCATAGCAACAAGATGCTTCACCCAAAAATCTTTTGGTTTAGGGGAATACCACTGTAGTAATGAAGCCTCCTCGATAGGAAGTTGGTTGCTTATCCCAGAAATATTTGTAATATCAACGCTGCTGCACGACCCGTGGAGGGGAGAGCTACCTCTTAAAGGAAGCCAACATTACTACAAGACCGGTGTAGGGGAAACCTACCACTTGAAGGAAGCCAACGCATTGTAATGCCCCGAACTTGCAAAACAATTTGGTGACAACTTGCACTTACACCGTTAGGGCCCAAAAGGAAAGAAGCCGCTCCTACCAACCGTGTTGCTGCAGCACGTATAAGACCCAGGTTCAGAGGCTTCTTGGAGGGTGGAGGTGCGCCAAGCTCCAAACATAAAGAAAGGGTATATTATGCGGCTTGCAGTTTGGGAAAGGATTGAGATTATGAGTGCAGAGGGCTAGAGGGTGTGAACAATTCACTTAGGTGTTGTATCAAACGGAGCAACAAGCGTGCCAGAGATGAGCATAACAGGTTAAGATGAGGCTTATGGTTGTGACATGAAATGTGGGAGCATGAGCGAGGCAAGCTGTAGCTAGTGTGTAGAAGCAAGTGACTTGGGGATGATGAGAGCATGGGGTGGACAAGAGCGTGTCCAGAGGGGAAGACCCCGCAGCCACCTGCGCTATCATATGAAGTTGCAGAGGCTCAGGGCTAAGGTGAAATAGTTTACAAAGGGAAGAGGGCCACGAAATGAGAGCAAGGAGGTAGCTGTGGTAGAGAAATGAGGCAGGCTTACGGTATAGTGTAGGCAATAAACGGCCGCTAGAGGTAAACAACGAAAAGCAACGTTAAGATTAAAGGCTTTAAGGGTTCTATCCCACGGAAATTGGAGTGGCCAACTAAGTAGGAAGGAGGCAGGTCGATGGGAAGGGAAACTAAGAAAAGAAAGGAGGGGAAACGCGTTTGGTGTAAGCCTCTTTTTGCAAAATTCCCCCACTTCCCTCTTCCCTTCCACCCCTTGGTTTTCCCTCTCTCTCACCTCTTCTATTTTGGCAAAAACAAAAATTCTCGCTAAGAATGTTGTTAGTTTTTTGCTATCAAAGTGTGAGCATAATACTTTAACTCAACGCATTGGTTACCAACGATCAATTTTGGGTTGTAGCTACATTGTCATGATTTTTTACAATTCACATTAGTACAAATAATATGTACTGATCATTGCATATCTTTCTGGAAGTGTGAGCAACTACTCTAATACAAAAAGGTGATAACATCATTGTAATTAAAGCACTTCTAGCGATACAAGATAAACATCAAGTACCGCCAAGAAACTTTAATTAGAAATATTCTTGAAAGTGTGAACAACTCCTCTAACACAACAAGGTGATAACATTATCATAGTTGAAGCACTTGTAACTGTACAAGATAAATCAAAAAGCTTCAATTAAAAACTTGGTCAAACTTTTGCCATGTGTGAGTATATCACTCTAACACAAGGACTCAGAGAAATGTTTAAATCCTAAATCTTAATGTAAGTGAAACAACTAATTATCTCTTGTGTGATGACTAAACACTTTTACTCTAGCACAAAGGTAAATAATCAGTATTTGCAATACGTACCCATCTTCAAGTGTGAGTATATACACCACCACAATGATAGATGGTTACAAACCTAATTTTCTCCTCTTTAAGTGTGAAAAACTCCAGCACAGAAAGAGCACGGTTTTTATTTTTAAAACTATTCAAAAATATTCAATTTAAAAATTAAACACAAAAGCAAACTCTACTACAAATTATGATCATTGAAATTTGATTATATCATTATAACTAAATTTTAATGAATAACTACACCTTGCCTTTTTTTATTTTGTAAAATTTTTTGTGTTTTTGAGGAGAAAAGGATTACTTTCTTCAAATGGTTTGATATTTAATTATGTGAAATGCTGATGGAGGGGCACCGATGGTTGCATATATAAACTGTACACTTTGATCAAAAAAAAATTCGATCAAAGAAATCTTCGATTGAAGAAATCTTCAATCAAAGTGCAGAGAAATAATATTGAGGGTTGAATTCAGTGATGTGTCATTGTATAATATGACCATTTTATTTGATCAAATGTATTATATGATCATTAAACACGTATAATACATGAAACATTTAACGTATAATGCAACTCAGTGTTCAGTGTCTCTACTTTTGCATCCTCAGCATCTTGAGCTCGTAGTTCTGAGATCACTCTTTGGCACCTAAATTGGAGTTTGAACATTTTGAGGTGCTCCTTAATCAAAATCTTGAAGGATTATTTTTGCTACAATTGCATCCTCTTGGGTGAGAGGTTGTACCTCTCGTCTTGTTTGCATCTCCCTTTGCTGTGAACTCTCAACAACTTGTTGAGTCTTTTGTGGATCTTCTTTACTTTGCTCTATGGGTTGCTTTTGCTCTCCTTCTTGTTGCTAGTTGCCTTGATCTTCTTTGTCGGTAAGAGAACCTTTTTGCTCTTGCTGATGACTAGGTGGAGGAGATTGCTAGCTAGGAGAAATTTTCTCTTTTTCTTTAGTCCTCTCCTCATCCTTTGTTGTGGTGGTGTCTTTGATATATTCTTCATTGGTAGAATATTGGCTTCTGGGAGAGTCCATCGAAGAATCTAGATCTGTGGTCTTATGTCTATTGGACTCTTCCTCTTTGTTTTGGTCAGATTTTCTTTTGAGGACATCATGGATCCTTTGATGGAAAGACCCTGCCAATCTAGCATCTGCTTGAGCTTTCTGGTGTCTTTTCTCTTTAAGTATTTCTAGCTTCTTGTCGAGCTCTAGATCATCTTCATGACATTGGAGGAGGGTTGATCATGCTTGACTTCCTCGATCTTCTTCTTTTCTGTCGCTATCTTTTCTGGTCTTTCTTCCCAAATCCATTGTGCTTCCTCCATGACTGTTGAGCTTGAGACTTTGGGATATGATTATTGGTGTTGTTCTTTTTTTAATGAGTGGAACCTCAACTTCTTCTTTTTCTGTTGATTCGTATTCATAGGGGATGTCTTCCTTTTTCTTCATCTCCCTGCCCAACTCAAAGTCTGAGTTGGTGGCCTCACTTTCCAATGTGCATGCTCGTGAGCTTTGGCCACTTGTTCTTCTTTTTGTAGGAGTGATGGATGAGGTTCGCACTATCCTCACCACATGATTTGCTTTATATAACAAATTTAGTTGAGATTCCACTTCAAGAAAATCCACAATCATCCCAATGATTGATAGAGAATTCTAGTAATCACTAGCCCTACGTTCATGTACGTCTTGTTGTGATTGATCCCCTTCAGGTTGCTTCCACCAAGCTATCTAGAATGTAGTTCCCTAGATCACACTTGGTTACTCTTCTTTCAGACAACCCGATGGCCATCACTACTACCACATGGAGAATTGACCAGCTTGTGTATTGTGGTGGATTTTGAACCTTCAAATGCTATGAAATCGGCCTGAGAGGCAATTCTATATTTGAGTAGATGAGGTCTTTATAAGTGAGTTTATGCCCCTGCTACTTTACAAATGCCATTGTCTATAGCCTTGGTCTTGAGTAGCAAGTTGTGGCTTGCACGTGGCACATGGAGTGCTTGGTGGATGAGCTCACTGGTGATCTTCAATCTAATAGTAGCTCCGTCTTTATCGATCATGCTAGCTTCTCTGTTGTACTGGGTTGAGCTCATCAGTTAATGTGCCCTTTGGAAGTCTTTCCCCATGGTGGAAACCTAAAGAAGTTGTCCAATTGGAGCCATCTTGCACTATTAAGGAATTTTGGCTTTTGATGCAATGTCCATATCTCTTTGAGGAAGATAGTTTCTTTGACCTTTTTTTTTGTCTACCACTTGGAACTTGCCGATGAAATTGTTTGTTGAGGTTTGGGAAAGCATCCCATCTACTACATGAGATTTTTCATTAAAGGAGATGTCAATAACCTCGTAAGGTGCTACCTCCCACTCCTTCTAATTTTTTTTTCATGGCATCCTACTACCAAAAATTTAGATGTTTAGGGCCCAAAAGATGATGCAAAATTTGTCAAAAAGTCAAAATAGCACAGCCTTGATCATAAAATTGAAAAATGAGCATAACTTGAGCAAAACAATTCCAAATTTGACCAAACTTCACCAGTGTGACTAAGACGACTATAGGCACTAGGACAAACTAAGTCGAGTCAATTTTGGTCAGAGGTACATGGATCACGATCCATGTTGGAACACATTTTGGGATGCTACCTTCACCATTTGATTTAGCATGCTTAGTAGATGCTATGGGTGAAAACTTTTGTGATTTGGATCACTGGTTTGGATTCTAAGCTAGACTTTCAAAAAAAATCGCACACTAAGGGATTTTTTGCATTTTCACAAAGGTTTGGATGTTCAAAAGGCTGAAAACTTTAGGGTTAGCTTTAGATAGCATATGAGTTCTAATTGCTAGATTTTGATTTGGAATTTTGAAAAAAGTACATGGATCACGATCCATGTTTGGCATATATATCGAGATGAAACTTGGTGGGCATGCTCCTATAGCCTATCCTAACACTCGCAAAATCTTTTCAAATTTGGATCTAAATTTCCTAAGTTTACCCAAATTCTCAGTTTATGGCTCAATTTTTTTGACTTCTGCCATATTGGTTTTCTAGATCCTAGTTTGATTGATCCCTGTGGTTGATGTGTGTTGATTTTTACTGATTTGATGCTTGGAGATTGATTATTATCCCCATTTCTACTTCTGTCAAATTTTATTTTAATCTGAATCTCGCTGGCCCTCTTGTCATAGTTGACAAGATACACGCACTTTTGGTAAGCAATGTTTGGGCTCCTGCTGAGACTTTTCAAGCAACCATAAGCTCACTTTTTCTCTTTAAGCCTTTGGCTCCTGAAAAAACCCTAACTTGCACTTTAAATCTCTGAAATTTCTCGACACTTGAAATTTTAACAATTTGGCATTATTTTCTTCACCACTTAATGACTTTTTCACCTACACACACTATGGACTCTAGCTTGGCCAATTCTACTCCTTGGGTACATGGATCGTGATCCATGTTTTGAGCCCAAATTGCATCGAATTTGAGGGGAATGTTCCAATCAAGTCCCCTGAGATATTGGTCATAATCTTTTGGTGTTTGAATCATATTTTCATAGTGGATGGATCAAAATGACCACTTGCGGATTGAAATCTCAAGATTTCGGGTTTTTTGGGTCTAAAGAAGTCCATTTTGACTAAAATTTTATAGGTGACTTCCCCATGCTATGACTTGATTGCAGACAGGAAAATTTGGCATGATTTTGATGTGACTAGGTACATGGATCGTAATCCATGTTTAGCAACAGTTTTCATCTATGATTGTTGCAGCGGAAAGGGGCTTTTGAGAGGAGTCAGCAAGAGAAACCTATTCTTGTTTTGAGTTGGAGAAACATGGATCGTGATCCCATGTTCCACACCCAATCCAAACTCTGATTGGATGGCTGGACTCATCTTTGCTTGGGGATTCCATTGGTGAAAACTTTTTGGATTTAAAATCTAGGTCAAAAATGGCTATAGCTCTCCCTCCCAAAGCTAGCAACTACAAATGAGGCTTAATCTATCCTACTTTGCCTATATGTGCTCGACCTACCCAGAGTCCCAAGTGCATGCTTACCTTTTTTTCTTTCATCCATGGCATATCGCTTGTGGATCAGACGATTCATCATTTGAGTACTCGGTCACTAATTTCCCTTGCAAAATTATTCCGTCGTAAGTTGCCTAAAAATTTGGCTTGTAGCAAATCCTTCCAAATTTGTCATGCTTGAATCTCTTGCTTTGTTGAGCTGGCATTTTCTTATAGAACTTGATTTTGGATCTCTCACTTCTATTTATAATTTTTTTATCATTATTAACTCAAAATTAAAAAGACATGACAATGTATTCGTAAAGACCAAACGTAGTGCAAAATGCGGTCTTTACAATGTCTTGATCAACTATCCTTATTTGATGATAGCCACTTTTTAGGTCAATCCTATTGAAGTAGGCGGACCCTTGTAGCTTATCAAATAGGTCTTCTACCCGTGGAACGGGAAACCTATTCTTGATAGTGATCCTATTTAGTGCTCTATAGTCGACACACATACGATATTTTCCGTCTTTCTTTTGCACTAATAGTACAGGATAACAAAATGGAGATGAGCTAGGCCTAACCATGCCCTTCTCAACTAACTCGTGCACTTGCCGCATAATCTCCTTTTGTTGAGCTTGAGAAACTCTACAAGGAGGTTTATTAGGCGGTGAACTTCCTAGAAGAAGTTCAATTACATGGTCATCATTGCCTCGTTTAGGAAATAGCTCACAAGGGATGTCGTCAATAAAGACATCTTGAAGCCCCTTCAGAAAATTGGATAACTCTAATTCCTTGTGAGTGTGTTTATTTTCTTTTGTTAAAACATTATGTTCATTTTGAGAATTTTTAACAAAAATCATGTACATGGAAATAGAGCTCTTTATTGACTTATTGAAAGCTTGTGTATGTACAATGGGTATGGTGTTACCCATGTGCTTGGCATCTATGTACATATCTTTTTCCATGAACCTAAATTAGATTCTTCTTTTAGGGAATTTAACATTGGCAGCCATGCGATCAAACCATGGTGCCCCTAGGATTACATCCTCATGCTTGAGAGGAGAGATAAAGAAGTCCTCTTTGTCCACAAAGCTTTGGACATGGAGCCTCAATTTCCCGATTAAGGGAGTGACTAAAGCTTCTTGCCCCTTGAAAGCACCATCTGTGGGTATGACATCTCCCATCTCATAAGCTTGGTGGCCAACTTTGTGGATATGAAATTGTGAGTAGAACCAGGGTCAAAGAGAATAAAAGCATCATGTTCTCTTACCTTTCCCCAAGCATGGCATAGAGGAGATCCTTTGTGGTGAGTTTCCTCCCCTTGGATTTTGACCAAGGTAGGAGGTTCATGGCGGGTATTCTTTTGGGGACAAGTGTGGTACGCATGCCCTTGCTCGCCGCACTTGAAACATCGGTTATCCTTGCGATAACGCTCAAGCTCTTCAGGAGAGAGTTTGTTTTGGCCTTTGTAAACTCCCTTATCCTTAGCTTTATTGGAATTTCCCTTAGGAGACTTTTGGACATTGTCCTTCCCCTTAGGCTCATTGGAACCCTTGTTTTCGTGGGCTTAGAATTTCTCTTAGCCCCTATTTGGAAGTTGATTCCAGAAGCCACCATAGTATGGTGTATAACCGCCGATATGGTGCGTGGCCTTTGGGAGTTGACATACTCCACCATTTCTTCAGTTAAGCCCACACAAAATTGTTTCTTTTGCTCTCCAAAATCCAACTTTTTGAACACAGTGGCCTTGACATGTAAGTCCCAAAACTTGTCTACATATTTTTGAATGGATTCGTAGGGAGAGAGCTTCAAGCTTCGCCATTCGGTGAGTACTTTGTCTTTGGCATCAGTGGCCAAAAAGTGCTTCATAATGGAAGCTCTTAAAGCTTTCCATGTTCATGGAGCTTCACCGTTGGCCCGTAGGCTAGACCACCATTGCTTGGCAGACTTTTGAAAGTGCATAGCTACATGGCGTAGCTTAGAGGATTCCGTGAAGCCCTCATCTCCAAACACTGCATCAAACTGTTGGATAAAGGCCAAGACTTTGTCCGTAGCACCAAAGGTGCCATTGTAGGTAAGGAAAGAGATTCTCTTCCATCCCTCTTTGAACTTCTTGAGCTTGGATGACCTCTTCCACGTGGCATAGTATTTCCTATGGCCTATTCTTTTTTATGGTTCAAAAGTTGCACCATCACTTTCTTCAAAAGATGAAGAATTTGAGGAAGATGGAGAAGAGGGTGACCTCTTTCTTGCCTTGATCTTCTTTGTCTTCACCATCACTTTCATAAGAGGAAGAGGATGAAGAAGATGGAGAAGAGGGTGTCCTCTTTCTCGCCTTTTTCTTCTCTTGCTTTTTGTCATCCCTCTTTGAATTATGGTGTGGACAAGCATGCGATGGTCTTCTCTGTTTTGGAGGTGATGGAGAGCGTTTAGCCCGCCGTCTTCGTGGAGTCATCTCCACCGAGGTGGCAGGAGACTCACTTCTTTCTCGTTCCTTCAATGGAGGCTCTTGAATTCTCCTTTGGGAAGGAGATGCATCATCAAGAAGAAAATTTTTGAGCCCTTCGTATGGATCCTCTTCTTCTTCCCGAATTGGAGAGAGTCCTCTTTTGGAAGTCTCACAAGGAGGCTTCCTAGGTACTCTCTCGTCATGGTGAGGAGCTTCGAGGATCCAATGAGCATGAAGCTGCCGTTACACTTCACTTTGGAGGGATGGATTGCCCATGGCTTGTTGAAGCCGAGAAACAAGATAGTTAACAAGCATAGGGGCAACATTAGTAGCCTGCTCATTAGCAAAATCAAAGTTATCAACATTAATTTCACTCTCTTTACTATTGTCAGCCATTCTAACAACTTTTAGGTGTAAACGTTTTAGGTGTACTTTGGCATTTCAAGCCCTAGTTGCTACTCCTCTTTGCCCCGTTAGAAAAAGCACTCAAGCTACTGTACCTGTGGCTTGAGTACCATTAATTGCAAGGAAAAGAAGAGA
The DNA here is from genome assembly GCF_014529385.1 of Adiantum capillus-veneris. Lineage (NCBI taxonomy): Eukaryota > Viridiplantae > Streptophyta > Polypodiopsida > Polypodiales > Pteridaceae > Adiantum > Adiantum capillus-veneris. Next base: position 478,844 of record NC_140946.1, read on the forward strand.
GGGTCGTAACACCAAAATAGCACCGGATCTTGTCAAGCTTCTAATAGCTCAATAGTGGTTAAGCCATAGGCAATCCCCATAGGAATCCATTATTAAGACCATAGCTCTCGACGGTGATGCCCCATTATCTGTGCGAAGGCAGGCGCACTACAAGGCTGAAAAATCCCTATTCTACTTACTCACATGCAATTAATAATACTAACTATTTATAGCTAGCTTGAGGACCTCCCTTCTTGAGCAAGAAAAGAGAAACCTGATACCAATGTAACATTTAATAGTCTAGTAACTTGTGTGTAGCGGAAAATAGCATGAACATAGTGAGCATTTCATTAGAATAGATTCCTAATGAGAATAACAAGAGTGCTTGGGTGGAGAGAGCAACAAAAATTATAACACCTAGTTAGATAGCATGAACAATACTTCAAAAGAGAGAGAAATTAAGCAATTGACAACAATTGAGGACCGGATTTGCATGGAGCCGGTTCCCCCTCCAAAAGGCTTTGTATTATGGTTTCTCCCATCAAGAGAGACATTTTACAATACAATTCTTTGTGTTCCTTCAATAGTACTATCTAGTGCAATGAAGATGGAAACTTCAAGCACTAAGCAAAACACTTATCAAACACAACATCAATTCCCTCACGGTCTCAGACCCAAGACCTCACACACCTTTGAAGATGGTGAGAGCTAGCAGGGTATGAGAGTAGATTGAGAGGAAGGAGTAGTCTTATGAGAAAGATGTACATTTCCTCACATAATCACTCATATTAGCATAGCTTAGCTTAGTAATTAGCATGGTAGAGGAGATGAGCATGCATTGTGAAAGACGAGCCAGACCCTAGTTTAGCACGGTCAACAAGTATGTTTTCACCATAGTAGATAAAACAAAAATTGAAGAAGCCTTCTCTCTCTCTCTCTCTCTCTCTCTCTCTCTCTCTCTCTCTCTCTCTCTCTCTCTCTCTCTCTCTCTCTCTCTCTCTCTCTCTCTCTCTCTCTCTCTCTCTCTCTCTCTCTCTCTCTCCCCCCCCCCCCCCCCTTTCTATCACCCAAGTGTGGTAGATTGGTTATGCCATTTCCCTCTTGAATAACAGATCTTGAGTTCAACTCTCCTCGTCGGCTAGATCTTTAAGGTCTCATGGGATAGTTTCCTACGATGTTAAAACTCTCTTCTTCTTAGGTGTGTGTGTGTGCGCACTAATAATAAAAGGAAACTGGTATAAACTTTCTATCACTTAAGTGTGGTAGAATGGTTATGCCATTTCCCTCTTGAATAACAGATCTTGAGTTCAACTCTCCTCGTCGGCTAGATCTTTAAGGTCTATTGAGATAGTTTCCTACGACATTAAAACTCTCTTCTTCTTCTTCTTCTTCTTCTTCTCTCTCTCTCTCTCTCTCTCTCTCTCTCTCTCTCTCTCTCTCTCTCTCTCTCTATTCAAAGTGGGCCAAATGTCACTCTCCACCTCTCTTAACTAGAGTTTGCAAGCTGTCTACATGAGGTGAGGCCGAGGGAGGGAAGAGATTGGCCACAAAGACTCTCTCTCTCTCTCTCTCTCTCTCTCTCTCTCTCTCTCTCTCTCTCTCTCTCTCTCTCTCTCTCTCTCTCTCTCTCTCTCTCTCTCTCTCTCTCTCTCTCTCTCTCTCTCTCTCTCTCTCTCTCTCATGTATATGTGTCAAACAAGGGAGCCAATGGAGACATACATTAACAAAGTGGGAGGGGTTGGGGATGGGAGCAAGGCACAACATAGGCGAAGGTGACATGGACTTTTGAGGAGGGTGGGGGAGGGGGGAGAATCTCTCTTTTAATTTCATGCGACTAAGCATGCCCATCAAATTAATTTATGGTTCCATTGATATAGTTGTAGTTTTTGGCTTGTGCGGCTGCTTAGCTTTATGATAATGATTTTTAGCGTGTCAGTTTGTGCAGGCATTCTGGGAACATCAAGTTTTATTCTTCAATCAAATAAGTTAACCTCTTTCTAGAAATCCATGCCGACATTGGAGTGCTAGAGGGAAATTAGTTTAATGCATGAGAGAGAGAGAGAGAGACTCTCTCTTTATCACTCACTCTCACTCTCTTTCTCATTCAAAGTAATATCTTTCGAGTACTCTACGCCAACATGGAGTGCTTGAGGGTCAAGGGAGATTAGTTTGTGTGTGCATGTACTGGTGTTAATGATCTACATGCAAACATTTGATGAAGCCTTCATAACTGGGTTTTTCGAGATGGATTTTACAATCTTCAACCCACTAACCAAGGAGCTACATGCATGGCATGTCGCCTACCAAAGTACACTGATGAAAAATCCGTTCAGAGTTCTATCCATCAAGGCAAATATCACTACCAGAATTGCCAAGTTCAATCAAATTACAAAGACACTAGAGAAAAGGCAATTTGATTGCTGAACAATAGCACATACTTGCATGAGGGCATTAGAAAGGGGGGAGTGTTTGGTCGATATGGATGATGGGCACCCTCCTAGCCAACCACACCTTCTCCAAGCTTCAAAATTTTGATGTAATCTATCCTAATTTTTTTAGAAAATCCTTGTAATTGAGCCCATGTAAGTTTGAGCAGAAATCCTGTATACTTTAAGTTATATTTTTTTGTCATAAGTTCAAATCCACATGAGCCGGCCATAGGCCATTTGAAACACCCTAGGTATAAAGCTCAATAGCTTTATTTTGAACACATCAATTGTAACATATCTAAAATTTTGGAAGAGCTTTGTACGTACGACTGTGGGTGGCTACTCCATTTCAACTTGTAAGCACTTTTTCTCATGATCTGATAATCCAAATTCAATTCCAAAAGCTGTATGGTGTTCCTTGTCTCTTGATCTTTCAATTAAGTATAAGCATTCTTAATTTTTTATGGCTTAAAACTACCTGTTTGTGAGCTTAATCTGCCAGTTTGACTGCTTAAATGACTGTTTTTTGACATTTTGACCATAGGAGAGTGCTGTTAAACCTTAACAACGTATCTGGATAGTTTAATTATAGGTTTTTTGAACTAGATCATAATGGATTGGGATTTTGATACCTTGTCAAATGACCTCCAAATTTTGTAGATTAGTGCCCTTAGACCTAATATAGCTTCCCTTAGAGTTTCGTTGCAATCCAAGTTTTATTTAGTCGATAAAATGGCGTGATGACCTAACCTAGAGTGGCGTGATAGGACATAGTCGGATTTCAGACTAGAGAGTGATTGTTTGCTTGTTGTGTTGATAGGTTAGCTTGCTAGGTTCACTTCTTGATATTGACACCCTCAAAGAGTCACTGTGGTCCATCCAAGTCACTTTCCTATTGACATTATGTTAGTGCCAGATAGCTATACTATATATGCCCATTGTGATGACCTGCTAATAACAAGAAGGTAGATGGGTTTCATCACAATAGAGAACAATAGTGAACATGAGCAGTGCAACCACCCACCTCTCTTTTTTAAAAGCAATAGAGAGCACTAAACATAGTCTGAAAAATAATTCCAAGTTTTACTTCCATATGCCTGGGTTTCCATATGCTTGGGTTTTTCCTTACTTTTCAATAAAATATGGTAAATGATTAAAAATGATGTGCTACAAAGTTGTTAAGCAAGTTTTTATGCAAAGTAAACACTCAAACGGTTCTTTCTAACTACAAGAGTGCTTGAAGAATACCATGTAATGTGTAATCTGAGTGTCAGTCCATGCTATCTTGAATGATTTATTTTGTAGTTAGAGGTTCTCCTTAAACTTGTTGAAATCGTCTTGTGACCAATCATCTTTGTCACACATATAAAAGAGCACATCTATGGAATTCCACACATCATCGTTGGCATTGTGAGTGGCTAGCTCCTAGTCCTTCATTGCCATATGTAGCTTTTTCCATTGTAGATACTCAGCTTTGCTAACATAGGTGAAGTAATATATTCTCCCACACTTTGTTAGCTTCACTTATTTTATAGCTAATGGTTTAGATAAAAACCTACGACGTGTCTTGATGGCACTTCCTTGTCATTTGTTGATCTTTTTCTATCTCACAAGATTTGGACACTACCCGCATGGAGACCCATATCCGACAATACTAGTTCAAGGGCCTCTAGAGCCACCTAGGATCAATGTCAAAGACCAGTTCCACTCTAAAGCATATATTTAGATGTGTGGAACATCCAAATGCAAGAGCTTGATTGAGAGGACTGCATCCTCTAGAGATTAGTGGAGAATAAAGAATACTTTCAAGAACCATTTCCAGAAGATTTGTTTGAATCTTTTGGTTGGGACCGGACACTTGATACTATAGATGTATAAACAAGACAACCCTGATGAAGTTTTGTGACAAAGAGGGATTTAACATAACGCCCTTCCACATGGTGGGTGTTATCTTGAAATTAGTGCCAGAGATCAAAGTACTAGATGCTCAGAAAACAATTGAGTGCAAACGCATAGTTGACAAGATTTACATAAGAGTTCTGAGCAACAAAAGCAACGAAGGATTTCAAGATTCACAAGACAATGTTCTAGAGATAGATGCTGAGCACAAGCTATCAAGTAGCTCTAGAAACGAGACAAGACCAAACAAAAAAGAGGAAATGTTTTATGATTTCCCTAAACAGAAGTCTAAAAGACAAGAGAGGGATTGCGTAAAACAATCAAGGAAACAAAAGCATACACAAGGAAGACCTATGCCTCTTTTGAAGAGCAAAATATAGTATTTGATGCTTGTAGGAGAAAATGATTGTGTCAAGGACGAAATTACAAAGGAGTACATAAAATCTACTTCAACAAAGACTAATCCAAAGAAATGAAGCAAGGTGAAAGCCAAAGCACAGCTAAAACATCATCGAGGATGACAAAAATCGAGCATAGAGGTGAATACCAAAAGCTGAAGCAAACCTTTCAAGAGGTTTGGATGACCGGAGAGAGTGAAGAGGGATCAGAGATGGAAAAATTTGACACACTCTCTCACTACAAAAAGTATATGATTCAAGATCGGAAGATCATAGTTCAAAAACCTATGCAAAAACTTAAAGAAATAGGAACATCTTATGATGGACTTGATAATGCCAAACGTATTGACCTAGCTAAACTTGGAGAGGAACCAAGCTAGCATATATTGCCATTGACCTCACAAAGGAGGAAGAACAACTATTGATAGCAATGCTCAAACATTATAGAGATGTGTTTCCATGGTCATACAAAGATCTTAAGGAAATAGATGCTAGCATTTGTCAACATACCATACCTTTTAAAAGTGATGCAAAGCATCGTAGACAACATCTGTATACATACAATGAAACGTTTTCTAAAAAGATCAAAGAGAAAAGAGACAAGCTTAAGGAAGCAAAGTTTATCTACGAGATCAACCACACAGATTGGGTGTTGCCAATTGTGATAGTACCCAAGAAAAATAAAAAATGACATGTATGCATAAATCTCAAACATGCAAATGCTGCTACCATTTGAGACAACTATCCCCTACCTATTACCTCCGATTACTCATCTTGTGATTGAGAGAATTGCACACAAGGAAGCTTATAAATTTTTGGATTGCCTTTTAGGCTATAATTAGCTTGCTATAAATCTAGAGGACTAGCATTAGACACCCTTTGCTATAGAATGGGGCATATTTGTTGAGTGATGTCATTTGGCTTGACCAATGCTCTTGCCACAAAAGGCTGATGAGTCATGCATTCAAAGAGTATCTAAGAAAATTCTTATAAATATACATGGACAATTTATGCGTGCATTCTCTCTTGAGGAACCAGCACATAGAGCACTTGAAGAAGATCTTTGAGAAGGGTAGAACCTATTGTATATGCTTAAATCCAGGGAAATGTATCTTCATGGTAAGACAAGGAAAATTTTTAGGGTATATTGTGTCCAATAGTGGCATTTCCACTGACCTTGAGAAAATTCAAGTGATTTTTTCTCTGCCAAGACCAACAAAAGTTGGGGAGGTACAAGCCTTAATGGGCCATTGTAATTATTATAGAAGATTTATCTATATGTACACAATCATCGCCAAACCTCTCTATGCTCTTATCACAAAATTTGAGTGGACCAACAAATGTGAAGATGCATTCCAACAATTGAAGCAAATATTGACTTCTACTCCAATATTAAAAAATCCCCATTGTACAAAGATAATCGTAGATGCATCAGCATATGCTGTCAGATGCATCTTAGCTTAACTTAGAGAAGAGGACATAGATTTTTTCATATGTTACTCCAGTAGACAGTTTGATACTTGGGGTTCACTTAATATATCATGTGAGTGCAACAAAAGGGGTTTCTAAAATTGAGAATTTCCAAAACCCGAGCGAGATGTTCCGAGCGATTCCTCAACCGAGCAAAGTACGACAAGATACTCAAAAAAATATTATTAAACCAATTGAAAAAATTCTAATATTTCCACATAGTATTAAAATGGTATTATTACATTATATATTGTAGTCTTGCTAGGATTTGTGCCTTTGGATACTAAATGACATTCACAAGAATAATTTAATAAGCTATTGATTGTTTCAAAATTTTCTTTGTCAAGAGAAATCTATGTTTAACATTTTGATGTCAGCAATAAGTGGTTTCCATCTCATTATGTCGTCCATCTCACATGTATGTGGTTGAAAGATTCAAGGAAAAGTTCCTCAATAATGTTTTTTGAACCTTTCCCTACCCCTTTCTAGTGGACCAAGTAGCACATCGCCAAAAACTTAATAGGAAAAACATTATGAGTGCATACTTAGAGAGCTTATGACACCATCTCACCTATGGCCTTGATGAGGAAGATGTAGTGATGTAGTGACACCATCCTTACCTCTCTCCTTCATGTAGTGATATCTTTGATGGGCAAGAATATCAATACATCAACAATTATTATTGTGATTAAAATGGCACTTAGATTTAATGAATACGTAAGTCATATTGTTCCCTTCTCATCTCTCTTCAATTATCTTGTTGATTATGTTGATCCCCAAGGCCTCATGCTTAGGATCGAGTGCACATGCACGCAACCTTGCTAGCTTTCTTTCTTTTAGTTTAGGGAGAGGCTGAAGTTACTCGTGAATTTCCTTCTATTGACACCTTCAAATTCATCCTGTACATCTTCGTCTCCCCTATCATGTTAAAATCTCTCTCTCTCTCTCTCTCTCTCTCTCTCTCTCTCTCTCTCTCTCTCTCTCTCTCTCTCTCTCTCTCTCTCTCTCTCTCTCTCTCTCCACAGAGAAAAAATTGTCATATAGGATAAAAAACAAAGTCTACTATGACATTAGGTTGAGAGGTTCCATATCAAGGCCATGAGTAGTAGCAAAGGCACTTATAAAATTCAAGAAAGAAAATGGCACCTCCAATAGCATCATGAGGCTGGCGTACATCCCCATAATGATATTCCTAGAGGGGACTTTGGTTTCCATGTTCCATCTGATTCTCTTTGTGCTTGCTAGAAACACCTCCCATGGGTGCTTGACCTTGTTGATATCTTCAAATGCATTGATGTATGTAATGATCATTTTTGCAATTTTACACAGCATCTCGCAGGTGAGATCTAGCACATCTCGTATCATAGTAATTAGTGCCTTTAGGGTATGTACCATATAATCTTTTGTTGGTCTCTTGTTGTTGCAGGATTGGCAATAATTGGGTAATTCAAAACAAAAGGCCTCCTACTCCTCCAAGTGTAGTATGTCCCCCAGGATCATCATCTTGGGATTGGGCAATATGCATGTCGGGTCGATCATGAGATGTTGTGGGGCATTGCAGTAGATGATTTCATATTGTGGCATTTTCTCAAAGCATTTCTTTTGCCATAGCAGCTAATTCTCTAGGATGAGCAATACTTGCTCATCAGTAGTGACTGGCATATCTTTATAATTTTCTCTATTGTTTGGCTCCAGTGAGGCATTAGCTTTCTTTTTCATAGCAATGCTTCTTGCTTCATTAGAGGGAGTGCCACCATTTCATTCCCAAAATGCTTGACATATTCGCTAGGCTTTTTCATCAGTAGGGTTGCTAACTAACACTTTTAGCTCATAGTTCATATATTCCTTGTGGGAGCCCTTTGGCATGTCCTCAATTCAGCTTTTGAGCTCATTTTTTAAAATCACTAGATTCTCTTTCTTCTTCAATTTTCTTCATATCTCCCCTAGATGAAGTACCTGGAAGGTCCACTAGGGGTATGTCACTACTTTTGAACTGGACCAATTGTTGTGTCCTAGTGATGGGAACAATAGATTTTGATTAAAGAGCATTAAATTCCAAATCTTTTGCTTGTAGTTCCTTGGTGTGTAGGTCTACTGCATAGAGAGATCAACTTTAGCCTTGGCCACTCATTCTTTGAGCTCTTTGATCTCCTTCTCTCTTTGAGAGTTGGTTGCAAGCAACCCAGCCATGAGTAGCTACCGCTACAACTCCTCCTATTCTAGCTCTATCTTTACGGGTTTCATCTCTTCAGAAGTTGCGATAACTGCTTGATAGGTGGATGCAGGTGCAGGAACTCTTTGAATGATCATCTTTACTTTGCTTTGCAAGTTGCTTTTGGTCCCCTTCAATGCGGTCTTGATCTTTCTTTCCTATCTCAAAATCTTTCTTTTCCACTAGATCTTTAGTCTTCCCTTGAATTGGATCCGCAAGAGGAGGGGATGGTTGTTTAGGAGAGACATATTGCTATGTCTCTTTCTCCTTCTCCTCATCCTTTGTTGTTGTAGCCGTCTTAGTTTCTTCATGAATAGACCACTGGCTTCTTAGAGAGTCCATGGGAGATTCTAAATCAGTCTTTTGCCTTTTGGAGTCTTCTTCTTTCCTTTGGTGAGCTTTTCTTTTTAGAACATCGTGGATTTTCTGACAAAAGACCCTGGAAGTCTAACTTTTGATGTCAATTTCTAGAGTCTTTCTTTTTTAATCTTTTTGAGATTTACGTCAAGCTCATCATCATCTTCATCATCCTCGGAGGGAGGTGGATCTTGCATGGCTTCCTCCATCTTCTGTTTTCCTCTGCTATCTTTGGCAATCTTTCTTCTTGAAGCTATTGGGCTTCTTCCATGGACCAATGTGCTTGAAACTTAGGGATCTAGTCAACTACTTGTGTTCTTTTTTTGATGAGTGATACCTCAACTTCTTCTTCTTCTGTTGATTGGTACTTTGAGGGGATGTCTTCCTTTTTATTTATCTCCTCACCCAACTTGAAGTCTGAGTTGGTGGCTTCACTGTCCACAATGTGTGTGCTCTTGAGCTCTAGCCCCCTATTCTTCTTTTACTAGGAGTGGTGGATGAGCTTCTTTTGGGAGAAAGAGGGGATACCGGTTCCTTAAACAATTCAACACTTGCTCACAAACATCACCATCAACAACCTGTTAATTTCTTTCCCCAATTTCCAAGCACACACACACCTATACTATCACACACACACACGCACACACAAAAAACATAGAATTGATAGAGACAAGATGTAAGAGGGTGTAAGAACATGGAAGAGAAGATGTAGACTTGATTAAGGAGTACACAGCAAACACAAAATAGCTTAAGAGATGGGATCTAGGATATGGAAAATTGAGAGCATCTACACAAGAAAGGCCTAAAATCATAGCCCCAAACTCCATGGAACCTCTCTTGTGGAGTTGGTATTTGATATTTTTATTTAGTATTGGTGCCAAAATTGGAGGCCCCTATTTTACACTTTAGTTCCACTTTAGTAATGAGTGGTACACACTAGTTATTGCATGACCCTCTTAGGGTGGGTTCTCACTATCCTATTTACAAAGGAGCCATAGTGGCTTATTTCTAAAATACGGTGCTAGGATACAATGATAGAGAATTATTATTTGCCGCCGCCTCCTCATCAACTCCCAGAGTTCCAATCTACAAACCATCATGAACTCACTGTTAGTAAAATTCAAATAGATAGCGCATAATTAACCATTAAGCCAGCTATCCAAATTGCAGATAACCACAAGCAACAAGGTGCCCAGTCTCGTAAAATCCCTCGCAGTAGGGATAGCAACTGTCCTTAGTTGCTCACTAAAGAATCAAATGGACTGTGAGTGATGGAAAGTGTGGAGAAGGTTTGGGAAGTTGCGGATTTTTTTTCAGGCATCCATTTGGCATCCTCTCGAGGGTGGCCTTTAAAGGTCAAAAGATAGTGGTTATAAACCATGCCAGTGCTTGTGGTGGTGGTCTCATGATCAATTATTTGTGCAAGGATGAGTTGTTCTTCTGGGTCCACATGTGAAGGTGGATCCTCATAAATATGATGTGTAGGTAGGGGTCTTTAAAAGGTCATAAAAGACTAATGTGGAAAGCATTGTGAATGTGCCACTGTGAAGGTAGGTCTAAACAAAATGAAACATCATTGATCACAGTAGAAATTTTGAAAGGACCGTAAAAACAAGGAGCAAGTTTCACAAAAACATTAGTATCAACACTTTTGATCCTTTGTTTTTTAATGCGAAGCATAACATAATCACCTTCTTTGAATTGGTGTGCCTTGCGGTGCTTGTTAGCATGCTTAGTGTAAAGTTCTTCTGAGTGTTTAATGGTAGATTGCACACTTGCATAAATATCATGAAAATTAGCAGTAAATTCATCAGCGACAGGCACAATATTGGAAAGACGAGAAGCAGGAGTAGGCAGAGAATGACCATAAAATTTTTGAAATGGAGATTTACCTGTGGCATTGTGAGTGGTGTTTTTATATGGAAACTGTAGAATATGTAGGTAATCATCCCATTTCTTGGGTTGAGAAGAAACATAAGCTTTTAACAAGTCAACAATGGTGTGATTAGTGACTTTGGTTTAACCATTAGATTCAGGATGGAATGCAGAAGTAAAATCAAGTGTGGGTCCAAGATTTTCAAAAACAGTAGTCCAAAAGGTGCTACAAAATTTGGAATCTCGATCAGATATTATAACTTTAGGCAAACCATGATGTGGAAAGACAACTTTAAGAAATAGAAGTGCAACTTGATGTGTTGTGAGTGTTTTCTTACAAGGAATGAAGTATGCTTGTTTGAAAAAACGGTCAATGACAGTCCAAATCATATCAGGCTTGTGAATAGTGAGTGGAAATCCAGTGACAAAATCTATTGAAATATATTCCCAAGGTTTTTCAGGAATAGGGAGAGGGTGTAAAAGTCCCAATTTCTTACCTGTTGCTACTTTGACCTTTTGACAAATTAAACAAGTTGAAACATATTGTTTAACATTAGTTTTCATAGTAGGCCAAAAGAAATCACGACATAAGTTTTGAAAAGTAGCAGCAAATTCTCTATGTTCAGCATAGGGTGGTTTGTGCAACTCTTCAATGATCAATGTACGAAAAGGTTTAGCTACACACAGTTTTTGTCTGAAATAAAGAAAGTTATCTTGAATAGTGTACTCCAAAAATGTGTGCACAAAGTTCTTGATCATATGCAACCATGTGGTTTTGAAGTCATCATCTTGTGCATAAGTGTCAGGCATTGAATGAAATGAAATACCCCTAATGGTTGATAAATTATTAAGAGAGGGTCTTCAACTCAAAGCATCAGCTACAACATTCTCCTTATCGGGTTTATGCTTGTGTAAATTCACCAATGCAAACTTCAACAGTGACTTGGGTTTTGCAATTAACACGTTGAATTATTAAAAACAGTTTTGACTTTGTGAGGTGAAGAAATTTCATAGAGAGAGAGAGTTGTTGTGAGTTGTAGAAATAAAATCATGCCTACTGCCATTGTCTAAAAGAATGGTGACACTTTCACCCTTAACTATGCCTTGCACTTTAAACAAAGTGTGAGGAGATATAAGAGTACCAAGATGGGTTGTCATCGTGATCATACTCAGGATCATATCCCTCACCATAATTAGCTTCCACTTCATTGTCATCAGGATTAGCATCTTTGATGAGGTTAACAATAGCAACGTTGGGGTGATTGTTTTTGAAGGGTTTTTGGCTTGGATTTTGGTTGACTCCAGTGGATTGGCCATTGTTCTTAGCAAAACCTTTTGGGCACTTATCTGCATAGTGACCATATTGAAAACATTTGAAACACTTCACCTTTTTATTACCATTAGAGTTTTGAGTAGGATATTGGTTGAAAGACTTTTGATTGCCTCATTGCTGCATGTTGTTGTTGTTGTTTCTATGAGGTTGAGAAGTTGCAGCAGAATTGTCAAATCTGCGTCTCTTGAAAAAGGTACGGCTTTGATGTTTGTTCCTGTCAAAGTTAGGAGAGAAAGAAGCTCTCTTGTTATGGTTAATGTTAGCAGTTTGCTCGGTGTGAAAGGGTTGTCCACCTTTCTTCTTCTCCGCATTAAGAGACAAATTAATAGCCTTTGACAGTGAATCTGGTTCAAACATATCTACCTCAGCACCAATTTGTAGTGCTAAGCCAGATATATATTTACGCTTTAATTTCATGCAGCTGACATGTTCAATAGCTTGCAATTGAATTAAATAGTTCCAAAAACGATCAGTATAGCCTTGGACGTCTTCATGTCACCCTTGTCAAATTAAATCCCACTAGTGTCATGCTTTAGCTTTATACTATGAGGGCAAAAATTGAGGTAAAGCCAGCTTTTTGAATGCATGCCAGGTACGTGGTCTTTTTCCATGTTGTTTGGTGGCGTTCCACCACAATGCAGCGCTATTCGTGAGATGATTTGATGCACATTTTACCATTTAACATTCGGGAAAGTCTTCATCATGAAAATAGTCATCTAATTGACTAACCCATGCTAGAACCGTGCTAGCATCTTTAGTGCCATCAAAATCCTTGAAAGTGAAGGCTTTTCTACTAATTTTGTTTTGCTTGGGTGTCGGTGCAGATTCTATGCGTACAGAATGCAATAATTTATCTTCAAGCTCTTGCCTTCGCATGCGTTCATAAATGAGGGATTGTTGCAAATTGGCAAGCTGCTCAGCAATTGTGGGTGCCTTTTGAAGGTGTGCCATGACTGCTTGCTTTTTTTTCCTTTTTTTCTTTTTTTAAAAATGTGTGTTTTGAAATTTAAAATGGCTACATGGAGATTTTACAAATTCAGTATGCAAAATAAGTGAGAGAGAATAAAGGAAACGACAGAAATAAAATGTACTTAGCTTAAGATTGCGTTGGGATCCAGTCCAGAATGGCATTGTGCGAGGTCAAAAAGGCGAGCGGCCAGACGGTTGGTCTGTGAGTCGATCGAGTTCTCAGCATCCAATCTCCCGTGTCCCAAAAATAATGGCAATACAATCAGCAATTTATGTTATTCAACACCGTAAAATTAAATTGGTAGAGTCGGCAGTAGTTGCAAACGGAGTAGCTCAAGCAAGCTTGGACAAACGAGTTTGTAGAGCTCCAATGAGAATCACTTCAGGGTATTTATTACCAAGTTCTAAAGCCGCCCTTTGAAAGGATGCTAAATCTTTCAAAGAACAACAAGGCCCGGAAGGGATTCCTTTGAAGCGGTATGGAAGTTAAAGGGCGACTGACGGTTGAGGCTAAGGAGTTTTAGGAGAGATGAAAGGTATGGAGGTTAAAGGGCGGCCAACAGTTGAGCCTAAAGAGATTTAGGAGAGGAAGGGGTGAATGGAATTTTAATAGGTTCTTGTTTTAACCCTTGGACAATGGGCGGCCGGTTGGTCATTCTTCTTTTTTTTAAGCTTCACCTTTTAAAGAAAAAGGTATGAAAAGCAAGGCATGCAGTGAGCAGGACGACAGAGACAGCACTGAGCAGCAGTCTGGGAGATGGCGGCCACTATGAATGTTTTCGGCCTGTGTGCCTAAAGGAAAACTTGCTCCCAAGGCTAGGGTGATCTCTATGATGCTGGTTTTGCTCGTTCTTGTGGTGGTCAACAGTGAAGCCTTTTTCTTGGCAGAGATGAATTCCCACGCCCACTTGGACAGAGATTGGTTATCAAGGCATAGAGTGTGTATGTAGGCGTGCCTTCTCACAATCGTGGAGAGCTGGAAATCTCAACTTTTGCTTAGCTCTTGGGTTGATTTCCTTTGCTTCTTGTCGACTTGATTGCTTCTTTCACTTTTCCTTAATTATCCAACAAATGTATCTCTTCAACACTCTTTCCTTGGAATCCGATGTTGGTTCCAGATCATAAAATTTCTCAAAAGCTCTTCAATCATCGCCTTCTTCTTGATTCCTCACCCACATGTCTTCACAAATCCACAAGAATTAGTAGGCAATTGAAATTTAAACTGGCCATACCGAATCTTGACCGTCGTTAAGCAGATTAATATATCGACTTGTCCATTGATCATTGATTAGCTTCAATTTGTGGATTTGATATTTCCAATTGAAAAATTCCTCTTTGGATTTGAAATTTTGATTGTTGATTTCCTCAAACTTGTTGCTCTTATACCACTGTTGGGAGAAAGAGGGGAGACCGGTTGCTTAAAACAATTCAACACTTGCTCACAAACATCACCATCAACCTATCAACCGCTTTCCCCAATTTCCAAGCACACACACACCTAGACTACGACACACACACACTAAAAGCATAGAATTGACAGAGACAAGTTGTAAGAGGGTGTAAGAACATGGAAGAGAAGATGTAGAATTAATTAAGGAGTACATAGCAAACATAGAATAGCTTAAGAGATGGGATATGGAAAAATTGAGAGCATCTACACAAAAAAGGCCTAAAATCATAGCCCTAAACTCCACGGCACCTCTCTTGTGGAGTTGGTATTTGATATTTTGATTTATTATCGGTGCCAAAATTGGAGGCCCCTCTTTTACACTTTAGTTCCACTTTAGTAATGAGTGGTACACACTAGTTATTTGTGTATGACCCTCTTAGGGTGGGTTCTTACTGTCCTATTTACAAAGGAGCCATAATGGCTTATTTCTAAAATACGGTGCTAGGATAAAATGATAGAGAATTATTATTTGCCGGTGCCTCCTCGTCAACTCCCAGAGTTCCAATCTATAAACCATCATGCACTCACTATTAGTAAAATTCAAATAGACAGCACATAATTAACCATTAAGCCAGCTATCCCAATTACAGCTAACCACATGCAACAAGAGGGTGCCCAGTCTTGTAACAGCTTCCCATCATTTTTGCATTGCATGCTTAGCTTTGTGTAACAGCTTGAGCTCAAAATCTGCTTCAAAAAATTCTTCAATCATTCCCAATGCTTGGTATGCTATCCTGGTCAGGATGTACCCTCCGTTCGTGTACATCTAGTTGCATCCGTCGCCCTTCAAGTTAGCTTCCACAAGGTTTTCTAGGATGTAACTTCCTAGATCACACTTTATTACCCTTCTCTCTACCAAGTTGATGGCCTTTACTATGGTCATCCGGTGGAGGTTGGTCTCCATGTACCTTGGTGGCTGTTAACCCTCACGGCTCACGGACATCCCATCACCTACGACGGACGTGTATTATGTATTTGGTAGAGTCAGGTACCGGGCTTGTCGGACCAATAGGAAAAGGGTAAGAGTGATCGCCAATGAGAGGCGCACTCTAACTGGGACATTCAAGGGATTAGTTGGCTAAGCATGGGCGCCCAAGTGTGAATGGGGTGAGCTCATATAAAAGCCAACTAAACCTAAAATTCACTTATTCTCTCATTTGTGCAATAGAAGAGTGCTCTTGCTCCATCTCCATCTTCTTCTTCTTCACCTCCTTGTGTGTGTGTGTGTGTGTGTATGTGTGTGTGTGTGTGTGTGTGTGTGTGAGAGAGAGAGAGAGAGAGTGCGATCGAGCATTGCGGCAGCACGACGGCGGTGAAGCGGTTGGGCGCGACGTAGCGGCGTCTCCTTCTTCTTCGCGGTGAGGAATCCTCCACGGCATGAGCATAGAGCGGTGAGTGACACACCATTGCCCTCTTTTGAGCTTACTAGTTAAGCTAGTTGTGTGCTTGGAGCCGTCTGTGGATCGCACACAGTGTTAGGCAAGTCCCTTGCTTTGACAGTGCGGCAAGGAGCGCACATTTTTGGCACAGCTGCCAGGGAATCGCCCTGCACTAAGCCCAAGAGGCACTTTGTGCTTCTCCTATGAGTTGTTTGTAGTAGGAAAGAAGAGGAAGAGGAAGAGGAATGAGTTATTTTTCTGCAGGTTGTTAATTTCTGTATTGTCTGCAAGTTCTGTGATTTCTGCATAATGTTGTGTTTTCCGTTTGCACACAGTCTTTGCACAATTAGTAGTCGTTAGCTTGTTCGCGGTGAATGAATAAGTAGGTAGATAGTTAGCAATTTCTGTTTGCACACAGTTTGTTCACAGTTTTCTATCAAGGTTTGCCTGCACACAATCTTTGGACAGTAAGGTAGTGAGAGAGGAAGTAGATGGACAGTTAGCCCACTGTCAGTAAGCAGTTAGCAGAGTGGTAAACAGATTAGTTAGTAGATTAGTTAGTGGTTAGCAGCACTGTTAGTAAGTAGATAAGGTAGTGAGCTGTCTGTGAGCTGTGAGCTGTTGACAGAGAGGTTAGGCAGGTGTTGACAGTGTGTGTGGCCAAGAAAGGGTCACCTAAACCGCGCGCGGTCGTCGCCTCAAGAAAGAAAAAAAAAACGAAAATATTTAAGCTTGAGTGACTGGGGGGCTACACTAAAATTTTGATCGGGATCGGGATCATTTGCCCAAGCCCAAGCCCAGGCCCAGGCCCAGGGCTCAGGCCTCAGTCTTATGATATATACTAGACTCACTCTTATATAGGGTAAAGGGGCCAATATGAGAACATGTAAGAAGAAAATAGTATTTTTGGGGGGGATTTTTCATATCCGGCCAGATTTGAAATTTGATGAGTGCATTCAATTCCTCATGAAAAGACGCATTAGATGATATCAAGATTGATATTTTTTTGATTTTGCCTCAGCACTCTATTTGAAAAAGAGTAATTCTGAGGGCTTTTTAGAAAACAGAGACACTCAAGTCCCAATAGTAGTACACTTTTTAGCAAATCAGATGTGGACACCTAAGCAAGATTCCAAGCATATCCCTTTTTTTTGTCTCTCTTTTGGGGGTGGAGCCATCTTCCTTTTGGGGGGTGGTTCCTTATTGGCCCCTTTACCCTATATACCCTACCCCCTCAAGAGGGAATGAGAGCATGTGGGGCAAGTCCTCCACTCTCCTCCCTTCTCTTCCCACTTGCACCCTTAGACTTTCTAATTTGGGCCTAGTTCCCTACTAGAAATTGACGGTTTTAGGGATTGAGAGGGCATAAAGTGACCAAACAGAGGGCTGTAAAGCATGGCACGTCCCTCTGACCGAGACGCTCGTTTTGAGCTATCATACGTTCTATTCTATAGGTGGATCAGAAAAAAAGGACCAAAAAATCAAAAAATAAAAAAAATTTAAGAAAAGACTTGGGTTGCAAAACACCCAAAAATACTAGGTGAGCAGCCTTCACGGGCACTCACTGACACTTCTAGGGGATCCAAGTCATATGAATCTACGCTCTGGACGAGTGTTAGAGCACGAGCATATTGGTAGTGCCTCCATTTACACGGGCACCCATTATTCCTCCACCCTAGGTTCTGGACCTTCGGCCGGGACTCAAGGTAGCGCGACCCAAGATCCTCATATCGCGTCTAGTGATTCTTCCTCTTACTACGAAGTCATGGAGGGGTATCCTACACCAAACCCTGATAGTTCAAGTCAAGACATGCATGCCATGGCCCACGGCCCGGGTCCAGCGTGTTTAGCCGCTTAAAAGAGACCCTTAGTAGAGCTACTCGCTCCGAACATGCGGTTAATGAAATAAATGAAGGGAGTGGGGAAGTAAATTCGTCATTCATGCCTAAAATAGACCCTATGCTTCTTGAGAGTGTGCATGTGAATGTTCCATCCACTGCACCTCCTGATCCTTTAGGACTATCTCCCTCTGAGGTTCTACTACCCGATGTTAGGAGTCTTGCCGAAGTACAAGAGATCTAACGCTATATGCAAGCAACAAGGGAGAGGGAAATTGAGAACCTACGAAGGCTAGAACAAAGTCGAGCCCTGAAAGCAAAGGCTCCTATGACAACAATCGTGCCAGCCGAGCAACCGAGTGCTCCCAAGGTAGCAGTCACGGAGGGGCAAGCGATGGGGAGCAATAATGCTTCCACTTCGAGCGAAACCTCCAGCACGCCAGGCCTAGATGGGATATTCCTAAATGAAAATTGGGAGTATGACCTACAAGCAGAAGCTTTAACTGATCGGTACACAGGACACACCTATCATGTGGGTTGGTTAGATGTTCTACAATCCACATCGGGTGCTACTAGCATAGATGAGCAACAACAGAAAGTCTGTGATGTCCTCCATAGGATTGTCGAGTTAGAAAGACAGAACACAGGGATCAACATGCCTTCAACAGGCCTAATGAGATTCTTGGATACGGGAAAGGCCAACCAACCAACCCTATCACAAATGGAGACTCCCTCAGTGAGCCCCATTGATCCTCCATATGTTGTTTCGCCAGGAGCCTCAGTACAATCTGAGCCCACAAGTGGCAGCTTTACCTTCCCAATCTAGCTCATCTTTCTCTTAATGACACTACGGCTACCATGCATATCCCAGTTGTGAGCATGACAAGAAGTACACCATGGAGTTCATTTGTTAACATTGCGCCGATGCCTAGTAGCACAGTGCCCCCAACTATACCTACATGTATGTATCAATCATGTGCACCTGTCGTACCTCAGCCTCATGTAGCTCCTACACCTCCGATTATTCCAAGAGCTTACAATCCACAATGGCATTATCCAAGCTCTTATACAAGTGAATCCATGCCATTTAATAATAACATGCCATATCAGGCACCCCCTATGCCTAGGGCCACGCCTGTAAACTTTGGACCACCGTCTGGTACACCACCATACGAAATATGTGACCCAAGAGCCACGCGTATACCAAGGCCAAGGCCAACTCCCATCTCACATGTGGTTCCAGGAGCACATACACCCATTATACCTACTCAAATAGGAGATTTGGCAGCATTTGCTCAAACTATCGGTCGCTCTATTCCGGAAAACATGCGTAGTGCGCCTGATAGAGAGCCTAGGAGCAAGGCAGTTCAAGTAGCTAAGCTCACACAGAAATTCAGTGGAGACGGAGATGCTAGAAAGCATATGGAAGTCTTTGAACATGTGTGCGATTCCTTGGAAGAGCACAATGAGCTACATAAGTGTAAGGCTTTGAGTTTGACCCTAAGCAGAAAGGCTGGATATTGGTATAGAACCTTAAGAGTAAAAGAGAAAACGATCTACTCTACTCTTAGGAGACTGTTCTTAAAAGAATACATACGAGAGGGAGTACTTTGGGGTGTAGCCTCTCAGCTCCAGAAAGCCCAACGAGAAGAAGGTGAATCCGTGAGAGACTCCATTAGTCGCCTAAAGAATTTGAATTCTCGATGCAATCCAAACAAGCGATTCAACAACAACCAATTGCTCGATAAATTCATTAGGGGACTACGACATGAAAGTATCTATAATGGCCTAGTCATTAGAGGTATCACTACTTGGGAAGCAGTCACCATGAATGCAATCCAATTGGAGGATAATTTAATGATTGCAGGAGAAAGAGTGTCTGCCGAGCCGAAGTCTAGTAGCTCGCAAGCATCAGGGCATGAGCCAATGAAGATAAATCCAATCGTGAAAGAGCAAACGATATCTGAGATGAATTTGGCAGATCTCACCAAGGCCATCCAAGAAAGCCTTAGGGGTAATCGTGCTCCACAAAACACTCATATGTATCCAAGAAGGGAGCAACAATGGTGCTCAATTTGCTTGGGCCCACATACTACGAGTGAATGCCCTACTTTCATAGTAAAGTTTAACGGGACTTGTAACGCGTGTGGTAGGTATGTCCATCAAGCAAAGGATTGCCTAATGCTTAAACGCATCATGGAAAATAGACCGCCTATAGCTTGGGCAGACTCACCTGGAGTTCCTGCATTGATGCCTACCCCACCCATGGAGCAACAGTTGCCATTACAGCACATGGTCCCTAGAACCCAAAATGTGGTCCAAACCACACCGTTGCCACCTCCAGTGCTAGGACCGCAACCCCCTCATCCAAGAGTTACACCTATGAACCAAATAGGTTGCGAGTCATCTAGTACTTATGTAGATTGCGAAGAGGACATAGACTCTAGTATCACCTATGGAGTCGACATGCTTAAGGAGTGTCCCATGTACTATATGGAAGACCATTGGGGACAAATCAAACCGGTATATCAAGCTACTGCGCTAGCAGCAAGAGGCCAAAACATTAATAGTTTTGCCAGGAGACCACCTCTTCAGTGCTACGAATGTGGTGGACCACATCGAGTAGCTGAGTGCCCCATTAGAATGCAAAAGAATGCTGCACTAATGCAAACAAGTCAAGGGAGTGCATTGGCAATGCCAATACTCACTTGTAATCGTTGTGGCATAGATCATTTGATCGCATAGTGTCCTAACAATCCAAACGCACCGAAAATCACACCATTGAACATAATAGAGATTGTTGATGGGACACCACCAACTATAAACATAGCACCAGTGAATGCACTCACACGGTCGATGCTCCAAAAGCAAAATTACATCCTCGAAGAGAGAGATGCTGCATCCATTGGCCGAGCGAAAAAGAAGAAAACACGAAGAAAGAAATCCCTTAATGCTTCTAGCTCAAAACCTAGTTCAAAGACTAACATAGGGACAGGAGTGGATCCCGTGTATATGAATGACCCTGAGGATGACTCAGATTCGATAGAGACCACGGAGACCAAAACTGTTACCACAAAGGAAAAAGCCAGTGAGGAGGATCACGAGAGGGAATTACGACGAACACCAAAAGAGTATTCAAAGTTAAACCACCCAGTTGCGAACCCCCAAGATAAGCCACGAGAGACAAAAAATGAGGATTGCAAGAGAAAGATTGGAACCTATCCAAACCCAACAGTGGAAATTGAACGAGTCCAACAACTGAGGGGTTTGGTGGAAGAAACTCAACGAACATTAGAACCTGAACCCAAACATATCCAGATGTCGGACACAGTGTTTCTCACACAAGCTCAACCTCACAAGAACTACAGGCCGTTAGCTATACCCAGTATCATTCGGGAAGAGAGTGAGGGTAGGACATCTGAAAGTGGACACACACCTTTCCTACTAGAGAGAATGTTTGGTGAGGGAATGCCCGACCCCCTTGAGGAAGTGGAGATTCCATCTTCACCATTCTCTTGTCAGGGTCCTACGTCCCACAAGATGCCGTTAAATGTTGCCAAATTGATGGATTTCATGTCTTCAGAAGTTAGAACCACCATCATGTCCAAACTATATAAAGACCCCGAGCTAGTCTCAGCTCTTTGAGCCTTCCTCAATGGAGAATTACAGGTCGGATTACCACAGTTTGCACATATGAACAAACCTGACTCGGTAATGAATGATGAGGAACATTTAGCACCACCATCTGACCTAGCGGGACATGAATCTGTAATTGAAGTACCGGTTAACAAGTTGGGGCAATACTTTGAAGGTGATGAATCTAATGCTACTCTACCAATCACTACTAAAGGATTAACTGTAAAGGGGGTCCTTGACGGTGGTGCGGGAGTCAGCATGGTGACAAAGAGTTGTTGGGAGTCTATGGGGCGACCTCACCTTGAAGCCACAAGCGTAGTGGTAAAAATGCCTAATGGATCTATTGTTACGCCTATTGGAATGCTAAAGGATCTCAGAATCAAGGTCTTGGGACACAAGGTAAGGCAGACTTTCATTGTTATGGATTTTTCCAAGCATCCTATGTCATTTGAGATGATCTTAGGGCATCCATTCATGAGGGAAGCAAAAATGGTGCATGACTGGTCCAAAAACCACGTCTACTTATAGTTCCAAGACTCTGTCATTCGAGTTGATCTTTTAAGTGGTCGAACGTATCCTCTAGGAAATAAATTCATCATTGATAATCGATCAGACACAACAATTCACTCAGCTCCATTACAGTATTGTTACACATGTAACGAAGACACGGATATTGGGGAGAACTCTCCTTATATGGATATCCTACCCGGAATGGCTGAGTCAGACAATGTCGATTGGGTGCACCTAGCGGCAACTATAGATACATGGGGAGCTAGAGGAACAACTTGGGTAACACCATATGGGGAGAGATACCACACATTGCACCAGTAAACATGTTAGGTGTAGCGCATGTAACATCCGATGATAAGAAAGAGGCACACCTACCTGAGAGTGAAACTGATGATTCCTCAAAGGCTTCAGGCCAATACACATCAGAAACGGAATCTCAGGAAGAAATGGATTCAGAACCTGAGGAAACATCGAGTGAACCAAGTATAGAAACTAAACACTCAAGGCCTAGTACGACCATCTATGGTAATTTATATGAGAGTGAAGAAGATACAAGCGAAGACCTATCAGGCGAGTCGAGTTCAAACATTTACCAAAATCAAAACCTTAACAAGAAACAAAGGTCATATAAGAGACAACGATATCGAGCAAATGTGAGAGCTAGGATAAACAAGGAAAGATCTACTGCAGAATGGCTTAGCTATCTAGGGGCATGTGATGCTCATCGAAAGCTAGTAGACAATTGGGGTGAACATCTCCAGAGTGTCATGTGGTGCAGCCCGCGACCCATTGACCTCGCTCAATTGGAGGTTATAGAGCCGAAATTGAGTTGAACTATAAGAAGACGTCAAAACCGAGAGTTAGCTCAACAACAAAAGGAGGCAGAACTAAAAGAAAGGTCTCTGTCAGGACAAGAGCCTGCTGACTTACATACGGCTCCTGAACATTTTAAATCTTATACCACGGGGGAGCGAAAGGTTGTGTATGCCAAAGCCCAACGAATACCTACCAATGGAAGCAGGGGAGTCTATGATGGTCCAGCGGTAGTTAAAGAGATAGAATTAGCAGAACCAGGTGAGGAGTCTAAACCAGTCTTTATTGCTCAAGACCTTACCGAAACTGAAGAGGCTGTACTTAAGGAGCTCCTCAAGGAATACAAGGATATCTTTGCTTGGACATATCATGACATGAAGGGCGTTCCACCTTCTGTGGTGCAACATACAATTCCCATGATCAACACTGCTAAACCCATCCAGCAACGACCATATCCAATGAATCCTAAGTACACCAAAATTGTACAAGAGGAGATTGAAAAACTTATCCAATGTGGATTCATATACCCTATTGAGCACTCAGAATGGGTTTCTCCAATAGTCATTGTGCCAAAAAAGAATGGGAAACTAAGAGTGTG
This sequence comes from Adiantum capillus-veneris, assembly GCF_014529385.1. Lineage (NCBI taxonomy): Eukaryota > Viridiplantae > Streptophyta > Polypodiopsida > Polypodiales > Pteridaceae > Adiantum > Adiantum capillus-veneris. The sequence goes on from NC_140946.1 coordinate 501,989, forward strand.
CGTGGACCTCAAGAAAGTTAATGCAGCCACTAGGAGAGATCATTATCCCTTGCCATATTCAGAACATGTGCTTGAAAGAGTTGCGGGCAAGGAAGCTTATAGCTATTTAGATGGGTACTCTGGTTACAATCAAACCACAATTGCATTAGAGGACCAAGCTAAAACTTCTTTTATCACAGAGTTTGGAGTGTTTGTATTTCGTGTTATGGCTTTTGGCTTAACAAATGCCCCTGCTACATTGCAACGATTAATAAACACTGCGTTTAAAGAATTTCTAAGGGAGTTTTGTGAAGCTTTCCTAGACGACCTTTGTGTTTATTCTTCTTGGGAGAAGCATTTGTTATATCTACGAAAAATATTTGAAAGGTGCAGATTTTATCGCATCTCATTGAACCCTTTCAAATGCCAATTTTGGGTTAAGCATGGAGTCATTCTAGGGCATATAGTGTCCAAGAACGGGATATCCACAGATGAGAGTAAGATTAAAGCCATTGCCGATTTGCCACCACCTACGAACTATAAAGGAGTTCAAAGATTTATGGGCCATGTTGGTTATTATCGAAGGTTTATTTTAAACTTTGCCGAGATAGCGCGTCCATTGTACAAGCTTCTTATCGAGTTTCACTGGACGGAAGAATGTCATCAATCTTATGAGTTATTAAAGAAGGCCCTAACAAGTGCTCCAATCCTGCGAACACCTGATTGGAATGTACCTTTTCATGTGCATATTGATGCATCAAATTTTGCTATTGGGTGTGTTCTAACTCAACCAAGAGAACATAAATTGGACTACCCTATTATCTTTGCAAGTCGCCAATTAAATGATGCCGGGATGAACTACACTACTACAGAGCGCGAAGGTCTAGCTATGATTTACACAGTAAAGAAATTTTGCTATTACCTTCTCGCTACCAAGTTTGTGTTTTATGTTGATCATCAAGCATTGCTATATTTGGTAAACAAGCCGTGTTCCACAGGTCGAATTACACGATGGTTGTTAATTCTTCTTGAGTTTGACTTCATCGTTGTTGTGAGGCCTGGGAGGAAACATGTCATGGCGGATCATTTATCTCGTATCCCTAATGGCGAGTGACAATGGAACTCATTTTGATGCCCCTTTGAACTTGTGAGTGACAATGGAACTCATTTTATAAATGAAGCAATAAAAGAAATCACATCAAACTTCATGATATCTCACCACAAGTCTACACCCTATTATCCCCAAGCAAATGGCCAAGCTGAGAGTACCAACAAAACTCTCATCTCCATTTTGACAAAGACAGTTGAGGCTCATCGCATTGATTGGGACCTAAAGCTTACATCAGCTTTATGGGCTTATCGTACTGCGTATAAAGTTGTTATTAATTGCACACCGTTTAAGATGGTGTATGGCCAAGAAGCAGTTATGCCATGGGAGTTTGTCATTCCTAGTCTTCGAGTAGATTCTCAAGAAGTTTGGGATGGTAACCCCTTAGTTGAGCGATTATATATCCTGGAAAGGCTAGATGAAGAGAGGCAATTAGCTGTGCGAAATGCTCTAGTGGAGAAGGATAGGAGAAAGAAGTGGTTCGATAGCCATTTAAAGGATAAAGACATCAAGGTTGGTGATAAAGTTCTTATGTACGGAGTACGTAATGAAAAGAAGAAATTGAAATACGCTGGTAAGGGACCATATCAAGTGTGTGAAATTACCCCGCAAGGTACCATTCGTGTGGAGACTCTAGATGGAGTTGAAACCATTGGATTCCTTAATGGGAGTAAATTCAAAAGATATTATGATCCTCTAAGCCAGGAAGAGTTGCAAACCATCCATCAAAAGAAGGCTGCCAAGGAACAAGCAGAGCTTAAAAAAATCCAAGCAAGAGTTGAGGCTCGAGAACGACAACAACGTCTTAGACGCCAACGAGAGGCTAATCTAGGAATCACGCAAGCATTTTTCGAGGACACAGATAACAACTCATTAGAATCTGAGCCACCCCTACGATACCAATAGCCCCTATGGGAAAGTACTATACAATGTGATAGCGGAAAAAAGAGCAGTGCAATCGGGTGGCCTTTGTACTCGTGCACACTCCACAAACCACGCCTCATGCAAACAAGCAAAGAACAAAACAAAGGGGGCACCACCCTAAATTAAGAGGTTTAGGGACCTCACACATAGTGCACATAGGCAAGTGAGACTTCTGGCATTATGATGGCATCAAAACATATGGAAAAACACATAGAAACGAAGCTTAGGGACCTTATGTAGCATATATATACACAAGACATCAGCTTAACAATACAACGGCATCTGATCATACATAACAAGGATATAGAGAAGCAAGCCAAGGATGGCATAATCCCTTGTCAAAAACAATCAACCCAACAAGTAGGTATGATCCTACTAGCAACACATCAATACCTTAGAGAATGATGGCGAGGATGGTGGCCATGGAGCATGAGAGAAGACTCCTTATTTAGGTTTTAGGGCTAGTAATGTAGCATACTAGAGGGAGAGAGAGAGAGGGAGAGAGAGTAGAGCTCCATCCATAGCTCCTCGTTGTGAGCAATGTCGTCATAGCTTCGTTGCTTGGTGAAGTGGGTGAAGTGTTGGTTTTGAGTGAGAGAAGGCCTCCTTATATAGGTTTCTGAGAGGGTTTAGGATTAGGGATAAACATGCTTAAATCCGCTGATTGGGGTTACTTTTTGCTTAGGGTGGTCAACAGATTGAGATCACCTGATATGTCACCATCAAGATATTCTCTAGAGTGATGTGAGAGGGGAGGGTAAATGCTGATTTTTCTGATTGTGACACATGGGGATAAGGCCTTGACCAGCATTTAAGAGCAGGTAAGGTGGCTGTTGAAACTAGAGGTTCTGCACATGTCAGGGGGGGACCTGCGGGGGGGAGGTGGCAGTTGGGTCCTCCTGAATATCAAATTCTCAAAAAATCCTCAACCATGGCTTCTTTTGACATGTGTTCTTTGAAAAAATCAGCATGTCTCTTTTCAACTCAAAAGTCTTTATCCCTGTTGACTCACCTTTACCATAAGATTTTCCCCTTTTCTCCTCCTGTAACTGCATTGTTGATGCCCAATCACTGCTTCTAGTAACAGTGAACTGTTACCTACCAAATACTTATGGTGCAGTAAAAAATATTTACCATGGATAAAAAAAGTTACTGTAGGTAAAAAGTGATTTGTATTTACCATGTAGGTGAAAAATATTTACTGTAGGTAAAAAATATTTACTGTGGTAAAAAATATTTACTGTCGGTAAAAAAGTGAAAACGGAGTATGCTGTGCTGTGAGTCCACACGAACATCCTCGTGTAAATTTCACTAGAAATTCACACTTAGAATGGGCTATTCTGTAAGATATAGGTTGTAGGCATGCATAAGAGCTCGTTCCCACGTATCTTCTGTCCATGGCACTTTTTACTCTTTGGTGCTTGTGAAGTAGATTTTTCTTCTCTTTCGAGATCCCTTGGACTAGAGTATCCTCATTTCCCCAACAACTGACTGTGCCTTTATTGCATCTTCAGAAGGGGTCCTAAAAACCATGCATCATATAGCCCTCCCCCTTAAGCTAGAGGTATTTGATGCCTCTAGCTGTAGGTTGTGCTATAATAGGGTTCTCTAGAATACTTACCCACCTGGTACCAATTGAATTTGCCATGTTACTGCTTTCTTGGCTGATGCACCCTGTTTAGTCCTTTCTGATGAATAATTGTATCCATCCATGACTAACAACTGGTCTCCTAGACCCTTGAAAGCCATACCCCATCCATTGTCAATATCCGCTTTCACTGGTAGTGTGCGCTCCTTGCCGCACTGTCGAAGCAAGGGACTTGCCAATACACCGTATGCGAGCCACAAACGGCTCCAAGCACACAACAAGTCTAAACTAGCAAGCTCAAGAAAACAAAGGGTGTGTCACTCACCGCTCTACGCTCGCCTTCGTGGTGGATTCCTCGCCGCGATGAAGAAGAAGCTGCAGACGTGCCGCGCTCAACCGCTTCGCCGCCGTCGTGCCTTCGTAATGCTCGATCGCACACACACTCTCCCTCTCTCTCTCTCTCTCTCACACACACACACAAGGAGGTGAAGAAGAAGAAGAAGATGGAGATGGAGCAAGAGCACTCTTCAATTGCACAAATGAGAGAATAAGTAAAAATTAGGTTTAGTTGGCTTTTATAGGAGCTCACCCCATTCACACTTGGGCGCCCATGCTTAACCAACTAATCCCTTGAATGTCCAAGTTAAAGTGCGCCTCTCATCGGCGATCACTCTACCTTTCCCTATTGGTCCGACAAGCCCGGTACCTGACTCTAAATCATACATAATACGCATCCATCGTAGGTGATGGGTGTCCGTGTGCCATGAGGGTTAACATGCCCCCGTTCCTGATGTAGATTCCGTCCTCGGAAGCTATTGAGTTGAAGCTGGTTCGTCGAGGTGGAAGAGCATTTGAGATGAATGTCCTTAGCCTTCTTCAGTCACTGCAAAATCAAACAACATTGGCACAGTAATTGCATTCTCTTAAAAAGCATATGCAGTTTTAGGTAGACAAATTGATTGGTAAAAGAATTTCAAACAATTTGTTAGCAATGAACATTAAATTGCAATGTAATCAAATGCATAAATAGATGTAAAGGCAAAAAATTAAACAAGTCTGGGGTCACTAATTTGACGGTCGAAAAGCACTAGAGATCGAATATTAATACCATGGGTAAGCTTCTTAACTTTCTGTGGTCAATTAAGTTGTTTAATCGCGAGAGCCAAGTATTCATGTTCGAGGGCTGACTAGAGGCTATACCTAGAAGACTTTGTAGTTAAGCTACCATAAAAGGAATTTCTCATGAAATCATCGCCTGACTGATTACTTTTTCTTTGACCCCCCAAGGTCTTTTCACATTGATTCAATTATGATGTGTGTGCTTATTTTGTATGCCTTGGGTTTTTTGCTTTTCAAGGAAAAGCGCCCACGCTGGGAACCTCTAGGGCTCTAGTACCATAGGCAATACATGTGAGTGAAGTACCAAATCAAGCTGAGATTTCTCTTCCAGCTTAAAATTTTACATTGTGGCACTTTGATTTTTTGTTTGTTCATTTTCATCATTTTAATTTTGTAACTTTGGGGGGTCATATAACACTGTTACATTCCCCAGGCTCATCACATTAGTAAACTCCCTTTATAATACTTAAGCTAAAGGTCGATAGGGTTAAGCCCACTAGAAAGCCCTAGTACATTTCACACAATGCTGCCTAAATCGGATTAAGAACCTAAGTAACCATTGCTTATTAGGAAGGCATTCCCCATGGTATTAAGAGAAGATTTCTAATACCTAGCTTGGTCAAACTAGCTTAGTCGGACTGCTTGATTTTTACACCTAAACAAGTGATTATGACAAAAGATTGCATTGAATTAAATGTTGGATACTAAGCCAATGCGCTGAATAGTATGCTACCAATCACAATCAAAGCAGACAAACATGGATGCAAAAAAGATAAGGGCAATGCTATGGACAAGAAACACCTGTTTGTGTTGATGGTCGCGCTTGATATGAAGTGTGAACGAGAGAAAGGTTCCATGAAGGTCCAAATCCTATCAATAGCAACACGCTCCTGTACACACTAGGAAACAAAAGGAATACCTCCAGGAGGCACATCAGTGGGAAAAGAGATCTTTGCTAATCACTCAACTCTAAAACAGAAACACTCCTATCGTACTAATCTTACCTACCCTCCATCACTCAAGTGATGAGGATCAAAGGTGTTTTATGGCATAGGTTTCTGTTTCACTGTACCAAATGTGACATGTGTAGGTCTGAGTCAATGTTTTGACTTTAATGTGCATACTCGTTTGCTAATTGCTCTTGCTCTTTTTTTTTTTTGTTTTTTTTTTTGTGAGTATAAAGCTTTATATGTACATTCCCTAAGATTGGAATTGAGAGGTCATGGAAAAAGGTTGAGAGGGAAACAAATGAATGATAACTGTCAGCAAACACTCCCCCCTTCCTTGGGTAGATCATACCGTTTGAAATGAGCTTGTCACCCTTTGAAACCAATTGTTCCAGTTGGTAATAGGTGAGGATTTTTGCCAGTAGTTTGTTATTACCCTAGGTGCCTTGTCAAGCTGCAAGGGTGGTAAGGTACTCTCCCAGGATCGACGAACTTGAAGTGGTTCATTAGGTGATTCTTGAACACTGGGAGGTGTGGATTCTTTTGTAGCTTCATTGAGGTCCACTACTATAGATGGAGGCTGTGTAGAAGCTTTTACCTCTATGGATGTATTACATGAGGAGCTAGAATCTTCATGGGACTCCCCCCTTCCTGAGCTAGGTGGAACAAATCGTTCTTTCGTTGGTACCCAAACTAGCTCGGGAGCAGGTGTGTAGCATTCTATGATTTTTTTCTTTCCATGATCATTGATTCGTTTTGGAGCTACGGGATTGGGCTCACTTGGGTCAGGTGATAGGTAAGAGCACACTTTACGTTTGGGCACCCAGATTTGATCATTTCCTTCATAGTATCCTTGGGCTTCCAATAGTCGTTTAGGAATCCAACGCAGCGTTTCTTTACATTTCTTGGAGTGAGTGGTACGGTTCTTACTAGGTTTCCGTTTTTTTGCATCAACCATGCTCACTACAGAGGTTTTAGGGACCCACTTGTATGTTTTCTCTGTTATATTAGGATGGTTCTTGTGTGTCTCAAGCTTTCTTTCAACTACATTAGTTGAAGCTCTAGAGAGTTGGGCTATGGGGACGTATGGTTCAACCTCCTGGACATGCAATGTCTTGGGTTTTATTTCCTTGGGCAATATCTCAGGGACTATGGCTTGAGTGGTAGGGCTAAGAGTTGGTTTTTGCGTTGTAACACCCCCAGTCCCCCAATCAATAGTGCATTTGGTGGCTATCATCCACGTGCGGCCTAGGTTTATATTACCCTCCATAGTTCCAGTAGGCATGACCAAAAAGTCTTGAGCTACCACCCCATTGTCATAACTGACAGAAGTGTGCCAGATTCCAAAAACCGTAGTTTTTTTCTTGTTGACACCCTTGACTTGGATAATACTCTCAGATAGAGGTGGCTTCCCTAACTGACACCACACCCCATAGGATAGCAGATTGTATTTAGCACCCGTGTCCAATAAGGCGTTATATAGCACTTTTCCATAGGCACTATTTAACTCAATGGGGTATCGTAGAGGTGTGTCAGAGTCCAACCCATCCTCTTCGTGTGCTTCATTTGCATCAGGTTCCGAGCGAGTAGCTCTACCTAATGTTTCCATGAAACGGCTAAACATACTAGTACTAGGCTGTGGAGCTTCGGGAGGTGCATGGCCTTCTCTCTCAGTGTTTTGGGTAGGGTATGCTTCCATGATTTCTGAGTCGGAGGAGGAATCACTAGCGGCTATTTTAGGGTCTTGGGTGGTGCTACCTTGTGTCCCCGCTGAGGGTCTAGAGCTTATCGTGGATGGGTAATGGGTATCCGTATGAACAGAGGCACCCTCAATATGATCGTGTTCTAGCACCCGCCCAGAGCGTAAGTGCATGTGCTTTTGATACCCTAAGGTGTCAAAAAGCTGCTCTAGGAGGCCTTGTGACTAGTTTTTAGCGTGTTTTTTGTTTGTTTTTTTGCTAGATTTTTTAGAGCGTGTCGTGGAATGGGCCGTGTGATAGCTCAAAACGAGCGTATCGGTCAGAGGGTCGTGCCGTGCTTTACAGCCCTCCGTTTGGTCACTCTATGCCCTCGAAATCCCTAAAACTGTCAATTTCCAGTAAGGAACTAGGCCTAAACTAGAAAGTCTAAGGGTGCAAGTGGGAAGAGAAAGGAGGAGAGTTGAGGACTTGTCCCACATGCTCTCATTCTCTCTTGAGGGAGTAGGGTATATATATAAGAGTGAGTCTAGTATATATCATAAGACTGAGGACTGAGGCCTGGGCCTGGGCTTGGGCTTGGGCTTGGGAAAACGATCCCGATCTATCTTTTATACAAACCAACCCGTCCGTTTTAAGAGTCACGTTTTTTATTTTCGAAAAATATCGCCGCCCACTCGCTCGCGTTTTTAATTTCCGTTTTTTTTTTATATATATGTTTTTATATTTTTTTTTCTTTTTTTTCTCACAACTTTTTTTTTTTCAAAAAAAAATTTTTTTTAATTTTTTTTTCTTGATGCAGAAAAACGCAGAAATTGCAGGAATTGCAGAAAATGCAGAAAAAACGCAGAAATTGCAGCAAATTGACAGAAATGCAGAAAATTGCAGAAATTGAAAACGCCGAACTTGAAAATGCAGAAATTGCAGAAATTGAAAAAACGCAGACAATAGCAGAAATTGAAACTTGACAGCAATTGCAGAAAACGCAAAAACAGAAATCTTCCACACACTCCTTCCCTGCCTTTCCTATGATAGAAATTGCACCACAAGGAAGCGTAAAGTGCTAACCGAGCTTAGTGTAGGGCATATCCCCGGCAGCGGCGCCAAAAATGTGCGCTCCTTGCCGCACTGTCGAAGCAAGGGACTTGCCAATACACCGTATGCGAGCCACAAACGGCTCCAAGCACACAACAAGTCTAAACTAGCAAGCTCAAGAAAACAAAGGGTGTGTCACTCACCGCTCTACGCTCGCCTTCGTGGTGGATTCCTCGCCGCGATGAAGAAGAAGCTGCAGACGTGCCGCGCTCAACCGCTTCGCCGCCGTCGTGCCTTCGTAATGCTCGATCGCACACACACTCTCCCTCTCTCTCTCTCTCTCTCTCACACACACACACACAAGGAGGTGAAGAAGAAGAAGAAGATGGAGATGGAGCAAGAGCACTCTTCAATTGCACAAATGAGAGAATGAGTAAAAATTAGGTTTAGTTGGCTTTTATAGGAGCTCACCCCATTCACACTTGGGCGCCCATGCTTAACCAACTAATCCCTTGAATGTCCAAGTTAAAGTGCGCCTCTCATCGGCGATCACTCTACCTTTCCCTATTGGTCCGACAAGCCCGGTACCTGACTCTAAATCATACATAATACGCATCCATCGTAGGTGATGGGTGTCCGTGTGCCATGAGGGTTAACAGGTAGCATTCTCTTTTTTTCTTTTTTTTCTTCTCTTTTTTCCCTTTTTTTTTTTTTTTTTTTTTGAAACGACTATGTACATGATTGTTACCTTAGTTGGAGCTCGAATATGATGAGCTCTCCTCTGAACCATCCTTAGCATTGATTTCACCAGCATATGGTTGTGAAAGACGACATTGGTAGGCCTTCAATCGCCAACCATTTACCGGGGTCTGATGTACCTTACCATCTAGGTCACCTAGTTGGTAACTACCATTTGAGAACCTCTGTATCACTACAAAAGGGCCTTCCCACTTAAGCAAGAACTTACCATCCTTCCTGCGATCAAAGCGATTGTCGTATCTGAGCACTAAAGAACCTTCCTTGATACCTTTCTTGACAAGGTTGCGATTGAACTTCTTCCGTTTCTTCTCTGCCTGGGCTGCATAGTACTTCACTGCTGACTCTCGATCTAGCCCTAACCTCTCCAAATCGATGATTCTTCCTTCCGCCTGCTTCTCTTGACTATCCTCTTGATGTGCTTTTAGAACTCGGAGGCTCGCTAGCTCCACTTCTATAGGCAATAGTGCCTCTTGCCCGTAAACCAAGTGAAAAGGTGTATACCCCAAGGATGTTTTAAAGGATGTTCTGTAGGCCCAAAGTGCTGCATCTAGGTGTTTGTCCCATGCCTTAGGATGTAAATGCACTTGCTTAGTGATGATTTTACATATAAGACCATTTACCTTTTCCACAAGACCATTGCACTGAGGGTAGTATGGTGTAGAGTGCCTGCGCTTGATTTTTAACTTGCTCATCAATTGCCCGACTAAATCAGCTCGAAATCCCGGTCCCCTATCCGAGAGAATCTCCAAAGGTGTGCCAAAACGGCAACAAAGGCATTCAAAAATGAAATCACTCACGTCCTTGGCTGTGATGCGCTTTGTGGGACGAGCTTCTGCCCATCTGGTCATGTACTCCACCCCCATAATGATGTATTCCTTCCCTGATTGAGTGCAAGGTAGTGGCCCTATTGCATCTATCCCCCATTTTTCAAATGGCCCATAGGTTTTGATTGGATGCTGATTTTCATGGGTAAGACGCCTTGGTCCAGCTTTTTGGCAAACCTCACATGTGCGGCACCAATGTTGTACATCTCGATGGAGGCTTGGCCACGTGAACCCTGCTTGTAAAATCTTTCTGCTAGTAATCTCTTGTGCAAAGTGGCCACCACACACACCTTCATGACAACTAAACAAAATATCCTTTATCTCTTGGGATGCAGGAACTCTCCTTAAGACAGCATCTTTCCCTCTACAATACAAGTCCTCATTCACTAAGCTATAGCTGGTAGCCTTTTTTGCCAACCACCTACGTTCACTTTTACTCATACCAGAGGGTGCTTCACAATGCTCAAGAAAGTAAAGTAAATCATGCAGCTCCTCCTTTCCCTGGTATAAAGGACTTTTCACAAGGATAGCACCTACTATGAGAGTTTGTAGTTCTTCACCTGCTAAGGCATCTGCTTCTCGATTTTGATCTCTAGGTACAAAGTGCACTCGAACTTCTTTAAAACCCTTCAACAAGGCCTTTGCTTCCCTCATCTTAACAGACAATTTGTCATTTTTACAGGCCCATACACCAACCATTTGCTTAACAATCAACATGGAGTCACCAAAAACATTTAGCTTTGTGATGCCCTGAGAAAGACAACATTGCAACCCTAAAACAAGGGCATTGTACTCTGCCTCATTGTTAGAATGAACCTCTTTTAGATGAAACCCTTTTGCAAAGATCTTCTCCTTCTCTGGACCTAATATTACTATGCCTGCTGATGCCTTGTCTTTGGTCCTCTTGTAAGCCCCATTAAAATACAGACTGTGTGCTCCCAGTAGAACTTCAGGCTCCGGGATAGGCGGTACCTTACTAGGTGCCTCTTTCTTGGCCTTCTCATAACACCTTTGTGTGAGGACATCTGCCAAACAAGCACGGGTGGAATCCTCTACTTGTAGTGTGTAGTCAAACTCTTGAAGCTGCACCACCCACTTTGCTATTCTTTGAGACAATTCCATGTGTTGTAGGGCATATGGAAAAACCTCCTCAGTTGTGATCACCACAAATTGTCTCGGAAGTAAGTAAGCCCGAAACTTCTCCACTGCAAACTTAAGAGCTAGCACCAATTGCTCAGTTGCGCTGAAACCCTTTTCAGCAGCTGTCATCACTCTACTAGAGAAGTAGACCGGTCTCATGAGAGATGTCTTTGGGTCTTTTTGCATCAAGACAGCTCCTAGAGCTTCTGGACCTACACTAGGATTTACATAGAATAATTCACCCCATGTGGATTGTAGGACGACAGGCAATGAGCTCAAAATGGTTTTAACTTCTTGAAAGCACCTTTCACCCTCCTCACTCCATGTCAATGTAGTGTGTTTAGTGAGCTGCTGCAAAGGATAGATTGCCTGAGAAAGGAGATGTATGAATCGTCCCATATAGCGAACCTTTTGAATGAAGGAGACTAGTTGCTTCACGTTTGAAGGAGTAGGTAAAGCTAACAATGTCTTTACCTTTTCAGGGTCAGCCTCAATACCATCTTGAGACACAACATGGCCTAGTAGAGTGACCTTGATCTCACCTATGTGGCACTTGTCTTTATTCAATTGCCCACCCAATTGGGCCAGACGGGTGAAACCTTCATCAACCTTGGACAGATGTACTTCCCTAGAGCTGTAAATGCAAAAATCATCGATGAAGACTCGTATGGACTTACCAAAGTAAGGTTGAAACACCAAGTTCATAAACCTCTGGAAAGTAGCTGGGGCATTAGTTAAACCAAAAGGCATAACTCTATAAGCAAAACACCCCCAAGGTGTTATGAAGGTAGTCTTTCTTTGGTCTTCATCTGCAATTCTGATTTGGAAGTAGCCTGAGTACCCATCACACAGTGTGTACCTTTCATGACCAGCCACTTCATTTAGTATTTCATCTTGAAAAGGCAAAGGAAAATGGTCCCTTTTTGTGGCTGCGTTTAGAGGCTTGTAATCCACACATACCTTCCACTTCCCATTTTTCTTTGGTGCTACCACAACTGGAGACACCCACTCAGAATCTTCCACTGGGTAGATAAATCCTGCCTTGAGTAATCTTTTTACTTCTTTTAAGAGTGCATCTTGTTGCACTAGCCCTAATCTCCTTAGCCTTTGCACCACTGGTTTGGCACCTTCCTTTAATTGGATATGGTGTTGGGTTACCGTCACTCCTTTAATGTGCTCGTAATCAGTTATAAAGAGGCCAGCATGCTTCTTTAGTACCTGCAAATAGGGTTCTCTCTCTTCTTCTAGTAGGTCCTTAGCTAGCATCTCCTCTAAGCATGTGGCTTCTTCCTTGTTTAGAGAGTCTTGACCACCTTCTCCTTCTGGGTTTCGCAGTATTATACCCATGACTTCCAAAGAGCTAGCATCCTCCTCAAATGACTCATCCTCAGATGAAGAGCAGCTGCTTGTGCTCCATTCATCCATAGAAGTCTCCATCTCTAGGTCTTGTTGTCTACCCTGCTTCATGTCATACACAATTTTTTGTTGCTTGCCACCTACCTTATGATTTGGTCGCAACTCAAGGGAACCTGTCTCCCAATCTTGCATGGCTTTCATAGCCATAAGCCAAGGTCTTCCAAGGATTAGCGGATAGCCCTCCCCCTTAGTTGGGGTCACATAAGCATCAATTGAGATTGCCACACCAAAAGCTGAAACCTTCACTCCATTAACCTTTCCCACACAAGCCACCCTTACATTATTTGCCATCTTAGCTTGTAAGGAAGTTTGCTCGTTTACTTCCAAACCCAACCTGTGCATTAATTTCTCTGTCATAACACAAATCTCGGCTCCACCATCTACGTACACATTGGAGACTCGCTGACTCTTAATCTCTGCATCAATGACTGGCACGATATCCTTCATGCCTCTTGCACTAATAGACCCAACTGACTTTGCCTTAGCCCTCCTGGTGCTGACCATCTTAGACCAGGTTCTACGCATCTTTGGGGAAAGGTGGAGGAGTTGCTGCCATGAAATCTTTGGTCCTTGCTTACTCACATCTGCTACCAGGTCGTAAGGTATGGATCCTACCCCAAGTGGAAAGTCTTCTACTCCTATGTGCCTCCTTGACCTACTCTTCCTTTTCTTGTCTCCTATCACTTGGGAGGAACCCTCATTCCCTTTATCCGGCTCTGAAGCTTCCATTTCATCAGTTCTTTGTCTCCTAACTCTCTTTATTGGCATGGCAACAGCTTCCTCCATTTTTTCTTTCCCTTTATCCTTACCATTGTCAAGACTTATGACAGAGACAGCCCTGTCCTCCCCTCCCGATGGTAGTGGAGGGATCTCTGCTGGTGCTTGTGGTGGTGGAGGAGGGGGTCTCAATATTTGGATTGGTGGAGCCACGTGTGCATTTTGTCCATTTAGTGGCCTAGCTCGAGGAGGAGTTACTTGCTGGCGAGGAGGCCGTCTTTGATTACCATTTCCTTGATAGCGTCGTGGATGGGGGCAATAATACATGCCGTGACCTACCTCTCCACAGTTGTAGCAAATGTACTCACGTGCTTGCCTTTGTCCTTCTTGTCTATTTCGTTCATTTCCTGGCTGGGGAACCCTTACACCTTGAACCAGATTGATGGACAGGCTCTCTAGTTGATTGGTGATTTGTTGAAGTAATTCTTGTTGAGAGGACTCTTGGTCTGTTGCTCATGTCCCTGCTACTACCCTTGCCGTAGGTTGAGCTAGCGGTGGAGGCTCCATTCCCCCTTGTAGTTGAGCTTGGAATTTTAACTTCCTATCCTTCTCCCTTGCATAAGTCATAGCTTTATCACAGGTATCTGGGAATTTACCTTTTACCTTTTCTCGAAGGATGGGATAAAGCCCTGCCAGGAAACAGTCCTTCTTTAGGCATTCTGGCGCCCTTTCTCCTTCACCTAGTGATGCACACCATTTCTCCCACAGGTTGGAAAACTTTCCTTCATAGCTTCTATAGTCATTGGGTGATGTTTGGCGTAGCTCTAAGAGCTGTCTCCATATCTCCTCTGGAGGCTCATGGCGGCGAAATTCTTCGATGAAGGCCATCTTTAAGGACTCCCAGTCTCTTCTTTCTTCAGGTGCCAAAGTTTGATACCATAATTCTGCACCTTCCCTCAAGACCAAAGGAAAGGCCCTTAACTTAGTAGCTTCGTCATCCCTTTCCGATACCAGAAAGACCATTTCCAAATTATCCAAAAAGTCTGGAGCAACCCAACCTTCTTGAGAAGTGCAATCGGGTGACCTCTGTACTCGTGCACACTCCACAAACCACGCCTCATGCAAACAACCAAAGAACAAAACAAAGGGGGCACCACCCTAAATTAAGAGGTTTAGGGACCTCACACATAGTGCACATAGGCAAGTGAGACTTCTGGCATTATGATGGCATCAAAACATATGGCAAAACACATAGAAACGAAGCTTAGGGACCTTATGTAGCATATATATACACAAGACATCAGCTTAACAATACAATGGCATCTGATCATACATAACAAGGATATAGAGAAGCAAGCCAAGGATGGCATAATCCCTTGTCAAAAACAATCAACCCAGCAAGTAGGTATGATCCTACTAGCAACACATCAATACCTTAGAGAATGATGGCGAGGATGGTGGCCATGGAGCATGAGAGAAGACTCCTTATTTAGGTTTTAGGGCTAGTAATGTAGCATACTAGAGGGAGAGAGAGAGAGGGAGAGAGAGTAGAGCTCCATCCATAGCTCCTCGTTGTGAGCAATGTCGTCATAGCTTCGTTGCTTGGTGAAGTGGGTGAAGTGTTGGTTTTGAGTGAGAGAAGGCCTCCTTATATAGGTTTCTGAGAGGGTTTAGGATTAGGGATAAACATGCTTAAATCCGCTGATTGGGGTTACTTTTTGCTTAGGGTGGTCAACAGATTGAGATCACCTGATATGTCACCATCAAGATATTCTCTAGAGTGATGTGAGAGGGGAGGGTAAATGCTGATTTTTCTGATTGTGACACATGGGGATAAGGCCTTGACCAGCATTTAAGAGCAGGTAAGGTGGCTGTTGAAACTAGAGGTTCTGCACATGTCAGGGGGGGACCTGCGGGGGGGAGGTGGCAGTTGGGTCCTCCTGAATATCAAATTCTCAAAAAATCCTCAACCATGGCTTCTTTTGACATGTGTTCTTTGAAAAAATCAGCATGTCTCTTTTCAACTCAAAAGTCTTTATCCCTGTTGACTCACCTTTACCATAAGATTTTCCCCTTTTCTCCTCCTGTAACTGCATTGTTGATGCTCAATCACTGCTTCTAGTAACAGTGAACTGTTACCTACCAAATACTTATGGTGCAGTAAAAAATATTTACCATGGATAAAAAAAAGTTACTGTAGGTAAAAAGTGATTTGTATTTACCATGTAGGTGAAAAATAGTTACTGTAGGTAAAAAATATTTACTGTGGTAAAAAATATTTACTGTCGGTAAAAAAGTGAAAACGGAGTATGCTGTGCTGTGAGTCCACACGAACATCCTCGTGTAAATTTCACTAGAAATTCACACTTAGAATGGGCTATTCTGTAAGATATAGGTTGTAGGCATGCATAAGAGCTCGTTCCCACGTATCTTCTGTCCATGGCACTTTTTACTCTTTGGTGCTTGTGAAGTAGATTTTTCTTCTCTTTCGAGATCCCTTGGACTAGAGTATCCTCATCTCCCCAACAACTGACTGTGCCTTTATTGCATCTTCAGAAGGGGTCCTAAAAACCATGCATCACAATGCCTTATTAGATACAGGAGCTAAACACAATTTGTTATCCTATGGAGTTTGGTGTCAATTAGGGAAACCGACCCTATCCCTAAGTACGATGCAAGTCAAAGGCATTAATAAAAAGAAAACTGCTATTCTTGGAGTCCTTCAGACCCCTGTTGTCTATGACAATGGAAGCATAGTGCAGAGGTTTCTAGTCATGCCCGCCAGAGCTATGGAAGGCAACGTAAACCTGGGACGCATGTAGATGTTGGCAACCAAATGCACTATTGATTGGGATACTGGTAGTGTCACGACGCGACCATCGACTCTTATCCCTATCATTCAAGCAAAGTCACCTACGTTGCAAACTCTAGCAAAGTTGAAGGATAGCCAACATTCACAAGCCAAGGTGGTTAACTCGTCTTTGCCAGCTACCCATGAACCTAGCA
Organism: Adiantum capillus-veneris; assembly: GCF_014529385.1. Taxonomy (NCBI): domain Eukaryota; kingdom Viridiplantae; phylum Streptophyta; class Polypodiopsida; order Polypodiales; family Pteridaceae; genus Adiantum; species Adiantum capillus-veneris. Next base: position 518,248 of record NC_140946.1, read on the forward strand.
CTTCAACACTTGTAGTTGCAGCAAGCAGTAATATTGCAAGTACTCAACTTACACGACCTAAGAGTACATATCAATGGGTCCCCAAGGCCTTACTTCCAACTACCTCAACCCTCCCATCCATTCCAAGAAAAAATTTCCCTGGAAAACCAAGAGCGCGCTCTAGGAGGGTCAAGACCAAATCACGATGGATTCCAAAACGACTATTAGAAGCCCAAGGCTACTATGATGGAAATGAGCAAATCTGGGTACCTAAACGTAAAATGTGTCCTTCCCTATCGACAACAAACCCATATGAGTCAAACAGTGTAACGCTAAAGCCAATGGCAAACCGTGGGAAGGGAAAGATCACAGAATGCTACACCCCTAGTCCAGAGCTAGTTTGGGCTCCAAGGCAAAACCAATTTATTCCACCTAGCTCAGGAAGGGGGGAGTTCCATGAAGCTTCTAGCTCCTCATGTAATACATCCATAGAGGTAAAAGCTTCTACACAGCCTCCACCTACAATAGTGGACCTCCATGAAGCTACAAAGGAATCCACACCTTCCAGTGTTCAAGAATCACCTAATGAACCACTTCAAGTTCGATCCTGGGAGAGTACCTTACCACCCTTGCAACTCGACGAGGCACCTAAGGTAATAGAAAACTACTGGCAAAAATCTTCACCTATAACAACTTGGAACAACTGGTTTCAAAGGGTGACGAGCTCATTTCAAACGGTATGATCTACCCAAGGAAGGGGGGAGTGTTTGCTGACAGTCATCATTCACTTGCTTCCCTCTCAACCTTTCTCCCTGACCTCTTAATCTCCAATCTTAGGGAATGTATATATAAAGCCTTATACTCACAAAAACAAGATAAAAAAGTAAAAGAGCAAGAGCCATAACACAAAATCATTAAAAAAAATTATGCACAAGAACACGACCCTTGTAATATTTGCACTCTAACCATCATCTATTTGCGTGTACAGATATGGCTAGTACGCTAGAGTCATCTACTCCTGCCTTGGGCGAGAGGTACCCTCGTTACTTTTGACAAATATTTCACATGGTCTTTCCAGTGCTTGCATGTGAATGGGATTTGATAGGTACGCTAGCATGTGAGAGGAATTTTGAGGAGTTAGAATGGCTGATACGTCTCTTGACCACGTCTGATCCATACTTAGTAGAGAGCGTTTCTCCCATTGCACAAGCCTACCCTTTTGACCAAGATGACTATAGGCGTCTAGTGACCTTCTTAGTAAACATGGGTACCTATGATGAAGAAGAAAATTTACAGGACTACACGGATGGCACATATGGTCTCATGGATGATGACTTTGTTTATCTCGACGACGAGGATAGGGGTTTAGCCTTAGGGTTTCCCCCCAACCTCTACAATATCCTATTCCCTTGACTCTCTAGGGGAGTGCAAATAATTAGGTTAGGGTTCCTTATGTTTTTTGTTGTGTTCAATAAGTGTTGGTACCTTTTCCCACTAATGTGCCTCCTGGAGGTATTCCTTTTGTTTCCTAGTGTGTACAGGAGCGTGTTGCTATTGATAGGATTTGGACCTTCATGGAATCTTTATCTCGACTCACTCTTCAAATAAAGGGAGTTTACTAGTGTGATGAGCCTGGGGAGGTGCATCAGTGTTATATGACCCCCCAAAGTTACAAAATTAAAATGCTGGAAAAAAAAACAAACAAAAAATCAAAGTGCCACAATGTAAAATCTTAAGCTTGAAGAGAAATCTCAGGTTGATTTGGTACTTCACTCACATGTATTGCCTATGGTACTAGAGCCCTAAAGGTTCCCAGTGTGGGCGCTTTTCCTTGAAAAGCAAAAAACCCAAGGCATACAAAATAAGCACACACATCAAAATTGAATCACTGTGAAAAGACTTTGGGGGGTCAAAGCAAAGGTAATCAGTCAGGCGATGATTTCATGAGAAATTCCTTTTATCGTAGCTTAACTACAAGGTCCTCTAGGTATAGCCTCTAGTCAGCCCTCGAACATGAAATACTTGGCTCTCGCGATTAAACAACTTAATTAACCAGAGAAAATTAAGAAGCTTACCCATGGTATTAATAGTCGATCTCTAGTGCCTTTCGACCGTTAAATTAGCGACCCCAGACTTGTTTAATTTTTTACCTTTACATCTGTTTATGCATTTGATTACATTGCAATTTAATGCTTATTGCTGACAAATTGTTTAAAATTCTGTTACCAATCAATTGTCTGCCTAAAATTGCATATGCTTTTTAATCGCTTATGAGAATGCAATTACTGTGCAATGTTGTTTGATTTTGCAGTGATTGAAGAAGGCTAAGGACATTCATCTCAAATGCTCTTCCACCTCGACCAACGAGCTTCAACTCAATAGCTTCCGAGGACGAAATCTACATCAGGAAGGGGGGCATGTTAACCCTCACGGCTCACGGATACCCCATCACCTACGACGGACGTGTATTATGTATTTGGTAGAGTCAGGTATCGGGCTTGTCGGACCAATAGGAAAAGGGTAAGAGTGATCGCCGATGAGAGGCGCACTCTAACTGGGACATTCAAGGGATTAGTTGGCTAAGCATGGGCGCCCAAGTGTGAATGGGTTGAGCTCATATAACCAACTAAACCTAAAATTCACTTATTCTCTCATTTGTGCAATAGAAGAGTGCTCTTGCTCCATCTCCATCTCCATCTTCTTCTTCTTCACCTCCTTGTGTGTGTGTGTGTGTGTGTGTATGTGTGAGAGAGAGAGAGAGTGTGCGATCGAGCATTGCGGCGGCACGACGGCGGTAAAGCGGGTGAGCGCGACGTAGCGGCGTCTCCTTCTTCTTCGCGGCGAGGAATCCTCCACGGCAGGAGCATAGAGCGGTGAGTGACACACCATTGCCCTCTTTTGAGCTTACTAGTTAAGCTAGTTGTGTGCTTGGAGCCGTTTGTGGCTTGCACACAGTGTTAGGCAAGTCCCTTGCTTCGACAGTGTGGCAAGGAGCGCATAGTGGCTTCTGAACCTTCAAGTGCTAGGAGATTACTTGCAAGGGCAACTCTATCTCTGAGTAGATGAGATCCTTGTAAGTGAGTTTGCGCCCCTACTACTTGACAAATTCCTTGTCATTGTCTATAGCATTTGTCTTATGGAGAAGGTTATGGCTTCTAGTAGGCAAATGGAGAGCTTGGTTTATGAGCTCACCAATGATCCTCACTCTGACCATAGCCCCATCTCTATCGATAAGTGTGGCTTCTCCGTTGTACTGGATTGAACTCATTAACTTATGGGCTCTTTGGAAATCCATGCCCCAAGGTGGTAGCCTGAAGAAATTGTCTAGTTGGAGGCATCGGGCATTGTTTAAGACTTTTGGCTTTTGATGTAGCGTCCAAAGCTCCTTAGGGAAGATGGCTGCTTTAACTTTTGTGTTGTTTGCTGATTGGAACTTGCCAATAAAGATAATTGCTAGGGATTTGGACAAGCTCCTCATCTGTCACATGAGCTTTTTCATTGGAGGAGATGTCTATAACTTTGTAGGGTGTTGCCTCCCACTTCTTTCGAGCTTTTTGGTGCGGCATTCTACTACTAAAAATTTAGATGTTTAGGGCCCAAAATTTGATTCAAAAGTTGTCAAAAATGTGAAATAACGCAAACTTGACAATAAAATGAAAATTGAGCATAACTTGAGCAAAACAATTCCAAGTTTGACCAAAATTCACAAGTGTGACTAGGACAACTATAGGCTCTAGGTCAAATTCATTCTAGTCAATTCTGAGTCAGAGGTACATGGATCACCAAGCATGTTGGAACACATTTTGAGGAGTTGTCTTCACCATTTGACTTACCATGTTATAGAGATGCTATGAGTTAGAGGTACATGGATCGCGATCCATGTTGGAACATATTTTAAGAATTTGTCTTCACCATTTGACTTAGCATGTTATAGAGATGCATTCGTGTGAAATTTTTTGTGATTTGGATCACTAGTTTGGGATTTAAGCCAAAATTTGAAAATTTCACGTAGACTTAAAGATTTCTGGCATTTTCACAAGTATTTTATTGTTCAAATGACTTAAATCTTCAGGGCTAGGGTTTATTTGGCACATGGGACCTCATGGCTAGGTTTTGGTCCTAAGATGTGAAAAAGGTACATGGATCACGATCCATGTTTGGTCACATATTAAGGTTAAACTTTGGGGACATGTTGCTATAGCCTATCCTAGCACACTTGTGAAATCTTTTCAAATTTGAATCTATTTTTTATAAGTTTATCCAAATTTGGATCTATTTTTCCTAAGTCTATCCAAATTCTCAATTTATGGCTTAGATTTTTTTACTTTCCAAATCTACCCATGAGGTACATGGATCGCAATCCATGTTTGGGCCCAACTTGCACCAAACTTGAGGGGAAGGTTCTAGACAAGTCCCCTAAGCTATTGTTCATGATCTTTTAGTGTGTATATCAAATTTTCATTGCTTGGGTCAAACTAACCATTTGTATACTGAAATCTCAAGATTTTGGGTTTTTTTTTTGGGTCTAGAGGACCCCATTGAAGGAGTTTGAGCGAAAGTGCGACGCGAGAGAGAGTGCGAGAAGAAGAGCACGACGATATGGTGAACTCGCTCTACTGTAATGTGTAGAGCATAGTGAGTTCTTATTAGGTTTTTACAAAAGAATATGTGTACATACCTGGCAGCCCGCCCACTTACCTGGGCGACCACATTGGGCTTTATACCCCAACAACCTCCCACTTAAAGTCCAATGTGGTACTTTAAGTGTGAGAGAAGCTACTATACAAGAGATGTAGAGAAGTGATGTACTACTCTACACCTATCTGCTTGCGAAAATGCGCAAAGCTCTCTGAGGGAAGTCCTTTTGTAAGTAGATCAGCACGATTTTCTGTGGTGTGAACTTTGACAAGCTGAAGTTGCTTATCCTCGAGCATTTCCCTGATGAAATGATACTTCACATCCACATGCTTTGTCTTTGAGTGATAAACTGGATTGCGAGCCAATTGTATAGCACTTTGATTATCACAATATAACACAGGCATCTCTTCTTTGATTCCCAAATCTGTTACTAGTCGATTAAGCCAAATTGATTCTTTGCATGCCTCTGATGCTGCAACATATTCAGCCTCTGTAGTAGACTGAGTAACACAATCTTGTAATCTAGAACGCCATGATACTGCTCCACCAGCCAATGTAAAGACATACCCTGACGTAGACCTTCGGTTGTCTAAGTCACCTGCATAATCTGAATCTGTAAAACCCTTTACACTTAGCTCCTGACTCCCATAGCATATACGCATACTCTTTGTAGCTTTCAGGTATCTCAATATTCCTTTCACTGCCTCCCAATGTTTCTTGCCTGGGTTTGACATGTATCGACTTACTACTCCCACTGCAAATGCAATGTCTGGGCGAGTAGCAATCATTGCATACATCAAACTACCCACTGCAGACGCATATGGAATCTTATCCATTTCAGCCTGTTCTTCCTCAGACATAGGACAATCTTGTTTGCTAAGTTTCACATATGGTGGCGATGGAACACTCAATGCCTTTCCCTTCTCCATATTGAAACGTTGCAAAACCTTGTCAATATACTCTGTTTGAGATAACCAAATCAACTTCCTTGATCTGTCTCTATCAATGCGCATACCAAGTATATGACTTGCCTCACCCATGTCTTTCATGTCAAACGATTTTGCCATCTTTGACTTCAAAGCTGAAATTTCTTCCAAGTGCTTGCCAGCAATCAACATGTCATCCACATACAAAATAAGGATCAGCCAACTGCCATCCTTAGCCTGCTTTGTATATAGACAGTGATCGAACTCACTACGTTTGTAGCCTTGAGAAAGCATAAACTTGTGGAATTTATGGTACCATGCCCTTGGTGATTGTTTTAAGCCATAAAGACTCTTTAACAACTGGCATACCCAATCTTCCTTGCCTTTCTCAACAAACCCTTCTGGCTGCTGCATGTAAATTTCCACATCTAAATCACCACGCAAGAACGTTGTCTTGACATCCATTTGGTGCAACACCAAATCTAATATGGCAACCAATGCAAGAAAGCATCTCAATGTAGTCATCTTGACCACCGGAGAGAAGACTTCATCAAATTCAATGCCTTGTTCTTGCTTAAAGCCCTTGGCAACAAGCCTTGCTTTGTACTTTGGCTGACTATCATGAGCGGTGATCTTATACCTGTAAACCCATTTACAAGGTAGAGCCTTTTTGCCCCGTGGTAATTTAACTAGCTTCCATGTCTGGTTTTTATGCAGAGCTGTCATCTCTGACTGCATGGCCAATTGCCAATTCCCAGAGTCCTTCATTTGCACTACTTCCTTGTAACATGAAGGCTCATTGCAATCAGTCAACATGACATAGTTCATAGATGGAACAAACCTATCAGGAGGTCGCGTGACACGTCCAGATCTACGCACAATAGGTGGCTCAAGCTCAGCCACAACCTGTGGTTCCAATCTATCCTGTCCTTGCTCCTCTTGAGCCCTGACATTTTGTCTTGCACGTACAGGTCCATCTTCTTGGAAGACAACTCTTCTAATCTCCTCAACCCTCTCTGGTTTAGAATGATATTTGGATTCATTAAAGTGAACATCATTGCTGCGACAACCTTTCTGCATTCGGGATCCCAAAGTCTGTACCCCATCTCACCAGAATTACCATAGCCTAGAAAGATGCACTTTCTACTCTTTGGCTCAAGTTTGTTCCTAAATTCCTTTGGAACATGAGTATATGCCTCACAGCCAAAGACTCTGAGATGCTTGTATGAGGGCATATTGCCTGACCATACCATCTCTGGCACTGAATCCTTCTGTAAAACCTTGCTAGGAGATCTATTTACAAGATGAACAGTTGTTGATACAGCTTCAGCCCAAAACCCATTTGGCAGTTGTGCATTAGACAACATACTTCTGACCTTCTCTTGTATGGTCCTATTCATCCTCTCAGCAACACCATTTTGAGGAGGATTGTAAGGAGCAATAAGTTCACGTTTTATACCTTTTGACTCACAAAAGTCCTGAAAGGCCTTTGAAACATACTCTCCACCATTGTCAGTGCGTAAGCATTTAAGCTTCTTGCCACTCTGATTCTCCACAAGTGTCACAAACGTTTTGAAAACACTAAACGCTTCATCCTTGTGCTTGAGAAAGTAAACCCATACTTTCCTCGAGTAATCATCTATAAATGTCATAAAGTAAGAAGCTCCCCCTAGAGATAGGTTAGGCATAGGTCCCCACAAATCACTATGAACAAGTGCCAACTGTGTATCTCTTCTACTGCTTCTATGCTTATGTGGCTGTTGTGTTTGCTTACCATACAGACAATGTTCACAAAATTCAAAATCATTAAATGAAAATCCAGGCAAATAACCAGAACGAGACAAGATTTCCATTCCCTTCTTGGACATATGTCCTAACCGGCTATGCCACAAAGAAACGTTCAGCTGCTCGGTTACATTGATTACATTTTTAGAGACATTTGATACATAAATCATGTAAAGTCCTCCAGACTTTACTCCATGTGCTACTGTCATAGAACCCTTGGATATCTTCCACATGTTCTGTCCAAAATTGGTGACGTAGCCAGCATCATCAAGTAAACCTGTGCTGATCAAGCTCTTTGTAATTGCGGGAACATGTCTCACATTCTTCAGCGTGAAAGAAGATCCATTCTGAAACTTCAATTGAACATCTCCAACACCTAAGATCTCACATGTCTGGCCATTGCCTAGCCGAACATGATCTTTAGTGGTCACATAAGAAGTAAAGCACTCCTTGTTTGGAGACACATGAAGTGATGCCCCTGAGTCTATAATCCAGTCACTCAGTGCATTTCCATCAGATGCTGTAAGAAGAGCTGAGTCCATTGTATTCTTCAAGAAGTAGATGTCTCCTGGCACTAGACTGTCATCCTCTGCAACAGTGTTTGTCACATTTATTTCTTGAATCTTCACTGAGGACTTGTTCTTCTCACCATGGTCTTCAGCTTTCTCTTTGCCTTTTTCTGCTTTCCATTCTCTGCAGTCTCTTTTCATGTGACCCTTCTTGCCACAATGGTAGCATTCTATGTCACTCTTGCCTTTAGCACTGCGGGACTTGCTACGAGACTGATTCCTCTTTCCACCTTTGTACTTTTCTTTGGTCCTTCCCCTGACAACTAAGGCTGTTCCTTTGCCTTTGTCCATTGTCTTTCTATTGGTTTCTTCAGTAAGCAGACTTCCTTCTACACCTGCTATGTTCAAACCATCTGGAGGTGCAGAATTACTCAAAGCTGTGCGAAAAGTGTCCCAACTTTCCGGCAATGTGATCAACAGGAACATAGCTCTAACAGGTTCATCAAACTTGACACCTTGAGCTGACAACTGACTATAGATTGTGTTGAATTCATTCAGATGATTGGACATAGGTGTCCCTTCTTTCATCTTCAAGTCAACAAGCTTCTTAAGCCAGTATACCTGTGAAGCTGCACTCTGCTTCTCATAAAGATCACTCAGCTTTAACCATGCTTGATAAGCCGACATCTCGTCTGCTACATTGAAGTAAACGCTTTCTGCCAAAGTCAGCATAATGGTAGAAAGTGCCAATTCATCCATTTCACTCCATTCATCTTCGTCCATATCTTCTTGTTTTATCCCTTTGAGCTTTATAGGTTTTATCTGCTTCTTTTGTACCAACACGTGCCAAATCTGCTTCTTCCACAATGGGAAATTGGTTCCATCCAGCTTCTTGATATTGTAAAGAGCAGTGTCCTGTGATCCAGCCATAGCTACGCTTCACAATAGTTTACTTTTCTGGGAAAAATTCGGCAGAGTTTCCCCTGTAAACTGACCTCTGAACCAATATCAACCTGTCAAATGAACCAAGAAAGCTTCAGATTCTGGATAAATTTCGGCAGAGTCTCCTTTGTAAAATGGCTCTGGTGTACTCAAAAACAGACCAAAAAACAGCTCAAAAAACACTGTCTCTCTGACACCGTAAGCTGCGGGTAAACCTGTCCTGCACCTGTACTGTCTCTGACTGTCCTGTCACTGTCCTGTAAGCAAAGACTGCGACAATGCCTCAACGGCAGTAAAGCAAAGATGCAATCCCAACTGTCTAACTCACAGTCAATACATCCTAGCTGCCTATCTAAGGGTGCTGGAGGGATCGCTCCAAGACCTGTATCACCGAAAGGATCTCAACATTCGAGAATCCCCCAGCTCAATAAAACCTCACTCGACCCTCAACAAAGGCTACAGTAAATCTGACAGTACATAGACTTCCCACAAAGTCATACATCCACAAATTTCCCACTGTATGTTGTAACCGCTGCGGCGGTTGTTTGCTGCGTGACTCACAGCCAGCAAACCCGCAACAGACATACATCATCTCTGACAATACATCCCATGTGGAAGTACCTGCAATGTCAGGATGAAATCTGGAATATCAAGCAGCAAACACAAGCGACCTGATGAACTAGTGGATGTCGTCTACAGTCTGTGTGTAGATGCGTCCGTGTCGTATGTGACACGCCTCCAAGAACTGTGAGCCGTCCTTCGATGTGTAGACAGCCACAAATCAACACTCTGGGAGTGTCGATATCCTTAGCACCTGCAGTCGTAGGCTGAAAAAAAAAACCCAAATTTGCAGAGTCGGATCTGCACCCGCCGAGACCACGTAGTCGAAAATGGCCTGCGCAGACCTTTGTCGAAGCCGAACGGTGGCCGAGATGACCTCAGAATGAAATTCTGAGAACACCAAGCCCTTTGGCCTTTCCCACAGGATTTGGGGCCGTGTCTTCGCTTGTCGAATTTCACTCCAATCTGAGTTAGTGACTCTAGCCTCCTGCAGTGCTGCCCCGAGCCTCGATCTGAGCTCTGATACCAGTTGAAGGAGTTTGAGCGGAAGTGCGACGCGAGAGAGAGTGCGAGAAGAAGAGCACGACGATATGGTGAACTCGCTCTACTATAATGTGTAGAGCATAGTGAGTTCTTATTAGGTTTTTACAAAAGAATATGTGTACATACCTGGCAGCCCGCCCAATTACCTGGGCGACCACATTGGGCTTTATACCCCAACACCCATTTTGACTAAAATTCGTAGGGTGAATTCCCCCATGTTGTGACCTAACTGTTGCAAGTAGGATTTTGCAAGATTTCGGCATGGTTGGGTACGTGGATCGTGATCCATGTTTAGAAACGTTTTTAAAATGTGCTCACTATAGTGGAAAGGCATTGTGGAGAGGAGTAAGCACGTGAAATCTTTCTAGAATTTGAGGTGGGGGAACATGGATTGCGATCCATGTTCCACCTCCAATCCTGCACCTTTGGTTAGATGGTTGGGTTCTCCTTTGCTTGGGGAGCCCACTAGTGAAAACTTTTTGTTTGTTCCAGCATCACCATATAGAGATTAGATATCTCCAAAATAAAACTCATGATCCATGCTTATATCCATGATTGGTGCAGACCTAAAAGTCACACAACCATCCTTTCTATTCTTGATCATCTCCCATAAGGCTTATGGCCGTGGCTCTTCTACTTCTCAAATGGGCATCATTCCTTGTGACTTGGTGTCATCAGTGGTGTTAGCCACTACCCTTGTATCCGATGGTGTTTCAATTTTAGGTTTTGTTTGATCAATTATTTCCTTTCCTTGGTGCTCAATTTTCCTATCCCTTTGGGGGATTAACACTTCTTGTTTAGGGGTATTTTGTTTTTTGGGCTCCATTAGAGCTTGACTGTCTCTATGAGAGATTTTCACATTTCTAATCTCTGTTTTTCAACTTCCAGATGTGGATATGTCAATCATGTTTCGAGATTGGGCACACTCCTGTTGCATGTGGTTAACTACAATTGGAATAGCTGGCTTAATGGTTAATTATGTGTTGTCTATTTGATTTACTAACAGTGAGTGCATGATGATTTGTAGATTGGAATTCTGGGAGTTGACAAAGAGGCACCAAAAAATATAACAACACTACTCACACTACCACATGTAATTCTCCATTTGAAATTTTGTATGGTCATTCTCTGCCTACTCCTGCTTCATGTCTTAATAATGTTGTACCTGCCGCTGATGATTTTACTGCTAATTTTCATGATATTTATGCAAGTGTGCATTCTCCCATTAAACACTCACAAGAACTTTACACTAAGCATGCTAACAAGCACCAAGGCACACCAATTCAAAGAAGATAATTATGTTATTCTTTGCATTGAAAAACAAAGGATCAAAAGTGTTGATAATAATAATATTTTTGTCAAGTTGCTCCTCGTTTTTACCACCCATTCAAAATTTCTGTTGTGATCAATGATGTTTCATTTCGTTTAGACTTACCTTCACATTGGCACATTCACAATTCTTTCCACATTAGTCTTTTAAGACCTTTAAGAGGACCCCTACCTACACATCACATTTATGAAGATCCACCTTCACTTGTGGACCAAGAAGAACAACTCATCCCAACACATATAGTTGATCACGAGACGCCCACCAAACGCACTAGCATGGTTTATAACCTCTTTTTGACCTTTAAAGGCCACCCTAGAGAGGATGCCAAATGGATGCCTGAAAAAAAATCCGTAACTTCCCAGATCTTCTCCACACTTTCCATCACTCACGGTCCAGTTGATTCTTAGTGAGCAACTGAGGATAGTTTATATCCTTGGTGGGAGGGATGTTACAAGACTGGGCACCCTCCTGTTGCATGTGGTTAACTGCAATTGGGATAGCTGGCTTAATGGTTAATTTTGTGTTGTCTATTTAATTTTACTAACATTGAGTGCAAGATGATTTGTAGATTGAAATTTTGGGAGTTGACGAAGAGGCACCGGAAAATAATAATCCTCTCAGTCATTTTATTCTTGCACAGTATTTTAGATCTTTTATAAATAAGCCACTATGGTTGCTTTGTAAATTGGACAGTGAGAGCTCACCCTAAGAGGGTCATGCAATAAGTAATGTGTTCCACTCATAACTAAAATGGTACTAAAGTGTAAAAGAGGGGCCTCCAATTTTTGGCACCAATAATAATATCAAATATCAAACTCCACAAGAGGTGCCATGGAGTTTGGGGCTGCAATCTTTAGGCTTTTTTTGTGTAGATGCTCCAATTTTCCCTTCCCTCTCTCTTATGCTATGTTGTGTTACTCTGTGTACTCCATGATTATGTCTACATCTCTTACAATCCCTCTTACACTCTTCCCTTGTCAATTTAGTCTCTTGTGTGTGTGTGATGTCATAGTCTACGTATGTGTGTGTACTTGGCAAATTGGAAGAGATGGTGAAAGATTGACAAGCAGACGTGCAAGCAAGATTGGGAATTGGAAGCAAGAAGACGTTCTCCCCTCTCCCTCCCAACAATGTTCACCTCATCTCCCTTCCAACAGTGGTATCAGAGCAACAGGTTTGAGGAAATTGGCAACCGAATTTGTTCCCTCAAGTCCCACAAATGGAAGCTAATCGAACCAATTATTTTTGCTTTTTTTTAATTGAGAGCTGGTATGACAATGTTTAGAATTTAATTGGATGGCTAACTTTAGAGAATTGTGAAGATGGGATTGATCAAGGAAGGAAAAGGACTTGAAGGTTTTTGAAGGAAGGCTATCACGAATTGATCGTCAAAGTGCTTACATGATTCAAAAAGGGTTAAATTTTGCTTAAGCATATGAATTAAGCTCAATCTACCCTCATAAGCCTGCAAGAGAGCTTCTAAATGCTTTAAAACTTTGTCAACTAGGACTCAACTACCCGATGATAGTTTGGAAGACATCGTTTGTTCCACTCTTTCTTTGTTCTCTCTTCATGTTTAAGGTGCTCCCTTGTTTGTTGCAGCTCTGTCTCTAAGGCAATGTTTTCTTTTAACCTTTTCTCTTTCATTTTGTCTCTATATGCTTTCCAAGATTTCTATGAGTCCTTATCGTTAAACTCTCTAATTTTGTTTGAAATTTGAGTTTTTGTTCTTCCTCGAGCAGCATGTTTTTTGCAACTTCTTGAGCATGAGCTCTAGTCACCACATTGATTGGAATGGTCGGCTCAATTTTTGATCCACTCGAGCGTGCCAAAACTCTAATGACATTCATCATTGCTTTTCCCTTGTTTTCAAGATTTTTGGGACAATTTCCAAGCCATCACTCGAGCATGAGCTCTAGTCATCACATTGATTGGAATTGTTGGCTCAATTTTTGATCCACTCGAGCATGCCAAAACTCTAATGACATTCATTGTTGCTTTTCCCTTGTTTTCAAGATTTTTGGGACAATTTCCAAGCCACCACAAAACCCAAAGATCTTATTGCACTCACCCTTGTGTGGACAAACTCTTGCCCAATGATTACCTCCACATTCATAGCAAGGAACTTCCAGTTGAACGGCTTGTTGAGCCCCCATTGGCTGTCCTACCCTAGGAGGATATCCTTTAAGTTTGTAGTTCTGGTTTTCTATGAACATGAGGATGTTTTTGCTCATTGTATAATGATTCTTCATTGGTTGAGCTACGTATGATGGCTCTAAAGCTTCATCTGTACTCACCCAAGAAGGATAACCTTCATTGGCATATGCCACACGTTCAAGTCCCCTCTTATAAGTCTCAACTAGTTCTTCGTAATAAGAAGTTGGTGGAAACATTTTCTGACTCGTGAGTGACTCTAGATGCTGCATGTATATAACAATTGCTCAGTTATCTTGAGGTAAAGGAGGAGATCGGCCCAGCAAAGGTTGAGACTTGTCTCCCCCTTGTGTTGTATTATTTGGGTCTATTTGGTACCTCGGTGGTGGTGACAAAGGTTGCACCCCTAGAGGTCCATTCGGCCTTTCTCTCACGTAATTCTTGTTGTAAAAGCACTTGGTTGTCTCGTGGTTGGTATGCTCAACTGCACACCACTTCAATATATCCGATACATTTTTTTGTTGATGGTGGTTGTTGTACGTTTGGGTTTTGTTGATATCTTTGATCTATTCTCCTAATCACGTCCTTGACCATTTGATCAACATTTGGTGCTGGTGGATCATGGAGACTCTTCTTCATGGTGGATTCGCTTATTCTAGAAGAGGTACTGCTGGTCGTTTTGTTCGCATCTTTCGCTACCTCTCCGTTAACCTTGTAGTTTTCAACTAGATAAAATGCTTCTCTAGTGACTTGCTCGAATGTGGTGCACACTTTCAAGTGCAAGTACTCTTTAAGAGTTTTATTTCTCAAGCCCTCTATAAAGAGAACATAAGTGATAATCTCTCGTCCTTCGATGTACTGCTTGAAGCGTAGCAAAGCTTCCTTCACTTTACATGGCTCAATTACAAGGCTTTTTTGAAAAAAATAGGATAGATTACATCAATATTTTGGAGCTTGGACAAGGTGTGGTTGGCTAGGAGGGTGCCCGTCAGATGTATCGACCAAACACTTCTAGAAAAAATTAGGTTGTGTGATCTTACCTATTGATCTAGTTGTGTTGGCTCTACTCACCCTATTCATAGTATTCGCAAATTTGTTATGAGGATGTTGGTTATCTTTCTATTGACCTTGATTTTTGGAATGTTCTAGACTACATTCAAATAGCTATAAGGTTAGCACATACTACCTTATTTGGTTTTCCTTAAAAAACTTTGCTTAACATTAAATTTTAATTGGTAAAATTACACGATAGCAAACTATTTCAATTTGAAAGGCGTCTAATTTGAATTTTTTGTAAATTTTTGGGGTTGTGAGCTTCCATAGATTGTGTTTTTTGGTGTTTCTTCTACTCTTGGGTTGTGGCATAATACAAATTTGGGTGTGCATGGGGATACTTAGACTAAGTGTACTAAAGTGTGTCTTGACTCTTGTAATTTGCTTCATACGCGAAATTTAATGCTGAAAATGGTGTTGTCCCATGAAAACAAACTAAAGGTCATGTATTTCTAAAATATGTGCTTCCTTTTTACACCCTTTTAAGCCCGTGACATTTGCATGCTTGGGTTGACTTGGGATGTTCATATTTAACCCTTTTTTATTTTGCTCTGACTTTTTGTTGAGCTTCTAAACCATAATTTTTACCACATTGGTTTTTCGATTCTCTTCTAACCTAAAAGAATAACCATGGGTATGCTATACTATTTGGAATGAGGTTGCTTAAAGCCTTTTATTGATTGTGCTAGCTCTTGATATTTATGGTCTTCCTTGATCATATTTTTAGACCTCTACCAAGTATTGAGAGTTTATACTATGCTTGAGTAGTCGAGAAACTTAGGAACTTGTTTGACAAATGGTTTTTGACCTAAGGGTTAAAAATTTGATTAGCCTTTTTTATATGACCTTTCTAAGCTTTCTACCCTAAATCTGGTAAGACCCTAGAGTAAATTCTCTTTGTCAAGGGACTGAATAATACAAACCTTGATAAGGTCTAAAGATTTGTCTTGTTGAGTTGAGAGTATGGCTTTATTGAGGAACTTGCCTTCTATGAAGCTAGGTTTTTATTGGGGAACTTTTCTATGACAATTAATTATTTGTCATGGTTTTTGGCAAAAGGGTTGTCTTGCTGATATATACTTATAAAAAATTTGAAAATATTAATATTTTATCTTAAAAAAGAAACATTTACTGGAACTTGTAAGGATGCAATTTCCAGTCTGGTCCCTACTTTTGTTGATCAAAACCATTGCTTTGACAAAAATATATCAAAATTTCAAAAATTTCTAGGATTGTAGTAAATCTAATCATTTTTAAGTTTTGACATGGATAAGCATCAATAGGCTCTTTGACACCTATAATACGTATCCAAGGCTGAAAAAATTAGTTGTCTTATTTATATGGAACCAGATGAGAGTCATATCCTTGCTTAAAGGTGTTTGGGTTTGTTGCATTCTAACCTTGATGATAAAGACTTAGTTCATTTATAGTCCTACATCATGTCTTGATGTATAGGATTACTAGAATGAATACTCATGTCGATTAAAGGGGTACAAGAATGTTTCAAATACAAATTTTTTTTTGTGCAAATGACTTTCTTTATGTGTAGAGCCAATGATCTTTTGAACATGGTGTTCTTTTGTGTCTAAACAGTCTTAAAACAACAACACACACCTGTGTGTGTGTGTGTGTGTGTGTGTGTGTGTGTAAATTACCAATTGAGCATATAAATCAATAATACCAAGGACGTGATTATCAAGGTGCTCTAGTTAAATGGAAGGATGTAGACAACAATGGGACAAGGATGCATTTACTTGGGAATGCCATTGCACTTTTCCCAAGAGAATTCCCTGAAAATCCTTCTTAAGGAACGGGGGGGGGGGGGGGGGGGGGGGGGAGGGGGGGTCATGTAGCTTGTAAAAACGACTATGGGCATTTCAATAGTTCATGAGGCTATTTAATAATAGCATGTAGAGGAGACTAGGGTTACTACCATAGTACGTGGTTCCATCGTAGTGGAGCCATGGTCAAAGCACTACAAAATCTAGGAGTTCTTGAAATCAATGAAAAGGAAGCTAGATTGAGCCCAAGTACATAAATTTATATATTTGACTATGTAAAGGATCACCTCTTGGCTAACAAGATCATATGCAATATAGGCTCCTATTGAAGAAGTAGTAGGAGGTGGAAAGATCTCTCCAAAAGGAAAAAAATGACCATGTGCATGCCTATGGCTATCTCTAGAGAGGCTCTATAATAGAGAAAGAGAGGCAAAAAGGCATCTGGCACACCTTTAAAGATCTGAAAAGGCTTTTGAGCTTCTCATCATAGTTACAACTTTTCTCCTGGCAGAGCTAGAGCCCAAAGAGCTAGAGCCCAACCTTTTGTAGATTCCAAAGGCGAGCTTATTATTTTGAGCGGCATGAATGCATACATGGGACCTTTGCAACTTGACATGCAATATGTAGACCGGAAATGCTCAAGAAGAATAGAATTTGCATGTACGATCGAGCTTCCATGGACAAAAGTAGCCTTATCAATTTAGAAAATCCCTTCCATATACGTATAATCATACCGACATGCATATTGGCAATCGTGTAACAATATGGAAAAGACATCAAATCATGTAAATGCATATAACGCGCTTCTCCAAATCAAGTGAAGAAGATGGAAAGTAAATGGGTGTTGCACGAAAGAATGCTTTACCTTAAAACACATGCCTCATAAAGGTGTCAACAAGTGTTGTCCAAGGAAGAAATGGTTTGATAAGAGTATTGACATGCTCAAAAAATTGTAGCAGGACTTGATGCAAACAATGATAAGGAAGATTACCAAACCATGTAAATACGTACAATGTGCTTCTCCACATCGAGCAAAAAAATGGAAAATAAATGTACAAGTTTCTCAAACTTGGGAGAAAGCACATGCATGTGGCAATTTTTTGAAGAAACTTGAAAGGAAAACAAAAAAAAAGTTTTGGTAATGTGATATCTAGAAACATGTATAAGCATTGTGAAAATTTTTATGCTCAACCAAATGCCGGTGAGATACTACAATATGTTCTCTTTCATGCACATCTTATTTCTTTATAATTGAAGATATTTGCTACTCACAAGGTAGGAGATTTGCAATATATGAAGCCATGAGATTCTTAAATAACTTTGAAAGAAAATATATGATTGGATTTGTGAAATATCTAGCCTTGCATGATCTGATCACATGTTGGATCAAGCCTCTACATAAGGAGATGTAAATGACATACACAACTATTGGACTATAATGTTTGGATCTCTTCTATTTAGAATTGTATTGAAAGATAAGTTGGGTACATGGGCCGTAGAAAATGGTAAACATGCTCAAGGGCAAGCAAGCTTAAGTCAAAGTCATAACACTATTAATAAACTTGTTACCTTCAAGCTCTCACTGAGGAAACTTGATTTAAAGGAAAGGCTTGTATTGTTTCTTTGTGGACTTTAAGAAGGCTTTTGATATGGTTCCTTGAGAGAATCTTTGGAGAGCATGGAAGAATTCCAAGTACCAAGTGAATATATGCATATGTTTCATGTATATATGAGAAAGTGATTAGTTAAGTACACTTGGGAGAGGAAATTTTAAAAATTTATCAAGCATGTATATATGAGAAAGTGATCAGTAAAGGACACTTGGGAGATAAAATTTTAGACATTTCTCAAGCATCATTGGTGTTAAGCAAGGGTTCCCGCTTTCACCAACTCTCTTTGGGCTATATATCGTGAACTAGAGCACATGGTTCTTGTTAGTAATATGTAGAGGATGTAGTGCTTTTGGCTCGTACTAAAGAAGATGCACAAAAGTGTAAACGACCCTCCTCAAAAACTTTATTTTGTTTGATGGTGAATATCTCAAAAAAAAAATTAGGCTTGTGAAAATTCTCGACAAGGAAAAACCACGCGGTTGTGTACAGTCAAGAGACACTTGAAGTTTTAGAAAGTTTTTCACCAAACCATAAATGGAGTGAGTGTGCTATGCAATATTGTCTTGATGCCCCATAGAGAGCCTACTATACATTTGACAATACATGTTAGCGAGGGGATATCAAATGTTGGTTTTTTTGACACCTTGCTAAGGCCTCTACTTCTTTATAGAATTGAAGTATGACCTATACTTCTTCATGAGGTTGAAGTATGGGTAGCATTAATATCTCCACTTGGAAAGAGTTTGAAAATATTCAAAAATCATTCTACGAATCTCAAAAGATTCATAGAAGCAAATTATTCAGGAGGGATGCAAGACATTAAGAAATGTTTTGAAAATAAAACGCAATAATTTGCTTCATGATGCATCACGACCTTAGAGTGAATGAGGCTTGCTTACCGTGTCCCTGACATTGACAATACATGGGGAAAATATGGAGGCTTGCACTTTATGATTGCACCAACCACCTTGCTTTGAATTGAAAAAGATCTCAAATTGGAGACCATACTAACCTGTAAATGCTTGAACCTATCCCCTTATCTGCAACCAACAACATAGCATCCATTTGGCTTAGCTCCCACTCCCTTTGATTTGAGGCGGGATGTTGTGGCACCAAGGAAGAGTCCCTTCGTGTATGCATATGTGTCCCTTGCAAGTTTGAGTATGAGCATCATACCCTACTTAAGTGCTAAACTTTTTATCACATTCAAGCTTGCTTTCCTCAAATTTTTGGCCGAGATCACTCGCTACATGCTTCTCTCTGTTAGCCACTTTGTGGATTCTCAATTTCCACCACCCATCATATCTAGAGTTATTGCGACATGTTTCATTTGGTCCCATCATCTCCAATAAGTCTCTCTCTCTCTCTCTCTCTCTCTCTCTCTCTCTCTCTCTCTCTCTCTCTCTCTCTCTCTCCCCCCCCCCCCAATATCTTGCTCCAAGGGGTTCGGAGGTTGCTGCAATTATGCCAGGACAAGGGGATGATAGAAATATTGGCTATCGTGACATTGTACTGAATTTTTGACGCGGGGCTTGAAAGGAATCTCAAGCATGCATCGAGCTTACATGTCCTTAATGTATGTTTTATTATTTCCAAGTGGAGAGGATGGGTGGCATCTTTAGTTACAAACTACCGATGGAAAAAAAATGAGTCAAAAGCAATATTATGTCTTTCGCTTACAAAGAAGAGATGATACCGTGGTGTGTCTTCTTCGAGGGGGTAGGCTATTACAACAGTATGTCGTGGATGCTTATAGTACTCTAGAGGAGTCACGGCTTTTGTGGATGCGAAATAACCAAAAAACACTTCGTGGCGAAGTGTACCAAGGATTGGTTGACATGGTTGAGGCTAGAGATGGCTTAGAGAGGGTTGAAGGTCAAAATGTTGGCCGTAGAATTGTTTTGCCTTCATCTTTTGTTGGAGGTCCAAGATATATGTGCCAATTATTTCAAGATGCAATGGCAATTGTTCGTAGTAGGGGTAAACTGGATCTCTTCATCACATTCACATGTAATCCACGATGGAAGGAAATAGATGATGCATTACTACCTGGACAAAGTGTTGTTGATCGTCCCGACCTGACTATACGAGTGTTTTATCAAAAGTTCCAAGATATGATGCATTTACTTATCAAGCAAGCCGTATTTGGGGAGGTGATTGGACATGTTTCAGTGATTGAGTTTTAGAAGAGAGGTCTTCCTCATGCTCATATATTGTTGATACTTGCATTCGAGTATAAACCCATAGATACATTACACTATGACAAGCTGGTTTGTGCAGAGCTCCTTAACAAGAATGTGTTCCCAGAATTATTTGATGTAGTGAGTCGTTGTAATGTTCATGGGCCATGTGGTCCTTTGAACCCAAGTTTTCCATGTATGGTTGATGGAAAGTGTAGATTCAAGTTTCCACGAACGTTTTCTGCGTCTACAAATGTAAACAAAAGTGGATATCCTGTGTATATGAGACGAGATGATGGAAGGTTTGTTCCGTCTAAAAATTAAAATTTAGATAATTGTTGGGTTGTACCTTATAGCCCCCTCTTATCACTAAGATACCAAGCCCATATTAATGTGGAGATCTACTCAACTGTCACTACCGCGAAATATCTTTATAAGTATGTCTACAAGGGACATGATCGAGCCACTATCGTTCTTCAAGATTGTGAAGGAGCTACTGATGGGATCAAGAGTTATCTCAATGCACGTTATTTTTTTGCATCTGAGGCTATGTGGAGAATATTTGGCTTTGACATGCATAGTGAAAGGCCAACTATTCAACGATTGAAAGTACACCTTCCATTGCAGAATATGGTTACATTTCAAGATGGTAATGATGTATCACATTTGCTGGATAATGAGCAAAATAAAAAAACTACCTTGACAGAATGGTTTGTTGCAAATCAAAACTATCCAGAAGCAAATAGCTTCACATATACTAACTTTCCAAATGGTTGGGTATGGAATAAAAGTCAAAAGGCATGGTCTCCACGACAACAGGGTGTTTCTATTGGAAGAATATATGTATAATATTGTCCCTACTGCTGGTGAGGTTTATTACCTACAAATGCTTCTCAATATTTGCAAGGGATGTAAGTCTTTTGAAGACTTGCGGATGTATGATGGTCACATTT
This sequence comes from Adiantum capillus-veneris, assembly GCF_014529385.1. Lineage (NCBI taxonomy): Eukaryota > Viridiplantae > Streptophyta > Polypodiopsida > Polypodiales > Pteridaceae > Adiantum > Adiantum capillus-veneris. The sequence goes on from NC_140946.1 coordinate 539,195, forward strand.
ATGATACATACAAGGAGGCATGTATAGCTAGAGGATTATTGCAAGATGATGAAGAATGGTCACTTTGCCTCCAAGAGGCATCTTTTTTTCAAAATGGAATGCAGTTGAGACAACTGTTTGCAATCATATTAGTCTTTTGTGAGCCACTTCATCTGGCTGCTCTTTGGAACAGGTTTTGTACCGAATTTTGTGAGGACTATGTTTATGCGCTAAGAATGGGTATTTCAGATGCAAGCGTGCGATTTGATGTGGCAAAAAATCAAGCTTTGCTTCATATAGAATGCTTTTTGCAACAACATGGCAAGAGGCTTTGCGATTATATGTTGCGTGCAATAGACTCAACAATGGTATCCTTAAGTGAAAATGGTGTTATGGCTGAATAAACAATGTTCAACGTTGATGAACAGTGTAGTATAGCAGATTGTATGGAGACTTCCTTAAATGAGGATCAACGAGATGCTTACCACCAAGTGCTACAAGCTGTTGACACACATTCAGGGAAGGTACTTTCCCTAGATGGTCCTGGTGGCTCAGGAAAAACTTACTTATATAATGCACTTCTTTCACGAGTGCGAGGAAGTTGTAGAGTTGCTCTTGCATGTGCATCCTCGGGTATTGCAGCTTTGCTTTTGAGTAATGGAAGAACTGCTCATTCTAGGTTTAAGATACCTTTGGAGCTTCACTCTGAAGCAACTTGCAATATAAAGGTAAATAGTCAACTTGCAGAACTTCTAAGGAATGCAGCTTTACTTATATGAGATGAAGCTCCCATAACACACATCGCTATGCATTTGAAGCAACGGACAGAACTTTAAGAGATATTATGCAGCGAGATACTTTGTTTGGTGGAAAAATCATTTTGCTTGGAGGTGACTTTCGACAAATACTACCTGTTGTACCAAAAGGTGTCGTACAGATATTGTAAATTCTTCGTTGTGTCATTCTCACATATGGAAATATACGAAGATATTGAGGCTTACCAGAAATATGCATATACTTGATTGCGGTTCAAATTCACTTCAACAAAGTTTTTCCCGTTGGGTGCTTGATATTGGCAATGGGGTTATGGATGATGGAGGAGACTTAGACAAAGTCAAAATACCTTCACACATGATGCTTCTAGGAAATAGTTTGGCAGATCTTCTAAGCTTTATATATGGAGATTTGTGTCATGTGCAAGATCATGCAACTTTTTTTAGAGATTAAGCAATACTTGCTCCGCGGAATAAAGAGGTGGATTTAATTAATGACTATACATTGCAAAGAATGCATGGAGATTGCAAAGAGTATCTGAGTGCAGACTCAATTTGTATGTCAGAGGGAAACACACATTTGTACACAATTGAACATCTAAATAGCCTTACTCTTGGTGGTGGTTTTCCACCTCATGCTTTAGTCTTGAAAGAAAATGCTCCTATCATGTTGTTGCGAAATTTGGACCCAAGACGTGGATTATGCAACGGAACCAGATTGATATGCAAGCAATTTCATCATAAGGTAATTGAGGCAGAGATAGTTACAGGATCGAATATTGAAGAGAGAGTTTTTCTTCCAAGGATTGACTTTATTATTGGAAACCATTAGGGGCTTCCATTTCAAATGAAGCGTCATCGATTTCCAATCAGGCTTGCTTTGGGGATGAATATCAACAAAGCACAAGGGCAAACACTTGAAATTCTTGATCTATATCTTGCATCATTGATCTTCTCTCATGGACAGTTGTATGTTGCAATGTCACGTGTACGAAGTGCAGCTTCTATGAGGATTGTTGTTAATACTGAAAACACTCAAGCGGAGTGTTACTACACTCCAAACATTGTATTCAAGGAAGTATTACAACTAGCGAGCTCATAACGATAAGTTCAATTTGACATTGTGGCTCTCACTTAAAGTCAGACACACTTGATGTTAAATTTTATTCATATCTCTTAGATCAAAGTATTGCCCACAGATGGATCCTCGACGCAGTGCCTCCTATGTAGTGGGTCACATCACTGAATTCATTCGAGGTATTTATCTTCTTTTTTTATTAGTTTATTGACTTGACCTGTCATAATAATCAATATCTAATTCTCCTGAATGATTTTCTCATATTAAACTGATCATTTAATGTGGGGAAGTGTTAGGGGAGAAAAAGCTAGAATATTGGTTAAGCTAGCAGACCGGCCCACAGTAGGGATCCAAAGGAGGGAAAATAGGGATCCAAAGGGGGGGGCATCTGCAAAAGAGCCATGTGCAACAATGGGCTAAAAAGACCCTAAGGTTCAGCCCATTAAGACTTCCAAAATTCAAAGGTTGTGTCCAAAGGTCAACCCTAGGGGAAATTGGATGCTTTGTGTGTGACCAAAAAGTCTTTTCAAATCCCTACATAGGAGGGGGCGAGCCTTGGGAGTAGGGGATGAGAGAGAAAGTCACACACACACAGAGGCTCCCTTTACACAAAGGGAATTAGGGACACATGTCAGCTCCCTAGCCCAGATGCCCACAAGGTGTGCCCAATTCCTATTGGATGGCCTTGGAGGTGGACCAATGAGATTTAAGCTAGAGTAAATCTAGTTTAATTAATCTAAAAAACACTTAATAAAAGAACCAATGAGAATTAAGTCTCCTAGATGACTATTGGGCAATCTCCCAAGGGGTCCAATGAGCATTCAGGAGCCCAATGGCTTGCCTGATTCCTATTGGCCAGAAGGCAAAGGGGTCCAATGAGAGTTTAGTTTAATTATTAAATTACCTAAAGCTCTCACAAAAGGCGAAAGGGGGACACATGTCAAAAGGCTATCACTTATGCTGCTTAATGGTGATAGGCTAGCCCTGGGGGAGGTCCAATGGGATGAGAGCAAGAGCATTTAGCAAGAGGGCTTGCCCAAGAGAGAGAGGGGGCTGATTTTTGCAAGGCATTATCACACACACACTCACACAATCTCATGTGTAAAGAAAGAGAAGACTATCTCTTCCCAAGCTTTAATGGAGAACTCATCACCTACTCCAAGCTTGTGAGATAGAAGCCTACATCAACACACTCTTGGCATATGGATGCAAATCCAACCAAGAGCCAAGCTTCAATGCATGATCATCTCCTTTACCAAGCTAATTACTAAGCTAAGCTATGCTAATATGAGTGATTATGTGAGGAGATGTACATCTTTCTCGTAAGATACTCCTTCTTCCTCTCAATCTACTCTCATACCCTGCTAGCTCTCACCATCTTCGAAGGTGTGTGAGGTCTTGGGTCTGAGAACGAGGATAATTAAAGTTGTATTTGCTAAGTGTTTTGCTTAGTGCATGAAGCTTTCATATTCATTGCACTAGCTAGTCTTGAAGGAACACAAAGAATTGTATTGTACATTGTCTCTCTTGATGGGAGAAACCATAATACAAAGCCTTTTGGAGGGGGGACCAGCTCCATGCAAATCCGGTCCTCAACTTCTATCAATAGCTTAATTTCTCTCTCTTTTGAAAGTATTGTTGATGCTATCTAACTAGGTGTTATGCTTTTTTTGTTGCTCTCTCCACCTGCTAAGAAAAGGACTCATGAATATGCTTTACCTTCTCTACACCATAGTCGAGGACGACTATGATTTCAAGAGAGAGGTAATGTCATAATAATCAATATCTAATTCTCCTAAATGATTTTCTCATATTAAACTGATCATTTAATGTGGGGAAGTGCCAGGGGAGAAAAAGCTAGAATATTGGTTAAGCTAGCAGACCGGCCCATAGTAGGGATCCAAAGGAGGGAAAATAGGGATCCAAAGGGGGGGCCATCTTCAAAAGAGCCATGTGCAACAATGGGCTAAAAAGACCCTAAGGTTCAGCCCATTAAGACTTCCAAAATGTTAAGGTTTCAAAATTCAAAGGTTATGTCCAAAGGTCAACCCTAGGGAAATTGGATGCTTTGTGTGTGACCAAAAAGTCTTTTCAAATCCCTACATAGGAGGGGGCGAGCCTTGGGAGTAGGGGATGAGAGAGAAAGTCACACACACACAGAGGCTCCCTTTACACAAAGGGAATTAGGGACACATGTCAGCTCCCTAGCCCATATGCCCACAAGGTGTGCCCAATTCCTATTGGATGGCCTTGGAGGTGGACCAATGAGATTTAAGCTAGAGTAAATCTAGTTTAATTAATTTAAAAAACACTTAATAAAAGAACCAATGAGAATTAAGTCTCCTAGATGACTATTGGGCAGTCTCCCAAGGGGTCCAATGAGCATTCAGAAGCCCAATGGCTTGCCTGATTCCTATTGGCCAGGAGGCAAAGGGGTCCAATGGGAGTTTAGTTTAATTATTAAATTACCTAAAGCTCTCACAAAAGGCGAAAGGGGGACACATGTCAAAAGGCTATCACTTATGCTGCTTAATGGTGATAGGCTAGCCCTGGGGGAGGTCCAATGGGATGAGAGCAAGAGCATTTAGCAAGAGGGCTCGCCCAAGAGAGAGAGGGGGCTGATTTTTGCAAGGCATTATCACACACACACTCACACAATCTCATGTGTGAAGAAAGAGAAGACTATCTCTTCCCAAGCTTTAATGGAGAACTCATCACCTACTCCAAGCTTGTGACATAGAAGCCTACATCAACACACTCTTGGCATGTGGATGCAAATCCAACCAAGAGCCAAGCTTCAATGCATGCTCATCTCCTCTACCGAGCTAATTACTAAGCTAAGCTATGCTAATATGAGTGATTATGTGAGGAGATGTATATCTTTCTCGTAAGATACTCCTTCTTCCTCTCAATCTACTCTCATACCCTGCTAGCTCTCACCATCTTCGAAGGTGTGTGAGGTCTTGGGTCTGAGAACGGGGATAATTAAAGTTGTGTTTGCTAAGTGTTTTGCTTAGTGCATGAAGCTTTCATATTCATTGCACTAGCTAGTCTTGAAGGAACTCAAAGAATTGTATTGTACAATGTCTCTCTTGATGGGAGAAACCATAATACAAAGCCTTTTGGAAGGGGGACCGGCTCCATGCAAATCCGGTCCTCAACTGCTGGCAATAGCTTAATTTCTCTCTCTTTTGAAAGTATTGTTGATGCTATCTAACTAGGTGTTATGCTTTTTTTTGTTGCTCTCTCCACCCAAGCACTCTTGTAATTCTCATTAGGAATCTATTCTAATGAAATGCCCACTATGTTCATGCTAATTTCCGCTACACATAAGTTTTTAGGCCATTAAATGTTACATGACCTATTATTTTCTTGAGAAGATTGGCTTATACATTGACTTACTCTGTTGAAGATCCACCGCAATGGAGGGGAAGAGTTCTTGCTATGTTTTTGGTGATCTTATTTGATACAACTCATATTATATTGTAAGAGTTTTTTTTTAATAAATATGGTATATTGGTAGTTTTAAGCTTTTTTTGCTCTATATAATTCATGGATGCCTTTGCAGAGATCACTCCCATCAAGGTTTTATCATTGTAGGTGTTTATGAAATGCTATACTTAGGTAGAGATATGTCTATGGAAGTTCTTGGATACTACCATGTTGCCTTTTCTTCGGACCACGAGCATCGTCAAATCCAAGTTAATATTTGGTTTGTGAGTGACGAGAGGCCAGTCAATGCACAACAGGTTGGGGTTGCTGGAGACTGCACTACACCATATCGATTGAGGATATTTACTCAAGTTGAAACACCACCCCGTATCTTGCAAAATGTATATAACATAGGTCCTTGGACTTATAGAATCCCTAATGTGGTCTCTCAAAGGCTACACTTTGAATAACTATTTTGTATTGTCTCTTTGTGAAGTTGTAAAATTTCAAAGTCTTTTGAATCGCTTTCATTCCTCTCTCTCTCTCTCTCTTACATCCTTCACTAAAACAAAAGAAAGAAGGACATGGTTCTCTACGGCATGATCGTCAAAGTCTTCTTTATTCTATTTCATCTTTGTTCCTCTTAAACTTTCAAATATGTGCTGTTAGAGCAGATAAAGAATGGCACGATACATCATGGTTTCGTACACCCTCAATGATGTACCTACTTATATTAGAGGTATGTAAATGTAAATTCTTATCTTTGTTACTTACTTTTACCATGAATGAGAACTTTGTGGCTTTTATTTTGTATGTTTATACGTGTTACATTTTTTCTAGATCCTCCATTGTGGAGAGGTCCTGCACATGCTAAGGATATTGTTCGTATTATCATAGATTTTGAGATCCTTCGGTGCGTATAGCTTGAACTTGAATCCATATGACATTAGATGTGTTGTTACTTTTTATGTCTGAATGGTTGGTTGTTATTTTCATTGCAGGCTTCAATATTATTGCAGACATTCTGTCTTGGCATTATATGAAGCACGATATTTTAGAACTGCTGTAGGTTATTATCACATAGAGTTTGATATAAATGATATGCGAATCACTATACGCGAGTTAGGTATGCAACGGCCTCTCAATTGCAACTTTTCATACGGTCCCTATTGAGTAAATGAATGGATGTTTAGAATCTATTCTTTGGGTGAATCACCTCGACGCCTCGGTCGCAGTGTACGACGTGTCGGACCTTGGATCTTGAGAGTTCCAAGTAGAGTGTGTCGTAGGCTCAACTTCTCTAAATGATTGAACACTTTGATCCATTGTCTATGCATGTTAAGTATCATATTTTTTAGTTATTGTTGGCTTATTGAAGTGGGTTTTTATCTACTAGATAGGTTAATGTGTGTGTGTGTGTGTGTGTGTGTGTGAGAGAGAGAGAGAGAGAGAGAGAGAGAGAGAGAGAGAGAGAGATTTGGGAATTGCTAATGTAGGTTAACATGGGTCATGATGTATTGGCTATTCTCCCAATACATATAAGGATGATTATATATTTGAAAGTTAAGGAAGAGTACATTTGTCAAGGATATGGTACATGGTGTTGGTGGCATCATTGGGTGTATTCATATACTAATGGGTGGTATGGAAATTGTGGATGGTTAAGCATTTCACTATGCAAAGTGTCACAAATATTGAGCGAAATAAAATTGATGAGAGTCCTACAAGAACTACATATGGTTGATATTTATGATGTTAATGTTTCTGGTTGTGATATTCAGTTGCGAAAGATATATCACAATCACAAATCTTACATTTCGGATGAAGAGCTTGAAATTTTGAAATTAATTGTGAGTTTATCAATGGGGTATATTGGAATGATCCTCAACCGTCCAATTATAGAGTAGAATATGAGTCGTTGTAAACATAAAAATTGGAATGTTGTAAAGACTTTGACCTAATGAACCTCGACACTTTTTGGCATGACAATTACTAATTAAAGTGTTTGTATTGCGCTTATACTTTTTTAACGTGTTTAAGTGGCCATGTTGATCATCTCTCTCTCTCTCTCTCTCTCTCTCTCTCTCATTTTAAGCTTTGAGTACTAATGTTGTCTTCTTTTCTTGCAGCCAATTAAATGGCCGACGAAATTGTGAATATTTTTCCAAGTGTAAATTTTTTTATTGTTGATGCCTTTGAAGAAAATTTGTTACCTGCTGAACGGGGATGGCAATGGGCATGGGAAGTGATTGAGAAAAACTACACTGTTTGGGGGTCATATGTAGATGAAGAGTTGGACATGATTTACATCAAGTTGCTTGATCCCTATTTCTTTCCCAACATTAAGCTCATGCTCTTAAAGCAAGAGCTTGGGTTGATTCTTCATTACAAGATTTACTTGAGCTGGGTTCAAAAAATAGATTTAAGAGAAGTTTGTAGAGCTCCAACTCAATATCTTGATCCTGTTGAAATAGCACGACCAAGAGTGCCATGCAGATATGTTCCTGAGCCTTTTTGACAATAACGTAAACTATTTTTTTAATGTAATTTGCTTTAGTCATGTGCTTTTATGTAATCTCTCTCATGTGTTTTTATGTTCTCTCTCTCTCTCTCTCTCTCTCTCTCTCTCTGTGTGTGTGTGTGCAAAAGGGGTTAAATGTACCACGAGTAATCTAAAGGGGCCAAATACAAAAAGTGTCGATCGTGTGTGTGTCATAGAGAGATGTATAAAGATGCACACACACACAAACACATACAAAGTGAGGTGGTAAGAACGAGTGAGGCCCGCCGATAGGCGGGGCGCGCGAGCTAGTCTCCAATCTCTCTCTCTCTCTCTCTCTCTCTCTCTCTCTCACTCACTCACTCAAAGTTGTCACTTGCGTGGCCTTTAGTAAAACCCTGAACCCTAGTCGAGCTCTTCCTGTAGCTCTGTGAGCGAAGATGGCTGCCCGCCTTTTTCTTCGAAGGGCTGGACTATGGGCTTCCGCCCGAGCAGGTCGTGCTGCTGCGCATCCGCGCGACTATTGCCCTGCTCTCTGCTCGCCTTGTGCATCCGGCTTGGATCAGCGCTTGTCTTATGCCACACGCAGTGCGGCTGCCGACAGTTATCTGGTGGAGGTTCTCAAGTCCGAGATCGAGCACGAGCTCCGGGAAGAAGCCAACAAGGTATCTTCTGTCTCTATTCATCCCTTATTGTGTGTGTGAATGTGTAGCACGTGGAAATGCGAGGTTGTGCAGGGTCCGCATGTGAAATGTGCTGTCTATTTTCAGTGCATAGCTAGTAGTCATACCATTTCTGTCTGTTTGATTGATTGGTTATCCCAGTCCTTTGCTTATACTTTTACGCAGTTTGTATTCATGACTATTACAAACATTTATGATCAAGCTACTAAAGATTTTAATTTTTGTCATCTGTGTGTAGGTGATACGAAATTGACACACCCTAAATACGTTTTCAAGATGAGAATTCCCGTTTATAGACTTTATTTTTTTTCCGGCTTATTTGGGTGCGGTTTTCTGTAACTTGACCTGCGATTGGAGCTATTGGCTAACCTTGCAATTGGAATTGATGGGCGCCTTTTATTTTCTTTTCTTTGCTGTATTTTGATAGTGCTGTTTGTGAGCTTCTTTTGCTGGCAGTTAAGGTCAATCTAAGGAGGAGTGTTTGTGGAATAATCGATCAGTGATTCTTGTTTTTGATGTCAGTGCATGCATATGTACATTTTTATGGTTTACACGCCCATAGAAGAAGTCATTTGCATTTAAATGCTCAAATGACAGCATCCTTGGCTACCATTCTTTGCAACGCTAATAGCTACATGTTATCTAAGGACTGACATGTGCATATGTATCCACTCTTATATGCCAAGGCAATTTTTTCTTGATTAGACACCTTTAATTTTAGGGTGGAATGAAGATGTGATGTAGTCTTTCAGTAGGGTGCAGAGACCATAGAAGCTTGCCAGATCCCAGCTGGCTTCATAAAGGGGGCCAGAATGGGTGTAGCTCCATTGGGGCAGGAGAAGCATCCTTTGCAGCTGTCAGCGCATGAAGCTTATATGATCTCAGAGAGCTCGTGGAAGGTTGGTCGTTTATGACTCATGAGGTGGGAGAGAGAATAGCCTTCTAAGTTGACTTTTGAAGCTATAGTGTTAAGTCTTGGATTTTGCAGAAAATAACCTAAAAAGATTCCAGGTAATGTATGAAGTATTCTTTTCATGGCTTGATGAGATTGAAGGTACCTTCTTTCTTGTACACCAGTTGGAGGCTGAACAACTTGGCCTGTTAGGTTTGGTTGTGTCTTCCCGTGTCGGCTTTTTTACATTAAAAATGTCTCGACTATATGCACATTGTCTCTTGCAGAAACAAAAGCTTGCTAAGTGTACGTCTTTGCTGGTTTTGTTTTAAACAAGTCTCTTATCATGACCTTGTATTTTCTACAGAAAGGCTCTCTGAAAGGCTCTGCTGGACCTTTTGAGTTGTCGGACAAGGCTGGGACGGAAGAAGTTATTTTGAGTAGGAAGTTTGGTAGTGAACAAATTGCCATCACTTGCCTTGTAGAAAGCCAGTACCCAGATGAAGACGAAGAAGCTGAGCAGGAAGCAGCAGAGGGAGATCAGAGTGAGGAAGAAGGTGAAAATGCTTCTGGTAGTAAACCTGTGGAGGTTCTCCATCTGAATGTTACTATCACCAAGGAGGCACCTATGCCAGCTTTGGAATTTGAGTGCACCTACATTAAGGGGGCTGATGAAGTGGATATTGAATCTATCAGCTTTTTAAATGAGCAACCATCTGAAAACGACAGCGAGCCACAGCTTTATACCGGTCCTGATGTTGAGTAAGTTATTTTATTTGCTTTCACATCTTCTCCTTTTGATAAGATTATCATGTTAGACCCTTTTGTAATTGATGTTGTATGTTTCAGCGAATTGGATGAGAATTTGCAGCGAGCTTTCCATGAGCTTTTGAAAGCTCGAGGGCTCACCCCAAAAGTTGCTACATATGTCTTGGAGTACTTGACGGTGAAGGAGCATCGAGAATATATGAGATGGTTACACAATGTGGAAACGTTCTTCTCCTCGTGAGTGGCGACTAATTCTGGGGCAGTCCATTTTTTCCTGGGCTGGGAAGTACCCAGCCTTAAGAAACAAAATTTTGAGAGTTAGCTGATTGTAGTATAAAATTTTGAGAACAGAAGCCCTGTTATTGTAGTCATTACCCTCTCTGTGGAGGGAATAGTTTAGTGTAATTTGTTGATCATTTCAGCTTTTCAAAATGCTGCTCCCTATTTTCAAAGCTGTCATGTAGGCGTGATCTACTCGGTCAAAGTCGTAGTCTGGCTTTTGTTTTGGTACCTAAGACCTGGAAGTTACTTGTTTTTAAGTGCTAACTTCTAAGCTTCTTTGACATGGGGCACATTCTGCACAACGAAGACCTTGTTGTGTACATTGGAACACGTAAATCTGCCAATTGTGTGCATCCTGGCAGATGTAAAATGAAAGAGGGCTTCAACTCTTTCGTTGGTTCTTGGCGTGCATATCGTGCCTGTGTGCACGTGCTGCTTCGTTTTGTTTCATTCTTGTTAATGTTGTGCTCTTTTGTTCCCTTGTACATTCATGAACTCCATGTGGAGAGAAGGGAGAATGGTGTACAAATCTTAATTTATTCACTTTTGGCCTGAAATTCCATAGGGTCTCTATGAATTGTCAGTAAGGTCGGCATCCACCGGGTGCCAACCACATGAGTGTTTAGGGTCTAGGTTGCAGGCTTGCAAGCTGCGAGGGACCCTGCTCTTGCACAGGTCTTATGCGTGCTGCTACAAGATGATTTCAGCCTGAGCAAGCCTGTGTGCAATGTGCGGGAAAAGTGCACCTCAGGTAAGCCTTGAGGCACTTAGCAATTCAAAACAGCCGATTGAGAGGAGAGAAGGAAATATTCCGCTTGGATTTTGCATGAAAATAGTGTTTACATGGGTGAAAATATTGGCTATTAGGGATGTCTGTTTGGGTTATAGGTTTTCCTCAATTTCTGTGCCTACCGAGGGGAGTGTAAGCTTGTGTGCTTGTGAATGGGTTGGCACATACACGCTCAGTATGGTGGGGTGGGCTGCCCTCAGCCTTTTAAGTGCCACGGGGTCCTAACCATGGGATCAATGGCTCTTGTGCAAAATCAAAGGTGCTTGCAAATCTCGATCGTCGATGCGTAAAAACTTAACTTGAGATCCCGAGTTTAATTTTTATGGTGGGGTCCATAAACTAAACTTGAGACTTCGAGTTTAGTTTTTATGTGAGATCTATTTTTTAAGTTTAAGTTGATAGTAAAGCACATTGATTTCAAGAAAGCGCACGCGAGCGTGATGGTTAAGGTCCTAAACTCTCAAGCTAGTGGTGAGGATTCAATCTCGACTTGGGAGGCGAGGGTATGCCAAGATTAAGGCCTCGGTGGTTGGTAAAAACTATACTCGGGATCTCGAGATAAGTTTGAAACATTTGAACTCGAGATCTCGAGTTTAATTTCAGTAGATCGATGGTCCATATAGGTCTTTCACTTGGGATCATTGATCCCATATGGTTGGGACTATATGGCACTTAAAGGGGAGGGTGGGTTGTCCTTCCTTTCATTATGAAGGGCATGTTGACCACATTTGGCTAGCATTAATGCTTGTACTTAAGGTAGCGGCATTGTTCTTCACAGTTGTGCCTACTCATTGGCTTGTTTTCTGCCTACCCTTGCAGAAGCTTCAACTTGCTCCTTACTGTTTTGACTTGTTTCAAATCTGCATACAAGTACATGCTAATGCACCTTACCTAGGTTACCCTTGTTGTGGCATCTGGCTTGCTCTACCCCTTAAATGATCCAGGCATTTTGATGGAGCACCTCATCTTGTATGGGATGGTTTTTTTTTCCCGACTCAATGTCTTCATACTGGTGGAGGTTGTAGATTTCAAATCATTGCTTTGTAACAGTACACACCTCCATACCTTTAAGTGAGGGATATTTAAAGTCCGATTGGTGACTTTGCTTTGAACGTGGGGAAGCACACCTTGTGATATATATATATATGTAGATTTTTAATTGCAGCTTCGATTCTTCAATCGTAGTAAGATTCCCATCACCTTGCCTCGTTCATAAGCGACACGGGTGAGACTCAAGGGATCGACGGTGGAGAATGAATCCACCGTTGGTCCCATCTCCGCCATGCAAAAGGGATTTCCCTCGGATTTCCCCCCGTTGCTCGCGCTGCGCTTCGAATTCACCACCTCTCCCTCCGGACTCACGCAGCCTATCCAGTCCACCTATCGCGACACGCTGCAAGTGGGGTCCCAACCATATGGGATCAATGATCCCAAGTGAAAGACCTATATGGCACTTAAAGGGGAGGGTGGGTTGTCCTTCCTTTCATTATGAAGGGCATGTTGACCACATTTGGCTAGCATTAATGCTTGTACTTAAGGTAGCGGCATTGTTCTTCACAGTTGTGCCTACTCATTGGCTTGTTTTCTGCCTACCCTTGCAGAAGCTTCAACTTGCTCCTTACTGTTTTGACTTGTTTCAAATCTGCATACAAGTACATGCTAATGCACCTTACCTAGGTTACCCTTGTTGTGGCATCTGGCTTGCTCTACCCCTTAAATGATCCAGGCATTTTGATGGAGCACCTCATCTTGTATGGGATGGTTTTTTTTTCCCGACTCAATGTCTTCATACTGGTGGAGGTTGTAGATTTCAAATCATTGCTTTGTAACAGTACACACCTCCATACCTTTAAGTGAGGGATATTTAAAGTCCGATTGGTGACTTTGCTTTGAACGTGGGGAAGCACACCTTGTGATATATATATATATATATATATATATATATATATATATATATATATGTAGATTTTTAATTGCAGCTTCGATTCTTCAATCGTAGTAAGATTCCCATCACCTTGCCTCGTTCATAAGCGACACGGGTGAGACTCAAGGGATCGACGGCGGAGAATGAATCCACCGTTGGTCCCATCTCCGCCATGCAAAAGGGATTTCCCTCGGATTTCCCCCCGTTGCTCGCGCTGCGCTTCGAATTCACCACCTCTCCCTCCGGACTCACGCAGCCTATCCAGTCCACCTATTGCGACACGCTGCAAGCAATGCGAGTCGTGTGCATAATATTCTTGCGCCCCTCCCCGTTGCGTTGATCCTACGACCCAAAGCACCCCGCCCTACCAAAAATTCGCCTACGCCGTCGATCCCGTGAGTGACACCCCGTGTCACTTATAAACGAGGATCACCTTGGAAACACAGAATGTATGGAGAATGGGGTTGCGGTGTCTTGCTTTGTAGGGAAGTTTTCAGGCACTCAGGAAGGTGTTTGTGTAATGTGGCATCAAAGATATGTACTTTGAGGATGTAGGTACCGTGCTGCACTTATCGTAGATAGTAGGGTTGCTTCTTGAGGGCTGTTTTATTCGTTATTGGGTTTCTGCTCGTTTCTGGCAGGTACTGTCCCCCCAAAAAGTTTTTTAAAAAAAGAGCAAAAATAGGTCTAGACCATTGCATTATATTTGAAATAAATTAGAACATCAAAACACTCACAAAATACAGACGGAAAAAAAAACTAGAAAAATATTCCGGGTGCCAAAAGAGATTGAAAATAGCAAATGGTCTCGATCTTGTAGACATTGAAACACCAGCACTTAGATGACTATATAGTAGATTCTCATTGCCTGGAACTCTTCAAAGCATGTGATATATCATACTTCATAATTAAGAATTGTAGTAAGATCTAGAATATTGACAATCAGTTTTGTTGTTGGGAAACTTCCATCTAGTGGATCATTGTTCATGAGGTCCCAGTGGTCAAGCACACAATATGGAGAGGCTTGTCCAAACATGGTTATATGAAGTATGCTTAAAATTCAAAATAACTCAATTATAGGAAGGTAAGATGATGTTGTAGTATCCTAGAGTTTTTCAAATAGAATCAAGTCTTCAAGCGAGGTCAACGGAGTGAGGGTTTTTTTTTTTTTTTTGGGCCGCCCTTCCTACCTCTTCCTTCCTTCTCTCACCACCCATGTGCTTCCTCCTCTTCCCTTGCTCCTCCTCCAACATCTTCCCTCTCCTCCCTCCATCTCCTCTTCTAGCCACTCTTCCTTCCTCCATCACCCCCTCTTCTCCCACTCCCTTCTTCTCTCTCTCTCTCTCTCTCTCTCTCTCTCTCTCTCTCTCTCTCCCCCACTCTTACTACCTAGGTGTTCCCCCCCCCGCCCCCTTTTCCCTCTTTCTCTTCTCTTACTTTCTCCCTCTCTATGTATATATGTATGGATGTACACACACACACACACACACACACACACACACACACACACACACACACACACACACACAAAATCTCTATATATGGGAGTTTAGTCGTTAACACTAGGTTGGTAACCTAACAGGACATAAAAGTGTCCTTTCAGGGTTTTGAAAAAAACCTCCAAAACCATAGTAGATCCACTCATTTTGTAAAATCCTTTCATGAGGTTATAGTTGAAGGCCTACTACACATGGAAAAAATAAGAAACTTGTAAAATTTCTCATGTTTTGGTCACACCAAGCCTCCAAAGTTGATGGACCAGTACATTTTCATCAAAACAGTCATTTCTTACGTTTTGTTGCATAAAAATAAGATTAGGGATTTTTGTCAGACTTGAGATAAATTCCCTAGTTAACTTCAATGGGTTGGTGATCAGAACATATGATTGCTTCTCACTCACTATTTTTTGTTTTGCCAAAAGAAATAGGTACAAAAAAGTTGAATTTTTACCATTCTGCAAACCTATCATCAAAGTTTCTATAGCCACGCTCAATACAAATAATATATTCATGTTTTCTTAGTTCCCTATTGTCCTTTAGGTTCATAAGGAGCCATGGAGCATGTCAAAAGAATAATACATCTCTTACCAAGGGGAATCTTGGGGACAAAGATGAAGTGCTAAATACAGCAAACATGAAAAAACTGGATTCAACATTATGAGTTGTAGAATCCCATAGAAACTATTCAATATCTAGCCAAATTTGATCCTTATGACTAGATATGGTTACTACCTACAAAATGCATGTAGTTGTAACAAGAAACTAACAATATTGAAAAAGCTATACTTGATATACTAGAATGTTTCGTTTTCTTCTATAATTGAAAAAATCAACCATCGTTGTCTACTATGCAAAATAGGGTATTAGGTGCCCCAAAACTCAAGGAATATTAGCTTTATGTTACAATATGCGACATAGAAAATCAAAACTGCATTTGGATATCATGAAATCCACCAAAAAAATCATAGAAGAGCTAAAATTGGCTAAAAAACAGGATTTGATAATTTTTGTAATTTGGTCATAACTTACAACTTTAAAATTTATTCCTCCCTAGAAGCATCAGGACATGTTGGGGACTACTAAAGATAGTTCTCTAGCATTATAGACCTCACAAACATGAATTCTAGAGTGGTATAGTTGCAAAAAGTTGAAAAAAGACAAAAACAGGACCCATTTTTTCACACAGTTTAGGTTGTGAAATGTTGTGCAAGGACAAGGTTAAAGATGGAATTGATATTCCAAAAAAATGTCAAGTTTTTTTCAACTCACGAGACAAATTTCTAGACAGATAGCACCTCAAAATCCATTTTGAAACTCTTGACATAATTCAAGGAAAATGGTCACTTAACAGGACATAAAAGTGTCCCATTACCAACCTAGTGTTAAATTGTTCCATTGTAAGGCATATATATATGAGTATCGTGAGAAGGCGAGCTAGCGATTGAAAAAATCGAGCGAGTTTAAAAGCATAGATAACCTCTTTCAAATGCAATCTTTGGTTCTAACTTTTTAACACAACATATTGATACAAACTGATATATATAATGTATCCAAAAATCAGACCATCAATCAAAAATCAACCTTGAGGCACACAAGAATTTTACATTGCAAAATTTACAAAAAGAGTACATTGTAAAATTTCTGAATTGAAAATTCTATAGGTAAGATCCTTCAGGACCATCTATGCAATAGTAAACCCAAGACATATTTAAATTTTAGGAAATGGAGTGAGTTTGAAAGCAAAGAGAACCTTTTTGAAATGTAATTCTTGATTCTAAATTTTTAACACAACACATTGATACAAAACTAAAATGGAAAATATATCTAAAGGTGTGACCATTAATCTTTTAACCTTGAAGAAAATGCTAATTCTACATTGCAAAATTATCAAGAAGATATATGGAAAAATTTGCAAATTGATACTTCTATGAAGAAAACATCCTCCTATGAAGAGTCACACTCATTATCAACAAAAATATTGCGAATGTGAGGTTGCTGAAGAAGCTGTAAATCAAAGCGATCATCTGATGCCATTCATCTCGCCTCTGCTTCAACGTACATGGGCAATATACTTCACAAAAAAAATTAAAATTTATAAACTAATCAATTAGTGTAATGAGATCCTTCACAACCATCTAAGCAATGTTAAATCCAAGGCATACTTAGAGATCATTAAACACATAATGAAATAAGAAAACCAAAACACATAGAGTGTCCAAAAGTGTAAAAAAAGTCCAGCTCTACGGGATGTGAGCCTCACTAGTCATCAAAAGGGTTCCCACCCATAGGCCTATCACCCTCATTCTCCAAATTTGTAGGAACCGAAGAATCCTCTCTGCTTCGCTTTTTGCTACGTAACATAGGCTGCAAAAAACCTTTAATAATGCTATCATCAGTGTCCAAAGCACCACACACTCGCCCTGAAGCCGCACATGCCAGCAACATAGGTGCCATCTCGTACCCAAACTCCAAGCAAATGCCTCTACTCTTGCATAACATCTCTACAAAAGCACCAAAAAATGAGGTGCTCTGCTGTAATGCTCCACACCAAGGCACCCCAATTGCAAAAATAGATATTGAGGTATCCGGGATATAGTGCTGCATGATAGAATCTGTAGGCCTCATGCCAAGTGCTCGAAAACAAGGCATGCTCTCAGCTATGTAAATGGGCGGCTTTGGACCCCGTCGATGCACCATGTACAACATCGAGGTTTGAAACTACACACATACAATAAAAGAAATGTTATGTTTCTTTTGAAAAAGAAACACACCTTAAATAAAAGTATAAGATAACAACAAATTAGAAATAGCGATCACCTCAACTCTTTCTCCTCCTGTCTCCATGTAGCTGAAGGGAGTATGATGAAGCACCACTATCCGTCGATAAATCTGCATGTCGGAAGCAATGCTAAACCTTTCCACCCATCAAAGTGAATCACCTAAAATGCAAATTACCACATGAGTGACTAATGAATTTCAAATGTGAACTCCAAATACGTACTTCAAAGTGGAAAAGGCTACAAACCCGTGAAAGAGGCCATGATTAACAACCATCCCGTGTCCGATAAGGTGTTCCATGCAAGATGAATTCTTGCGCGAACATGATCCTCTGTGATCCTATCCCACATAGGATTGACACCATAGCCACTAATCAAACTTCCATAAGGAAGGTCCATGAAAATGAAATTTGCAGCCCACGTAATTGACTTGCCACTTCGCCTATAAACAAGATCGCTGTGGCGGGCCTTGAGCATATGCTCATGAACCAAAGACCAAGATGGAGACCTAACTCACAATGAAAAATCTCTAAAAATGGCTATGTAATCTCTGGTGACAGCTATACATTGATCAAAATTATGACTAGTTTGGCCATGCATCGTAACATCATCTGGATAATCAAAGGAAATGACATGACACACTCGAGAAGATCCACCAATATTTGAGAAATAAATTGTTCAAAATTAGATCAAAAATTTATGTAATCGATCATAAAGTATAATATGGATCATAAGTACAAGTGATAGTACAACCATGTGAGGAAGGCATAGCTTCCTTCATCAAAACATCTGCAGTAGTGTCTGCTATAGCTTCCTTCCCTTTTCGAGACAACCCTTTTCAACGAAACTACTTTAAAAATACAAAGTTTATATATGTCAAGGCAAAACATGCAAAGAATAATTTTCTGCGATACCTGAAGATGACTGTGTTGATTGCATTGTTGGGCGTGCTGGAAGCCTTGTACATACATCACCCAATGTAGCTGGCACAAAACAAGCTCCATTGACATCAAAAGCTCCATCTCTAGGCATGGCATCTCTAAGGTCTCTCTCACAAGCCAGCACATGGCCTTTCTCCATGTCAATCCATCAAGGACAAGCTTCAATCTCTCATGAAGAAAGCTTATGCAATTTCTCTGAATACATGCATGAATCAAGTAAGTTCAATTGTGTCCACTTTCTGGCAAGTAGTGGAATCGAAAGAAGAATTTTTTGAGACACCAAAAAGGCCAAGAATCTTGACAACAAGCGCAATTCATACATTATTTTTGCACATATATAAACAAAGTAAATTGCATTGCAATATGATAACAAAAGTACCTGTATGCTAATCTCTATGTGGGGCCATACACAAAGTGTCTATCTTTTTGAGGGCTTGTTTATCAACATCTTTTCTTCTCATTTCCAAAGACACCTTCAAAGGAAAGAGATAAGGCCTAGCCTTGAGTTTTATCTCCTCAAAGTAGAATATCATAGTACAATCAGGTGACAATACAACATCTCCACATGTGCCCAACATATCCATCACCACTTGTGATGCTCTATCAAATACCCTACCCAAGAGACCCTCCTGACGAAGCCACCTTGAATCCACCCAAAAATGGAATTGAAAAACCATTCAATATACTTACTTCAAAGCATCAAAAGTTTGAAGTATTAGAAGACTCACATTCTATAAACATGGTCTCCTTTTTTGATGCCATATGCAGCTCTAGTAAGATTATCTGCCTCTAGAAGAGACAACCACAACAGCTTGTTTTAAATTGGAGCATCCAAAACAACAATTCAGTTAATCTTCTCCAATGTTGCCCAACTCCTAGGGTTCCATTTCAATGACAAAACTTTTGCTAGCCAATCCGAACCCAAGTGTGGGTCCAAAATGTTAAGAAGCTAACAACACCAAAAAACAACCTTATTAAAAATATGGCGTTAAAACCTTATCTTTCACACTATAAAATTTGCAAACAAGAAAGAATACCTTCGCAATCTTATCATTAAACTTTGTGATGAGGTCATGATATATTCTATCTTGCTCTTTCTTCAAATCGTCATCAGACAAACTCTCATGAGAGAGCTGATCCACCCTTGAGTTGTATTCCTTGGTCATTTGCACCTATCAAAAGAAATAAATATTACATATTCATTTCAAGATTGCAGGGCTTTTAACACAAAAGAGACAGAAAGCATTCCACTTACATCATAGACAAGCCGTGCAAGATATTTACGTGTTAGAGGATACCATGGTTCCTGCTCCTTAGTGTAGTATTTTCTGACATCTGCAATCAATTTTTGATCCTTCTCGGGTTGAGCTTTTAGGTAAACGTCAGGATGGGCAACACAAATATGAGACAAATTCACAATCTCATCCCGAAGATGTGTAGTGACAAGAAAATGGGAATTCATGCTAGTAACACCAAACAAAAGGAATCAGAACTTTGCATTGACTTTGTAACAAAAAACAATCCTCAGTAATCCCAAAATTTTAAAAGAGCACTTACAAGTTCATTCTTTGAAGGCTGCTTAGCAAAGCAATCTCAAGGACTTTGGTAGGATCAATAATTGTACAAAGAACTATGCAATGCTTATCTTTTGATGTAGAATTTTTTTCGCCCTTGTTCTATGGTTACCCTCCTACACATAGAACATATGGCCCACAAAACATTGGATTACTCAAGAACTCCATCTCAAACTCTTCATTGACCTCCACCCAAAAAGGATCCCACTCTTTTGTCACCTCATCTACATAAGATTACGTGTTCATATGCAAAGTAACTTTAAAAACAAAAAATTTTGAAAAGTAATTTAAAGAAGCTTTTCCCCCCTGTTACCATTCTTTCCTCTCTTTGACATGCCCACAAGGAAACAATAAAAGACCCTTTTTCTTGCATGTAGCTTTCTTTCGCAAATGCTGACTTCAAACCACTTAAATCATCCCTCAAGCCTCGAACTCTAGCATATGGATAGAGACGACAAAGTGGAATTGGAGGACAATCAAAGCAGCCGAAGAGTCTAGTAGAAGCCAAAATATCAGCACCTTTATGTGCAAATGTATTTTTATTCGTCTTTTGGCCCAATGGCTGCAGAAATCTCATCTCTTATCTCCCAGAGCACAATTTGCAAATTACTTTCTTCAGCAGCCAAAATGGGGTTCACATCATGCAAAGAGCCTTGTCCCGTCTCAGGAGACAAAACATCGTCTTCAGGGAGCTAATTTGGTATGTGGAATCACATGTTCCAATTGGCAAAGAGTCCAACACCCTCCTGCCTGAATCACCCCTAGATCTTGGACTGAACAAAAAGTTATTTAGAAATAATAAAATCATCATATTTAATATACTTTTGACATTTAATGAATTAAAGAGCTCAAAAAAATTGGGCAGAGTTTTATCTAAATGGCGAGAAAAATTTCAGAGAACACTTTAAAATCTTCAAGACTCATCACAAATTCTGTTGATTATCTTGAAAACACAATCAATTCAAATAACGTTACATATTTACTTGTATTGCCATTCATTTCTTCTTCCTATGAATTTTTTTGACAAAATAACAACCTCTATGCGGTTTCTTGAACATGCCCAAGAGGGAACCACTAATCTCAACTTAATGTCGTACTGTTTTCAATTTCAAAATTGCCCGTTGGGGGCAATGGGAAAAGGAGAAATTTCGCTCCAAAAAAGAGAAAAATCCGCTCCACTTCTCTTTCTCTACACATACAGAGTCTCGATTCTCTAGTCTTCGGTGACACACTGAGTCCTGTCGCATGAACCTGAGACTTCTGTGAAATTGAGTATTTGGTGAGGCCTGCCTCCTAGTAGTATGCAGAACCCCCCCCCGTATCATTCTCATTCACCACCATTGAGACATTCTCTCTCTATGCAAAATCACACGATGTTAACTTGCGGCTATGTCTCACCCTCTCTTTCTCTCTCACAGACTAGGTCACACACCTCTCCTGTCTCTCTCTTTCACGCACCAGAGGACAGTGTGCACACAGCTCTTTCATGGTGACTCAAGGGGGGGCTGTAGATAGGTAGATAGATAGAGAGAGAGAGAGAGAGTCTCTTCAGTCGCCTCTCTTTCTGCCGCAGTGCCAGTCGACCCTCTCTCTCTCTCTCTCTCTCTCTGTGTGTCGTAGCTCGTAGCAACCCGCTCTCTCTCACCTTGCCAATCTCCAAGTTGTCAACTACCTTGGCTTTCTCTCTCTTCCTGGGCCGCTCTCGCTCACCTTGCCAATCTCCAAGTTGTCAACTACCCTGGCTCTCTCTCTCTCTCTCTCTCTCTCTCTCTCTCTTCTTGGGCCGATATCTTTCAATGTTTGGCGCTAATCTACACTAATTCTAAATAGCACCAATAGATTTGCGGTGCCGCATAACCCACTTACAAATGAAGACTCGGTAATTTGTTTTGCTACGCAGACTGGTTAACACATGTTTTATGTGGCTAATTATACAATGCATCAGCACTGCAGGTCCCTCATATTTATGTATTTTTTATATGGCACCAATGCATCTGCTTCGCCGTAGGTCACTGTACAAATGCATTATTTCAATGCTTATTTAAACTCAACAGTGCCCACTTACGCATTAAAATCACAATCAACAGGTCCCTCAGACATCTGCGCTTTCACAGGTCCCTTAGACGACTGTTCGAATGCGTCATTTTCATGCTTATCTACACTCAACGGTGCTCGCTTACGCATTTAAATTACATTCAACAATAATCTATTCACGCATACAAAAGCCAATAAAAAAAGGCTCAAATGATCTGGGCCGGTGCAGATACATTCAAGGAATTTCAAAAGCAAACAAACGGTTGGAGTACATCTCGTTGGGAATGCTACCTCAACAAGTTGGAGCAGGAGGCTGACGGGGGACGACCTGGGCATGGACCGATTGGAGACTCGTGGAGCAGGACGCTCTGCCATTCTCGTTTTCTCTGTGTCTTGAGACTCACATTTTTAGCTAGGTTACATAACTAAAAGGTTTTCTAACGATAAATTTTGACAGAAGAGGATTGTTAAAGACACATATCTTTTAAAAAACATTATACGCGAATAATAAACACTAAACGAGAATAATAAATAAACTCCACAATATATGCAACTTTAAAAAAGATATTGACGACATCTTACCAATTGGTCGCATTGATGAGCCATTGTATGTAATAATACCTCACACGTGAAAAAATTATTATAGAGTATCTCGTTCTGTTTTTATGTTGTGTTTAAAATATTCATTTCTAGCTTGCTCAACAGTTTGTATTCACAAACATGTCTAGACACGTAACCGATTACGGTCCTTCAAAAACACAAAATATCTCTCTCTCAAACCTGCACCTTCCATGGTTTCTCTCACCCTCGTCACCATTAACCTCCCCTCTCACCTCCATATCACATCTAATATCAGAAGTCACTTTGCACTTGGGGCTGCAAAGTTTACCCTGCATCCTTTGACATTTCAGGCGATCACATGAAGTTGGAAGAGATTTCAATAAGCTCAGGGGGAGAGGGATATTTGTTGGATCATGAATACTCTCAGTTCTACAAAGTTCGCGTGATCAATCTATCGGCACCTCTGAAGCTCCTATCCGCCTAGACTTAGAACTATATGAAGCCTCAAAACCCATAAAAAATGCAGTTGAAATGATCAAGGCTTTCCCTAAACAAAGTAGTTTACTTCAATCACTAAGTTAGATTGGAGAGATGCTGAAAGTAAAGGAGCTACATTTTGACTATGATGGATATGTCGGGTTTGAGCTCTCGGCTCTTGGAGACTCATCTGGAATGGCAGGGATGGAACAACAACATGATAGTCATTTATGGACAGAATATGTCACTTGTAGTTCAAATTCATGTACAAGTGTTGTCAGATTCAGTAGGTGTTCTGGACATCTGAGATATATAAATGTTGACTGTCCATACTACATTGGGCCAAGGATATGTAATGAAGTTCACTGGAAAGCACTACAAGAGGTACTTCACATTAGCGACGCTCGCAGTGCAACACTCAAAAGTGAAAATCCACGGCGTCGCTATTGTCTTTGTTACATAGCGACGCTCATAGCGACGCTGACAGGAGTAAAAAATAAACCGAGAGTGCCAGAAACTTAGATCTCAGATCTGAGTTTCGACGTTCAAGAGAAAGAGGTAACCCGCGCTCTCCCCCTCTCTCTCTTTCTTCTCCACACACACACACACACACACACACACACACACACGAGGAAAGGAAGGAGAGCCAGGTATGCTCCTTCCCTCTCCTCTC
This sequence comes from Adiantum capillus-veneris, assembly GCF_014529385.1. Lineage (NCBI taxonomy): Eukaryota > Viridiplantae > Streptophyta > Polypodiopsida > Polypodiales > Pteridaceae > Adiantum > Adiantum capillus-veneris. The sequence goes on from NC_140946.1 coordinate 562,832, forward strand.
TCTCATGTTCCCTTCCCCTCTTTCTCTCTCTCTCCTTCCCTCTCTCTCTCTCTCTCACACACACACGAGAGAGAGAGAGAGAGAGAGAGAGAGAGAGAAAGTAAAGAGAGATAATGAGAGAGAGAGAGATATAAAGCCGAGAGAGAGAGAGAGAGAGAGAGAGAGAGAGAGAGAGAGAGAGAGAGAAATAAACCAAAGAGAAAGAGAGGGGGAGAAGACGGAAAGAGAGAGGTAAGAGAAGAAAACAAAGAGAGAGAGAGAGAGATAGATTAAAAAAGTAGAGAAAAATATGAAATAAAATGTTATATTAAGATTTAGGGTTAGGTTAGATTTAAAATTACATTTAATTAAAACTAAGTTAAATTAAAATCTAAAATTAAGTTAGATTATACATTTAACTTATATTTAAAATTTACGCTAAATTTAAAATTAGATCAGATTTAAGATTAGGTTAAGATTTATATTAGATTTAATATTGGGTTAGATTACATTTAGGTTTATGTTAGATTTATGTTTATGTTGAGTTTAAGATTATGTTAGATTTAGATTTACATTAAATTTAAATTAGGGTAAGATTTAAGATTAGTTAGGTTAGATTTAAGTTGGATTACAATTAGGTTTAGGTTTAAGATTGGATTAGATTTAGGTTTATGTTGAGTTTAAGATTATGTTAGATTTAGATTTAAGATTAAATTAGATTTAGATTTAAGTTAGATTACATTTAGGTTTAGGTTAGATTTAAAATTAGATTAGATTTATGTTTATGTTGAGTTTAAGATCGACTAGATTAGATCTAGATTTATGTTAGATTTAAGATTAGATTAGATTTATGTTAGATTTTAGGGCATGTCAATGAAGGCTTTGCCCAAAGAGCAAAAACTAGTTACACAAAAATATGTATATTCCCATCAAAATATGACATCTATTAACTCACCCACTAACCATGTTCAATTAGCTCAGAATCACCATATGTTCAATTAGGTTAGATTTAAGATTAGATTTTGGATTTAGTTTTTATATTAAAGTCTACCTTTGGGATTACGAAAAAAAATTAAAGTTAGGCGAACGGTGATCCCTCTCTTCCTCTCTACGGATGTGACCTTAAGTTGGAAAGCTTTCAACGACATGATACTCAGATTGGAGGCCAACATGTAATGTGCGAAGTAATCCCTCGAACAAGGATCTACTGTGAAGAGATGTTAAGATGCTATGAATTGCTCCAGCTAGAGAAGAGGCAAAGGGGTTTTGTCCACTACATGCACTATCATGTAGATGTGGGTGTGTAGATTTCTCGTACCCACAAATATAGGCTTGACCAATAAAGACGAGATTATAACCCGGTGGTTCTGATCTCCGTGCACCTCTAGACCAAGGTGTACGGGGATCATACATGACTAGAGAATGTGAGGTAGTTTACAGTGGGAAGAGAGAGAGAGAGAGAGCGAGAGAGAGAGAGAGAGAGAGAGAGAGAGAGAGAGAGAGAGAGAGAGAGAGAGGACGGAGGATGCCAATAGAAGATTAAATTTATGTCCAGGATATAAGGTTTTTACATTCATTATGAGTAGTGATGAGGATGTGGGGCCGTCCAACCGAAACACCTATCTCTCAGCAAGGATCTTATGTCCTTGTAATCAATGCAAGCATGCTGTGCGACGGACAAGACGCGTTTCTTTGCAGCACGTTCGCGAATTTGGCGAGTTTGATCCATCTAATATAGATCAAATTGTTGTCAATTATAACTCGTCGGACTCTGACACTGGCCAACTAGAAGCAATCTTGCAACCCAATAAACGTGTTCGCGGGTGCTTTAGTCAAGCAATATACGTGAGGCCACAAGATGTAGCCTCTGACCACTCGGAGGATGATTATGTAGATCACATTCCCAATGAGGCAATGTTTGAGCCCGAGATCAATGAAATGATCGAGAGGATCAAGGATTCAGAAAGGCTTATCTATGATGATATGAAAAGTGAAGCCGATACGCCATTGTATGATGGAGCACGTGTGTCTAGATTGAAGGCGCTCCTGGTTCTTCTCAACATGCAGGCAAAGTTTGAATGGAGTGACACTAGCATCACAACACTTTTTAGGTGATCTATTACAATGTGTTTACTTCAATAAAAAACTCTAGATGTATAATGATCTGATAGATTACTTACACAAGTGTACCGCATTTTTTTTACTGTGTAGATTGCTCAAAGAGCACATACTGCCAGCTGATAATGTGATGCCAGGTTCCAGAGAGGAAGCAAGAAAGGTCTTGCAAAACTTGGGGATGGATTACAATTTGATTCACGCTTGTCCTAACGACTGCATTCTTTTCAGAGGGAAATACATAGACATGGAGAAGTGTCCGAAATGCGATTCCGAGAGATATCAAGTAGCTCTCCACGGAAAAAAAATTCCACAAAAGGTTTTGCAACATTTTTCTCTACTTCCTCAAATCAAGCATTCCTTCCAATGTAAGTCCATGGCCGCCCTAGCATCATGGCACAAGGAGAATAGATCTTTGGATGGTGTGTTACGGATTCGTACAGATTGTGCAGCTTGGAAACATATAGACGATTCATGGCCGGATTTTGCCAGGGAAGCTCAAAATTTGTGCATAGGCCTGGCTATGGATGGCGTAAATCCATTTGGTCAGAGATCAACAACTTACAGTGTATGGCCCGTTGTCATTGTCAACTACAACATTCCCCCGTGGTTGACTACCAAGAAGGGGCACTTGTGGCTAAGCTTGATTGTGCCGAGGCGATATAAAGTGAAGAATATGGATGTGTATCTTCGTCCACTACTGGAAGAGCTACCACAATTATGGATTGGCATAGAAGTGGTGGATATGAGCTGACACACAGGTCGACGGAATGCTTTGATCAGAGGCATTCTAATGTGGACCATGCATGACTATCCCGGACTAATAGAATGCTCAGGTGATTTACAATCAAACCCAAACACTGTAAATCTTGGTTTTTCTTAAGCTTATCTATTGTCATGTGTATACTGCAGGGCTTCAAACAAGCGGATACAAAGCATGTGTCACATGTAGACCTAGACTTAATGCACGTCGGACGTCCTCATTGAAGAAGCGAATCTACGAAGATCATCAAGCGTATCTTCCAGAGAATCATGATTTACGCAACTTTTTGGGAAGAGAGCCACCGAGGATGTCTACACAAGCATGGTTAGAGCAGAAGGAGATGTATGATGACAATTTGCCCTAGAGATGAAGAGACTCTCTCTATGGTACGAGTGAACATATTGGCCCATACTCATTATCAATAACTTGCTCGATCCAATGCACATATTCAAGAATGTGGGTAATTTGCTGTGGGACCATCTGACCAGCAAGAAAGATACTTTGGGAGCCAGGGTTGACCTTAGAAATGTGGATCGTATGGAGAAATATTGGCCGTAGACAGCATATGATGAATCGATAAAACTCCCTAAAGCGCCATGGATTTTGATAGGACCCCAAGAATGCAAAGTAAAAGATACCATTCAATCTGTGCGGACCCCCACTCGCGTAATGCACTCGCTCTGAACGTGTTTCACTAAAGAAGGGAAGCTTACCGGTTTGAAGTCACACGACTGGCATAAAATGTGTCACGTATGTTTGAAGTGGAATATATCATAGTGGGAATTGTGTAACAAATTTGTGTTTTGCAGTTTATTTTACCGGTGGCCATTGAGGGATTTTTGTCTCGTAACGTCCGTAACACAACCTATAAACTTGCAAAGTTGGTGAAATGGATCTCACAAAAGGAGATCAAAGTAGACTCCATAGCATTCGCCAAACTAAACGCTGTGGAGGTTGTGTGCATGTTTGAGAAACACTTTCCTACTACCATGCTAACCATTCAGGTGCATCTTCTTGTTCACATAGTTGATGAGATGGAAATAGTTGGCACAATACATTCCAGATGGATTTTCTTTTTAGAACGTTTCATGAAAACGCCCAAGGGATATGTGCATCAGAAGGCACGTCCAGAGGGTAGCATGGCAGAAGATTGGCTGGTATTAGAGTCCCTAGTTTACATTGGAGAGTGGGCTAGACGGATTTGATAAATCCCGGGACACGCTATGATGAACCATAGATGATGAGCGCATATCTGGGATTGTCATGTGTAATCTCGGTGTTGAGAAGAAGATGACAAAAGATCTAGAGGCTAAAATCAACCAATTTTTCATGCATCACAATCCAGACAATACGAGGATGCAAAGCAAGAAGGACAAAGGGCACGAATCGAGTGGAGACGGGGAAGACGACCGTCGATGCATTATCTGGTGGGTCTGGAGAGCCTACCAACATTCATGAGCTTAAGATGGTTGCACAACCAATTGGAAAGCGCACAACAGTGCGATGAAGAAGTGACTGAGGAGGAGTGGGAGTACTCTTGGTAAGGTAAGTTTGCAATGTACGACTAGCGACTCTCTAGATGTTTGAACGGCCACTCATAATCTTTGTTGGTTGTAGTATAAGTCATACACAACAGCATGGTATAAAGGTCGACATTTTAGGATGGTGCGGATCGACAAAAAGCGTTTTACTCAAGATTGTGGAATCATGGAAAAATTTGAACAATCTAGTCGACGACGGTCCTCTGATGCATATCTTGTGGTGGCGGAACTCACTTACTTCAGCACGCTACAAGAGATTTTGAGGTTTGATTATAGAGGATCTTTTGTCGACTTGTTTGACGTGCAATGGTTCAAGATAAACATGGAGGGTCGCAACACTACTGTGTGCAAAGGAGAGTCTGGTTTCCTTGAGGTGGATTCAACTGAAAAATGGACCGACCTAAGAGACACTTTCGTACTACCCGAGCATTGTGAACAAGTAAGCATGTAAATAGTTAACATCCAATTTTAGAAGTTATGTGCTTGGAAGCTCTCATGTAAGTTATATGGCTCTGACAGGTGATATTTCATTCTACAAAGTCTGCATCAAACTGGTGGTACGTCATAGAGGTAGCCCCTCGTAGTGCACGGACGTATGAGGGCTACCATGTGCCAATCACAGCGGCATCAATGGAGGAGATCAAAGAAGATGCTCAATCAGAAGCCGTTGAGGTGGTGCCAGATGAGCATCAAGCTACTACTCTCTATGGGGTGCATGCAGAGGATCTACAAAATGAAATGGCGAACATTTGCCTAAACGGAGAGCTCTATATAGACATAGGGAGTTATGCTGAGCTATGCGAGGATGAGAGAGAGACCTCTTAAAGCCATAAACATTCTATTTGAACAATTTTGCTTTGTTTTATAATATACATTGTATTCACGTGGCTTTTTGTTCTCCATTCCTGTCTATATGCTATACTTGAGAAATTTAAATACGGCCACTCCAAGTATGCTCCAGGTATGTTCTCACAAGTAGGGACACTCCTTGATGTGTCGTGAAAGTTTGATACGCTGACGTAGCACTGCGCTCTGAGTGCGATGGAGACTGAGGCTGTAATAGCGAAAGAGGTGCTCTATCCCTACTCATAGATGCTGCTCGTCCCTCCACTAGATCTAGTGGAGGGACGAGCAACATCTATGAGCAGGGACGGATCACCTCCTTTGTGATTGCAGCCTTAGTCTCCATTGTAGTACAAATTTCATTCTTTTACAAGATACGCAGAATGAACACATGAGATAAATTCACAAGAACTTCACAGGAATCTCTCTACACAGGAATCCCTCTCCCTATTATCTATAGTATAGATTATAATTTGTCCATGTTTTCTTCTCCATTCAATATTAAGATTAAATATTCGTGTGTTTAATGCAGGTATGGATGATGACGAGTTTCTTTCTTCTTTGTCACCCCACCAGAGGAGGTGGTACGAGGACCATCATCGCTCTGGAGCATCATCACATCGTTCCACTCCTTCAGCGTCTCCCTCTGTTTGGGAGCATTCAGCATGCTCCGAAGCATTGATGTCTATGAGACGATCTTCACACTCGTCTAGGCACCGACGCTCTAGTGGTGGCAGTGGCGGTTGGTGTGGGATGCCGTTGCCGATGCCTCGACACCACCTCGTGTTCGACGAGGCTCCTTACCTTCCCCTTCTTTGCCCACCCCCACACCAACCACGGCATCGCCATTTACTCCAGCTACTCCTCCGGGAGTCACCCCAATTGACACTCCTTGCTTCGGGGCCCCAGACTCTAGTGGAGACACCTGACGTCCGTACCCCCATCGAGACGCTGCTAGAGACCCTTGCCAAGACACCTAGGTTTACGTGTCACAGGCGAGAGGGCTTGTCATACTTGGTCGACATCAACGGCAGCATCATCTTGGATGACGAAGGCAAGAACGTGATCTTGCGCATGCGCTGTCTTTTCTCTCAAGTGTTTAGACACTACATACTAAACAATTGGAGTGAAGTGCCAAGTGAATTAAAAGACAGAGTCATTAGCATGCTGCATGACGAGTTTCCCGTGTAAGTCGGGATATTGAGCACTTCAATGAAGGCCTGATGAAGGTTCGAATGCGTAAATACTGCAAGCACAAAGCATTTTGAAGTACAAAATCAATAAAGCATGGGTGGACTAGACCAGATTGGCTGGCCAAAGAAGATTGGAAGAATTCAAAGCAAGCACCATGCGAGAATCTTGACAAGTGGAAGCAACAAAAGGAGGCAGCCAAAGCGCAAGTAGAGGCAGGGAGCTCGCACCACTTGCGTAGCGGCGGGTGGGTTTGAGGCCAATTTTGTAAGTGTTTTTGCATTGCTCTTTAGGTTTGATAGTTACATCTATTTGTACTTTTAAATTCTAAGATAATGGATTCTTTGTATGTTTTGAACAGTGACAAGACGTGACCTCACACCGTATAAGCACAAGTACGCAAGTAGAAAGGGCTTAAACACCCTGAGGGACATTCTGAGTTCTCACGGCGGCATGGTTAGTATTTCACTTTACTCTTTTACATTTGTTGTATTTTAATGATAAGCTAAGAAAATAAATTGTTTTGTAATTATATGTTTATACTTACAGAAAGTACGTCTTATTGTTTTTTTCTACAAAATCCGACAGATACATCGCTTGGACGCGATGAGATGTCTGATTAGACGACGTCAGTCGAGCCGTAGCCGTAGCTAGATAACATTAATTTCCTTTTTTCATAGATTGTATATTGAGATGGCATGTATACGTCTTTTTGTAACTATTGGAAAACCATGTATTTTCTCAATAATGACAATTATGTTGTAACTATTACATTTGCAAAGCTTAACAATCAAGTGATTTTGCCTATGATGTGTATAATTGTCATCAATTTACTTTTGTCAATTTTGTATCTTTATTCTGCAAACAATACTATGCATGATGGAGTTAATGGTTATATTGTCTTGTGGGTGACTACTTTGGGTCTATACCTTGCATTTTCTTTCAAAGGTGAATCTGGGCTTATCTTGGATTCATTTAGGTTTACTCTATTATTGAAACATTCAATATGGTTGATGGGTGACAGGGCATTCAATGCCCTGCCACCCAAAATGTTTTACTCTCGGACGTCTCTATAAGTGTTGCTATATAAGGCTCTATAACGTGGCTATGAGAGTCACTATAGGAAGCCTGTAAACGTTGCTATCTGCATCGCTATAAGCATCACTATATAGCGACGCATATAGCGACGTTCCCGTAGCAACGGTCTTAGCGATGCCGGGGAGTATAAAAACCCAATGTATTTCTGTCGCTAAAAGCGTCACAAGTGCACATAACCTCTTGTAGTGTTAAATTCAATTATTGAAATCTCCACCATGTGGGCTAGTATCTCATGAATATGGAGCTTTAAGTTGTATGCATCGCTCTCAGGCGCCAGAATGTGTCGCCATTTGTCTTGCTGTTATCTACTACTGTTTGCCAAGAGATAAATTATTTGCCACCAGATGTGTTCTTCATTTGGGGGAGCACAAACATCCTTGTCGAGAAGGAAAATGTAGAGCATCAGAGGTTGAAATTGATGCACTATTGAAGAAACATGCTACTTTAGAACCATTCAGAACTCCAAAGCAATTGGAGCGCGTGACAACTCAGGACATTATTTTTGAAAAATTAGTTGTTGAAGGTGAATCTGTCTCAAATGAGATAGGTGATGATGAATTTGCCGCCTTTTTGGATACAATCACCCCATTATCAAAAAAACGAAGAATTGAAAGAACATTAACGATTGCAAAGAAAGCAAAGAACATTTCTGCTAAAGGCTTGGAGGTTGTTCTTGACCTTAAGAGTAAAAGCAGATATCCTTACATACAAAGTGTTCTTTTTCCAGAACAAATTGGGAGAGATCAACAACCACATGTTTTCAAGATGTCTGTGAAACGTCTTGGTAGTGGGGTTGACTTAGTTAATAGAATGAGGCCATACGGGAAGCTTAAAGTATGTGGAGCCATTTTGATCATGTTCACCGTGTTAATGGATGGCCAACCATGTCTGCACATGTCTATGATCCATTTGTGTGAGAGTTAATGACCATTGCTACTTGTGAGTTTACTGTTGAGAACAAGTTTGCTCAAATTGAATTTTGGAAAATTCTTAATAAAGTTGTCGAGCCTTGAAGGCTTTGAAAAGCTAGAGTTAAGAGGCTTTATGGAAAATGAAGCTAATGCTAATTGGATTGCAGTTCACACAGTTTATTTTGGAGGTGCCAAAAACGTCACACCTGGCAAAGAAAGATCATGTGCTTTTCATTGGGAGCAATCCATGATACGACACACAACCAAGTGTATTCGCCCTTCGTCTCAAGAAGAACACATAATATTATGCTACAAGTGGAGATGTGCTCCTTCAGAGAATCAAGCTGACATTTGAAAGGGGGAGCTACGTTGCTTTTGGAACATTGGTCATGCTATTCATGATGAGATTCTATGTTTAGAAACATGGTTGGCTTGGTGGGATGTAAGAGTGTCGCATTGGGGGGGAAGATTTGTGTCCCAAGATGAATCTGGTATATTTATCCCTAATACAAATCTATAAGAGACAAAGCATGCAAGCATGTGAGCTTCTGTTGGCTATAAGGAAAATCTCAACTTGTACGAGGCAGCTGGTGTGGACATGTCAATGGAAGTACTACAAAGTGTGAGATATAATTCCTATCTTAAAGGTGTTCGTACATTTGTTGGACCAGGCTTAGAAAACTTGGCAGAGCGCTTTAAGCATCGTACTTCTAGTGCTTCAACTACAAAAAAACTAGCTGATTATGCTAATGTTTCTATGGAGGAAATGGGTTTCAATAGTCGTGAAATGAATAGAATTCCCACAAGAGAGAAGAGCATTAGAAAAAAAAGACCAGTCTTTGTTGATGCAGAAGTGCAACTTGATGAGGACAGCCATAGGCCTGAATTTGTCACAAAAACCGTTGATATTGGTAGTTCTTGACAGCGAAGAGATGAAGCTCATGATATAATCAATGCTTGGCCTGAGATGAGACTATCCAAGAGTATGTGGGAAATAAGACGAATAGAGCCAGGGTCCAAGGTCACATGCTTTGGAGTTGTTGGTGATCAGAGAAATTGATGCGGCCGGTTCATAAATGAGAATTCTTTTGGTGTAAAGAATGGAGTTCCAACACCTTGCTTTTGGGGACGTCGGTACTATCCCAGTTCAAACTCAAACCCAAGTGGAATTAGAGAGGGATTTATTCGGTTTTGCAATTCCAGTAACATGCATACATGGAGTGTCCATGAGATGGTTGTGGGACCTCCTGGACTAGCACCCGGAGTATTGCCCGTGGCAGAGGGAACAACATTGAATTTGTCAGAAGCAGAGCATCTACAAGCTGGTGGATTTGTGCTTCTTGACACATCAAAGGGTTTGAAAACTGGCAAGGATACTCATACTCCAAGCAAAACACCTAGTGCTTTTCGCCCAAAATATCAAAAGGGTAAGGTAAGTTGACCAAAGAGTTCCAATGCAGGATTGACTTGGGAAGGACTATGTCAATAGAATTGGTAAAAGAAGCAATCATTGTATGTAATGAGTCACATATATTCTAAGTTAATTTAGAGATCTTATTGGCGAAAGGGGTAACTTATTCATTCACATTGTCTATTTTCCACGGTGCACATGCGAGGATTTTTAAAAGCGAGAAAGTAAGAAGCTTGGATATATACCAAAGCATTTATATTATGTGTTTCTTCAAGTGCTTGGGTTAGATGAAAGAGCCCATGAGTTTATCTTTTGTATGTTTGTGAAATTGATTTATTCGGAACTCATACAAGAATATCTGTCGTTTCTTAGTAACTATCTAAGTTAGACCATAAATAAACTACTAGACTTGTTAAATAAACTACAATCATGAGATTTGTGAGGCTTTTGCAAGACCAATAAATAGTAGGTCAATACGATCTAAGGTAGAGTCATTCATGCCTTGGAGAAAGAAAAGAGAAACGAAGAAAGGGAACTAGAAAAGGGTAAGGTACGTAGCAAGGAAGACCTCCACTTGGGTGCGGGGCAACAAGATAGGAGAAATAGACAGGGCCGCATGGACTGAGAAGGAGACGGCATAAGGATCTTTTTTCTGCAAAGTAGCAATGTTATGCAACACAAAATGCTACTCACGTGGGTGGACAAGGAAGCTGCCTACAATAAGCTCTTTCGCGGTGCCTGAATTTGAGGGTTTTAAAAATCTTTGCCAAAGTGTGACACCTCCAATGGCATCTCTCGAGATGTTGGGTAATGTAAAAAGGTGTCACAATGTTCTTTTGAGGGGGGATTGTAAGAGAATCTACCTTCCATGGATTTGAAGGGGAAAATGGGTGAAGCAGCACGTGGAGGTGAGAGAAAGAGGGAAAGGAAAAGATGGTGAAAATGAAAACACAAAAAGAAGTAGATGAGGGTAAGCAAATGAAAAGGAAGAGGCTGGCGTGGAAATGAAACAACAATGCACGTGGATGGGAGACCCTGAGCACGTTCATAAGAGGAAAGAAAAACAGAGTTGGGCATGACAAACTCCGGTAGTAGTGGCAAGTATCAATAGATTATATATATATACATATATATATATAAAGATATGGGAGCCTTGTGGTTACGACAGGCTGGACGAGGAAGCAAGATAAGTTATACCGACATCGACATTGAGAGTTTGCTCGCTTAGATCACTTTAAGAAAGTGAGCTTACTTTCTAATGCAATGACTCAAGTGGAATCCATGAAGATTCTTGGTAATGAGTTGAATAAAAAGGAAAGAGAGAGTTTTAAAAGAAAAAAGAACTCCCTCAAGGGATCTGCGCCGACGCAGATCCTTGAGAAAGGATTTTTCCTTTTAAGACTGTCTCTCTCTCTCTCTCTCTTCTTTTTGGCCTGCCCAAAGGGCAAAGGCTATAGAAATCACTTCTCTTTTTGCTGACTAAAATGTTTTTTGTTTGTTTTATGTTTATTTTGTGGTTTTTTATCAAGCACCGCTTTGTGGCATGATTAAAGTGGTTGGGAATGGGTATCCTAGGTGGTTGGTAGAGGTAAGGCCGACGTGTAGGATTTTTATTGGGTTATGATGGTTTTTAAAGGGAGTGATAAAGCACGCCATCTAGGTTTTCAAGGGGAGCTTATCATTTGGACATTAAGCGTTTCTTCGTCGTCTGCAGTCTCAGCCGCTGAGGGATGGCGAGCTCGACAGGGTTGCTCCCTTCAAGGCAATGAGCCTCGGAGTGCTTTGCCGGGCAAAGTTCTGCAGTCACTCGCTCCCATAGAGCTTAAAGGTCGGATTCCTCCCACTCTCTCCCTCTCTCTCTCTCTCTCTCTCTCTCTCTCTCTTCTCTCTCTCTCTCTCTCTCTCTCTCTCTCTCTCTCTCTCTCTCTCTCTCTCTCTCTCTCACTGTGCTTTGGCATATTTCGTTTTTTCTTGTATCAGATCTTCAAGACGGATCTACTCGGCGTCAACCCCGATGCCTTTTTCTGTTGGCGTCTGCGTGTTTCTCTGCTCGCCCATCGGTCCTTGCTTCTCGCCGCTTCCACAGGGTGATGGTGTTCACCCATGCTGCTACAGTTCTTCTGTTATTCGTCGGCGGTGCTGCAGGTATTCTATGTTTGACTCGCAACACTTTTACAGAGTTTTGTATATCTTTACAAACATTTGAACTTATGTATCTTGCCTTGCATATAATTTTGTGTATGAAACTGTACCGGATTGCAGGGCAGTGGTAGATCGACGTGGGCTAGTTGCGACGGGGCTGCAAGCAGTTGCTGAGATGGGCCGAGAGGTAGTGCAAACATTAATGTTAGCTTCGGCATCAGCCCCGGTGCCTTTACCTGCCGGCGTCTGCGTGCTTCTTTGCTCGCCGATCACGCCTTGCTTCCCGCCGCTTCCATAGGGTGATGACTAATCTGTGCTCTTATTCGCCGGCGCTGCTGCAGTTCTTCTGTGTTTGACTCGCAGTACTTTTGCAGAGGTTTGTATTTATTTTTACAAACATTTGAACTTATCTATCTTGCCTTGCATTTGTATTTTGTGTATGATATTGTACCGGATTGCAGGGCAGTGGTAGATTGACGTGGTTTTGTGACGGGGCTGCAAGCAGTTGCTGAGAGGGGCCGAGAGGCAGTGCAAGCATTAGCATTGGAGGTTAATTTAACTAAATGTTTGCTTCAGACTGTGTCGAGGTTCAATAATCTTGAGGTTTTCAATATCGACTGTGGCTAGATAGCTTTGGCTTTGCTTCCTTTTCTGTATTTATTTGGTTATTGTAGTAAACGGGTTCAATCGTCTGATCGTGACGCAAGGGGATAAACTGTTAAGAGTACATGATTTTGTTTATCCTTGTTATCTATGATACCATCTGTCTGTGACTTTGCAGATCCATTGATGAAAGCTTTTCTCGAGTAGATACACACATATCTGTCGATCTCAAGCCCTCAGCCTATTTAGTTGTACAGCTGTAACACCATGTTTAATTCTGGTTTGTGGCTACTGAAGAAGCTCAAGGCTGCTCCTTGTATGCACTTGTTGACGTTCACTGATGGGGCTAATATCCATCACTTTTTCCTCTTTAAGCTGAGTGAGGAAAAGCTTATAAGTACTTCAAGAATGTTTTGCTACTTTGATCTCCTTAGTTTCGCAAGGCACATCTTGGAACAATATATGAATTTGTCTTTTAGACTTTCGTGATAGCATCTTTGATGCTTAAGATTGGTTATGGTTTTCTATATTATTCACTCTTTGTATGTAGTACGTGTCAATTTTTGTCCTTGAGTATTTTTGTAATGCCTCCACAGGCAAAGCAGTAGAGCTTTTTATCTAAGACTTGCTCTCAGTTTATCGGGGATTTTTTGCGATGATGTCTACTCATTTTCTATTCATCTCTAGATGAATAGAGATTAAAAAAAAATACTGAGCATAAAACGAATGGTACTCTTCTACGGGATAAGCTGAGATGATGACTATATACCCAACTATGGATTCACGTCCTTTATGTTGTTGGGTGTTCTGTTCTGAGCTTATGGGATAGGGAAAGATAAAACAACAATGAGGAATTTGATTGTACTCGCGGATAAGTTTATTTGACAATCTCTTTTGAATTTTGGTTTGTTCCTAATTTTTATCCAAACTTAGGATAGAATCTCTAAGCAAAAAAACTCTTTAGTTGTCATTATTTTCCACTTAATATTTATCAAAATAAAGAAGATATCATTGCACACAAACTTAATTTTAATATTATAAAGTGGATAGGTTTATATTATTTTTGAGAAACATGTTCTACCCTTATTAAAAGGATTAGGACTTTGTATTGTGCTAGGTTAATGGAGTCAAGATATTTTAATATTTAAAATAAGCCTAAAATTAATTTTTTTAAATCTTTTGATTATATTTAAATCTATTGAAAAAAACATGTCGCCCATGACAAATGCACTATCCTATTAGATATTTGTTAACTATAATTTAGGTTATTTTATTTTGATTTATTGTGAGATGTTTAACTCACTTTAAAAAAAGAAAAGAAAAATAGTACTTACTGTCATTACTGTCGCCCTCAAAAAACGTGCTTTTACTTTTGAAAACGTGAAATGATACCTCTCATTTATGAAAAGATATTGCAACATCTTTTTGCAATCTCTCTGCTTTGGTTTCTATGCTGAACGTGAGGCATTGGCTCTCATCATAGAAACACATCTCATTGCTCTCCACTGCTTCTCTCACAGCTCCTATATAAACAACTATCTCTAGCACCATGTACATATGCTATTCCTGAAGCCTAAGCTCTTATTGCTCATAGTTGCTTGCAATTCTAGCTTTACATACCTAATACAATGGATACTCCCATGAATGGTGAGTACGTTATCTAGATTTTACTTGAGCTATGTTTACTTTGAGCATCTGATCTTGAGCATTGACATGAGCATATGTTTGTAGATATTAGTTTTGATGATGCACTCTATGAGCCCGAGCGTGTAGAAGCACCTTCTTTGCAAAAAAAAATTCGTGACAATAAGAAGTATAACACTGCTGCTGATTTTTCACCTTTGGCTCGAAGCCTCAATCAATCTTCAGAACCTTCTCCGCATAGCAAAAAGCTTAGCCCAAGAGGAAAGTTGAATAAAGCCTCTTCTTCGGCTATTAAAAAGGCATTTCTTGCAATTAGAGGTAATGCTTGCTGTTACCCTATTGATTCGATAGAGTATATTACTTACATCAATGGTTGTTTTTAGGTAAAGCGTCTAGGTGCTTGGCAGATACCTCATTCTCGTCACCTCTGATAAAAAATATATGTGAAGAGAAAGACGAGCCTAATGCTGAATCTTTCACTTCTCAGTTGGCCATAACCCCTTCCTAAGAAACTTAGTGATCTCCGACTTGTCAGAGACTGCAAATTTTAGATTTGCCTTCGAAGGCAAAGTGCTCTGTAAGTATGGTACTTATAAAATACCCAAGTCTAACTATGGTAGATACATGCGTGTAGACCTCCTTGACAGAGAATCTCGCCATACTGTGACTTTTGTTGTGACTGAGATATATCTCTCAGAGTTTATCAAGGCGTTTGTTGTCCATGATTACGTGCGCATCGAGGGGGCATGTGTAAAAAGGGATGTTGCAAAAGACGGTGGTACTTGCTTGTGGGCTCTGTATGCAGATGCAACTACTTTGGTTATTAAGGCGGAGCCTTTTGAGTGCTGCCTCTACCTTTATCCTCAACAAAAGATCAAAGAGCCATTGGCCCAAGCTTCTAATGCTAACGAGTCGATGTCGGCTGTTGCATTCATTGTCGTCAAAATAGAGAATGCAACTCAAAGTGATGGCACTCCTAGTTTTCGATTGACTATTGCTGATGGGCCGTCAACAAGCGATCGAGCTAGTGTAAGTTTTAACAAGCCTTTTAGATAGTTTTGTGTATCCTTTTGGTTTGTGTGTATGTCAACTTCTCTTTGTCCCAACACGGCACCTCGACTATCAACTTATGGTCCACGACGTCAAAGAAAAGGGATTCTTCACTTGTGTTGCTCGTAACATTAATGTCTTCAAGCACCTATCAAACACTCTAAGTGTCGTCGATGCTACAATCTTGTGTCCATTGCCTCCTTCGTTGGCTGATGTCTTTCAAGAATACTTGCAGAAACAAGTCTCGAATTTAGGCTTTGGGAAGAAGGTAAACTTTTACTGCATATCAAATAAAAATTGTTATAATTCTCATTGTAAAATGTGAAATTGGTAGGTGTTTGGAACTTTGGAGATTGTTAGTGTGAACAGCTTGGATGTGGAGTTTTCTTGTGGCACGTGCAAAGGTTTGAATGTAAGCCGCCAAGCTAGCAACCTATTTTGCTACTCTTGTGGAAGACAATCTACAATCAATAAGCAACCTGTGTTACCTGCCAAAGTCGTGGATGTTATTGTGGATCAAATATCATTAAGAAATGAAGACATTTTGAAAATTTGGGTGCAGCCTTGGATCATAAGTCTTCAATCGCACTCTTTTGATCAAAGAGAATTTATAATCTCTCTCTTGTCTAGTCGCCAATCCTCATTGATGTTGAGCGTACACTTGGTTGGTATAATGTGCAATATGTTTTCTGTTGCGTGTAAACTTTACTTCTACCAAGGTGAGACTATACGTGAAGCTCGCTCCTTTGCTACGCATGACTGTCGATTTTCTTCCACTTTGCCATCGTTGGTTGTGTTGAGTTTGCATGGTGAATTTTTATGGTTTCCTGGTGGTTTTGACCGTCCTAAACGTAAACGATGTGTATGGACTAAAGAGGCTACCTTGTCTCTAGCTACACTCATTGACACCCATAATGTTGCTGTTCAGCAAGTTGCATCTATTTTCTTGAGTCTATACCCCAACACCTTTACCCTTAAGCAAGTCATAACCAAAATTTACAATATGTACAAGTCATCTCGAACACATCAAAGAATCTCTACAGTTTCACCTAGTAGAATTTCACAATATGTGAAGATAATCGAGGATACCCCTTCTTTTGATTGTGCTTCATGTGGGTCACTTATGTTTCGTCAAAGTTTGCATGGCCTGTCAAAGGTGGAGTTATTGCTTCTTAAAAAAATAAAATCAATCATGGTGGTCGACGATAAGGTGCTTAGAGTGTGTCACCCGTGCAAGGTCGCATTGAAGAAACAAGAGGAACCACTATTTTGCATGAGAAGAGAGATGACTTTTAGTGTCAAAATATCTAGTGTGGAAAGGCTGAATTCAGTAGAGATTCTTCTTGTATCTTTACGTATACCATTCGCACAAATTCGAGAACTCAAGTTTGAAGGTCAATTTGGTTTACGCGGAAGCATTGTGAATGTAATGGCAGACTTGTCAAGAGTACAAAGAGTGTTGCCATGCTTCTCCAGTGATCAAGCTTCAACTCTAGTTGAAATTAAGCGCAAGCTTGATTATGATCATGCCTACTTGAGTGGCATTGTGCGGCCAATTTGTGTACTTCAAGCTTTGGTTGACCTGTTGAGCACTTCCTTGTACATTGAGCATGGTGTTTCTATCGATATGTCTTGGTCATCTAGTTTCACAATCCATGCAGATGTGTGTCGCAGTCCACACCAAGAAGATCTTCAAGACGAGAATGATTCTACGGACACTTTGGTGCATGGTATCTACTCCGCTCAACAGGTTGTGGACCATAATTCACACGTTGAAAGTATAGCACCTTGTGAGGGATTCAGCCCTCTAAGCATTTTTGATGATGAATCTTGTGAGGAGTTGTCATTCCCAACATTGTTTTTTGGTCAGAGAAGAAAGTATCATTTGTTGGCGAAGAAAAAATACCAAAAAGTAGCACAATGGGAGCTTAAAAATGTGGATAGACGATTTGCAAGCAACATTGAAAATTTGTTCTTTAAAACAATGAAAATTATTATTGCGAAAGTGCTTGGATTTATATGGGTGCGCTTACGCAAGGGAAAACTTTGTGGCAAGCAATTACAAGCAAAAGATGTTCAAGCTAGCACTAACATAGAGCAGCTAATTTCATCCGAGCTAGGGTACCACGACTTCCAATCGCTGCGCACTTCAATCGATTACAAGGTGAAGCTTAAGAGAAACGTGTTTGCAATGATTCGTCAGTTGGGCCAACCGACTTTCTTTGTAACATTTTCATGTGCTGAGCAAAGATGGGGCCCTTTGAAAAAATGTTTGTGTGCATTGAATCCTCATATTAAAGAAACAGATTACTCAGCCAAAGCCTCATTCATTCGTGCACTTGTACGGTTTGATCATGTAACAACAGCGCGATACTACGTCCATAGATTTCAAGCAATTAAAACAGAATTGAAACGCAACAACGCCATCCTTGGTGAGTTGATCGATTACTTTTTTGTGACCGAGTTTCAAAATAGAGGAAGTCAGCATGATCATGGATTGCTTTGGGTAAAAGATGCACCTCTCTTTGGTGTAGTGCCGGATAATGATCAATACATTTTATCGACACACATATTGCTACCGACAAGGATTTGTTAGAAGAGTCTCTCAAAAGCGTGCAAGCCTACCACCATCGTGAAACGTGCAAAAAGCATAAAAGTTTTGTCGGTTTGGTTTTCCGCGTCCACCCTCTCGAGAAACTATGATTCTATATCCAGTCACAGTGGCACAAACAGAGAAAGACGTATTGTTAGCTTGCAAAAAGTGCATCGATGATCAATTGCTTGCTCTTGGACATGATTTAGAAGCGTCGTATGATGAATGGTTGACCTCTTTGGGAATGACTGAAGAAGTGTACATTAAGTCCCTTTCGGTGAGCATCATAGAGCCAACACTACTCTTGAAAAGACATCCAAGGACATTTACACAAATAATTTCAACAAAGAGTTGTGTAGTCTATGGGATGCAAACATTGACATTCAATGGCCATGGCGCTGCTGCATATTGCACATCATACATGACTAAAAACGATTAGACCACAAGAAAAACAATCAAGCATATATTGCAAGATTGCAAGAAGACAAGTGTGTCAATGTTGGATCGGTTGAGAAAAATTGGCAGTGCTTTGATCAATACACAAGACATGACATCACAACAAGCCACATACATTTCTCTTTCATTGCCCTTACATAGTGCGAGAAGACAATTTGTGTTCATCAATGCAGATTTTGAAAGCCAGCGCACATTGTTGTTGAAAAGAAGAGCTGCATTGAATACTTTGAATCCTGATGATTCTAACATTTTCTTTGACGACATTGTCACCAAGTATACCCATCATCCAGACAACCTTGCACACATATGTTTGGCTGATTATGCAAACAACTACCGATGCGTGTGTGGCTCCACCCGCAAGTCTAAGAACCCTCGAGTCATACGATATGCTAACTTCATTTTGGAGAAAGATGTAGAGAGGCATTTCCATGAACTTTGCTTATTGTTCCTTCCATTTACGGGCGATGAGAAAACTTTTGAGACAAGTGTTGATTGTTGGAAAGACAAATATACCACAAACTATGTAATTATAGATGGCAATCGTCAAAAATATTGTAAGCTACAACATCGTGCAACAAGCTCAAACACGGCCTCATTGCCCTCATCCTCAAGATTTAAGCCTGGCGAGTCATACAAATATGAGTTGGCACTTGATATTCAACCAAGCAAGCCCACTACAAGATCCTTACCAACATTTCAAAAATTGGCATTATGTAACGAAGAGTATCACTCACTTGTGTCCAAGTTGAACATCGAGCAACGTTCCCTTTTTGACGACATTATGATTAGGAAGCGCTTGCAACCAACTCAACCAATCCATCTCTTTTTGACTGGTGGTGCAGGAATGGGAAAAACTTTCTCTTTGCAAGCAATCGTGCAAGGCTTAATTCGTCACTACAATACCTCCCTTGAATTAGATATTCCTCTTCCCTCAACATTGTTAATGGCATATACAGGAAAAGCAGCTTTCAACCTTGGAGGGACAACGATTCACTCAGCATTACGTTTGCCCCTTGTCTTCCAACCAAATGTTTCTCTTTCTTCTGAGAGAATTTCCGAGCTCTCGCAACTGTATAGAAACCTCAAGCTTGTTGTGTTTAATGAGGCATCCTTGATTGGGAATAGACTCTTGCGTATCATAGACACAAGGCTGCGATCAATTAAGCACAATCACATGGAACCATTTGGTGGTCTAAATGTCATCTTCTACGGTGACCTGTGCCAAGCAAGCGCCGTTCGAGATCATTGGATATTCAATGAGCCACAGGATTCTCTACAATTGCTCTCGCCTTCATTCTAGCTCACCCATATAAAATGCCACGAGCTCACAAAGACAATGCGTCAATCAGATAATGACTTCATTGCCATTCTCAATAGAATACGCAAAGCAAAACACACAACCGAGGATTTGTTGCTCTTGAATACCAACCATACTAACAAGATCTTTAACAAATTGACAACACCACATTTATACTTCACCAATAACTTGAAGGACTCACATAATCGTCTTGTTTTTTAGGAATTCCCTAGTCACGCATACATAATCCATGCGAAAGACAACCACCATAAAACTTGCTCCAAAAACCTTGTTGTTCCAAAAAACCCAGAAAACACAGCAGGCTTGTCCTCAACGTTGGATCTTAAAGCAGGAATGATTGTCGAGCTTTGTGGTGGAAATATTGATATTTTCGACGGTCTTGTGAATGGCGCAGATGGAATTCTGAATCTTGTGGACAGTAGAGCTAACAGTCCTATTGCATGGATAGAGTTTTTTGATTCCTCAACAGGCTCCAAGCAACGACATGTGAACTAGCACCTTAATACGATTCCCATTGGCCCTTAGTGGACACCAATTTTTCAAACAACAAAAGAATTTCAAGTTGGTAAAAATACATTGAACACTGTCTCTCGAACTCAATTTCCAATACAAGCAGCGAATGCACCCACTATCCATAGATCACAAGGCTTGACAATGAGCATAGTAGCATTTGATCCAACATCAATAAACTCACATGGATTGGTTTACACAGCTCTTTCTCGCATCAAAGATCCATCAAACCTCCACATTCTCAATCCGATTCATCTAGCTCAAATCAAAGTCGACAAAATTGTGCTTGACAAGCTTGACCACCTCAACAATGATGCCAAATGGGAGTATTTGACAAAATTTCCATTCGCATACAAACGCACACATCATATCATTCAATCATTGAACATCGTTTCTAGTCACAAATATCTCAAACATATCAAAGAAGATTTGAATTTTACAAGTTCTAACATTCTATGCCTCCAAGAAACAAAGCAGAAAAATCCTTCCAATGATCTTGCACCAAAGTTTCATCATGTCCATCACCACAGCAAAACAGGTGTTTCAATCTACTACAAACCTAGCATCAAGCTCCACTCTACAAAAACATTGCTAGCTCCAGGAATAGAAATCATTCAAGTTATATTAGCCATTCATGAACACCTTGATTGGAAAATCATATGCGTCTACAAATCACCAAACACATCTTCAACCGCATTGGTCACACAACTCTATACCTTGCTGCAACAATCCCATCCTACACGAATGAGTGTCATCATGGGAGACTTTAATGTACACAATGAGCCCACAAACAATCAATATCATTACTTGGAGGAGAAGCTCCAAGCACATGGCTACACACAACAAATTCATGATGTGACCACTGTGTACAACTCAAAGCTCGATCATGTTTGGATTAAAAATCCCCCTGCATCATTCATCACAGGCACACGGTTTTGCTTCTGGTCCGATCATTCATTCACACATCTAATCATTCCTAACTGATTCTTATACCTCCATCCCTCCCTCCCTCCCTTTTCCCGTCATCTCTCCTTTTCCTCATCCTCTCCACAAAAACAAACCATATTTCCCCTTTCTATGCCTACCTTTATCCTAAGAAGATGCAACTTTGCCACTCTTCAATCCTTCATCGAGGCCAACATTCTGTAATGTAATTTGCAAATCACTTTCTCAATCAATGTGACTTCCGTCCTTGTACCTTTTGTTGGAATTAGGGTTGCCGCGAAACACACACAACTTGGAGAAGACGAAGGAAGCTCAAGGCACACTATAGAGAGTGTGTTACTTAGTGTACAATGGAAAGATGGATAGACCTAGAGTGATGGGCGTATATACAATGCACGGGGGAAAAAACCTCCTAAAGAGGGAAAAAATGCCCCGGCGGTCCTAGTGTGTTCACACACATCACTACCACATGTATATGGGAACAAATCCCTTCTGGAGTGATGCGGTGAACGAGAGTTGGCACATGAGTAAAGGAAAGTTCCATGCCCTGAGGACAGGATCAGTTCACAAAGGGGAGTAAGCCCAAAGCTTTACGGAAAGCTTCAAGCTTCTCACAAGACAATGCCTTTGTGAAATGATCTGCAAGGTTGTTCTGTGTTGGCACATAGGCCAAGCTGATCTCTCCTGCCTAGAGCCTCTCCTTGACATAGTGGTAATGCACCTCAATGTGCTTTGTGCGAGCATGAGAAACTGGGTTCCTCGCAACTGCCAATGCGCTCTGACTGTCAGTGTAGATAGTGTTGGCAGTGTCCTGTCCAACACCCAAATCAGCCATAAGGCGTATGCGCCATACACACTCAATCGTAGCTATGAAGACTGCCCTGTACTCAGCCTCACAACTCGAAGTGGCCATAGTAGGTTGCTTCTTGCTCAACCATGATATACATGAACTGCCAAGCATAAAACAAAAACCACTTGTGGACACTCTCGTGTCAAAACAACCAGCCCAATCTGAGTCTGAAAAAGCATGTAAGTCTGGCGGCAATGATCCCCCCTTGGGATAAAACAAGCCAAGATGTAAAGTGCCACTAAGGTAGCGGAAAATCCTCTTGACAGCCTGCCAATGCTTAGACCCTGGGCTATGCATAAATCTGTTGACCTGTGAGACAGCAAACTGAATATCCGGCCTCGTGTTGCATACATAAATGAGGCAGCCAACAGCAGTTTGATAAAGAGTGACATCAGCAGGATCGCCAACATCATGTAGACTCAACTTCAAACCTATTTCCATGGGAGTGCCAATAGGTTTGCAATCCTCAAGTCCAAACTTACATAGCAATGTCTCTATGTAACTTTTCTGACACAAGGCAATACCACCATCACACTGCTTAAACTGTATATCCAAGTAATGAGGCAACAGCCCCAAATCTTTCATCTTGAAAGTAGCATTAAATCAGTCTTAAATTCAACAATATGTCTCTCATTTGGTCCAGTGATCAGCAAATCATCAACATAAAGAACCACAATGAGAAGTACATCACCCTCACGCTTTACATACAATGTGCTTTCTGTTGGAATGTTACGAAAGCCTTGTTTGACCAAATGAGTGTCAGCTTTCTCATACCAAGCACGAGGAGATTGCTTCAACCCATACAAAGCCTTATTACATTTGCACACTTTGTCCTCTTGTCCTTTTATGACAAAACCACGAGGCTGCGTTACATAAACTTCCTCAAATATGTCACCATTAAAGAAAGCAATAACAATGTCTGATTGATGTACATCCCAACCAAAATGAGCTGCCAATGCACATAGAAAACGTACAGTAGTCATACGACAAGTGGGAGCAAAAGTCTCTTCATAATCTATGACTTTTTGCTGTGCATGACCTTTTGCAACAAGTTGAGCCTTATGGCGATCGATCTCACCATCCTTCTTGCGTTTCAACTTGTAAACCCACTTCGTACCAATGGCCTTTTTGCCAGGAGGCAAATCACATAAAGTCCATGTGTCATTTTCTATAAGTGCATCATATTCTGATTGCATGGCAGCCATCCAATTTTTTGAATTCTGTGCTTCATCAAAAGACAAAGGCTCCTCAACATCATGTAAGCTAGACACAAACAAAGCATAACAATCTCATGCATAAGATGCATGGCGAGAGCCTGAACGAGTATGACTAGACAAAGGTGCATCCAATTTACTGTCACGCAAAGTGTGCACCAGCCATTTTGGCATACCTCTAGCCTGCTCATTTTCAGCCCTTTCCTCATCAAGTACATCATGTACATCTGCATCAGTTATAATAGGCTGATCTACAACATTTTCAGAAACCCCCATAGGCTGTACATTTGTCTCATTGGAACTTACATTCGTATTTTCACCACTGAAAAAAGGCAACAAAGTGTCATAAATGTCCTGTGAGCTTATATTACTGTCTCTAGTACACGACAGCAAGGGCTGAACAGAATCTTCCACAAACACTACATCCCGAGAAACCAGAATACGTTTTGTTTGAGGATGATACAACCTATAACCTTTGCTTTCAGCACTATAACCAACAAAAATACATTTGACAGCCTTATCATCCAATTTTCTGCGCTGCACTTGTGGCACCAAAGCATATGCCAAACAACCAAAAACACGCATGTGCTCAATAGAAGGCTTTCTATCATGCCATGCTTCATATGGAGTAATAGACTGCAAAGCTTTCATAGGACACCTGTTAAGTACATAAGTGGCACACATGATGGCCTCAAGTCAAAAAGAATGCGTGACTTTTGACCATACATCGTGCCATTTCCATCAGTGACCTATTTTTCCTCTTAGCAACACCATTTTGCTGAGGTGTAGAAGGCACTGCACATTGGTGTTTTATCCCACGACTAGCCAGAAATGCATTAAATTCATGAGACATATACTCCCCCCCTTGATCGGAATGGAGGGTGCCCATAGTACATTTCGAGACATTTTCAGCCATAGCCAGAAATTGTTTGAAGCACATAAAAACTTCGGACTTCGCTTTAAGCGGAAATACCCATGCATGCTTGGAGTAATCATCAATGAAAGTCACGAAGTACAGGTAATTGCCCAAGAACGGAGTTTGCATGGGCCCACAAACATAACTATGCACAAGCTGCAGCCTACATGTGGCCCGAACTGAACCATCCTTTGGAAATTTAGAACGCTGCATCTTACCAAAAATACAGCCTTCACAAACATGTTTGACAGGTGCTTCAAGAGGCGGCAAAGAAGCAACCATATCAGATTTCTGCAAACGCAATAAACTGGCAAAATTCAGATGACCAAAACATGCATGCCAAAGTTTTGCATCTGAAATAGCCCTTGAATCTGCAACAACATTTGCAAAATTTTGTCCACACTTGTAATACAAAGTGAGCTTATACAGCCCACGGCAAAAAATCCCATATGCAATATTTCATCACCAAAACTGAGATCATGAACTGTACATCTGTCATCCACAAATTTGACTACAAGTCCAAGTCTAGCAAGTGCGGATACAGACAAGAGATTCTTCTTGATCCCAGGTACATAAAGTGCATCAACAAGTGTGAAGGAACTGCCATTAGCAAGTGAGCACAATCTTTCCAACTCCCTGAACTGGATAAGAGGCGTTGTTGGCACAAGTGACTGAATTCCCATGAGGGACAGACTCGAGAGAGGTAAACAATTCACGATGTGAGGTAATGTGCTTTGTAGGACCACTGTCGAAATACCACACATGTGAATCTGCAGCAACTGACGCTTAAGCATGCATCATGGACAACAGGATTTTAAGTGCACTCTGCGCTAAAAGCCCATTCTGCATCAACATCAGCAACACAGTCTCCTTTCACAAAAGACTCAACAATGGCTACATTTGTAGTGGAACCACCCTCTTTCTTCTTAGCCTCTTTGGCCTTCAACTTAGGACACAACTTAATCAAGTGATCATTGGCTTTACAATAATGGCAACGCATCTTCTTTTTGCCCTTATTACCAGAATTTCCAAACAAATTGCTGCCAGCAGAAGCATTAGGAACAAAATTTTTGCCACTCGCAGCAGAACCATAAGAAGTGGCTGCATTGCTATTAGCACCCTTTCTTTGAGAAGCAATAAAAGCCTGTTCAACTGCACGCTGTCTAGTCCTGTTTTTTCTGGAAAGTGACTCTGGCAACAACAATGTGCATAATGCATCAAACTTGAAAACTTTTGGATTTCCTTGGGTCATAAGTCTCCAAGTACTAGCAAAAGTTTGGTAAGAATCTGGTAAGGCATCAAGAACAGTCTGCACAAGGGAACTGTCTGAAATAACTTCACCTGCAGAAATAAGTTGCTCATTGATATCCTTGACACTAGCAAGGAAAGTGTCCATATCATCTTCCTCATGCATAATCTTCGACTCCAGCTCTTTACGCAGCAAAGCAATTTTAGCCTCATTGCGGCTTGCATAAAGACCTGCTAGAATATCCCAAGCCTGTTTTGCAGATTTTGCTGAACAGATGTGAGGAACAATGATGCGCTTCACAGACAACGCAATCAATGCATGAGCCTGCGCATCCTTAACATCCCAACGAGCTTGTTCTACCGTAGGCAAAACAACTCTAACAGGTGCAATTCTTGCAGCAAGACCTGCAACATCCTCAACATCGCCTACATCCTCAGAACCAGGACGTACATCAATGCCCTGCACAATGTTCCAAACACCCTTTGACACAAGAACATGGTGCATCATATAAGCCCACATAGGGTACTTGTCCCCATCCAACCTGTCCTCAGTAGCAAACATATTGAATACATCTGTGTTGTTGTTGTCAGCCATGGTAAATGCTGCACCTAATGTGAAAACTTCCCGAAAATAGGAGAAACGGAGCGAGAACAACCTGTGCTATATAGCACAAACCGTAGAAGACTATAAGGCACCTGTTATGCAGAAAACGGCACTGACAGAAATTTTGCACAAAATGACGAAATAGCCTGTGCAGTACTGCCTGTAGTGGAAACGGAGGCCGAAATGAGCCCGAATAAAAAATCTGAGCAGACTAAGCTCTACGAGCATTCCCAAAAAATTTATCGACCTGCAAACGCTAGCCAAAGCTCATTGAAATTGGAGAAAGTGAGCAGGCGTGTGCTGGAGTAGCTGGCGACTAAGCCCGGGAGGACGTGACCTGCTCTGATACCAATTGTTGGAATTAGGGTTGCCGAGAAACACACACAGCTTGGAGAAGACGAAGGAAGCTCAAGGCACACTATAGAGAGTGTGTTACTTAGTGTACAATGGAAAGATGGATAGCCCTAAAGTGATGGGCGTATATACAATGCACGGAGGAAAAAACCTCCTAAAGAGGGAAAAAATGCCCGGGCGGTCCTAGTGTGTTCACACACATCACTACCACATGTATATGGTAACACCTTTGTCTTTGCTTTCCACGTTCTTAATTCGTTTCATCTATTGGCAGGCCTTGTGATTTTGTCACTTGTTACTCTAAGAAAGTATGTCCTACTCATTTCAGAAAATAGCGAAATATGCAGAAGTTTGTGAAGATTCTCTATTTGATCAAATAGCAAAGACAGCGAGCAGAAAGCAACGGCGTGTAGCAACAACAAAGGAGGAAGTCAGTGGCAGAGCTAGGTAGGGCGGGACGCGATGCAGGCCCCGGAGGTAAGCAAACCAGGCGGGAGGGTTCGCGATAGAGCAGGCTGAGAAGTTTTGTTTTAAAAAATAAAGATTTCTCAAGACGCAGAGTACACAAGAGCCTCCACGGCGAGTCGGCTTAGCTCAGAAAGCTATGCTTCATGCTACAAGTCACGGGTTCGATCTCATTTAAGCATCCCAATTCATTTAAGCATCCCAATTAGCATACGAATTTGGGAGACTGCATCGTTCACAGGGAACCTTAGAATATTCCAGCCAATAGAATTAGAAACGCACCATTTTTAGCTACATTCTGATCACACCCATTGATTTGCAAGATTCTATTCCAGAAGTCATCTTTTAAGTTGTGTGACGCTTGATCTGTGCAGCAAAGGCGCTTGCTGTTGAAAACCCATTCATCTCGTACTATACTTGCTTGCCCCGCATCTGCGCATATTCCTCTGCACCTTCACGAGCGACCCCACGCCTGTACATCATCCTCCATGTGTGCAGGTCAATCTGGACCTCTTTGGGCTTGCCAATCTTACTCGCGCAGAGAAAACGCCTGCAGCTCTGCCTGCCCTTGGTTGTGTGTGTGTGTGTGTGTGTGTGTGTGAGAGAGAGAGAGAGAGAGAGAGAGAGGCGTGGTTGCTATCCTACAGAACCTCGTATCTGTCGCAGTTGTGTCTTCCACAGAAATCGCGTCCATGCTGCCTTGCATTTGTGCAGTGCGTCCATGCTAGTATCCGCGCAAACACAAAAACGAGCGAGAGAGAGAGAGAGAGAGAGAGAGAGAGAGACTCTAATGCCGCATCTGAGGTCATGGACACACGATACCTCTCCTCTTCAAACATGGTGTAGCTCCACATTTGGCATTTGGCTCCCCTGCAGAGAAAAGAGATGGACAGAGAAGGGAACGGCACTGCACGCCAGACCTCGCCTCGACACCAATGTAAGATTTAGAGAGCAAGATGGTGTGCGCTCACACTTGAAACTAGGTGACTGCCGACATTAAAAAAAATCCTCTCTCTCTCTCTCTCTCTCTCCCCCCCCTTCGTGTCGTGTCCAGTTTTCCCTCTCCGGTTACTTTTGCTCTTAAAGAACAGCAAAGCACCTCCGTAGATACTAACTAGCCTAATGATACCCCACCTAAGTAAGTAAAGTGTAAACTGGTTACTAACTTTACAGGATCTTTCTTAGAATCCTATTAAATCCCCCCCCCCCCCCCCCCCCCCCCCCCCCCAAACAAACAAAAAACCCCCACCAAAAAAAAAAAAAAGATTTGGCCACCTACGATTTGACCTGCAGAAACACTCTCTCTCTCTCTCTCTTTTCTTTTTACCTTAAAGAAAGAAATGGCTATTCGTTTAAGTTCTAAGTTTTATGACTTTAAAAAAAAACCCTCCCTCAAAGGATCGACGCCAAAGGATCTGTGTTGGCGTAGATCCTTTGAAGGAAGTTTTTTTTTTGTTTAAGATTCTCTCTCTCTCTCTCTCTCTCTCTCTCTCAATCAATACAGTTGGACTATTCACTCCACTTTACATTTACAAGGAATCTATCGTAATTTAATTTAAGAGAACCCAACACAAGCGAAAATCAACGAGCAAGGGTCGAGGTCGACCTCACGACCTTGACATGATAAATGGTACTTTGCCTTGAGCCAAGGTCAAGGTCGACCTCACGACCTTGACACGCAAAATGGTATCTTTGTCTTGAGCTAGGCCGGCTTGAGGACTTGGTTACTGAAATGGCAAGCTCAGACAATTTAAAAAAACAGTTTTGCTACTCCCTACCACCTGGTTCATGCTAGTCCCTTGATGTGCCATGTCTCCTCTCTCCTTCCGTGTCTTGTGCTGCCTCGCTCAAATCCAAGTAGTCCCCTGAGATTGTGGACACCTGCCAATTACAATTTCCTCTTCATTTCCAGTTACGACAACTATCTTAACTTTAGCTTCTTGATTTCCTTTTGCTTTGCTTATCCAAAGGGGATCTTTGTTGATTCTTAGTCAAAAGAAAGGGGTTCAGCCTTGGACAAACTTAACCATCACCCAATTAATTTTCTTTCAAGATTCTACGGCACTTCGTGAACTAGAAACTAAAACACACTTGGCCCCATTGCAATCACACGTTCTACACAGCACCCCAACCCACCTCACAATCGCTTGCAATCCACAGTGCTTGCCCGCTTTCTCTTCCCCTCTTGTAGAGCCCCACACATGCACCAAAGACCAAATGTCCTTCCGCTTGCTACAATACACACGATGCTTTGAAGCTATCACATGCCAATAGAGCACGCACCTCCAAACCTTAGGCCAAGTTCCAAGGGCAAGGCATTGCAATACAAGACACTATTTAGATGATGGAATTTGAATAAAGAAGAGATGGAGGGCTACAATTCAAGACACTATGCAAGCAATGCACTAGACCATCGTAATGTTGAGACAATTCTCTCACCCCATTCCCTTCAATCTTTCCTACACAATGCCTTGCACATGCCGTAGTGCAAGATGAATGTGATGGTAGTTCCCCACCCCTACGTGCACACTGCAAAGACCATCCAGAGAAAAACAATTTCTCTTTCTCAAAGAGATGGGAGGATCTCTTTAGGTTCTCCTTGATAGAACACCTTAAAAACTTTTGTGCAACTTAATCTCTCTCTTTTTGTAGTAGATAAATAGACCTTTCTCTTTACTCTCTCTCTTTCTCTCTTTTTGTACCAAATGCAATATTGAATAGATTTTTGTTTCTTAAAACTTTTCAATGTTTTTTTTAAAAAATTCTCCCTCAAAGGGTTTGCCTTTTTTGAACCCCCCCCCCCCCCCCCCCCCCCAAACACACACACACAAAGCCATTGCGTGGATATGTGGGCAGCTCCCCGCTCTCCCTTTTTTTTAAAATAAAAAATTGCCTCAGTCCCTTGCATGGATGTATGGAGCTTGGGGGATAAGTTGAGATCCTCTACGACGTAGCCGCATTGCATGTAACATATGGAATTGTTTCCACTAGTTGGGATCCTCTTCGAGATAGATTGTTGGTTGGTTGAAAAGAGGAAAAAGTCCAAGGCCAATTGGACTCTTTTTTTTTAATAGTCTGTAGAGAAATAAGGTAGGAGGTGAATGCACGGAGTAAAGTGCATGGATGGATGCGATGGCCCTAGGTGAAATCCACCCCATCAACATTGGTAGCACTTTCTTCCTAGGGTCCCCTTTTGTTTCACAAGTTCTTATATATGAGGAGAATGGTTGTGCTTTTATATGACAAACATATGATGTGGGTTTTCCCTGTGTCCAAGACCATGGACCATGGATGTTTGCAGAACCTAGCTAGATAGGTATCATAGTATTGATAGTAGTTTCATGTGCTTGTATTGCATCATAAAAGATTAACAATAGTTGGCTACTAAGGTTGCCCCATGAGCAAAGAGTTGAAAAATACTCAAACATAGAGCAAACGTAAAGGAGAGGGGGAGGGGGGGCAGGGGTTTACTTGCAAGGTCAAGCACTGATGCACAAGAAGTCCTACATATAGCATGTTAGTCCTTGGGAAAAAATGAATTTCACAAACTTACAAAATTCTCTTGGGCAATGAAAAACCTATGAGGTTTCTTTTACTTGCTAGCAAAAAACACAAGAAAGGACAAGCTCAAGACAACAGGAGGCTCGCTAGCACCTACCTCTTGCTTAGCATATCCATTCTTAAATCCAACCACCATCTTTAGGAGGTATAGGGCCAATTTATTTAGTCTCTTAAGTGAAGAAATGAGTGGCTTACATGAACTATTGGCTATGTGTGTTTTGATTAAGTGCGTCTTGTTAACTCTCTCGATTTTATCAATGCTCAAAAATGTTCGCTCGGAGATTGGGATTCCTCTATCCCAATGATGCTTGTGTTGGTGGGTAGATGTCACAAAATGTAATATCCAACTAACCCAAATGATTTTCTCATATCAAGAATTGATCATTTAATGTGGGAACATAAATGGGAGCAAGAGTTAGAATATAGACAAAAGCTGGGGCTTACCTTGAGAGGGGGGAACCCTACCCAAGCTTGAGGTGCTTGTTGTGCTTGCCAACTAAGGTGCTTGAGGTGCTTTTCATGCTTGATGATCAAGGTGTTTGTCATGCTTAAGGGTTATGGTGCTTGAGAAGCTTGAAGTCAACCAAGAAGACTACAAAGGAGGGGGCGAGCCCTAGAAGAAGGGGTTGAGAGAGAACACCCTTGCACACTCCAAAGAGGCACCCCTTCCACAAGAGACATATAAGACACATGTCAATTCCCTCCTCATGTTGCCCTCATAGTGTGCTTGAATCCTATTGGATAGGCCTTAGAGAGGTCCAATGAGAATTTAATTTAATTAAAAAATTATCTAGGCAATATTCAAGCCCTCTCTCTCAAAGGGGAAAGGAGGACACTTGTCCAAATTCTACCCTTGTTGCTTGATATGCACAAAGCATGTGACTGGATAGGCTTGAAGAGGTCCAATCAAATCCAACCAAGAGCTAGGAAGAGGGGGCAACCCAAGCAAGAAGGGGGGTTGCTTGTGCATATACTCCCTCCCTCCCTCCCTCTCTCTCTCTCTCTCTCTCTCTCTCTCTCACACACACACACACACACACACACACACACACACACACACACACACACACACACACACACACACACACACACACACACACACACACACACACACACATTCATTCTCATTGTGTGAAGTGCAAGAACTTCATCTCCTTCTCCAAGATTGAGAAGTTGAGAGCCTACACCAACACCTCTTGGCTATGGAATGAAAATCCAACCAAGAGCCATGCTTCAAAGCTATGCTTGCCATCTTCTTCATCTCCATTACTATGCTATGCTCTATGAGTAATGGTATGGGAGGACACTACTTCTTTCTCGTATGCTACTTATTTTTCCTCTTCCCTACCCTCACTCCTTGCTAGCTCTCTCCACCTTCGAGGTTTTTGAGGTCTTGAGATTGAGGCCGGGGACAAGTTAATGCTTTTGTTAAGTTAATTATGGGCATAATTGTGGTGCATGAAGCTTACCATATTCATTGCACCAAGGAGGTCTCAAGGAACACAAGCTAGTATTGTACCAATTAGTCTCTCTTTATGAGAGAATCTATAATACAAAACCCTTTTGGAGGGGGGACCAACTCCACATAAATCCGGTCCTCAAATGTTATCAATTTCTCTAATTCTCTCTCTTGCAAAGTATTGTTCATGCCATGCTAATTAAATATAATAGTTATGTTGCTATCTCTAATCAAGTCTTCTCTTTATGCTCTTGAAAAATTCCCATAAAAATGTTCACTTGAATTATCCTTATTTCGTTATTCTCAATGTTCATAGTCCAATTCTGTTACAGTAGATGATAGAATTTTGCATCACAAAGTACATTTGTTGTCCCGCCTTGCACATGAAAGCTTCACGGAGCTACTTTAGCAAGATTCGTGAGTAGGGAACATACACCTGTTTTACCTACCTCATCAGTTGCTCTCACAAGATCAATAGCTAATATTGAAGGGCAATATTCTAGACAAATTTTCATATGTTGAGGAGAGTGAAACACCATACCATAGGTTGTGTGCATACTTGAATGATGTGGCATTGAATTTTCCACTTCCTCATGAGGTGACGTGTTGCATTGCACCATGACATCTGGACACAAGAACCAAATCACGGCTTGAAATTGACATAACTAAACACATGTATGCTTTTTTGCTCGATATTTGCTCACCTATAACAAAAAGAATAGGCTCTCCACATGGACCAGCGTCCACCACAATCAACACTAGCGTTGACATTTCCTTTCTTGCTTTATTCGCTTCCCATGTAACCACCCACTACGTTATAGTCCTTGCTTACGAAACATCATTCTCGACAATTGTTATTTTGTACTTATGAGGTAGGCCAACAATTTTTTATATTCCTTGGGAGTGTTTGACATTCTACAACAAATCTACTACTGTCGACACTTGGGGGCGAGCAACAACAAGTGCTGTATTATTTCTAGACTTTGTGCACTCTTTTTGTGCGTGCTCATGTGGAGGGGGGAAGTCTGACTTTGAGATAGTATGAGATGCTTCTGGTGCTTCCTCAGGATCGGGGACGTGACTGGGAGTTTTAGATGCCAAGACTCCCTGTTGTTGCTAGGAAAGGGTTGTGGAAGATTTGGATGGTGGAGGTTCTTGGTGTGCCTCTCAATGTTTAGTGCCATAACTACTAGGGTTCCATTCCGATAAGAGTTTTTGAGTCCATAATTTCTCTCCCACTGATGTGTGTCTACCTCTTGCTTCTTGGTTTAGGACCAAATGTACTTGCCTTTTTGGGAGGTAGGGTATTTGTGACCATTACTTGGCCTTTGTTCTTTTTCGCGTTGCTCACCTATGTAGAATATGTAAATAACACGAGTGCTAGTAGTACAATGTTTTTTCATTGAGGCAACAAGAAGGGTAGGCAAACACTTGCCTTGGTAGATTATGTGCTCTTGTACGTTCTGGAGTTGGAGATGGAGGCACATCACTTTTGTCTTCATTTTCTAAGAACTTTGATGTACATTCATCATCACTCCGTCTTAGGCTTCGCTGTTCATCAACCTTGTCCTCTTCTTCCATATGTGTTTCCTCATTTTCAACACCTTTTCCTTTTAAGGAAAGTAGGCTCTTACCCTGTCAAAGTTAAGTGTGATTTGTGTGATGAAGTTAAATCAACATAAACTGGCAACAGTCCAACCTTGTAGGCCTTTGTGTGCTTTTACCTCTTGTGCTGCCTTACACAACATGGGGAAGACAATAGCTGCATCATCTGAGCATGGAAACCTAAGGATGAAAGGGAACCTAAAAAATTTAAGATCTGCAAGCTAGTGATGGCAAAGGCCAACACAAGTCTACAATTGAATAATATGATTCAAATTATAGATGATCTATCAAATGTAAGTGCAGAGGAGGAGGGATGAATGCAAAGGAGTATGTTTTGTATTGGAGAAGTGAATATTGGCTAGACTCATTGCAATAAGTACTGTCTAACTAGCATTGAGAAACAATTTCCATTTGGAAGTTCCTTGTACTTTACATATTTAATTTAAGAAGAATGTGCACAATATATTCTATTTTTTATTCGAGTGATTTGGGTGGTGGATTGAAAAGTCTTTGTCTTGGTTATGGATGTGTGTAATGCAAAACAACTCAAGTACTAGTGTCACAAAGAACTTGAAGAGCCTAAAATATGACAAAAATTCAGCCTTCACACCCAGTAGTTGATAACAATGCAACCTAGCACATCGCAACAACATTGCTTCACAACGAATGTGACAATGGCTTTGATAGTATAATTTCTTTGATGATTTCTAGATATTGTTGGTTGTTGCTTCTTTGAGTTGAAAGGAACTTGTGGAACTTTTGACTTTGGTAACCATGTTTGCTTTGGCTTGTCTACCATGATTAACTTCTTTACCCATACTTACTTGATTTGAGTTCCTTTGGGTGGTTGAGCAGATTTAGGATTTAATTCAGACTGTCGTTTGGTGTTAAGGGGCTGTATGTCCCAAATATGATCAGTTTGTTCCAAGGGAGTGACATAAGATGTGCCATTAAGGTTGAACTTTCACGTTCCTCTTGCCAATTAGGAACTACTTTTTGTGTGTGCATCTATGAGACACCCAAGATGAAGGGTAGTGATGTCCATCTATGTTGATTGAAAAATTGGCTTGACCTAAGTTGACCATCATTCTTTGTTTGCTGCTCTTTGAGCTCTATCTGAAGTGGCATTAATTCTCCATCTGACATCTTTAGGTACATTGAATATTTTATGATCTTAACTCGTGCACCAATATCAACAAGTGCTTGCTCATTTGATCCTTCTATCAACAAATGGCCTCATTTTGTTGCAAATGCCATCTTATGCCGATCCTCTATCTTTATGGAAAAATAATTGTAGCCTGAAAAGAAATCAAGAAAGCTACAATAAGCTTCCTTGCGTGCAACTCTCTCGATCACATAATCAATAATCGATAAGGGATAGTTTTTTTAATGCTGGCAACATTTATCTGTTTGAGATTTACACAAACTTGCAATTTTCCGTTTTTTTTGGCACTACCACAATTGGTGACACCTAATGTGTGTGTTCAATCTCATAGATAAACTCCGCTTCCTTAAGGTTGTCTATCTCCTCTTTGATCTTTTTGACAAGTGTTTCATTGTAGATATAGGGATCTTGTCTAAAGGTTTTGCATCACTCTTAAGGGGTATCATATGTTGGAAAATTCTTGGATATACTCCCTTAAGGTCCTTGTATAAACATGCACAGAGATCTCTATATTGTTTGAGAGTGGCTATCAATAGATACTCTTCCTCCTTAGTGAGATCGGTTCTTCTCTTGGTTCAGCTTGGTCAATGTGCTTTCCATTTCTAGGTCCACCATAGGATGTTCTTGATTCCTTAGGTTCTCTAATTGACTACTGAACTATGATCCCTCTGTCTTGTATGTGTACTTTTTGTAGTGAGAGTGTGTGTCAAATCTATTGATGTCTCTTCACTTTCCATTTCTACTATTCAAACCTCTTTCAAGGTCTGCTTCAACTTTTAGTATTCATGCTTGTGATAATTTTTTTAAATCATTTTTGATGATTTTTTAGCTACGTCTTCAATTTTTCTTGTGCGCTGTTTCTTTGGACTAGTCTTTGTAGAATCTAGTTTCATAGGTTTTTATGTAATTTTGTCCCTGACATAGTTGTTTGCTCCGACAAGCATCAAATACTACATTTTGATCATGAAAGAGACATAGGTATTTGTTGTATGTTGTTTTTTTTTCTCACCCATTTTGCTTGATATGTCTTTTATCTTCCTGACTTCTAGTTGGGAAAATCATAAAAGAACACCTCATGCTGGTTTAATTTTGTTTTGTTTTTTGAGCTACTCGATAGCTCTTCCTAAGCTTCAATCTCTAATTCATCATCTCGTGAACCTTGGGAGTCTTCATCACTTTCATCGCTTCATATCTCGGATGGAAACCTCGTCCACTATGAATTTGCCTTCAATCATTTCTTGAGTCCTGATCTCCTCAGTTTCCAATCCTGATTCTAATATAACATTTTCCATCTGGAAGGTCATTATTTTGAAACCCTCATTGTCATAGAATTTTGTTAGGGTATCTCATTCACACACACATCTAGAGTTGCACTATTTGTTCCCATCCAAAAGGTTCAAACAAATCTTTTGGAAATGGCTCTCAAATGTAGTCCTTATCCTCTACGTACCGGTCTCTCTAGGATGCAATCTTCTTTCATCAGGCTCCCGCATTTTGAATGCTTTGTAAATCCAAATATGTGTTTTGTTGCACAACCATTGATGTATTTTGTTTTCATGGACCATAGTTGAGTCAAAATCCTCTACAAGAGTTTGGATGACATCTCTATAACTATGATCATTGATGCTGACCCTCGTGGTAACATCCTTATGCCGCAAGTAGAGGTGGTCATAGCCCCAATCTTGCTCCATTTTAAGTTGACGCATGAATGGTTGCCCAAAATGATGTCAAAGTAGTTGCTCTTTCCAAACTCCACTATGAAAAAGGTATGCTTGTACTCGATTTTTCATGAAGACACAATGATTTTCTCTAGCATACCCAAAGGTCTTTCTACAAATCCATCTGGAAGCTACAATTTCATTTGTGTTATCTTGAGAGCTAGTCTTTCCCACTTTTCCCATATTTGTTCTATGGCTATGGCCACTCCCACCCCACTATCAAGTATGGCTATGGTTTTCACTCCTTGATGCTCTAGTGGCAACGTGGTGTCTCCCTCTTCTCCTTCGCAATAATTGCCCACCTCGTTTACATGCATAGGTTTTGACTTTGGTTTCTTTGGTGGAGTTTTACCCATGTTTTCACCTACAAGAATATCCCGAGGGGGGATTTTTAGCCCCATCTTCTCCAAGTTTTTGCCCACCTCAGCCTTAGATGAAGTCTAATTTACAAAAGTTTTGAGGGAGGTATTGTATACTGTATAGGAGTCGACATCAATTCATGGAGACTCTTTGTGTCCATCATCCTTGAAGTTGGAACAACCTTGACCTCTGATTTGTTTTGTGCTCTCCTATAAAAGACAATAGAGTCTTTAATGTTTTAGGCTTGCTCTTTGCAGACATTTTGGTTTTTGCATCACCGTATAACAATTGTATGTCCCCTGGATAAAAATCATGGTCCATATTGATCTCTGTGATAGGTGCAGACTTAAAAGCTGCACTGATTGTTTCCCACAAGGCTTGTGTCCATGGTTCTTACACTTTTTGGATGGGCATCATTCCTTGTGACGTGGCATCATCCACGGTGTTTGCCACTACTCTTGTATCCAATGGTGTTTTGATTTCAGGTCTCATTTGATCAACAACTTCATTTTCCTTCTTTTCACTTTCCCTCTTCTTTTGATGTGTCATCACCTCCTGGCTGGGGATGTTTGTTTTTTATGGCTACATTAGAGCTTGACTGGTCTCAATGAGCCATTTGTACATTTCCAATCTCTTTGTTTTGAATTTAGGATGCGAATATGTCAACCATATTTTCTCCAAAGACTGTTGGTCTTCAATCTTACTTTGTATGCTTTCAATAGAGCCTCTAAGGGTTCTAGTACTTTTTTCACTAAGACTAAATCACCTGATGAAATTTTGGAAGACACCTCTCCTTCTACCTTTTCCTTGTTTTCTTTCTAACATTTAAGCTGCTCCTTGGTTTGTTGCAGCTCTGTTTCCAAGGCAGTCTTCTCCTTTGTCCTTTTAGCTTTCATTTTTTTCTCTCTTTGCTTTCTAGGAGTTTGTTTGAGTCCTAGTTGTTACTTTCAAATTCAATTTGATATGGTAGTTTTGGCTAATCCTCAATCAACATGTTTCTTGTGGCTTCTTGAGTGTGAGCTCTAGTGTCCATGTTGATAGGAATTACTGGCTTGGTTTCAAGTCCATTTGAACTAGGCAAAGCTCCAATGACATTCATCATTGCTTTTCTCTTATTTTCAAGATTCTTGGGGCAGTTTCGAAGTACATGATCCATCCCACAACCCTCACAAAACCCAAAAATATTTGTTCATTCGCCATCCTGTGGAAAAGTTCTTGCCCAATGATTACCTCCACATTCATAGCAAGGACCTTCTATCCTTTGAGCATCTTGTTGAGCCCCCATTGGTTATCCTATCCTAGGAGGATATCCTCTAGGATGGTAGTTTTGATTCACTATAAACATGAGTGTATTCTCATCCATTGTATAATGGTTTTTTCATTGGATGAGCTATGTATGAAGGTTTTGTGACCTCATCTGAGCTTATCTAGGAAGGATAACCCTCTTTAGCATACACATTTCCTTCAGGTTCTCTCCCATATGTTTCCAATGGTTCTTCATAATATGAAGTTGGTGGCAACATTTGTTAACTTGTGAGTGCTTATATAGGCTACACATAGAGAACACTGTTTGAGTTGTCAAAGGAACAAAATGTGTGAAACCAAAGAACACCAAGCCCGTACCAATAAACAAAGTAGGAAAATACTACAAAGGAGAAGATGGAAACACCACCATACCATCAAAATATGCAAATGCCAAATGAAAAACTATTATAGATACTGGGGTAGGAGTAGCCATAGCTACAAAGGAAATATGGAAAACCAGTCCTTAGACAAACACATGAAGCTACAACTTGTAGAGGGCTATGTGTAAAGACCCATAGAGATATTGAGCAGATAATAGCCATTGCTTATGGAATATATTATGAGGATACATTTTCCATAGTGGAGTATGCTGAGGACAAAATGGGAAAAAACAACAGTTAGACAAACACACGTGAAGATGTCGCTTGTGTAGATGGCTACGTGGAAAGACCCAGTTTAGATAGTATGGTAGGAGTAGCCATAGCTACAAAGGAAATATGGATAACCAGCCCTTAGATAGACACACATGAATCTCCAACTTGTAGATGGCTACGTGGAAAGACCCATAAGGATATTGGAGTAGATAATAGTCAGTTACTATGGAATAAGTTATGAGCATACATTTTTCATAGTGGATTTTGTCAAGAAAAAAATGGGAAAAAAACAAACCTTAGATAAACACACTTGAAGCTGAAGCTTGTAGATGGCTACATGGAAAGACCCATAGTGATATTGAAGCAAGTGATATCACTTTTTGTGAAATAGATTATGATCATACATTTTTCATAGTGGATTTTTGCAAGCACAAAATTTTTGACATTGTTTTGGGGTACCTGTTCAATCAAATGAAATAAAATTTAGGTTACGACCACATCTACCTAAGGCATGACCAAATGCAACCAAGATAAATCTAAAATATCACTCTTATAGAGATGTCACAATTACACCGGTTGAGGAATTTGACTCAAGGAACAAAGGTGGATTGAAGATTCCTAAATGGATGCAATGGCAAAGAAATCCATTTAGATGTGTGGTGTATCTGAATGTGGAAACCTAGAAAGGGAAGATTGTATATTAGAGAGTATGATAGATGATGAAGTGTATATTTAGAGCCTTTTCATGAACATTTCTTTGAACCTTCTGGATGGGTTCAAATACTTGCAACAATGGACGCATGTGTAAATAAAGTAACTTCTAGTAGGATTTGTGATGAAGAGGGGTACAATATAGAGAACAAAAAGAAGAAGAAAAAGAGAAAAGAGGATGAGTAGAAGGCCATAGAAGAGGATAAGGTAGAGGAGGAAGTAGAACTTTTGTTTTCTAGTGTGTACAGTAATGCATTGTAGTAGTTGGGATTCTGAACTTCAGGCAATCTTTGTTTAGTTCACTCTTTGAATCGAGCACAATCATTAACACAAACATGTTTTTCTTGTCCATTATCATTGCCTCTTGTCTTTTTTAGCATCCATGTTTGTTTTCTTTAACTATGATTGGTAGCACAATATTCAACACATTTGCTTAGTATTAAACATTAGATTCAATATAGTTTTATTTCATAGTCCCTTGTCTAGGTTTACGAATCAAGAAGTATGACTAAGCTACTTTGACCAAGATAGACATTAGAGATCTTCTCTTAATAACATGGGAAATGCCCTCCTACTTGTCAATGGTTACTTTAAGTTATTAATCCTATATTATGAGCATTATGTGCAATGTACTAGTGCTTTCTAGTGGGCTTAATCCCTCTTGACCTGTAGCTTAAGTGTTATAAAGGGAGTTTACTATTGTGATGAGCCTGGAGAGGGTAACAATACCAATATGACCCCCCAAAGTTGCAAAATTGAAATGCAGTGAAAACAAACAAACAAAAAAGTAAAAGTGCCAAAAATGTAAAATCTTAAGTTGGAAGAGAAATCCCAGCTTGATTTGGTACTTCACTCACATGTATTGCCTATGGCACTAGAGCCCTAGAGGTTCACAATGTGGGCGCTTTTCCTTGAGAAGCAAAAATCCCAAGGCATACAAAATAAGCACACACGTCAAATATTGAATCAATGTGGAAAACAAAGGGAATAATTCAGGTGATGATTTCATATGCAATTCCCTTTATCGTAGCTTAACTAGAAGGTCTTTTAGGTATAGCCTCTAGTCAACCCTCGAACATAAAATACTTTTCTCTCACGATTAAACAACTTAATTGACTAGAGAGAATTAAGAAGCTTGCCCATGGTATTAATAGTGACCTCTAGTGCCTCTCGACCATTATATTAGCGACCCTAGACTTTTTTATTTTTCCACCTTTACAAGTGCTTATGTGTTTGACTACATTACAATTTAATGTTTATTGCTAAAAAATTGTTTAATATTTTTTTATCAATCAATCTGTGTGCCTATTCACTGCATATGCTTTTTAATTATATATGTTCTATGAGAATACAATTACTATGCTATTTTTAGTTGATCTTGTAGTGTTTGAAGAAAGTTAAAGACATTCAATCTCAAATGCACTTCCACCTCGATGAACGGGCTTCACCTCACTAGCTTCCGAGGATGGAACCTACATAAGGAAGGGGGGCATGTTAACCACTTACAAAGACCCTATCACCTTTGACGGATGTCTTATCACTTTATTTGAGTCATGGACCGGACTTGTCGGTCCTATAAGTGTGTAGGTGATCACCGATGAGAGGTGCATCACTTATCTCATTTTTTACATTATTTTTGTTATGACTGGCCACCGTGGACGTCCATGTGTGAATGGGCCAAATTCATATAAAAGGTCCATTTTGACCTAAAATCCTCATTTTGAGGTGCATGCTAAAGAAGTGCTCTTGCTCTACGTCTACCTTCTTCTCCATTGTGTGCTCATGAGTGTGTGTGTGTCTGTATGCTTGAGAGAGAGAGAGAGAGAGAGAGAGAGAGAGAGAGAGAGAGAGAGAGAGAGAGAGAGAGAGAGAGAGAGAGAGATTGAGTATTGTGGTGGCATCAGTGATGGCAAGGTGGTTGATCGTGGCCGTGGCAGCTCCCTCTTCTTTGTGGTACGGAATCCTTCACTATGGCAAGCATAGAGCGGTGAGTGACACACCATTGGTCCCTTTAAGCTTACTAGGATAGTCTGGTTGTGTGCTTGCAGCCATTCATGGCTCGCACAAAGTGTTCGGCAAGTCCCTAGCCTCCAACACGTGCGATCAAAGCACAAAACAAGTAGTGCCTCTTCTATAGCCAGCAAGTCATCTACAAGACATAGTGCTCTTACTTCAATTAAACAAATCGTGGATCAAGTGGTCATAGAACTGAGCAGAAGAACAAACCAAATGTATAAACACAATCCCAATTTTCAACCACAACGACCACAAGCAATAAATGCTCCAAGAGTATTGAAGTGGTGTGCCATTAAGCAAAAATACACATATCATGATATGAATGAGGGCTTTTATAACTAGAACTATGTGAGGGAAAGTCTATAAAGACCTCTAGTGGTGCAACAATTTCCACCACCTCCAAGGTACCTTAGGATAGTTGATCCATTGTTCGATACACAAAGCCATGGTAGAACCACTCATGAGTGCACATATGATGTCACCAATAGTTTATTACAAGGAGCTTGTAGAGACTCATGTGCGAGAACCTGAGGGTGTAGCTTATGCTATCGAGGATAGTCCATTTTGAGCAAGCACAGATGAAGCTACGAAACCTTCATATGTGGCTCAAGCATTGAGAAACCAATTCACAATGGATGAAAATACTCTCATGTTCATACCAAATCAAAATTACAAGCCTAGAGGATATCCTCCTAGGACATGACAGCCAATGGGAGCACCCCCAAATGCCCAACTGGAAGGTTCACGCCATGAATGTGAAGGTGATCATTGGGCAAAAGGTTGTCCAAACAAGGTCCATTAAATAAATATCTTTGGATTCTATGATGATTGTGGGAAAGATTATCTGCTCCAACACAGTGCTAAAAATCCAAACAACAAGGGAAAAATGATAGTGAATGTCATTGGAGTTTTACCTTGTTTGAAAGAATTTGAGTCAGAGCCGTTAGTTCTTATTAAAGTGGTTATGAGAGATCAAGCTCAAGAAGCAGCTAAAAACAAGCTAGTGGTGGATGAGCTAAAACTTCCAGAACAAATAGAGTTTGAAAGCATGTTAGTGAGAAATCAAAAAAATCATGAAAGCAAAGAAGACATAATAAAAGCAAAGAGGCTAAGAGAAAAGATGGCCTTGGATACTAAACTAAACCAAACAAGGGAACAACTCAAACGTGAACAAGAGAATAAGAAAAATACCAAAGGAGCGGAGGAGTCAAAGATTGTATCAGCTGGATTAGTCTTGGTTGAAAAAGTGAATGAGCATTTAGATGCTATGATGCAAGACTACAAAGCGAGGCTGAAAAACATCCGAACACTAGAACAAAGATTGTTGACCTACCCGCATCATGAAATAGAAACAAAACAAATGGGGATTTGCAAAAGTCTCATAGAGACAGCTCAAGCTCTAATGGAGCTTGAAACATTGAAAATCCCTGAGCAAGTAGTGCATGTGCCAGAAAAAGAAAGTGCAAGTGCACTAAAAGAAAACAAAACTATTGAAGCAACCAAGCCAAACAAAGAACCATTGGATATGCAGGTTTTTGCAAGTACAATGGATGAGGCTAAATCTAATGAGATGCCACCAATCCCTGAAGTAGACAAGCAGTGGCTGCAATCATTATGGAAAACAATCCAAAATAAAAAAAGACAAAAGTGCCATATGTTGCTGTCAACACCAATTCTACAGATAGATATAGACAATGAGATCTATCATAGGGACATACAGTCATTGTAGGGAGATGCATGGAGGAGTGCAAGGACAAAAATATCTATAGAGAGTAAACCATGCCAGTGACCTTAAGAACGCTACCTTCCTGTGTAGAAGAACACGATATAAAATCCAAGGCGAGAATTGTGCCATCTCAATGGAATCCAATTCCATGGATGACTGACACAAAAAGCCTACACGATCTGATGTCTTCCCCTATAAGATGCACCATTACTCTCATGAAACTTTTAAAGATCAGACCATATTTGTGGGAACAAATGAGCAAAAACAAAAAAATGGGATTGAAAGCCTCTCCACGGGATAAACTTGCTGACAAAATCATGGAAAAAATCAATTGGATAAATCCAAAGTGAAGCTTGTACCAATGAATAAGGTGGGTGAATATTGTGAAGGAGAAGAAGGAAACACCACCTTACCACTAAAGTACAAAGAAGTAAAAATAATAGAAATTCTAGGTAGCGAGGCTGGAGTATCCATTGCTACCGTTGAAATTTGGGAGAAGTGGAGAAGACGAGATCTCCAAAAATCACGAATGAAGCTACAACTTGTAGATGGATTCACAAAGAGATCCTTGGGAAATCTTGAACAAATCATTGTATACTGCCAGCCCGTCCGGCTATGGCGGTCCACTGATGGTCCCCATATCTGCACCCCATAAAGCATGGCTGATGTGACCAAAGTGTCAAAAAGCCATAGTTTTGTTCAAGGTTATTGAAACTGAACCTGCAAACACATCCTCTCCATCTTCCCTAAAGATGCATACACTCTTGTTAGCCTAGTCTCTATTGCTCTCCTCAAAGAAAATACTGGGCCACTAAAATCCACATCAAGGTAAGTGTATGCATTTGCATACTCCACCATCTCCTGACCATATGCAAAGCTAGGTGCAGATTGCCTAACCTACTGTGGTGTGGTGTTGAACACCATAACCTTAGTCTTGCCAAGGTTCACCGAGCCGCTATCACTAGCCAATGTGTGCAATGTATCCAAATGTTGTTGCATTCCCTTTGGTGAATCTAAGATAAACACAATATCATCTGCATATAGTAGTAATGAGATCCAAGTCCCTACTAGCTATGCTTTTTTGTTGCCTCTCCTTTCAATGTAATCTGAAACCTCATCCACATAAATATCAAATAAAGTAAGGAGAGTGGACAACCCTGTTTCACCCCAATAATGGAGTGAAAAAGCCCAGACACCCCCTTGAGAGTGCGGAATTGACCCACAACTATCCTGTATAAGGCCATGATCCCCTAAATCAGCTTTGTGGGTACACCCATCTCCTGTAACTTGCACATCAG
Organism: Adiantum capillus-veneris; assembly: GCF_014529385.1. Lineage (NCBI taxonomy): Eukaryota > Viridiplantae > Streptophyta > Polypodiopsida > Polypodiales > Pteridaceae > Adiantum > Adiantum capillus-veneris. The sequence goes on from NC_140946.1 coordinate 607,113, forward strand.
TTGCGCTCCAGGGAGTGTGCCAAATGCTTTGCGAAAGTCCACAAAAGTACAGTAAATCCTCCTAGCATGTGATTTGCCCTCCTCAATAATAACTCTGAGTGTCAATATGTGATCAAGAGTAGAAAAAACTCTCTTGAAACCTGCCTATCTTGATGCTCGTATACCTGCTCTCTCTGCCCATCTACTCAATTATTGCTAAAAAATAGATGCATATAACCTGGCTAGTGTGTGCCCAATCATAATGGTGTGATAGTTCCCAGGCATCTTTAGGTCTCCTTCCTTGAAAATAGGTACAATAGTCGACATAATCCAAGTATCAAGAAAAACCTTACACATGCTCGATTGAACATCAATGCAAGAAGTTATGCAAGCATATCTCGGGCATGTATAAAGTGCTCCGGCACCAGTCCATCGTGATCATATGCTCTCCTAGTCCTCATCATGTCAATAGATTTCTTCACCATCTCATTGGTAAATAAAAGGATGTCTCTGGACATGGCATTGAAGGGTTTGGTAGAGGCGGCTATCCTGGAACAGTGTAAAGAGATGCTGCATACCCACCCCAAGTCTCAGTGGATGTGATAGCCAGTGGAGGGAGTGCTCATGAAAGAATCTCCATGCCTCACCTGAGTCTTGGCTCAAAAATAGCCTATAAAAATCCTTCTTTAGCTGAGAAAGATAAGCCCTCTTCTTTCATTGCACAAGTCATCAAAAGAAAATTTGTGATTGTCTATGAGTAATGACTCCTAGAAACACCTCTCTCTGAAGTGTGGCTCTCGTCTCTCTACACTCCTCATCATACCAATTGTTTTGGGGCATGCTCCCAGAATGGTCTTTGTGCTTAGGCTGGCTGTGTGGGTATGCTTGTGCTACTACATCATGTAATGTCTTTGTCGGTATCTGGGTAAGCTCCTCTAATGGAAGTCCGAGCTCCTTAGGAGCTAAGTGTATGTATATGCCATCTATGTAGACAAAATCAATCTCTGATGTAAAATTATATTGGGTATGTGTGGATATTCTTGTCAATCAAGCTATGCTGAACTGAAAAGAGACGATAACGTGAGAAGGGCATGATCTACTGCTACGTTGACAGGCATGGGCCCGACTGTAAAATTTTGAATAGAGGCTATAAAATTGGGTTGAGCCAAAACATAATCCACTGTGCTAGCCCCATGTCTGTGAGGAAAACGCATGAACGAACTCAATGATGGAAATCTTTGTAGACCATTCAAAATGGCAAGTCCATGTGTAGTCCACATGTTTATAAAATATCCCCCGTAACCTGTGTGCTCCTCATCTTGCAAACACATGGCCAAACCCATATCACTGACATCCAATTCTCTCAATATCTCCTTTGAGGTATCATAAAAGACTGCCTGAGAGTGGCATGTCCTGGCATTAAAGTATCCTAGTAGGATAACATCCCCATCTCTAGAGAACTCCCATATGCCCTCATCCAAAGTCATATAAGGTGATTGTCCCTTTGGGGGTGCGTAGTGAGACATTAGGAAAATTTTGAACTCATTTTTGGGCCTTTTAAGAGTGCCACATCATCAAAGTTGTACAAAAAAAATTAACCCAGTAGAACCCTCTAAATATTGCTTAGAACCCCATGATATGACCTATCATTGGAAAGTTCTTGAAAAATGGATTCTAAAGAGCCAAGGTCTGAAAAGTTTGGATGACTTCTATGAAAGTTATGCCATTTTTTTTCAATCAGCCAGGTTTTGTTACCGTTACGGTAATCTAAAATCATCTTTTTCTAGATCTACATGAAGGCAATGTCCGATACATGCATGCTATATATGAATAGATAGCATTTGAAGAGTAGATTCTACATATCCAACCTCTAACAAGTTTGGATCTTATTTGCAAAAAAATTACCGATCCCCACTTTTTGAAAGCTATGCCACATCAACAATTCTTACAAGGCCCATTTTTGAGTCCAAACTTTTCCTAATGTGTGCTTGGTGGAAAATAGCATATTGCAATGTAGAGTGGCCTCATAGTCTCCACTCTCACCTTGACCCACATATACCTGGCATGATCATCTCTACAAACAATACAAATGAGGGACTACAACTCCTCTTGAATAAGACTGCTACACCTTCTGACCCATGCCCTCTATACTTCGATCTCACCTCCCATCTACAAGTAGTCTCCCAATGATACCCCGCCACTCTAGGTAATGAGACACCGGGAGTCTGGAGCATCTTTGAGTAGAGAATAATGTCTCTTCTTGAGCTTGATCATTGGTTTGAGGTCAAATACTTTCATTTTCATGTTATGCATGCTCTCAAAAATGGCAAAAGGTTGTCTTTTGCATATGTGTGAAGTTATGGTTTATGGTTGACCTAAAGATTGGAGATGTTTTGCATCTATGGTGATGGAATGTTATCATATGATGTATGGAACCTTATGGATTGATGTGGATGCCTCATGTGCATGGTTATGATTGCTTTCCACCTTTCTATGGTGATGGAATGTTATCATATGATGTATGGAACCTTATGGATTGATGTGGATGCCTCATGTGCATGGTTATGATTGCTTTCCACCTTTCTAGGTCAAAACTAGCTCTATGCGCTAGAGAGGTGAAGTGCAGATATGATGCATCAACTTTGCATGATTAGATGTTGTCAAAATTGGATTTTTATATCATGTTTAGTTACTGGTTGGACTTATTTTATGCATGAAAATCTCATGTCTTAAGAATCATGTGTGTGGACTCCGATTGACTGTAGTGGATATGTCAAACTCCAAGTGAGGGAGTTGGTTCAATGTGAATATGGTTTGTGGTTGAGGGTTGAGATTCCCTCATGGATTATGGTTGGGATTTTATCGCAGAAGTAGGTGTGTCTCTTGGTTTGTTTTCTGGATATGGTTATGCTGCCAAAATTTTTGTAGCCATGTTATCTTCTAAAGTGGTTATGCAGGATTGGTTGTGTCTCACCTGAGTTGGGTGGAGTATTCACCCATGTGAAGTGATTAAATTATGGTTTATGGTTTTGGGATTAGATCATGAAGTGAGTTGGATGGAGTATGATGGAAGTGTAAGGGTAGATACCCTGTACAGTCTAACTACTTGGAAAAGATTGTTTGTGCATATGGAAGGTGCTATTATGATGGACTCACATGTTATGTCTCTCATGACAGCATCGCTACAAAACTAGGATCACCTACATCACTTAGCCTTAGATAAAAGGGTCATTGACCTATGGATTTTTTGGATCAAGGGTGTTGCCTAGGTCTTTTTCTTTTTGTTAGGCTCATCTACACGGTTAGTGCATCGGGGGCTGAATGACCTACACGGCTAACTCGTCCAATATTTTTCCTTGGCTTTGCCTAAACACCTGGTGATGGGCATCGAAGAGGTGTGGTGCCTAAACTGATATGGTTGGTGTTGATACCCTACCACCTACTGGTACTTGGGATCCTTTTAGATCTTGGGTTCATGGAGGGAGGCGAAGCGACCTCAGCTTATGTCTGGCTCAGGTAGGTTGGAGGTGTTCTGGCTCGCTTCGGTGAAGTGAAATTCTCTATGTTCATAGTAGAGCAGAAGTGGATGGGTGGACCCTCTGGACTATGTGGCATGCACAACCTTTTAACTAAGGCGAGGGGATCCACGGCAAGGAACTGATCGAGGAGTGAGGTTGAAATCTGGTCCGTCAAGTGTATGAAGGGATTTATGTTTGTAAACATGGCCACTTTTGTAAACTAGACCGGGATTGGGCGTGTCTAAAGAAGGTTGTTTGTCTCGTGTGAAAGGCGATAGACAAGCGGGAGGATTTGAATGGGGATTGACTGTACGTTGAGTTGCATGCATGCAAATGTGCTAACGCTGTGTGCATAGAGGTTGCTTCATCTTGCTTGGTGGATGCTGATTTGGGTTAAGCCTGGTTTGCAACACATACACAAAGCCTCTCTCATTGAAGTGATGCATGCACAACCTCTTCTGTATGGAGCATCCACTAAATTTCTTTGAAGCATCTCCAAGGGATGGTACCTAGTGACCAGGCCAATTCAACCATGGGTGATAAAAGAGTTCATTCATTTGACCTCAAGATAGAGGTATCTTACTTTTCACTTACTTTCTTATGTACATCCTAGGATTGTTTTGCAAGAAGATGATTTGTAAGTTTTTTAATGAGATATAGGCTAATTGGACAACTCAGAGAGAAACCAACATGGAATTTGGCGAGTTCTCAGATGAAGCATCTGATGCTTCCTTATCTAGTGAGGATACAAGCTTCGATGACCTCTTCACAGAAGAACTCGTGCATATTCAAGAAGACCATACAGATGTTGAAGATAATCATGATCAACAAGTACAACCTAATGAACAACAAGTGCAAGGCAATGGTCAAAGCTTCCATGTCTTGGATCCATATGTGTATGTATCAGATTTCTATTTTTCCTTTGATAGAGAAACATTTAGATTGATGGAGCTTGAACTTCAAGGGAGATTGGATATCTCGATTGAAGTAATTAAAGCTCATGATGCTTGAGGGATACTTAATTTGAGGAGGTGGAGACGAATAAAAGATGATCTTTGCTTATTACCTTATACTCTTAATGCGTCCTCAACAGTATAGCATGATGTAAGACTAAAGTCTAAACCTCATTTGATAATTCCATGCATAGAGGATTAAAGTTGACATCTAGCAAGATGATCATAGATAAAGATCAAGTAAAAGAATGCCTAGCTTCGATAATGATAGAGCATAAAGTTCGACTTGTCATGAAGCGGTCTACAAAGAATCGAGCTCCTTCAAAGTTTGTAAATGAGTACATTTGTCATTGTGGTCGTGGGAAAGCAATTGAAAGGGATCAAATGTGCAAAGAATTCAAAGATCAAGGAAAGTGGGTTGCCCTTTTAGGGTGGTTGTAGAATATTCAGATAACAATGATGTTGTCTCTATCACCTTACACACAGGTCATCAGGCACATAAGCATGGGCTACGTGGTGATATTTATCATTTTCCAGTGCATCCAAAGGTCATAAATTGTTGCATAGGAGATTTATTTGACATGGGAACATCCCGCCATGTTGTAAAGATGTCAAAGTCAAAGGAGGCATTTCAATTTGAGTGAGCAACTCCTCTTGATCGTGTGATGTATAGGTTGTTCATGATTCTAAAAGAGGTGCAGGTGCTTGCTTATCAATTGCGTTCATAGGGCTTGCAATCATCTAATGATGATTGGGGTGCCATGCTCATTGAAGCTCTTTATCTACAAAAACAAGGAAAGGTAAGCACTAGAGAGGCATTCACTATAAAAAATCAATAATTAAAAAATACTTTTTTAATGTTACCTGCTTTTTTTTTCTATGTATAGGTACTTTATGTTCAGCCAATTGCGTCCATTTGTCATTATCATATAAGATCATTGGATGCTACAAGTTGCTATCCACTTTTCATACCAAAGTGCATGGGCTATAGATAGAACAGTCAAAACAAATGTATATGGACTTCCATTGTATGCAGTTGTTGTCCAAAATCAAATGGGTGTTGGCATTCCAGTGTGGTTGATGATGTGTTCGAGTGATGTTGGTACAAAACAAGAAAGCATGGCTTTGGAGTTGACATTTAAAAAGGTGTTCCAAAGGATGGGTTGCATTCGGCCGACTGCCATTGTAATTGACGAGAATCTGCAAGAGTTTCACTCCATCCTTAAGGTCATTCACACTGACCCACATTGTTGGACACACGACAATTTAAGGGAATCGACGTCAAAGTGCATGCCATGTGTTATTATGCTGGCTCCATGTCAAAAAGGCATGGGTAGTGAATTTGCTACCTCAAGTAAGTAACAAGATGCTATCATTCAATAACTTGCTCAAAGAGAGGCTGATGTTGTTGCTGATGGTATTTGTGCTTACTTGATGCACGAGTCGAGAAGCATGAGAGATCATGTGTACATCTCACTTTCAAACCTGATGTACACCTTCTCTAAGGAGGTTTTGATGAGAATTTCCAAGCCTTACTCCAATATTATCATGAGTACCCTAAAGTGCAACGTTATATTGTCAATGGTTGCTATGGAGACACATGTGAATGGCAAGAATGGTGGCCAAAATTTGGTCGTTTGTTTCCACACGGAAATGTTGACACCACAAATCTAGTGCAACGATTATGGAAATATGTAAAATATACTCTTCTTGATGAAAGATCAACCGCCCTATACTTTCTCTTCTTCATGCGCTTATGGGAGATTCCACCATAGGAACCCACATGGGAGGTATCCTCATAGAATTATTTAAGCAAAAACAAGAAATAGGTGAGTATTATGTAATTTTTCTTCCAAAGAAATCATGTACATCTTTTACTTTCTGAATGTGTTGTGTTTTTGTCTCCAAGTAAAATCTGGTTGGTTTTGTACAGCTGATTCTGGGCGATATAACATAACAGGATCTAGTAAGTCTCATAATGCAAGACTCTCAAGTGGGGAGAATATCTTTAGAAGGCATATGGCTGATCCCTTAACCCTTGAAGTAATTGATGAGGCAGCATTTAATTTTCAAGATGCAAAGCACATTGAGGCCAACAGCTTAGTATCATCTCAACATGCAGTCTTCTTATTGTGATTGTCCAGATTGGACATCTAATTGCAAACACCCTAATGGGTTGCGGCTGATAATTCAAGAGTATTTTCCTCATTTGTGACTTGTTCTTCCTATTGTTGATAATGTACACGCTTTGGGAATCACATCAGATGACACTCCAGGTTGTGTGGAGGATCATGCACTAGATCCAAAGCCAGCAGACAACGGTTAGCCTTTGGTATCCGACATCGATGGGAGGATAAAAAATTATACATCTAATATCCAAAGAGTGATAGAGGATATCAATAGAAATTTGGCAAGATACACAGATAAAGAGAAGGAGGAAATATTAAGGGATTTGATGGGATGCACCCTTGTTGTTCCCAAAAAGATCAGCTTACCCTTAAAAGGAAGCATCAACAAAATACAAGCGCATGTGACAAATACTCGATTTGGCCATGGAAAACCTGGTGCAGTACATGCTCAAGGGTTTGATCACTCTAACCAGCCACTAAAGGATATTCAAGACACAGGTGTGTTGCAAAAAAAACATTAGCACGGAAGAGGGTGAGTACGCTTTGAGAAAAGACCTTGAATACATTGTCCTCATTGTTGTAGCAAAAAATTATTGGTTGATCCAAAGGAGATTGTTGCATGTCATACATGTCATGCCTTATTGCCATTATCTTGGCGGCATGAACCTCCCCTTGATTGTGCCAATCTTCTCTTCTTTGAGCTATGCGATTAGTTAGTAGTTTACAGATACACATCTATGTGCAAATATCCTCACAAGACAGGCATGTAGATACAAAAATCCACAAGCTCATGTATATATACAAAACAATTAGCCAGTGTAACTCATTCTCTTGTCTACTTACACCATACCATCAACATCAATCATCAAACCACAAATCCCAAAAAAAATGATCAATGACTGAACCATCACATATGCAATGATACATCACTTTCTTGACAAAAATAAAAGATGCAACTGACAAAATCTTGAAAAGTAGATCAACTTTTATGACAACCACAATTAAAAACACAATATAAAATACATTGACTCATAATATTCAACTAACTCCATTTGAGTCTTGACTTTGTAGCTTTAATTGGATCGGAGGAAAACAAAATGTTTCACACAAAAATATATGTGAATCAAGTATTCTTGTTGCGATGGTGACCAGAAAGCTTGTCTACAAAATGTGATAAACAGTATTGCATAAACAATGCAGAAGATATTCGCATAGGTGTTAAAGCTAGCAAAAAATACATGAACATGTACACCACTCATTGCTCCAAAGTACGCATACACCATGAATGTAGATTTTTTTGCAGCTCACAAACATCTTGATGTTAAAACCACTCAGTTGTAATCTGCAAAATACACAACGGATTAAGCCACAACCACTAATCTGCACTATTCTCAAATTAGAGCAAGGAAAAGAATAACGATCACCGCTTTGTTGATGGGAAGACCGTCTATTGCAATTCCATAGATCATATGCCAACAATATGCAATTACATAATACCCACAGTCGTGTGCATTTGGTTGTTGTGGCACACTCACACACTTGAACTCCACATCTAGTAGAGGTGTAGAGAGATCTGTCCTCAACTGTGCATCATTGCATGTCTTTGCCAAGCTTTGCAAAGCCCTGTTTGAAATAAAAATTGCAATGTATTCATTGCATACAAGGATAAAGCATAGATAGGATTTGCAATAGCACCAACACAAAGAGGAGAAGCTTCACATGTGCATAGTGGACATGCATTCAAATGGATTGACAAGTTGTCCAAAGGAGTCCATGTATAGTAAAGTGCTCTTCTTCATATCCATCTTGCTGATCCTCTTGATCTTTGTATTGAACCATACAAACAAAGTCCAATGTCCTGTAAAAATACTCAATGTATAAGCTACAAGAAGCATAGACTAGGCGCGCACTACTAGATAGAGTCAAAATACCGTCACTCACATCTTTATGATAGGAAAGAAGATGAACAATTTGTTTCCTGTATCAACTTCAGGAAGAGGCCATCAAGATCTCAACTATCCTCTTTCCCCTCCATATATGAGTACCAAAGTGCATCGAAAAAGTAGAAACGCTTAGTTGTTTCCTTTTGTGTCGTGTTCTCCATCCACCTACATCAGCCATCATACCCTGATGTTTATGCATTCCTTTTCTACTTGTTTGCATAAAGGTAAACACATTACAATATGACTATTAAGAAATAAAGAACACTATGTATACATTCCAAATAGATTCAAAATCTCTATGGAAGCCTCATCATTCTTGCCAATCCCTTCTATTGTCACTTTCTCCAAGGTGGCGGACAACTTGGAGATTGCAGAACTAAACTCAAGCCTGCCCTTGAACGCAAGCCTGAGTTTAATAGGAAATTAAAGTTAGTAGTTTTTAAATTATATTAGAAGGATCAGCAAAGACAGCTGTTGCAAGAGAAAGCAAAACATATGAAAAGGTACCATCATTCTGCAATTTTCCTTGTCTTGCATATTCCGATCCCCTCATCATTGACCTTAATAAAGCCATTATAAATTTAAAAAACCAATTCATGTGTGTGCTCTCGAAGGTTATTAGCATCGTTAACTGTTATGAAAATTGTAGAAACTGATCCTTGGTCAAATTACCTCGTAAAAAAGGTAGCTTCTTTCTAGGTGAGGAGTTTATCAATGGCTGATATTTTGTGTTCTCCTTGACCTTCTCTTGTTGAATATTGTCACCCTCTTCCTTGACATTTTGTATGCTACTTGATTCCACCACTTTCCTGGGAATTTTTGTATCTTGTTTGACTATCAACTTTCAAGTTTGAAAACCCATGCATGAGGAGACATTGAGAATTGTGCATACATCAAAGTGAACAAAGAAACATCCAACACAAGCCTGACAATGTTCATATGAGCAATCAAGAAAGAAGTCAAAGAGGGTTTGTATGCAGAAGTTGTCTCAAGATTTGTAACTTACTTGTTTTTTGTATCCCTTGTCTATTCGTGCTTTTGCTCGCTCATGGCAAAGAGGCTCTTTAGCATGATATGGTTCCATTGCAGCTCACAGAACCTTCTACAAATGCCTCTTTTGAACCTAGCTTCTCTTTCTCCTCACTCATGAGCGTATTGTCCCACATTTTTCTACAACTACTTGTTTGCAGTCTTCTTGTGTTGCTTTTGCAATCTGCATCTTGCGATCAAGTTCGTAAAAGCGTTTGCAAGATACCTCCACATATCGATCTGCCTCCTCATACTTCGACCTCTCATGACCTTTCTTTGGATGGCCTGCTGGCAAGAAAGGCACTTGCATGTGAATGCCATGCTGTGACCTAAGATGCTCCTCAAATTGAGTCCTCTTGAATTAGTTCCTATGCCTTTGTGAACAAAAGACATCAACACGGCATTGTCTAGCAACCCTGCCACTTCCATCATCTAAGAGAACCACTTCAAAGAAGTTATGCTGATCAACCTACATTATAAACCAAGAGAATGACAAATATTTTAAGGTGTGTCATACTTTGAGAATTAAAATACTGAGCATAAGTGCAAAACAAGACAGCTCCTCAAAATATGTATTTATAAAACTAAGAGACATCTTGATTTATTACCTGTGTGGTTGAAGTTTGTGGGTTTTGATCCCCAAATCTTTATCAGGTACATTAGGACTCTCCTCTTCTTCATTTAGCAAAGTTCCCATTGTAGTCTTATCTTCTTCTCCATGCAAGGTACCCAATGTAGTACCATCATCATTGTTTACACCAAGGCTTCCTCTAAGTTTTGAGAAAAGCCTCAAATCATACTACAAAAGACTATTTAGTGCTGTACAATTAGCATTGGAAACCATTTTCTACAAGAAGAGAGAGTACTTTGAACATACCTGCAAAATCTTGTGGTGGATGAAGCGTAGAAAAACTACTATTCAAGAATGATAAGCTTGCAATCTACAAGTTCCATTGCGGCTTGGAGATGCTTGAAAAGAAATTTAGTGGATGCTCCATACAGAAGAGGTTGTGCATGCATCACTTCAATGAGAGAGGCTCTGTATAGGTGTTTCAAACCAGGCAGAACCCAAATCAGCATCCACCAAGCATGATGAAGCAACCTCTATACACACATCGTTAGCACATTTGCATGCATACAACTCAGCGTACAGTCAATCCCCTCAATCCCCATTCAAATCCCCCCACTTGCCTGTCGCCTTTCACACGAGCCAGACAGCCTTCTTTAGACACACCCAATCCTGGCCTAGTTTATAAAAGTGGCTATGTTTACAAACATAAATCCATACATGCACTTGACGGACCAGATTTCAACCGCGCTCCTTGACCAATTCCATGTTGTGGATCCCCTTATCTAAGTTAAAAGGCTGTGCGTGCCACATAGTTCTGAGGTGGTGGACCTCCAGTCTCGATCCCTACACAGGGTCCGGTGCTTTGCTAGTTATTTTGTCATAAAATTTTTGATTTGATGGTATACCCAAATTTTTGTCATTGCATTAATATATGGTTACCTATTTTATTTAGATGGGGCATTTAAATATTCTCTGTTGTCATTGTCTCATGTCTCTGTTCACTCTATTTCACCCTCCACTATATTCTCTCTCTCTCTCTCTCTCTCTATCTCTCTCTCTCTCTCTTCTCGCAATGTGGTGTACAGATGTATTCACCCTCCACAAAGTTATATTCTTTAAGTACTCTTTCATTCATAACATCCATTCAGGGGTAGCACTAGTAGCTAGGTGCCTTTGGATGAAGTCCGGATCATGGCCTAAACTCCATGCTTGGTCGGGTGCTCAGAACTCCTCCCCTATGCAAACACTTTTGCAACTCTGATGTATATTGAAAATTGTGTAAAGGTGTAAATTGTATATTTTGTGCATAGATCCTTGTGGAGGGGTATCTCTCATCTGGTATCAGATCCGATGCTTAAGGTTATGGGGATAGCCTAAAGCCTGATACTAGGCGGGTTGGTTATGCATCTTGCATGCATTCATGCATGCTGTTTGGGAAAGGATATTGTATTGTATAAGTGACATTGGTTGGTGGTACCTACTTGACTTGTCTTCTTGAATCTAAACATTTGGTTTGAGTTATAATAAAGTGGTTGAAGTGTTCAACAACGGCGTTGTAATTTCTTTGAATTTTTGTTTTGTAGTAACAAATGGCTCCTAGAGTGACGTCTAAATGCTTTAGCTAGGGGAATGAGGTTTTGGCCATAGTGTTCAACAATATGGCAACACGATTATCAAGAGATGAAAGGAAACTCTTTTACTTAGAAATCAAGACCAAAGTCTTTGGCATGCCATGAAGCACAACTTGTTGAAAGAGTGTTGATCGTAGTTACCTTATCTATCAGCAAGAACCCTTCCATCACTTCTTTATCTACATTGACAACAATCCAAGAGATTGGTTTGCCAACCTTAGACTACTTCAACTCAAAATATGGTTAGGCCTACAAGACATGTTCTACTACTTGGCAATGCACTCCCAAATGTTAAGGATAGTCGAAGTTGCTAAGAAGTTTGAAGCTCTTACAATTGTCATAGGGAAACAAAAACTAGAAGATAACTACATACCACATTGTCGCATGGGAGGTCTCAGAGAATACCTTGTCATGAGAGTTAAAAGAATGTTTATAGAGTTGGCTCCGAGACATCCATAGTATTTTAATGAAATCATTAAAATCAAAATTTGATAAATATAAGAAGCATAGACTTAGTTTTAATTCATATGTATACTAAGTTTTCTCTCTTCTTGTCTTGTTTTTAGATGGAATTGTCTAGATGAACTCCCAAGTGCTTTTGCACAAAGGGTCTTTTTCAATTACGCAGTCGGATTCAATATCCATTGGGGAATTGAAGTGACTCGAGCTTCAAAGGGAACTAGAGACTTCCTTGTTCTGCACACTTACGTAGCATGTGCGTTATATGTTGAAGCCCCAACCTCAATATCAAACACAAGTGCCTGATAGGTTTATGCCAATCCACAACTTTGGGTCAACAAAAAGATCTAAGAAGTCGACGTCAAAGTACAGGGGTATGTTCTTTACCTTAGCCTATGTTCGCTTTTAGATATACCAATCGAGAGCTCATTCTCAGTAAGAAGGATCTCATGCTAAACCAAAGATACAGCTTCTGTGAGAAGGTAATAATAAGATTTTGGAAGAAGTTAAATGGCGGCATCCAATTCTATTATGTACCCCATCATTGGTTCAATAGAGTCTATGGACCCAATCTCAAATACAATCCTCACAATGTCACTATTACCTTTGATGAATACGAGAAGCCCAAATGCATTAGTGATTGGGGTTTATTAAAAACTTTCAAGACACTTTGTAGACTTTTTGGAACCCCAAAGTTTTATGATATAGAAATTGGATTAATTTATTTGTTATTATTTCTCCTATTCTCTCTCATTTTATTCTCAATCGTATATTCTGTTTGGCTTAAAGGACTTTGAGCAGATTAGAATATTGTACTAAGTATGAACTTGGTTGATATGGTGCAGTAAGTTACCATGCCTCCTAGAGGAAATGTACCTGTTGCTAATGCAAAGTGCCTATTATTCTTCAACACACCATCATTGATAGAGACATTGTTGCTATGCAAGTCTCAACATGGAAACTTTAGCGACGGGGAAGGCAAAAATATAGATAAAGTTCTTGAAGATTGGATTTAGTGCATGTACGATTACTTTGATCTGGCTCAGTTATCTGCAGTAAATAAAGCTATCATCACTAAGTTCAAACTAGAGAAATCAGTCAAGCACTGGTGGAGAGACCATTGCATAGAGAACAATGTTGAACCTAATGCAACAACTTGGGATTATCTTTTTTTTTTTCCGAGAAAAAGATCCTTCTATTAGTTAATAAAAGCTGCCCATAGGGCTACATCCACCTCTGCAGGAGAGGGCTACGACAAACATGATGGGGAGACTCTCCCAATGAAAAAAAAGCATATATACAATAGGGCTAAATCAAGAGATGGGAGGAGGGAAAAGCCACACAGGTGGACAGTAGTTCCATCTGAGCACCCCCTGGACCATGGAGTAAAACGGCCCAGGGCGCCAGAGACGAAGGAAAGCCTCGCAGCGCTCCCGCATGCGGTCGGAGCAGCCCTGTAGTCCCTCAAGCTGTCCTCTGAGAGTATGGATCAGCTCTAGCCAAAAGTCACGAACAGTCTCTGTTGGTGGTACAAGGCGAGCCTCAAAGATGCGAAAACAACGGGACCGCCAGATGAACCAGAGAGCTAGGCCGCTGATGAGCTCCCAACACTCCGCTCTCTCACTGCTCCACTCCTGTGGAGTAAGGTCTGTAGCAGGCTGGAGTGTAGGTCGAACCCCCTGTATCACTATCATCCTGCTGGTGGAAGATAGCTCAAACTGAAGTGTCGGGCCCGTGAGGGTGGACCAAGCCGCCGCCCCCCAAGTGTACTGTCGAGCCGTGGAGAGGGCAGGCATCAGCCGAAGAACTCGTAGCCACACCTGCTGGGCCGAGGGACAGTCCCAAAGACAGTGTCGCTGACTCTCCACCAACTGGTCACAGGCTGTACATGCGGCCGAGAGACCACAATGTACAAGCCAGCTCCCTACTGCTGTGGCTCTGTGTGCAACCAACCACTGGAACAAGGTGATGCGCCTCGGCTGTCTGGAGTCCCACAGCCTCTACCAAAAAGCTGCCAAGAACTCAACTGTGAGACCCTCCTCCTGCCAATGACGTGCTGCAGCGGGGCGGGCCTCTCTTTGTGCTGCAAGTATATGACGTCCAAGCCGAACAGTGTACTGAAAGAAAGGGACTCCTGGGCGGTCTGCAGAAGAGAATGGGTCCCTCCATAGCCACTCACCAGGATCCCACTGTACTCGTGCCAGTGGACAGCACTCCCAAGCCCATAGCCTCCAGTGTCCTGTCTCAAGAGCTGCTGGGTCAGGGTCTATGACGCAAGTCCTCCCACAGATGCCCACAACTCGGATCCTCTGGAAACAACACTCTGCTACCTGCGGGGCCTCTACTGCAACTCTCTGTAATCGTCCCCCACCCTGAAGCTCGAAGAACAGGGCTGGGACAGTCTCTGAGCAAGCCCTGACTGAAATGAGAACCTCCAGTCGTGTGAAGGCTCCCATCCACCGGGGTGCTACTGGCTCGAGAGGCGTGAGCCAATCAGCTGGAACTGACTCTGAGATATCCTGACACATGCTCTGAACCCCTCTCATGCCCTGTAGCTGGACAACCTGCACCTCCTCTGACAAACCTGTGAACTCTATAGAGCCAGTCACCTAGAGAGCGCGCTGGACCTGCTGCCATGGGACCCCAAGAAACATGAGGCATACTCCCAACCAAGTGGCCTCTCTGAGTGCTAACCATGGGGTTCCAGACGAGGGGCTGTCGTAGGCGCTCCTCCGTGCACGTCGGCTGTCGCTGATCTAGGCCACGCCGCAATAGCTCCCAAGACCGAAGCAAACTCACAGCGAATCGGTCCTCCAGTCTCCTGCTCAAACCAACTCGGCGCAAATCTGTAAAGATCCATCTGGTCGAAGGTTGCCAAGGGCCTCCTGCTTGAGGCACCCTGGCACGAAGCCTCTGCAACAAGAACTCCTGCCAGGGCTCCTCGCCTGGAAGAAGTCCTCTGACGACGAACTTCCCAAGAAGGGCTCTGCTCTGCTGTGCTGGATCAATGATCCCAAGCCCTCCCTGAGAACAAGGAAGTGTGATGACCGACCAAGCCACCTTGGCTCGGGCAATCTGAGTGTCGCGACCAGACCAAAGGAAGTTCCTGATCAGCCTCTCTACCTGGCTGATACAAGAACTCGAGAAGATCCAGCAAGAAGTGATGTACCACATAGTCGCCAACAACACCTGGTTGGCAACTACTACTCTACCAGCCAGCGAAAGTCGTGCTGAGCTCCAATGTAACAGCTTTCTCCTGATGGACAGGAGAAGAGGAGCAATTTGCTGCTCGGGGGACAAATCCAAACCAACCTGACAACCCAGGTACCGAACTGCAGTCCCTGGAGGAATCCACCTGAAACCCTCTCCTGGCATCCAATCTGGCACAGGAGCACTACCAACTGAGAAAGCCACTGTCTTTCTCCAGTTGATCAGCAGTGCCCGATGCACAGCAGAAGGTCTCCAAAGCCTGCCCACATCTGTGTAAATTGGCCTCCTGGCCCTCTAAGTACAAGGCTGAGTCGTCGGCAAACTCAGCGTCCAGAAGCTCATCTCCCGGTATAGGGAGTGCTAGGCCCCTCAAACCAACCTGCTGTGACACCAAAAATCTGCTCATCGCCTCCGCATAGAACAGAAAGAGAAAGGGGGCAAGAGGACAACCCTGTCTGACCGATCGTGTGAGCATGAAGCACTCACCTCTACCTCCTGCCAAAAGCACCTGACTGTGGGCCTGTCTGTACAAAGCTGACACCCCTCTGATCCAAGCCTCTGAGAAGCCCATCCTACGTAGCGTGCCCTCTAGAAAGTCCCAGTCAACTCTGTCGTATGCCTTCTCAAAATCGAGAAGAAGAATCACAAGGTCCTCCCCACGGAGCCGTGCAAGGGCAGAAGCCTCCCAAAAAGTGAAGATGTTGTCAAGGATACTGCGTTCCTTGACAAAACCTGTCTGAGTCCCATGTATAAGGCTCTCCAAAAGTGGCTGAATCCTCAAACTCAGAGCCTTGGCAAGAATTTTGTAGGCTGAGTTGAGAATGGTGATGGGACGCCACTGTCAAATCTCATCCAAGGAGCCACCCTCCTTAGGAATGAGGTAAATCAAGCCCTCACTCATGCTATCCGGCATCACTCCTGTGTTCAGAATGTACTGAAAGGCACTACAAAGATCTGGGCCAAGCAGGTCCCAGTACTCCAAGAAGAAGCTGGGAGTCAGCCCATCCTCACCTGGACAGCTACCACGAGGGAGGGCCCTAAGAGCCGTGTGCAGCTCCTCAAGCTGAAGAGGTAACTCAAGCCTCTGCCGCATCTCCTCAGTCACAAGACAGGGCATCTATGCCCAAACCTGCTCCCTGCATGCATCCTGCCTCTCTGACTCTGGCTCAGCCGACAGTAGCTCACGGTAAAAGTCAATAGCAACTGCACGCATATCCTCTGGCTCGCAAACAACTGACCCATCGGGTCTCCTCAACTGATTGACCTTGGCATGCGAGTGCCGAGGTTCCACTGTCTCAAAAAAAACACCTGTCACTCTGTCACCCAACTGAGTCCACTGAGATGCATGCCGGTGGAAGGCAAACTCATGGCGTCTCTCCTCTGTGCAAGCAAGCTCCTGTCGAGCCTGCTGAAGCTGCTCCTCCAACCATGGACTGTCTGGATGCTGCTCCTGCATCCTCTGTAGTGAAGCAATGCCTCGTCTGAGACGCTGCTCCTCCTCTCTCGCTGCAGCCCGTCGAGCCAAAGACTCCTGGAGAAAGAAGTGGCTGAGCTGAGCTACGCCTGAGGCCACTCTGTCTGCAGGTGGAGCCTGGCTGTCCATGCCCTCTGTCCATAGAGCCTCGACCCTCTCTCTGAGTGCTGAGTCCAACAAGACCCGCTCTGGGATGCGAAGCATCGTGCTCCCACTCCTCTGCCTGTCTGCCACTGTGAGGATCACTGGTGCATGGTTCGAGAAGGATGTCCCTGCCAGGATGCCCACTGATCCCCCCAAGTCACTGAAGTGGTCACTAGTGTAGAAGCGATCTATGCACGATAGATTCACTCCTCCCACTCGGCGGTCCGATCTAGAGAAGGCAAGACTCTCTGGAGGCCTCACAAAGCCAGAATGCTGCCATGTATCCGAGACCCTCAACGTCATACAAAACCTCTCCCAAGCTGCTAACTCGACTCCATACACAGTAGCATGGCTGCCTCCGATTCTGTCAGAAGGGTCCTCCAACATGTTGAAGTCCCCTCCTACACACCACTGGTCAACCTGTGGCAAAGACTCAACAATCTGTGACCAAAACTCTGCACGAGCACTCGCCACATTGGGTGCATAGATGTTCAGGAAACCCACAAGGCTACCTTGAACCTGCATAGTAATCCACTGAGCCCTGCCTGGTACAATAATCCCTCTGCCCACAATGGCCTGCTATAATGAGTCCGCAATAGTCATACATACCCCACTCTGGATGCCTCCAGGTCCAAAAGCAGCTGACCAAAAGGTATCATAGCGTCCACGCAAAATTTGACCACATCGCCGAATGCGGCTCTCAGACAAATGGTGCTCCTGAAGCATAAGGAGATCAATCTCTCCTCCCACAAGGCATCGCTGAAGCTCCTGACGCAATCGGCCCCGCTGTCGCTGAAACTGGGGCCCACCGAGTCCCTGCACGTTCCACGAGACGATCCTCATGGGGAGCGAGAGAGAACAGATGCTGCCGCAGCAGCAAGACGAGCTATCTTCGAAGCAGGCTTGGATGGGGAGTAATCCCCATCCGAGCGCCCTCTAGATAGGCGAGACTGCAGTGAGTGCCTGGTCCAAGCCCAAGTAGAGCGAGCCGTGCGTAAAGCAACCTCCTCTGTCCAGGAGTCCTCATGAATGAATACATAGCAAGGCAAACACTGCGTATCAGCAAAAAAGTACACCACAATGTGTCTACATCCTGCTGAATCTGGGGGTGTCACCGCAAACTTGGCCAGTGGCCACAAAGTCTGCAGCAGATCTGTAACGCCAAGTTCTCCCATGTGGTGAGAGAACTCGAGAACCTGTGTATGCAACCATCCCACCACTGAGTCGAGGGACCACTCTGTCTCAGTCCTGCCACAGAGGGGGAAGGAGAAACCAACTGCTGAGTCCAAGGCCTCTGTCCCCCTAGCGGCGAGGAACAAAGCGTGGACTCTGAAGCAGGCTGCCTCGTGGTCTGCTGCGGAATCGCCAAGAAAACGAGTAAACCCGTAGTCGAAGAAATCCCAGCGGCGTCGGAGGTCAAAGCTCGTCAAACCACGAGGGATAGCTGCAAGAGGAGATGTCTGAATCTGCAGTGGGGGCCGCATGAAGGGCTGACCCTCTCTCGCTAGGCGACTCGTGGCGAAGGCGCTGCCAAGAGATCTCCTGGCCGCCGGCAAGGGTCCAGTCTCCAGAGCCGACTGTGGTACTGAAGCAGGAGGAGGGGGAGAAGGGGTTGGGGGGGGCGGGGGAGAGGAGAAGCGGGGTGGGGCGGCAGAGACATGGGGGGGGCGAAGTGGGGAGTGAGCGGTAGTAGAGGGCGGGGGAGGGCATGAGGAGGAGGAGGGAAGATCGGAAGGCGGAGCGGCTGGCGAGGGTGAAGCGGAGGTGGAGGCTGGCGTAGGGGGCTCCTCCTGCTCAAGAGGACCAAAGCGGTTCCCCGTGGGAACCCACTGCTGCTGAGTAGGCACCTGGGGGCCACTCTGAGTGCTAGGCTGTCGCTGTGGCCCCTGGCGTCAACGGCCACGGGCCTGCTGCCACCCCTCCTCCACTGGAGCCCCAGGCTTGGAGGGTGGCGCTGGATCTGTGCTCTGCGTCGCTGGCTGTGGCTGTGGCCCAGCCTTGGCAGGTTGGGGCTCAGGCTGCGGTGCGGGTCGTGGTCTCCTCCGTGGACATGCCTTCGCTAGGTGGCCCATCTGTCTACAAATGAAACACTGGTTCGGGAGACCCGAGTACTCCACACTCTGTCTAAGCCAACCCCCACTCACCCGAGGCAGAAGGATGACCTTCGGGAGCGTGTGGGTGTCTCTGACCAAAACTCGAACTGAAGGGATGCCAGCCGCCTTGGCAGCTACTGATGCTGCCGTACAAGGTGTCTCCAGGACAGTTCCGATGGCGGAGCCAATCCTAGAGAGAAGTGGAAGGTACTCCCTCCGTAAACCCGGAAAGCAGACTGATATGGGGATGTCCGCCTCCTCTACTAGCACATCCGAAGACGGGTCAAAACCATGTCGCCACTGTCGAAAGTGGGCGCGTGCTGCTCGGATGGCCAATGGACTCATAGCTATGACCTTGGAGGCCATCTCGGAAGTCTCGAACTCAATCTGGTAGTACCCCCGTCCGAGAATCTGGATATCCAAGATCTTGCCCACCTCTGCGAGGAGGCGCGCCTGGAGAAGATCTCGCAGCTCTCCTCTGCTGGGACGAGTGCCGAGAACCTTGCAGATGACAGAAGTCGCCTGCAAGCGTTCTACCTCTGTGGCAAGGCTCGCTTGCTCTGCCGGCGTAAGAGCAAGTCGAATGGTGGGCTCAGCGGGGTCGGGCGAGGGGGCTTCAGGCGAGTCCCTCTGAGGTGGAGCTGGAGCCTCCATCTGTGTCTACTGCTGAGTCGAAGAAGCGGGCGATGAAGAAAATCTGCGAACGAGTACGCCAAGCACTTGTCCGAAGAGAAAGCGTTGCCGAGCCAGGTGCAGAAGACCTTCGGGAGCAAAGAGGACGGGGGGGGTGGGGTGGGGATGGCAACGCGAGAGGAGGGCAGCGGGCAGCCTGAGGGGCAGCGCGAAAACAGGGGGGGGCAGCGGGCGGGCGGCAGCGCGCAGGGGCAGCGGGTGGGGGGGGGGGGGAGAGGGCAGCGATGGTGCAGCAAGGGGAGGGCGAGCAGCAGTAGCGAGCATTTTTAACTTGGGATTATCTTAAAACCCAGCTCAAGAAGAACTATCAAAACAAAGTTTATCATTCAAATCGTATGAATGAGTTTCTTGAATGTACTCATGGAGCCAAAGATTTGAAATCATACTATCAACATTTCTTAACCCTTGTCAAGTATTCTCTAGCAGGGATGACTGAAGAGGTCAAGGTAGCTCGATTTGTGTTAGGGTTACCCTATGAAGACTAGACTCTGGAGTCTTTGTCTTACCAATTTTGTAGATGTCTGTGATGCACGCAAACATAAATTTATTCAATACTAAAAAGAAAGAACCAGAACCTGCTCTTTTTCGTGAAATCAAAAGGCCTCATCTCGAGGGAACAAAGGTCTGGAAATCCACACCAAAGAAGAGAGAACTTATTATGTATGATGGGCGGACATCATTTGTGCTAGACTAGTCTTGATCCTGGTCATCAGTCAAGGGATTTTCCATTTAACAATTCAAGCTTCATAGGATTGGTGGACAACTATGAACGTAATAACTTCAACTTGAATAGGAATTTTGGAAATTTTAGACCTAGACCATCTACAATTTAGAGGAACTTCAATCATTAAAACTTTAACCAAAGTCAAAAACAACCTCAAAACCAAGGGAACTTTAGGTCAGGCAATCCAACTTTTGTCCGAAATGGACCGCCTGCCAACAAAAACAATAATGGAAATGTTAACCATCAACCTTGTCCAGGAGGAGGAGGAAATCAAAAACCTCAAGCAATACCTCAAGTTAATAGAGCTCAGATGGCTGGAGGTGAAGGAAATCATGCTAACGTGTATGTTCATGTTGCAATTGAACATCAGGGAGTGAATGAACAATTCTCTCTCTCTCTCTTCCCGCAATGCTGTGTACACATATATTCACCCTCCACAATGTTATATTCTTTGAGACGCTTTCATTCAGGTACCAAAATCCTGTCAAAGTACCGCTTCAGTCACACCCCATTCACCCTGTTTCTAAGCAACTTACCATTTGTCTGTGCTGCTAACTAATAAGTCCCATTCAAAAAATCCTTCTATACTCTATACGGACCCATCCACTTCTTCTTGAACTTCTTTTAGAAAAGTAAAATCCAAGTAGCTCTCATACTTCATCACTAGGTCTCCTTCCTCTATCTTCTTATCTGACAAGCTTTGGTTGAACTTATAAGCAATCCACTTCTCCTGCTTCTTGACATAGTAGTCCACTGTTTCCTCCCGGTTCATCCATAAAGCTTCAAGATTGACAATTCAGTTGTGCAAAATTCATGTTGTGTGGTATTGACTTGCCACATCCCCTTCAATGCACCTAGCTATGTATGTACTAGCAACCCTACTTCCTTACCATATACCAACTCAAGCAAAGTGAAATTAGTAGCCACTTTGTAAGATTTTCTTTACGCCCATAAACATTTCTCAAGATTCGCTTCCCACTTTTTTTCTTGCTTGTAAACATACTTAGTCAACATCTTTATGATATGCCCATTTGCATTCTTCACTAAAACATTGCATTGAGGATGATAGGCCAAAGAGAACCGATGATGAATACCCAATTTCTCCACCAAAGCCCTCATAAGCTTTCTTCTAAACCCCTATCCTCTATAAAAAACAAGCACCCATGGTACTCCAAAATAACAAAAGATGCTATCAAAAACAATTTGAGCCACAACATGAGAATTTACCTCCTTAATTGCATTTGCCTCTACCCACCTGGTAAGGTAGTCAATTTCTACCACAACATACTTCTTACCATTTTTCAACATCGGAAGAGGACCAATGGCATCCAAACCTTGATTTTCAAAAGAATTTTGGGCAATGATAGCCCCCTATGACTCGGTTGCTAGCCTCCTTTCACCCACAGTCTAGCATTCGTGGTAGGTCTTGCACGAATAGTGCACATCACATACTATCAAAGGCCACCAAAACCTTTCTTGTAAAATTCAAAACAAAACTTGGTATTTACCTTGATGCCAAATACCCTATCCATCGAATCTTGAAAAGGGGCATGGGAATTTACCAACCCAAAATGGCATCGTGCGGCGGTAGGCCAACCATCCCCATGGAGAGATACGGCTAGCTACCTAATTTAGGATCTCATCCTAAGACGGAAAGAGACAATGGTTTCTCTTTGTTGCCACATTCAATGGCTTGTACTCAATGCACACGCACCATTTTCCATTATTCTTAGGAGTGATAACCACTGAGGAAACCCACTCTGACTCCTTCGCAGGGTATATAACACTTGCATCTAACAATTGGTTGATCTCCTGCGAAAGGGCTTTCTTTTGAATTTCCCCCAATATCCTTGGCTTTTGTGATTTTTGCTTGTACCCCTCCTTGAGAACTATCTTGTGCTCAACACCCTTTGCTCCTCGCAGATCCTTGTACTCCATTTGCAAAAAAAATTATAAAGGAGGCACACAATTGGACATAGAGTTCTCTCTCTTGCTTGGTCAAATTTTTGCTCAACATTTTGTCTACATTCTCTGCACATATGTCCTAAACATACGGTTGCACTTACTCTTTTTCATGAGAGCATTTAGCAGTGACACCAAAAAAATAAGCATCAATCTTGAGCATATTATCCTTGCTTCCTTCTTCCTCAGTACCAGTGTAACATTCATTATAAGTTGTCTCGGTTTTGTACTCGTAGCTTGTCATGTCATCCTCGTCTTTCATTGCCATAGGATGGAAACGGATCTCTTTGGTCTTCAGGTCTAGCACCACATGTTTTCCTCTCTCCTTAATGAGCAAGATGAACACCCTACTTTCT
The DNA here is from genome assembly GCF_014529385.1 of Adiantum capillus-veneris. NCBI lineage: Eukaryota > Viridiplantae > Streptophyta > Polypodiopsida > Polypodiales > Pteridaceae > Adiantum > Adiantum capillus-veneris. Next base: position 629,981 of record NC_140946.1, read on the forward strand.
CAATCTTGACTAGCACCTATTGCAAACATCCATAGCCTACCCAATATGATAGGGTACGCATTATCACCGACTTTCATGACAAAGAAATCAATTAGGCACTCAATGCCCATCACCTTTACCCTTACATCCTGATCCATGCCCAAACACCTAGCTTTAGCATGGGTTTTTTTTCCGAGAAAAAGATCCTTCTATTAGTTAATGAATCTGCCCATGGGGCTACAACCACCTCTACAAGAGAGGGCTACAACAATCATGATGGGGAGACTCTCCCAATGAAAAAACAACATATGTACAATGAGGCTAAATCAAGAGATGGGAGGAGGGAAAATCCACACAGGTAGACCGTAGTGCCTTTGAGTACACCCTGGACCATGGTGAAGAAAGTCCCAGGACGCCACAGTCGAAGGAAAGCCTCTCTGCGCTCTTGCGTGCGGTCGAAGTTGCCCTCAAGTCTCTTAAGTTGTCCTCTGAGAGTATGGATCAGCTCTAGCCACAAGTCTCGATAAGTCTCTACTGGTAATATAGGGAGAGCCTTGAAGATGCAAAAGCAGTGGGCCCCCTAGATGAACCCAAGTGTCAGGTCGCCGATGAGCTCCCAACACTCCTCTCTCTCACAACACCACTCCTGTGGAGTAAGCTCTGTGGCAGGCTAGAGTGTAGGTCATCCCCCCTTGCATCGGTATCATCCTGCTGGTGGAAGATAGCTCAGACTCAAGTGTTGGGCCTGTGAGAGTGGACCAAGAAATTGGCCCCCAAGTGTACTGCCAAGCCGTGTAAAGAGTAGGCATCAGCTGAATAACAGGAAGCCACACGTGCTATGCCATAGGACAGTCCCAAAGACAGTGACAGTGACTCTCCACAAGATGACCACAAGCTGCACATGCGATCGAAAGATTACTATGTACAAGTCAGCTCCCAACTTCTATAGCTCTGTGTGCGACCACCCACTGGAACAAAGTGACTCGCCTCGGCTGTCTGGAGTCCCACAACTTCTCCCAAAAAGCTTCCAAGAACTCAGTTCTGAGATCCTCCTCCTACCAATGAGGTGCTGCAGCAAGGCGAGCCTCTCTCTATGCTGCCAGTATCTGATGTCCCAGTCAAACACTGTACTGCAAGAAAGGGACACTGCAGAGGAGAAAGGGTCCCGCCAAAGCCACTCTCCAGGATCCCACTATACTCGTGCTAGTGGACATCTCTCCCAAGCCCACAGTCTCCAGTGTCCAATCTCAAGAGTTGCTGGGTCAGGATCGATGACATAAGTCCTCCCACAGATGCCCACCACTCGGATCCTTTGAAAACAGCACTCTGCCACCTGCGGGGTCTCTATTGCAGCTCGATGTAAGCATCCCTCACCCTGTATCTCAAAAAATAAGGAGGGTATAGTCTTTGAGCAAGCCCAAACTGAGATGAGAACCTCTTGTCACGTGAAGGCTCCCATCCATCTGGGTGCTACTGACTTGAGAGGTGTGAGCCACTCAGCTGGTACTGCCTCTGAGATGTCCTGACACATGCTCTGCACCCCTCTCATGCCTTGTAGCTAAAAGCCCTGAAGCTCCTCTAACAAGCCTAAAAACTATAGCCAATCACCTAAAGAGCGTGCTGGACCCTCTGCCATGGGACCCCTGGAAACATGAGGCCGACTACCAACCAAGTGGCCTCTCTAAGTGCTAACCATGGGGTTCCAAACAAGGGGCTGTCTCAGGCGCTCCTCCATGCAAGGAGGCTGATGCTGCTCTAGGCCTTGCCACAGATGCTCCCAAGATCGGAGAAAACTCACAGCAAAGCGGTCCTCCAGTCTCCTGCTCAAGCCAACTCTGCGCATCTCTGTGAAAATCCATATGGTCAAAGGTCACCAGGGGCCTCCAGCCTGAGGCACCCTAGCACGAAGCCGATGAAGCAAGAACTCCTTCCAGGGCTCCTCACATGGAAGAAGTCCTCTAACAATGAGCTTTCCAAGAAGGGCTCTGCTCTGCTCTGTTGGGTCTATGATCCTAGGCCCTATTTGAGAACAAGGAAGAGTGATGACCTGCCAAGACACTTTGGCCTGGGCTATCTGAGTGTCACGCCCTGACCAAAGGAAGTTCTTGATCAGCCTCTCTACCTAGCTGATACAAGAACTCAACAAGATCCAGCAAGAAGTAATGTACCACATAGTAGCAACCAACACCTGATTGGCCACTACAACTCTGCCTGCCAGACAAAGTCATGCGGAGCTCCAATGTACAACAACTTCCTCCTACTAGATAGGAGGAGGGAAGCAATCTGCTTCTTGGTAGACAAGTCCAAACCAACCTAATAGCCCTAGTATCAAACTGCATTTCCTGGGGGAATCCACTTGAAACCCTCACCTGGCATCCAATTGGGCATAGGAGCACTACCAATCGAGAAAGCCACTATCTTTCTCCAATTGATCAATGCTCCAGATGCACAACAAAAAGTCTCAAGAGCCTCCTCACACCTATAAAGGTTGGCCTCCTAGCCATCCAAGTACAAGGCTGAGTCGTCTGCAAACTCAGCGTCCAGTAGCTCATCTCCCCGAATAGAAAGTGCTAAGCCACGTAAACCAACCTGTTGCGACACCAAAAACCTGCTCATAGCCTCATCATAGAACAGAAAGAGGAAGGGGGCAAGAGGGCAGCCCTGTATGACCCGACGTGTGAGCATGAAGCGATCACCTCTACATCTTGACAAAAGTACCTGACTGTGTGCTCGTCTGTACAAAGTTGACACCCCTCTGATCCAAGCATCTAAGAAGCCCATCCTGCCTAGAGTGCCCTCCAGAAAGTCCAAGTCAACCCTGTCATAGGCCTTCTCAAAATCAAGAAGAAGAATCACCAAATCCTCACCACGAAGCCGGTCTAGGGTAGAAGCCTCCCAAAAAGTAAACATGTTGTCAAGGATACTACGCTCCTTGACAAAACGTGTTTGAGTCCCATGTATAATGCTCTCTAGAAGTGGCTGAATCCTCAAACTTAGAGCCTTGGCAAGAATTTTGTAGGCTGAGTTGAGGATGGTGATGGGGTGCCACTGTCAAATCTCATCCAAGGAGCCACCCTCCTTGGGAATGAGGTAGATCAGGCGCTCACTCATGCTATCAAGCATCTGTCCTGTGTGCAGGATGTACTAAAAAGAACTACAAAGATCTAGTCCAAGCAGGTCCCAGTATTCTAAGAAAAAAGTGGGGGTCAAGCCATCTTCACCTGGAAAGCTACCACGGGGGAGTGCAGTAAGAACCGTGTGCAGCGCCTCTTCTAACTGAAGAGGTAGCTCAAGCCTGTGACGCATCTCCTCAGTCACAAGACAAGGCATTTGTGCCCACACCTGCTCTTTGCATGCATCATGATACTCTGACTGAGACTGTGCAGATAGTAAATCATGGTAAAAGTTAGTAGCAACTTCACGTATGTCCTGTGGCTCTAAAACAACTGCTATGAAGCCTCCTCAGCTCATTGAACTTGGCATGTGTATGCCAAGGTTCCACTACCTCAAAGCAAGCATCTGTCACTCTGTCACCCACCTGGGTCCATTAAGATACCTGTCAATGGAAAGCAAACTCATGGCGCCTCTCCTCTCTGCTAACAAGCTCCTGGCGAGCCTGCTGTATCTGCTCCTCCAACCAAGGACTGTCTGGATGCTGCTCCTGCATCCTCTACAAGGAATCAACACCCTGTCGGAGACGCTACTCCTCCTCTCTTGCTACAGCTAGGCAAACCAAAGACTCCTGAAGAAAGAATCGACTAAGCTAAGCTAGTCTTGAGGCCACTCTATTAGCAGGAGAATCCTGCATGCCTAAGCTCTTTGTCCAAAGATCCTCCACTCGCTCTCTGAGCGTAGAGTCCAACAAGACCCTCTCAGGGATGCGAAGCATCATGCTCCCCCTCCTCTGCCTATTAGTCATTGTGAGGATCACTCATGCATGGTCTGAAAAGGAAGTCCCTACCAGAATGCCAATTGTCCCACCCAAGTCACAAAAGTGGTCACTAGTGTAGAAGCGATTTGTCCATGATAGATTCACTCCTCCCACTCTGTGGTCCAAACAAGAGAAGGCCAGGCTGTCTCGGGGCCTCACAAAGCTAGAATGCTGCCACACATCCAAAACCCTCAGAGCCATACAAAACCTCTCCCAAGCTGCCAGCTCAAATCCATGCATAGTAGCCCGGCTACCACCAATCTTGTCAAAAGGGTCCTCCAACATGTTGAAGTCACCCCCTATGCACCATTGGTCTGCCTGTGGTAGAGACTCAACAACCTGTGACCAAAACTTTTCTCGTGCACTCACCACATTGGGCGCATAGATGTTCACAAAGACTACAAGACATCCCTGAACATGCATAGTGATCCACTGAGCCCTGCCGGTCACAATAATCCCTATGCCCACAATGACCTATTACGAAGAATGCACAATAGTCATACATACCCCACCTTGGATGCCTCCAAGTCCAAAAGCAGTGCCAAAAATTATCGTATCATCCACACAAAAGCTGACCATAATGTCTAATGCCGCTCTCACACAGATGATGCTCATGTAGCATAAGAAGGTCAATCTCTCCTCACACTAGGAATCGCTGAATCTCCTGACGCATTCAACCCCTCTGACATTGAAACTGGGGCCCACCTAATTCCTGTACGTTCCATGAGATGATCCTCATGGGAGCAAGAGAGAACAGATGCTTCCGCAGCAGCTAAACGTGCTATCTTTGAGGTTTGCTTTGATGGGGTGTAATCCGCATCGGAGCGTCCTCGAGATAAGCGTGACTGCAAAGAGTGACTAGCCCAATCCCAAGTAGATGGAGCCATGTGTAAAGCAACCTCCTTTGCCCAGGAGCCCTCATGTATGTGTGCATAGCATGGCGGGGCATTGCGTATCAACACAAAAAGTGAACCACAATGTGTCTACATCCTGCTGCATCTGGAGGTGTCACAACAAACTCTTTGGCCAATGGCCAAAGAGTCTAAAGCATGTCTGTAACCCCTAGGTCTCCCATGTGATGAGAGAACTCTACGGCCTGTGTCTGTAGCCACTCCATCACTGAGTCTAAAGTCCACTCAGTCTGGTCCCTGCCGCAAAGGGGAAAAGAGAAGCCAACCGCTGAGTCCAAGGCCTCTATCCCCCTAGCTGCAAGGAACAAAACATGAACCCTGAAGCAAGCTGCCTCAAGGTCTGGTGAGGAGTCACCGAGAAACCATGTAAAGTTGAAGGCAAAGAAGTCCCATCGATGCCAAATGTCGAAGCTCGTTAGACCATGAGGGACTGCTGCAAAGGGAAACATATGTACCAAAAGAGGGGGTCGCAACTATCCCTCTCTCGCAAAGAGACTCGTGGCAAAGGTGCTACCAAGAGATCTCCTAGCAGCCGAGGATGGCCCTGACCCCTGGGTCGACTGTGGGACTGGAGGGGGGGGGGGGGGGGGGGGGGGGGGGGGGGGGGGGGGGGGGGGGGGGTGGTGTAGGTTGGGGCCTCCTCCGTGGACAGGCCTTCGCAAGATGGCATATCTGTCGACAAATGAAGCACTAATTTTTTGGGAGCCCCGAGTACTCCATGCTCTGTCTAAACCAACCCCCACTCACCCGAGGAAGAAGGATCAACCTTCGGGAGAGTGTGGGTGTCCCTAACCAGAACAAGAACCGAGGGAATGCTAGCCGCCTTGGCAGCTACTGAGGCTGTCGTGCGAGGTGTCTCCAGGACAGTCCCAATCGTTGAGCCTATCCTGGACAAAAGTGGTAGGTACTCCCTCCTCAAACCAAGAAAGCAGATGGAGATGGGAAGGTCTGCCTCCTCTACTAGAACATCTGAAGCTGGGTCAAAACCATGTCTCCATTGTCGAAAGTGGACTCGAACTTCTCGGATGCTCAAGGGACTCATCGTGATGACCTTGGACGCCATCTTGAGGGGTTCACTATGTGTAAAACTACCATATCACGTGCGTTCGAGACATGTTTGTAAAACCCCTTATCTGTGAATTTTGTTAAGAATATAATGTACCCTTTTCTTTTAAAATCTGTAAGTTTTTTTCAAATTTGAAAAAATAATTCCCTTTTGTATATATATTTTTGTAAGTTTCAAGAACTTTAAATACCCTTCGGTTGAACTCACGTGATAGGTTACATTTTTATTAGGTGACCTCCCCGGGGACGCCATCTCGGAGGTCTCAAACTTTATCAGATAGTAGCTGCATACGAGGAACTAAACGTCCAAGATCTTGCCCACCTCTACAAGAAGGCGAGCCTGGAGAAGATCACACAGCTCTCTCTATTGGGGCTAGTGCTGAGAATCTTGCAAATGATGGAGGTTGCCTGCAGACGTTCCACCTCTGTGGCTAGGCTCGCTTGCTCTGTTGGTGAAAGAGCAAGTTGAATGGTGGGCTTAGCGGGGTCGGGCAAGGGGACTTCAGTAGATTTCCTTAGTGGCAGAGCTTGAGCCTCCATTTGTGTCTGTTGCTGCAAAGAGAGGCAAAGAGATGAAGACGAGGGGGGAAGCTCCTGCTGGACCAAACATGCCAAGGTAATTAGCGAGGCTCGACAAGCAGGATAGGCTAAAAAATTGAAGATGCAGGCGGGCGGGGCAAAGGGCAAAAGGCTGTGGGTAGGCAAGGGGGAGGGCAAAAGGACGGTAGAAGGACAGGGCAGTGAGACGGGGGTGGCTAGGCGACCAGGTTGAGCGGGCAACGGGAGGTAAGCAGGGTGCTGGGCAGCAGGGGGGCAGGCAACGTGCAACAGGGAGCGGTAGCCGGATGGGTTGAGTGAAACGGAGGCGGCCAGGGGCCTGCACGCAGGGGGTACGCGAGAGCGGGGGGAGGAGCAGTGATGGTGAGGAGGGGGGGGGGGGGGGAAGGCAAGGGGAGGGTGTGGGCAGCAATAGCAAGCTGGTTTCTTCTACTATCGAACTTCTTGAAAGTTCAAAACATGCATGTAATTAGCTTTAGCATGGTTAGGCATCCTCATGTACACATTCAATTTGGCTACTGCTTTAACACCTGTTCTCCTCATTTCAGACTCCATCATGATGCAAACCTGTGCTCCACCATCTATATAGGCCTGAAATTGCATCCTCTTTTTGATGATAGCATCCACAAGAGGACAGACATCAATTGCATCCTCTTTTTGATAATAGCACCCCCAAGAGGACTACCCACCCTTAATGCCATGTTTTGTATTTCATACACATTGCCCTTAGCTTTTGTTAGCCTCATGCTCACACTCCTAGACCATTGTCGCCTCAGTTTAGGATAGTAATACAACAACTGACCAAAAGTTATATTAGCTTTTTGGCTTTGCACATCACTTACCAGTTCATACTTAGGGTAGCCACGTCCTAGCTAGAAGTTTGCTTGCTTGATCTTGCAATTCCTTCTCAAGTTCTTGCTAGTTTCTGGTTTCTCTCTACCCTCATACTCTTTCTCTTTGCCTTCACGAGCTCTAGTTTCCCGCTCAATCTCCAGTTTCCTTTTAGATCTTGCCCTTTTATTGGTCAAAAGTCTACATCATGCTTATCCACTCCAATGATGTTCACCCTAGAGACTTCACTGCCAAAAGTCGGGGCCGGTTGCACTTGATTTTCACCTGCCTTCTCCCTTTGACCATTGTATTGTCCTTGACCTCTACCTTGACCAAACAAAGGGTACATACCTCTTCTCTCTCTTGGCGGCTGGGGACAATCCGATGCATAGTGCTTTTCTTATCCATAGTTATAGCACCTGCCATGCAATGGTTACCCTGCCCCTTGCTCCTCTTGGCTATCCACTATCCATCACACTCAGTCGTAACTCCTACATTTTCTCGCACAATCCTGTAAGGTTCACACCAATTCTATGGCACAATTGCTACACCTCGGTTCCATGGTTCTCTTCATAAACAACATCCCTCGGACTATGTGGTTGGGTAGGAACCACTGCTCTGTGACCCAACACACCCTTCTCAATCTTATTTTTTATTTTCCTACTCTTCGCCTTCACAATTGCCGTTGAACCATTAGAATTCTTCAAAATTTCAAAGTCTACCTTTTCCCTCACTTTAGGATGTAGGCACGTTGGTGCAGCCAAACACTGTCGACCCAGGGGTACGCAAGAAGCAGGTACATAAAGCTTAGGAGGTGGCTGGCACGGCGTTCGAGGACATGCTTGATGCAAGGTGTACGTCGAATGTGTTTTTTAGCAGGTCAAGCATGGTTTTTCGACTCAGCCACTTGAAGTGTCCAAAGGACACCGCCTATCAATGTGTGCCACTCCTGATGCTTTTTGTAGCATGTTTTTAATAGCTCTACATTTGAAACAATCGAGGACGAGGCTATTATACCAGAGAGAAGCGACCTGTTGCAGATGGGCGACCTTGATGTAATCAAAGTCATGCTTCATTATTGCGGAGTTTTTTACGAGTTGCACTCGAGGTGGATGTCGATGCAAGGGGCTTCAAAGGAAGCGAAGCAGATGTTTTTTTTTAAAAGTGGAGAATCTTGGGATTTGAAGGGTGTGCAGGCAATGCGTTCAAAGGGAAGAAAAAATGTTTTTCCAAAGTTCGGCAAGTAAGGGTGGTGGGAAAGCGGCCCAAGTCAAAGTTTGCGCTAAAAGAAGAAATACTGTAAGGTGGTGGGTATGCAAAGGAGCAGCGCCATCTGCATGGGAGCATTGAAGGCAGGGCCGAGAGTGGAAAGGGGAGTGCAAGTAGCAGTTGAGCGGGGTGGTGAATAAGGGGAGTGCCATCTGTATGGCTTGATGGCAGAAGAGGGCCGCCTGGACAGGAGGAGCAGCCAGCGTTACAGAAGGGAGAGGCACGGGATGGCATGCAAAAGAAAAAGGGTGCTACTTTTTATCGCATGGCTGGCCATGAGGGGAGGGCATTGAGAGGGCTACACAGGTCCTACAGAGTGTAGAGGACACCGCATCAAGGTGAACAGGTGGTGAAGGCCGAGAACTGAAGGCAGGGCCGTGAGCAGACTCAGGTTGCAGTAGAGAAGGGCCGCCTTGAAAACGGAGGTGGCGCTGCTTTTGGGGATCCAGGCATGAAAGAGGGCGGGTTGGTTGAAGCAAGGGAGAAACAAGAGGTTGCAGACGGATAAGAGAAGAGCCGCCAGAGGAGCGCCACACACAGAGGCTGGCTGAGTTCTTGGGGCTGCACTAGATGCAGGAAGGAGGAGGGGTTGCTTGAAGCTGCAGTTGGCCGAGTGGTGCACCTGAGGGACTCCGCCTGCTCTGCAGATGAGAGAGGAGAGCGACATGTGGAGCCAGGGGGTGAGGACTTGGAAGGACTATAAAGGGGCTGCGACCTGTAGAAGAAGTGAGTGCCACGAGCAAGGGAGATGGCACACTAGCCGAAGTGGACTGTGTGCAGGGATAAAAGCCATGAGAAGGAATGATGGAGGCCATGAAGGGCGGGGTTGTCGCAGTGCATAGATGTCAGGGCTACAAACTAAGGTGGGGTTGCCAAGCCATCATAGGGTACTAAAAGAAGGTGACCCTAGGAGGGAAGAAAGCATTGCGGCCAGCTTTGAATGACGCTCTGGGAAGAGGTGCGGATTTTCCAGTCAAGCGTAACCACGGACTCGACTGAATGTTGTGCAAAATTCCATTGTTGTACACTCTTGAAACTAGTCGAGTAGGTGCTGTCATAGTCTCTCTATTATCATTGTCCGAGAAAATGCTATCATCCTCCCTCTCGCCCTTATGCCTATATATATATATATGTCGTGTATGTGTGAGCTTCCACTCCAAGTGAGTGTGTGCTCCCTATAAAGATGTTGGTTTGTTCAAGTCTACAAGCTTGAAGGAAAACGGGTGCTTGCCAAAGATTTGGTAGGAGTCTTGAGTGTTGTTTGTTATTGGATTGCCTATATGTGACTTGATAGTGCTACTAAGTGTCAAAGGTTAAGATAATTGAGTGCATGCTTTGTGGCTGGGTGCACACAGCTAGAGGTGGTTGGGTATGGGCACGGACAACAGTCGGTTTGCAGATTGTGTATCGAGGTGTATGTTTGCTAGGGGATAGGGGTGTTGTGGAATCACTGGGCCATAGAGAGGAATTTACTGAGTATGCTAGTGGTTTTCCGACTTCCCCCTTTCCAACACCATGCATTTATTTCGCTTAAAGTAGTCGCCATTAGTCCACTTCATGGTTGTCGCTAACTTTGCCCAACGAGCTTCAAAATGAACCAAAAACGAACTGAATTTTTCACTTACATCTTGTTTGAGCGCTTTTAGTTTGGCATCAATCTCGAGTAGGGACGCCTCTTTGTGGAAATCATGTAAGAAATGCGTCTATAGAACCGGCCAAGCATGTCTTGACTCACCTTCCAATGCTTTGTACCACACTTTCACTTTACTGGACATCACCAACATGAATGTCTGCATCTTGTTGTCCTCGTTTGGCATACATAGTGATATCATATACGATTCAAAATCCACAATCCACACGTCTGGACTCTCTTCACCTCTGAAAATCAGACCATAACTTCGAGACAACATCTCCACCAATAAAAAAACTATTCTTCTTCACCAAATTAGGAACAATCAGGTTGCTCCTCATTTGGGGCACCATAAGATGGAAAGGGGCAAGTGGATAGACACTCGGAGAACACAATATATGCCTCTCTACAGCCCAAGGTAGACACAACACCCCTAACCACTAGTTTTCACCTCAAAATCAACACAAAAAACACTTGAGCATACCATTTTTGATACATGGATGCACACGTATGCTTCTCAAAAAGCTCCAGCACATACCACACACACAAAACCTCTGCTCCACACCACAAACACACACTCTCTCTCTCTCTCTCTCTCTCTCTCTCTCTCTCTCTCTCTCTCTCTCTCTCTCTCTCTCTCTCTCTCTCTTTGCACACACATACCTCGGATCGGGGCTACACCCAACCACACCGATACCGGCAATACTCTTATCTCTCTCTCTCTCTCCCTCTCCCTCTCTCTCTCTCTCTCTCTCTCTCTCTCTCTCTCTCTCTCTCTCTCTCTCTCTCTCTCTCTCTCTCTCTCTTTGCACACCCATACCTTGGATCGGGGCTACACCCAACCACATCGACACCGGGAATACCAAGCAAAGCACATGAGAAAAAAAAGAAAGAGGAGGGGAGCAGGGAATCGAGACAAGAAGGGGTTTAATAGCGAGCTTCTTCTTGCAAAAGTTTACAGAGTCACTATGGCTTGTATAAAGAAAACCTCTCCTTGCTCCACTTCTTCACCCGTTTAAAACTTCCAAATGGCAAAATCCCCCCTTCAACTTTTTTAAAAAGCCCTCTTATAGGGAGTTCTACTTTTAAAAAAAGTGGGGTTTTTTTTTGTAAAGCTCAAGTGAGATTATCTTATCCAGGGGGATGTCACAACACTGTGACAACACCTTCAATAAAAGTATGTGGCCCATTGTGGCCATAGGAACCCACCTCGACTGCCACATCATCAGCTACCTTGCATTGTCATAAAGGGTGACGGCTGATAGTCCACACTTGCAACAACGACACACATCAGGATCGCAACAGACCACCATGGCTATGCCAAGGGAGAGTTCCTCCCTCTGCAAGTGATACACCAATAGGAGGGCACACACAAGTCCAAATACCCCGCACTTCTACCCTTGATGCTCACATGCGGGATCACTAAGGGCCACATGGCAGCCTCGCAATGCATGGCCTTCCAAGGCCTCCCCAAAAACCCTTCAATAAAATCCATTCATTTTTTCTTCTCCCTTGATCTGAAGACTCCCCGTCACCTGCTCAGTTGTCTGATCTTCAAGCCGTCAAAGCCATCTAAAAATTCATCACCCCAACTTTGTACCTTACCAATATTGATGCTCTCCGAAAAAATTTGGCCCTCTAGCCTAGTTTGCTAAATTAGAAAAAAAATCAATTGGTACCATCTTGCCGTCATCTGGCATAAAGTTCATCCCGCAATATCTTGGCCCTCAAGACTCCATACGACGAGTCATCAATTCTTGTTAGCTCCATACAATACATACTACCATCCAAAACCTTGTTGAGGCAAAAATTCCAATAGATGGAATATTTATCAATGCAATCAATTGGGCACATAACTGGCCCCCATCAAACTTTCCACTGGCCATAACTTGCTCATTTGGGATTGGATTCTCAATCCGAAAGGACCGACAAGCTCACCAACTCAAGTACTTTTCATTTACCTACCAAAATCAGATCTAGCCACCTATGACGATCTAGCCTATCTATTAAAAATCTGCAAAACCTTCTAGATTGAAACCATCATAAGGCACGTAGGAGCTTCGTTTGAAGAGTTGTCTGGACCGGCTTCTAGAGCACTTTGAATGCTACATCTTGGAGCATTAACAATAGTACTATAATTGGACACTTTAAGTGTTTTGAGAGACTAAAGTGTTGTTTTCCTACCGAATTTTGGCAATTTATTTGTCAAGCTAGAAATAAGTTTTTGTGACACCTTGCTTCTACCATTGGTTGGTTGTTATGAGGGAAAGAAAACACAGGATTTTTCTCCATGTCAAAATACAATCCCTATAGAGAGAATTATGGTAAGCTCTAAATTATAAATTTTACTAAAATTTCAAGGTGTTTTGCCAAAAAATATCATAAAATTCTTATATATTTTCGTAGAGATGGCCTTTTTTATGTTTATAAAATCCAAGTGTCAGTACTTAGTGTTACAAAACAATGAAATGCCCTTCAAAGACTAGTTTCCAAGTCATACGCAAGTTATAGACATAATTTCATACTTAAGCACGTGTTGAATAAGAGCATAATTTTGGTCTTCTAGATGGCCTCTCATGGAATTGGAGCTATTCTAGTGCAGTTTGACAAATACAAATGACTTTATATCTTGAAATCAAGAAACTACACATTTTTTTGGCTCCTTAACTCATAATAACATTGAAACCAAGGTTTTAGGTGCCACAATTGTGTGTTTACCACGTACTTTGATACATTTAGTATATCTAGGTGGAAAATTTGATATTATTTGAGGTTTTAGATGCTCATGTCTCAAGAATAAAAATATCAAAGTTTTCTCTTACACAATTTTGAATATTGAAAATGATCCAATAGTTGTTGCATACCAAAGCCCTTCCATGTGCCACCTGGAGTCTTCAATGGAAAGGGCAAGCAATGTATCACTTTTTAACTCACAAATACATCAAAGAAATATCTTTCTTGATATATAATGATATGCTTGAAATGGCCATATCAAACATGTAGAGCTTTTCAATATTTTATATACTCTAAAGAGATATATTTTCACATGAAATGTTCAATTATCTATGGCACAGTTGTGGAAAAATCACATGAAATTTTCTACAAGGTTTCTTCATTTTTTTTGAGCTTATAAAGCCTATTTCTTCAAAGCATCAATCACAGCCTTACAAGGGTCAACTTGATGAGTATAGTTCTTGATCATTGTAGATTTTTAAATGGAAGGTTATATTTTTAAAAGACCCTCTAGCTAACATATATAAGCATATCCAGAGGGTTTTCTTAAATTCACCGTCTAATGCAAGTAGCATTTAATTTAAATGTGTAAAAAGGGGACACTTTGTCTTGTTTTGGTACCAAACTAGTGTTAACCCATCACTTTGAACACCTCGATCCACTACCCCAATTGGCCCTTTCTGGAGTCCTTTTGGACTTAGAAACCACATCAATCATACATTCCTACTGCCACCTGCATGCCCAAGTCTTACATGCCAACTTTAGCACTTTACCCCACCCTTGTTAGCATCTCTGGCTCAACACAACACATCTTTTAGCATCGACCAACTTTGATCACACCACAGATGATACTCAACTACCCTGTTATAGCAAAGTCGACCAATAATTTACCACCCTCAAAACACTACATGGTTTATACCTTATAGGCAGTGATAACATAGATGCATGATGTCTCCGATCTAATATGTCAAATAATGGTAAAGATCACAAAGATGATTATCACATGCATCACAACCTTTGAGGACATCGAGGTAGCAATGCATCCTTGGCAGGTGTTTCTTGAGTGAACAAAGGGCCTATGTTGGAACATGGAGACATAAATTCCCAGCCGCAATGTCATCATGGGGTTGTTTGCTAGAGTCATGTTTTTTCCTTTGCAATATCTGCAAACATTTTGAAGAGGCATTTATGACATGTTTCTTTGAGATGGATTCTACCATCTTCAACCACATGAAGAAGGATCTTCTTGTACGCCATATAGCCTATCAAAGCACATTAATGAACAATCCATTCAAGGAATTGGTAGTCCAACCAGAGATTGAGGCTCAACAAAAAAATTCAGACAAATGCCAGTAGGTACATGTGCATCCATGTATCTTGGCAGATGGACCAGACGGGCACCCTCCTAGCCAGCCGCCTTATCATGGATCCATACAATTTTGTAATCCCACTATTACTTTTCTATAAAATCTTTGTAATTATGAGGATCTATGATTTTAGTCATCTAATCTCTGAGTTACTCCATGTAAAATCTGAGTTGTAAAGCTTCATTTTGAGTCTGAGCCTTGTAAAGTCGACCACTAGCCAAGAGAATCCCTAGGTATAAAGCCTAATTTTTATAAGTGGGAAAGGACACATTATCATTATCAAGGTTTTTTGAGTTTTGGAGCATACGAATGAGAGAGGCTACTCTCTCGCGCACGTAATCCATTTTTCTTGAGATTTGGTAATCCAATTTTTATTTTGATTATTACATTGTGCTACTCTTTAATTTAAGCGTAATCATTTTCAATTTTGTTATGGTTCATGACTACACATTAGCAAGCTAGATTGCATATTTTGAGTGCATTAATGGTTGATTTTTTATGGTTGAACCATAGGAGAGTGATCCTTTTGAGTTTCCTTTTTCAAGACTTCGTGATGGATCGTGATTTTGGTACCTTTTTGTATTGCAACCAAACTTGGTAGGATAATTTCCCTTGATGTCTTAGACCTCCTCCTAAAGTTTTATTGCATTTGGACTTCTTTCTAGTGTTGAAATGGTGTGACAACCGAGAGTAGTGACATAGGACATAGGCACTTTGCCATCATATTTGAGTGATAGATTTTCTAGTGCTAGAGATAGTTTTGTTTCGTACGTTCACTTCTTGAGGTTGATGCCCTCAAAGAGTCTTTGTGCCCCATCCGGATTGCTTCCTTGAGTATTGACATTATGTTAGTGCGAGATAGCTATGCTACAGACGTCCGTTGCAGGGACCCGCTAACAATGTCTCTACTACCTTACTAACCAAGTACACTAATTATGTCCATGTTTGCGTTATGGTCATTGATACCAAAAGTGAATTTTAGTCATCTACTTTGTGACAAGTTTTAAGAGCCTTCTTATCACATAAACATATATTTTGTTTTAGGATGCCTCAGTAAAATACTTGAACTGAGAGGGTGTGGGAAGGAGCTCCTTATTATGAGGCCACAAATTTGATATCTAATGAGCAATCACACATCTCAAATAAAGAACTCCAAAAAATGTCCGCAAACATCTTTGTGGAAATGTTTCAACATAAACATGGAAATGTGGTTAGAGCTACCAAATTTCCACATGAATTGTGGCTACTACACAAATAAAAAGAAGTGCTTCAAGTTGTTATAAAGGTCCAACTAGACAAATACTTTAAATTGTCTCCATGGAGAATGGAGTTCCAAAGATCCCATGAGCTGATGAGTTGATGAGATCCATTCAATACAATGATAAAACAATGGTTACCAATAAAGACATAGCCACTATTAAGTTGAAGATTACATCAGACATTATCATGGAAGCCCTCCACATCCTAACGGCCAGCCATAGTTTCCTCTCAAGGGGACTTTGTCTACAGACTGTGAATTTGTAAAGAAAAAGGGTCTAGATTTTACCTACAAACATTTACTATACTCAAATACGGAGATGGCACTTAGGATAATCTCCCAACATTTCTAGATTTCAAAGCCACTAGAGTACACCAGACCTCTTTGACACATAGTGGTGGTAATAGCCCTTTGACTATTAAAAAATAAAGTCATACGGTGTGACTTTGGATGCTATTTACTAGAGAAGATTATCAACATAAATCTCAAGGGTGGTGACAAGTATAAATCCCTAATGAAGTTCGGCCCGATCCTAGCTTCCACTAACTCCTACTAAACTAGAGTTGATCCAAAAGATTAAGTACCATACCAAAAATATCAACGGTTTTGAGTCAATGCCAACAAAGAAGATTACTAGAGGATCAAACTCTCAAGCACCGATCCAAGATAGCAAAGAATCTACTACAACAAAGGATTTTGTGTTGAGGATAGAGAACAAGATGAAGCTCATTTGAATTTCTAGAAAGAAAATATGATGCAAAAAAATGAAAAGATACAGAGTAGCAGATTGAATAGAAACACATACCAAATATAGAGGAAAGGCAAAGTATGGATGTGACTCTCAAGAGATTAAAAAACATAAAGACTACACAGAATGCATCAAATTCTAAGTAGATAGAGGAGGAAGGTGAAGAAGAGTTTGTGAGTCTAGCTGTCAAGAAGTTGCAAGAAGAATGGCAAAAGAAAATACAAGAGGAGATAGATTTGGCACAAGCGTAGAAGGAAAGAATCACAAAAGAGCTTAAACTAAAGGTCTACATGCCAAGACTCTAAATTCCAAGAGTTCAAAAGCTAGAGATGCAAAAGGATAATCTAGGAAGAAAAAGATGAATTGGCAAAGAATTGCAAGAGACATTTGTCGACATAAAGTCACTTAATGCCAGAGATAGTGAAAACCAAGTGGTGTCCAAACATTAGGGCCAAAAAGGACCCAAAAAGGGTCGCATAAGGAAATGATTGATTTGATAGTGAGCGGAGGTTTGATGGTCAAAATGGCTCCAAACTTGGTCGTTTTAAGTTACATTGAGGCTATTAAATGCGTATCCAATTCTTTTAAACCATATCTAGATACTTATCTTCACATACAAAGGAAACATCAATTTCATTGTTTTTCCTCGTGGGTTCACCTTGAAGTTTGTGTGCATTCAATCACCTGTGTAAAAAATGGGCACTTCCAACTTTCAAACAAAACTTTTACCTCCTTTCACTTTTTTATAGGCCATTCTCTCTCTCTCTCTCTCTCTCTCTCTCTCTCTCTCTCTCTCTCACACACACACACACACACACACACACACACACACACACACACACACACACACACACACACACACACACACACACACACACACACACACACACACACACACACACCCCTTCCTCCTCTCTTCCTCAATGCTTTCTCCATGTTGGAAGCTTTACCATTTCTACTTTGGCATTCATATTCAAAGCTCCATTAAGCTTGTCCAAAAAAACTCTTACACATTCCATTTTTTATTCCTTGCAATGTCTGGTTCAACACATGTATTCATAAGTTTCATATGAATTTTAAGCTCAAGGAGAGTATGTGACCACCAAAATTCTCAAAGATGAAAATGAAGCCAAAGGACTCCAAAGCAAGGGGAAAAAACCTATGTATTTGTGAAAAAATGGTAGCTTGTATTGGGTAGACCTAAGAAATGGAAGAAATCCACCCTTTCATCCCCCTCATTTTTTGGTCAATTTTGTTGGATATGGGATTAGCACTTTATTATAATAGTTTAGGCTATATCTATCACACATTTACCATTTGAAATATAGTTTTAATCTTTAAAATAGAACACCTCTAAATGAAGCAAGTGTTATAAAACTTGATAAACAAAATAACCTCTAACACATTTGAAAGGAAAATAGAAAGCTCATAAAGAAAGATCAGTAGGTGTAGGACTCAGAGCAAGAGTGAAACAATATTAGCTTAAATTGTATATTTGGAATAGCATAAAAAGAATTTGGATCTTGAGGCATGAAATCCAACAACATATATGGACATCCTAAGTGAAATTGGTCACTCAATAAGGAAAACCTTGTTGACATTCATTGGGACATGAGTGTATCCCATGAACCTTAAGAGTACCTTACATGCAAAGATAGTAAGTTTGGGATTCAAAGTAGTTAGTTGGAAGGCACAAAAACACAACATTGTGCCACCAAGTCAAGTAGTGCATGTAACAATTGTTTTCCTTCTTGACCCTTTTTCACTCCCAACAAAGTCATTTCTATCAAGTAGTCTATTTGCAAAAGAAGAAAACACCACATTTGTACTACAATTTGCATCAAGGAGCTTCGCATGTGGGCTTCATAATTACAACCCTACCTGGGGGGAACCTCACTCATACTAAATATACCTACGAGGGACAATAAACATTATCATAAGGACTTAAACTAGCAAGATATAGTATCAAAAGAAATCTTAGGCAAAGCTTCACAAGAAATGACCAAAGGAAGCAGAATTGGAGTGATTGAGGATCTCATGACCCCCCCTTTTTGCATCATGTAGGATAATACAAGAAAGTGGCCAATAGATGGCAAGAGAGGTTTGGAAGATAGATCGAGAGAGGTGAGAGTAGGCACAAGAGACGAGAGAAGTTGTTGGCTAGGTGAGATTATGTGAAAGAGCTCAAGACATTTGACAATGTATGTGCATGTAGAAGAAACTTATGCACGTATAACATATATTCCAATGACAACTACATTGATCCTTCTCTCTACTTAAACTATCAAGATATGGCACCAACCGAGCTTGGGCATGGCTTCACAAAACAAGACGACATGAATAAAACTCAGGGTGATTGAGGATCTGACTACCCCCCTTTTTTCTTAGTAGGATATAACACAAGAAATTGTTTGCCAACTAGCACAATATGGTGTTGCTTTACAAAATAGCCTAAATGAAGCAAGATTGGGTGACTACGGATCTCCCTACCCACCTTTTTTGCTTCATGCAGGACAATCTCACTATCCCATTTTTTGCTTTGTTCCATCTTTCCCAATGCTCTGTCTCTCTTGAGTCTTGATATAATGTACATTTGTAACTTTGACGACTCTGAATCATTTGACATCACCAATGCATTTGGATGCCCAAAGACCCTGGGAACAACTAGCTACATGCCTCAATTGGAAACTTGGAGAGGCTGTCCTAGCCAAAAAATCATCTATTGAAGCAAGTGGCCTATAGAGGCTTTGTTTATTGCTTTCTTGTGGATGCTCTCCTCTTGGGCATAGTGCTTAAACTTTTTGTTTGGCATGCTATAGTAGATTCTTCATCAATCTTTTCATGATGGCTTTGTGAATGGATCAAGGGAAGGAGACATGCATGCAATCATGTCCAAAGTAGAGGCTCTATTTCAATGGACATAAAAATGGAGACAACAAGGGAAAGGGGCTCATGTGACATTTGCACCTCTTTTTGGCCTCTAGAGGCCATTAGACTTGCTTAGTGATCAAATTGAAGGGAAAGATGAAGGAGAAAGAGAGAGAGAAATGTCTAAAGGGAATATTATTAATGATCAAATTGAAGTGCTTAAAGATTTTAATTCCAAGAGTTAAAAGAGGCTTACATGGAAAATCATGGTGGATATTTCTTTTCCATGGGAAAGTGTCAGATGCCTGAGTATTTTTCTTGAAGATGGAAGTATGCTTATTGATGTCAATCTAGAGATTTTTGACACCATTCTCTTTTGTGAATTGAAGTAAGTGTTGTGATTGCTTATGAATTCAAATTATTAAAGGTGGTATGGACCTACCTAAGGAATTCTCCAAGAAATTATTTGTGCTGGGTCCACCAATGACACAATGTCTTCTTGAGAAGTAGGGGAAAGTTGACAGCTTTTCAATGGATTTGAAATAGCGGATTGTAACATAATCCTTTGTCCCTTTGTTGAGAGGTACGATATACATTTTTTAGGTGAATACTAATTTTCTTTGGTCCATTTACTGTACATATATAGGAGATTTACCAAGGCTTCAACCTATTAGAGAGATATGAAATGTTTATGAATGAAATTCCAAGAATCCATAGACAATCAAAACTTTAACTATACTTTTTTTAATTATATATTTATATCCTTATATTCAAAAACTTTTGGAGCCTAAAATCCCTCGTTTCTTATTGCAGTGTTTTCAAGCTCATTGTGGCCTTGTTAAATAAAGAGTATATTAATTTTAAGATAGAGGATGATCATTGTCCAATAAAGTATTGGAACCAAATTTCACCTCTCCAATCTATTGATTCAACTTTGTGGGGTTAGGGAGTGATTTCCAATGCTCGAAGATTTATAGAATCCAAATTTAGAATGCCTACACTAACTGCATGTTTTAAATTTAGTTTGCAATTTATAGTGTTCTCCAAGAACACTTTTAGGGGTTTTCACCATTTGTTGCACTCTTTTTACTTTACAGCTGCATGAATATCTTAAGTCGAGTTTGGTGGATCAAAGAAAGGGAAATTTATTGAGGTTTGGAAAAGGCTATTTGTCCCAATAATCTTGATTCTCCTTTTCCACTTCCAAAGATTTCAAAAGGAAATCAATCTTAAGAGTCCTAAAGGTAAGAATAGTCAAAGAAAAGAAAGCCCAAGCAAGGAGAGAGGAAAGAATCAATAGAAGACTCCAATAAAAAATCCAAGCAAGGGACTACCATATCAATCAGTAATAAAGTTTAAACTACAAAGGTCCCATTCTGCAAAGAAGGAGAGGAAGATTTTGTCACCTTTCAAGTCACCCAAGAATATAAAAAGGAATGCAAAGAAGTCATCGAAGAAACCACCTACACAGTGATAGCCGTTTTTCGGCTTTCCATAATTGCCATAGTAAGCTACCTCACCCTATCAAATCATTCAAACATTTTGGTTATCCCTACCATTTCACTGTACATAGGCGTGTGTGAGTTACGGGACTTTTTCCATATCTCCTTAAAAAACCTCAGCTAGCTAGTCACTGGGCTAGTTGAGCCAAAAAAATAAATAAAATCAAAAAAATAAAATATATTATGGCCCATTTGTGTGTAAATATTGCATTATATATATGGCCTAAATATAGGTATTTTTATAATTATTTTGATATTTATTTAAATATTTATACCTAGGTGTGTGTTTTATTAAATTTATCGTCTTTCATCCTCTTGCACCATAAGTATATTTTTTGCCAATATGTACATACTCTAACCTTATATTTTTCCTTTATACAAATCACTCCCATATTTTCACCCTCACCCTCGTGAAAACAAAAAATTGATTTCTACTCATTGGTCACGTTTATTATATTATTTACTTGCATACCTTTTCCTCTTTCACCCAAAATAATTCAAAGAGGGAAAATATCATATGATTCCAATATCTTTTCATATTCATAACTCCTCCATATTTTTATTATTATTTTTACTCATTATTCTAACACCATGTGCTCATTGAGCTAAAGTCCATGAATAGTCCATAGACTAGTCCCACCATGTATATATTTCTTTATTCACCAATAATCCTCCTCCATGCATGGGTCAAGGGCAGCTTGGATGCTTTGTATTATGATATGACAAAGGAGGGGCTCACTCTTGGATGCATTGTACAAATTCAACAAAGGCGGGGGCCACTGAAGACTTTTTGTGAAGAAAAAACAAGTCTTTTGGTGGGATTTTTAATATCCATCTCCACTCCGAATTTGGAGCGGTGGTCAAAAAAGAAAATGTAGCCCATGCTCTGAATAATCACTTCAAATTTTTTCATGATTTTTGGAGCTACCAACGGTGAGCTATGATTTTTTGAGTGGACCCCAGTCTGCCCACTTTTCTCACAAGTAGCCCATAGTCTTCTCTCACCTCTTTCCACACTTCTACACACACACACACATTCCTCTCAATCCCTCACTCAAACCTGCACCTTCAATGGTTTCTCTCGCCTTCTTCACCATTAACCTCCCCTCTTACTCCCATAGCTCTCATATGAGCTCTCCATGTACATACACCATCTTTATGCCTCTCTCTATTATCTCCAAAGTACAATTCCATCTGAACCCTTATATATATACATAAATTCAGCATGTGTACCATGCTTAACCTCTGCAAATCAAGAGATCTCATCAATGGAATTACCATTTTCATCACGATAATCAACCTTGGCGACGGTGGCGTAAAGAAGGGAAGACGAAGAAGAAGATCGATAGTCATTTTGAGAACCTACACAAGTAAGTCCAAAACTTCTTCAAGCTTCACCATCACAAGGATTTTCTCACTTCATTCAACCATCTTACTTCAACCATCCACCCCATTCTACCCATTGTAAATATATCATTAACTTTCTAGTGATTACTAACACTAACCACTAACATACTAACACAAAATAGCCATTGACCTAACCATAAAAGACACCTCACCTCCAGACATGTGTATAGTAACTCTCTCTCTCTCTCTCTCTCTCTCTCTCTCTCTCTCTCTCTTTACTTACTTTCACCTTATCTACCATCAATAATGCTCTCTTTGAGCCCACATCCATGACTCAAGCAGACAAAGAAGGCCCGCAATGTTTTGATATTCAAAAAAATCATAATCCTGATTTGTTAGCTGTAAATTAGGATTACTAATAATCTTAATGAGGGGTCTCCAACCTATAAATAGGCCCCTCTCCCTCTTGTAAAACAACCTCCAACATCTCACATAGCACCCCAACACTCTATGCGTGAGGAGAGACTTAGGTGTAGCAACCACTTGTGAGCTTCACTCTTGGTGTGAGAGAAGCCTTCAAGCTACACATTGCAAGTGAGAGAGCGTGAGTTCCACAAATCTCAAAACCACTATTGTATATGCTCCTTCATCATCAATAAATTGAGGTCTGGTGCATCAAAGGCGTGATTCGACGTTCAAATCTTCGTCCTTCCATTTGTGCAATACGGTTTGGTGAATTCAAGGTGACTTGTGTATTTTGAGTTTTTATCGGTTGATCTTGATTTTAGAAAGTGTTTTAGTGTGTTTTTCATTGCCAGTTTTGTGTCCATTGTAAGAGGGTATTGTGGTGAGAGGTCTCCCACACCCTAAGACAGTGTGTGTGTGTTTTGGCAATGTTTAGCAATCACTAAGCATTGAGTGAGTTTTGTACAAGTTCTACGATAGCATCATAACGAACCATCTCCATTTGCAAGTCACAAATAAGGTATTACGCAAGATCCTTTCCTCTCTCTCTTCCCTTTGCTCTAGGTCTCTCTGGTCCATTTTTTGTGTGTCTTGGTGTGAGGTTGCTTGTGTGTGTTGTGTGGTGCATCTTCTTGGTTGTGCCAAAATCTCTCTTGCGTCCTAGTTCGCATACCATAACTAGGTGGTGCCCCTATCTTGTTTGGGTTTGGCTGTGGGTTTGCTGTTTTGTTGTGCTTGTGGTTGCCCCAGCCCCAATTGAGCAGCACGGGAGCCTTGAGGGGTGTTTAGAGTCGCCTCTCTTGTTGCCCGCCCCGGACCGCCTCAACAGGTCCCAAAGAAATCACCCATGAAGTCACCTAGAAAATCATCCATGACTAAGAAACTATCTAAGGAGGAGAAATAGGATCCACCAATGTCAACACCTCATGGACCTTCTCCCTAGTCACTAGAGCAACACAACCACCAGCTTTGGATCCATCTATGTCCCCAAAGGAGCCCAAGTCAAAAATACAAAGAGTTAGTTTAAAAAGGATAAGAAACCACCTCTTGCTAGGTTATTATAGTGAGACCCTAACTTTTCATTTCATGAAGAACTAGTTTGTTGTAAATGTGTAGCTCAACCCTTGTATACCTATTCTTATGAATACAAACAAATTTTAATTCTTTGAAATTTCACACCATAGTTTAGTTTTAATTTTTTTCCTCCAATGAATCAAGAGACTACTTAAACACTATGAAGTCATTAGTAGTTGACACTCAAAATTCTACAAGTTTCCACTCCACACTTGTGGATGGCATGGAAAGACATTACAAACTAGAATAAAAAGAATGTTCTTAAAATCATTCTCTCATTGAACAAATTATAAGAGCACAATTATTTCAATGAATTAGATAATGATAGTGATCTAATCTCAGCACCATGTCCTTGGCCAAGTAAACATGTTGTACTTTGTCTAGCCACCCAATGTTTGTCACTTTTGAATGCAAGGATATGCCCTCTTCCTCCTCCTTATCACTGCAAATTTTGCAAAATATGGTTGTGGCCTCCAAAAAAAATTCTTTTTTCCCTTTAAACTTGTGGATTCCAGGAAAAAGCCCCAAAAAAAACAATAAAAGTTGTTTTAATTTTTGCACCACCATGCAACGGTCTTAATTGCATCATGAGTCCCCCATGAGGCTGTGGGAATTCTCTCTATAATGCATTGGCCACCCATAAGGGTTGGCTTTGGCCTCCCTCATAAGAAATAGCATTCAAGAAAGTTTTCAAGTGCATAGTCAACCATCACAATCCTCCACCAACAACACCAACTTTTCTCACAATGATGCATGTATGCTTATTTGCAAGGAGGAAGACATAAGTGCCATAGGTATAGTCTCCAAGATCCTGAAGAGGGAGACTTCCTCTTGTGATATCCCTTGAATGGTTCTGCTTTGGACTATATAGCCCATACTTTGCATATGGGATAAATGGAGTTCCACATGGCACTCTCCCATGCCCTCCTTCCAACCTCCAAGTCCATGTTAGTGGATCATCTCACAAACAGACGTCTATACCATAGCTATCTGGCACTCACACCCTCTCTTGTTTAGTACTCAAGGAAGCAATTGGGATGGGGTACAAAGATGCATTGAGTTTTCAATCACAACGGAGTACGCACTACTAGAAGATGCACTCGAGCAATCATGAATCAACACATAGTGTTAGCTAGGCATTCAATCAGTCCTCACTCCAAATAAAAATGATGATTTCTCAACTAAATGAGCTCAAAATTCTTGAAAACTCTAGGAGACTAAGGAACTATGTCATAGCCATCCTTTTTGGAAATCTTTTTGGAACTTAAATTTTTCATTAGTTCCTTTCAAGACATTGAGCATAAATAAGGAACTATGACGTCGTAGCCATCCTTTTCGGAAAGTTTTGTCTTAGATATATCTCTTTTGTTCCTCTCTTGTATGCATGATGTTTCTTTTTCTACATGCCTCTCTTCATTATCATTCAAGCTCTCTTGAACTACTTGTACCAAGAGGAGCATGTATCCTTATTCATATTTCTATTCGTATTGACAGCTGTAAGTGTATATGGGTGATTTTTGAAAACTGTCTTGAGCTACTTATAGTGCTATAAAGCAAGTACATGACAAGAATGTGTACGACAACACTTTCTTTTTTAACATACAAAAACCATACAATGATGAGGGCATGACATTGACACACCTTTTTCTATCTAACCACAAAAAAGCCTTACAAAATGAAAACCAACAAGATGAGACATTTGCACTAAACAAATAATTGCCAAAGTTAATTGTCATTGATATCAAAATATTTTGTACAAAATACCAATAGTAAGGAACAATTGATACAAATTGTCAACAACACTAGCAGTAATGTAGGACTCTGACTAAGGAGTAGTTTAGCTTGGCAATAGATGCACAATTCCTTTTGGCACTTCTTGGCATATAAATTTCTTTCAATTCTTACCAAGACCTATAAGCCATATTATAAAAAAGGGAAAATAAGACTATGCCTGATAGAAACAAAGAATAGTAGAAAGAAAGACATCATTATTTACACAAATTTCCATCTATGTCAAAAGCAAAAGCTACATAAAAATAAATATGTGCATTGTGTAGATCTTGCCTCATTTTAGTGCAATGTGCACATGGATCGTATTTTCAAGGTGGCCATGTGTTCACTGTTCATCCACATATCAATGTCATGGAACATGGAAGAATACCCCTTCTATACCAAAGACTCATATATTCTCCCTTTGTAAATCTCCTCCCCAATGGAGCAAGGCTAGACATCCAAAATGTCAATGGCACACTCCACCAATTGCCATTCCTCTATGATTTAGGGATAGAGATATGTAAGAAGCATAGTAGCACAAAACAAGCAAAAAACATAGAATTCATAAGATAAAAGTACCACAAACAACCTAAAATAAAATGAAAATAATAGTCACCATATGAATCACTTATAGTTATCTCAGTGCTCAGAAAGATTAGAGCTTTCAGGATGGAGATGAAGCTCCTTGTGCATGTAAACATGTTCTTGGATCCAAAAAGCCTAATATGTTTCACTCTGTCTTTCCAACCTAAAAAGAATTGGTTTTTTGAGGATGCTTTTCTTCCTCTTGCTTTGCTACATTATAATCTAGCTCAATTTGGCTGTGGATGTTGGGATCCACTATTTGTGCTCCTTTAATGTGGCAGAGGTGATAATGGTTTCAATGGATGTGCTAGGGTGTTTAGACTAGGTGGGCTCCATTGCTTGAGGAAGATGACACACAGAAGATGAGTGAAGAGAGAACAATAGGAAGAGGAGGGAGAAGAAGATGGTGGAATGAGGAGAGAGGTGAGAATAAGAGGGAAAAGAAGGCCGTGAGAAGATTCAAAAGAGAGATGGGAATATGAGGGAAAAGAAGACCGTAAGAAGATTTAAAAACACTTTTTGGTCAATGACGGAGACCTTTTGAGGTAAAAGGACCACGTAATAAAAAGTTACCTTAGTTTTCCTTTCCAAAAAAACTTATTTTATAAATTCAAAAGGAATTTCAAAAATGAAGATTCCGTAACGGAAGCCCTCCTCTCATTGGCCTAGAGCACTCTCTCTTTCTCTCTAAACGTTAAAAGTCAAAAAAGAGACCTCAAACTTTTTTGAATGCTCTATGAAGAGAATTGACAACCGATCATCTTGATTTAACTCTCTCACTGGACATCTCTCAATGTACTATTTTAAGGGAAGCGAATCTTCCTTCACCTTTTTGGTCTCCTTTTGCTTAAAGGCATAGATTTGGCAAATTGTGCCGTGCTTGATTCCTCTTTTAGAGAATTCTTTGGCAAACTCTTGCAAGAGTTGATCAATATTTAGGAAATCTTGACTTTTTAATGGATTCAACCAAGTCAATTCTATTCATTCCAATGTCAAACTAAATCCCTTGTATTGTGTATGAAAATTTGCAACTTGTTTCGCTCTTAAGACTTGCTTAAATATGTCAACATTTGCGTATGGATCTCCCAATTCGTTATACTTTTTGGACACACACTTCGCCACTTGAGAAGGTCATAATATTTGCATTCTAGCTACCATTGTCATCATTCTAGGTTCTCCTAGTAAAACATCTCTTGCCTCATAGCCATTGATAGGTGTTCAGGAGGGAGTTCGATTAATCATTCTCTCCTCAAATTGCATGTCTCTCCCCTCAGTTCTAGTAGGAACCCTTGCTGTGAAAATTGTGTCTAGAGCATCACTACCATGATTCGTGGTCTTTGGAACCGCCAAACCCAAGGATCCCATCAGTCTACATTTCAAAAAATGTGGTCGACTGAAAGAGTCTTCCATTCTTGTTCTCACAGAACTCGCTCTGGTGGTTTCCGGTGTTTTTGAGACTGTCAGACTATGAATTGTTGGGGGGACATAGTATTGGTGGAGTGGCCCTCCATAGTATGTATATACCTTGAGCTCTTTTCAATCTACCACAGAGTATCTCCAACCATACTTATCCAGCATGATCACCTGAGTATCTCTCTCCACTTCATACGTAGACACATATAAGCTTTTTGATCCATTAGCTCTCTCATGTTGGGTTCATCACACCGGCCTGTAATAGAGCATTTCTCTGCATTATGGTACTTGTATAAACCCACATGTGTGTTGTCCGTGTTGATGCGAGTAGCCACATTCACTCACCTAAGCTTTGCATTAGGAATGGCCAACTTTGGTGGCTTCTCTTCAGGCTCGACATGACCCCTTTCCTTGGTACATGTCAATCCTCACTTGTCCACAATAAAGGGATTGTGCACAAATAATTACATGTTTTCTTCCTCACCAAAGTATTGATTTCCACTATAATCCATGGGCACTATGAGTTTGAGCTCACTAGGTCTCTCTTCTTTTTTCACGCAGTAACGATCCATACTGTCTTTATAGATTTTGGCACCCTGTTCATTTTCAAATTGGTATTGTAGTTGCAAAAGTTTCATATTTGGTGTTGTTTGTGATAGTATTTCTCCCTAACTGGTTTCCTCCTTAAAACGCGCACTTTTGGATCCCTCGGCCATATAGGTGTAAGATCTCTTTGAAGAGGTATCAGAAATACTTTTCTCTAAGATAGGCTCTAAGATTGCCAAAGCTCCCTTAATGACACTCTCTTCAATGGAAATACAACTAACTTGGCCTCCAGTAGTAGGGTTTCAATTTTGATATAACTTTCTTGATCACAAATACATCAAGAAAATTATGCTTGCAAAACCTGACATGTTGCCTTTTATGATGCACCTAATCTTCCAATCAATAGCAATTTAATCTAAAAACTCTGATTTCCACAACCTATATACCAATCACTTGGTGTCTATGAGTTTACATGGTCTGCTACTAGTCTATATGGTCTCTGTCTTGAAAATAAGAAAGGGGACATGGATTGTGATCCATGTTCCATCAAATATGGACCCCAAATTTGGCTTGATAATTACCTGTAGTATGACTAGTCTACTCTAGCACTTATTTTTAGATTTGGAGAACTTTTTGTTGATCAAAAGCAAGTTTTTGTGTCTGCCCTGTGGTTTTTGACTAGAAACTGGTCTTTTGATGGTTTGACCAACTTTTTGGAGTTTTTTGCTATGGTGCCCTTTGCAAAAGTTGTCCCAAATGTTGTCAGCTACTCAATGCTCAATGTTAGCTTTAAATGACCAAAAGGAACATGGATCGCGATGCATAAAATTTGGTCAGCTCTATGCTTGCACTCTGTAGATGTTAGATCTTCACTTATTTTTGACTTTGTATGTCAAAAAGTTGAAAGCTCTAAATTTTGGGCAATTTCCAAGGTTTTTGTGTCTTTTGTTCCAATTTTCTTGATTTGAGTGACTTTTCTATGTCAATTCTTCACCAAAAGTGTATATTCGGTGATCTGGAACCACACTGGACCAAATAGTATTAGTTTCTGGTCAAAAGGTCATAGGGGCTCATGGAATGCCATGTATGTTTTGACACCAAATGGCATGAAACTTTCCAGATTGACTCTTCCTCGTTTGTTTAACCCTTGACACTTATTTTAGGGTTTAGATCAGCTTTTGCGTTATGACCATCAAATTTTCAAAGTTATGGTCTTTCCTACCAAAATATGGTTTTGATAGTTTTTTCCTTGAACTTTTTAACCCAATTTGATGGTTTTGGTTGCTACCTAATCTACTTCTAAGTGTTGAAATGAATTTTGGGAACAAAAACTAACAAACGATACAAAATTGAAAGAAAACGGATGATGGAAAGTACTTTCGGAGCATCAAAAAAAATGTTCAAAAAATGCTTTCGTATCTCACTCACAACTCCCTATGCCTCTCATGAATAGATCTAGCAAGTTCCCAACTTCTAGCCTCTACCAAGCATTGAACCATGAGTCTAGCTGCCTGATTGCTAAGGTGCAAATGATATGGAAATCAAAATCAAAGGTCTCTAAAGTGAAAGCTACGACTAGCTCACTCACCACCTAAAGATCACTATATTTGGCAACGATGCCAATATTAGCGGATCACCGCCATGAATGTCTGTAGCATAGCTATTCGGCACTAACATAATGTCAATGCAATCTAACAAGGTATCAAAATCGCAATTCATCATGATCAAGGTCCTAAAAACTGCAATAGAACATACCAAAAAGGTCTCCATATGGTCTAGAATCATTCTCATATGGTTGTAACATCAAAAAACGTCCATTAACGCACTCAAAACAACCGATTTAGCTCGCTAACATGCAATTGCGCATGATTGCCAATGATACACTTAAATTAAAGAGCGGTAGACAAGGAACACAATGCAATAATTGGAATCAAAATTGGATAGCCTGAGCTCAAGAAAAATGGATTACAATGTGCGAGAGAATAGCCGCTCTCAATCGTATGCTCCAAAGGTCAGAAAACCTTGATAATGTAATGTGTCCTTTTCCACTTACAAAAATTAGTCTTTATACCTAGGGCTTCTCTTGGCTAGTGGCCGACTTTACAAAGATCAGACTCAAAATCAATCTTTATAACTCAGATTTTACATAGAGTAACTCAAAAATTAGTTAGCTAAAATAAAAGATCCTCATGCTCCATCTACCCATGCCAACAGACATGGATGCACATGTACCTACCAACATTTTCTATGGTAATCATCTATTTCAAAAAAAAACACAAAAGATAAGTTAAAACTATGTTGTAGATCCATGATTTTGGAGAGGCCTTTATATGGTAATGATGTTGTTCACATCACTGAAGAATTTGAATTTGTTTGGTACGGTTAAATGATACATATTGAAAAATGGTGTTACATAGTTTGCGATTTAACATTGAGTATGTTTTGTTAATAGGAACCATTATTATCAACGTTATGTCTTGATGGCCCGTGTTTACTATCATATTGATGGCTTGTAGGAATAATATCACATTAAAGTTGATATTAACCATGATAATTGCCATGCCTATGTCTCTTATTCATGAGATGGGAGACCAACTCCCACTTAATACACGTTATTCATATGGTGTCATTGTCCCTGCTAGAGGATAGATATGTATGTGTTGGGTCACCCTCCTTGATGCCTTGGGCGAAATGTGCGTTGCTTTGGACCTTGGATAGTGCAAAAACCAATTGATGCTTCCATCACCTTATTCTAGGGTGAAAGCATGTTAATCTGTCACACTTTTTTATGTCCCAGACAATGCTAACTAGCACAATTTTGATATATGCTAGCTAGTACAATAACATGAGCTACATCTCCAAGATCTATTACATATGATATATCGATAGAAAGCACTTGAAACAAAGAATCCAAATGTACAACCTTCAACAAATTTTCATATTATTTGTAAAAAATTTACCAGACGCCCAACTTTTTAAAGATATGCTAGCTTGAAAGTGGTAACTAGCACAAAACGCGCGACACATTAACATGCTTTCACCTTCTAGTGATGATGATGATTTGTTTTATCTTAGCCTTTGTTGTTTATGTAGCTTGACATACACTGAGTGTTATAATTTATGTATGTTGACGTACATCTTAGAATGTACTCCTCTCTCCTACTCCCTCTCCCTCTCTACACACAAACTCCTTGCTTAGAATGTACTCATCTCTCCTACTCCCTCCCTCTCAACACACATACTCCTTGCTTGATGTTGATTATGGTTGGAGAAAAAAATACGAATTACGGTTCAATTGAGTAGATGATGTTGTAGTGCTAAATTTTGAAGCCGAAGGGAGAGAGACTTTGTTTTCTTTAATGGGAGGGCTTGTAGATAGGGCACACAACTACAAAAGTAGAATTTCTTCTGCCAGAGATTTATGTTAGACCTGAACATTGTGAGTTCGAATCGACGCTGGCACAGGAAGATCCAATGTGTATCTTAATACGTAGAGATTGGACCCAGAGAAAATTTGGGGAGATTCTACATATGGCGAATAGAGAATACAATGAAAGACAAATAAAGCTGACATCTTACGAGACTTCTCAAGAAAGCATACAAAGTAGACACTACTATATAATTAGGCGACTATAATATGCCCATATTACAAGGTGTGCTGGGTCAACTTACAATTTAGTGTAATTGCCTTGCTTGAATCCAAATAATGCATTTTTTCTTGTTCAAGCTTAAGTCAATGAATCATCAAAATTATAGCCAAATAAGAAGCATGTGGTTTTGATAATTAGGTCATTGAACATGAAATATGCTTTTAGAAACCTGATACAAAAGAGCTTTTGTGGCTTTTTTGAACATATTTTTTTTGTCATGGGTATTAGGGATGCTCATGAAGCTGAGATGTAAGTATCAGGTCATAAATGGTATATGGAAATGGATAGGTAAGTGTGTAGTTCACTCAATAGTTTATAATTGCAATATGCTTGAGATGTGATATGTTAGCTAGGCATAGCTTACTAAGCATGGAACTAACGACGACAAACAATGCCATTCTCTCCCCTGCTAGTGCAACTCATGCTGGGCACTTGTGAAATTGCATCAACTACAGGTCCTTCATAGAATTCCAAGATTGATGATGGATCAAACACCCCAACAAGGCAATCAGTGGCAAAAATGGAAGATGCTTTGAACTTTTCATATCCACCCATAGTTGGCATAGGAACTCCTTCTTTCACTTGCTTATGTATGAATCCTTATATGTCTGTCCAAGCACTCCATCTACTTGATTAGATAGGTTTAGGAAAGTGAACCGAAGATCTAAATGGGCAAAACAATATTCACTATCAATGCCATAGTTGTGTATTTTACTGTCCTCCTCATCAACATAAGTCACATTGATAGAAACCTTCAGCAATCTAGCCACTTGGATATTGATAGAGTTGACTTTCCTAGCCCTTGTCATCTTGAAATCACCATGAGGAGAAATCCATGATTCCCCAACATTTGTGTCAATTGTTATGTTTTCATCATCGTAAAAGACCTCCATTTGATCAACGTCATTATCCCACAATCCAACTTTCTTTGCTCCAATGCTAACTTTATGAGAACCAAACATGATACCAATCGCCTGGACCCATGTGAAGTCCCTTGGACGTCCTTCCATCGGCTTGCCAATGAAGTGCCCATTGATGTGGAAGCTAGTATCTGTAACAATGCAAAAGTCTTCATTTGCTTTGCCATGGAAATAAAAGAGACCACCATCTCCACCAATGAAACGAGGATCCTTGCAAATAGCTCCTATCTCATTGCAACCATTTGATGTACTAGATGTGCCTGGTGGAGAGCCAATTGTTGAACCATTGGACAATGATCCTGGAGCACTTGATGTGGCACCTGATAGACCAAAAGAGTTGCTTGATGTGCCATTTGTTGTTGTGTCTACTCAAAGGCTTACTAAATTAGGTCATGGGCTAAGAGAGCTAGATCTAATGTTTATTGCACCATTCAAATTACCCGGAGAGCTTGGCGATGGACTAGGTGATGCACTGGTTGAGTTGCCCGATGTTCCACTTGATGTACCTAAAGCATATATGGATAAATGTATTCATTTTGGTGGTTGCATGAATATAGAACAATTTCTGTACTTGGATGTGTGCGTTTTTGTTTATGCATGTTCTCTCTCTCTTTTCCTCTCTCAATGTGTGCGTTTTTTGTTTATGCATGCTCTCTCTCTCTCTTTTCCTCTCTCAATGTGTGTGTGCATTCTTTGTTTATGTATGTGTGTGTGCGTTTTTGTTTATGTTTGTACTCTTTCTCTCTCTCTCTCTCTCTCTCTCTCTCTCTCTCTCTCTCTCTCTCTCTCTCTCTCTCTCTCTCTCTCTCTCTCTCAAGCACTATGTGTGTGTGTGTGTGTGTGTGTGTGTGTGTGTGTGTGTGTGTGTGTGTGTGTGTGTGAGAGAGAGAGAGAGAGAGAGGGAGAGAGAAAGAGGGGAAGGGAACATGAGAGTGAGGAGAGGGAAGGAGCATACCTGGCTCTCCTTCCTCTCCTCGTGTGTGTGTGTGTGTGTGTGTGTGTGTGTGTGGAGAAGAAAGAGAGAGAGAGAGAGAGAGAGAGAGAGAGGGAGAGGGAGAGCGTTACCTGCTCCTTGCTTGAGGGCGCCGAAAAACTCAGATCTGAGATCTGAGTTTTTGGGCGCTCTCTGTTATTTTTTTTAGCCCAGCCGGCGTCGCTATGAGCGTCGCAAATTTACTTGTAAATTTGCGATGCTCATAGCGACGCTCATAGCGACGCTCATAGCGACGCCGGGATTTTTTTTTTGAGCGTCTCTGTGTGAGCGTCGCTAATATGAATAGCCTCTTGTAGTGCATCGATACGGACGTGGAAATACACGTGGCAATGCCTGTCGAAAGCTGGGTATTTCCACGCGTATATCGACGGAAAAAAATTGGGGAAAAAAACCAAATCCGCGTGCAAGCGATCATTTTCGCCTACGAGCGCGCACACAGATCTGACCTTTGGAAACCTACAGCGCAGGTATTATTGATCTCCCCCCCCCCCCCCCTCTCTCTCAAGCTACATCATGTGTGTGTGTGTGTGTGTGTGTGTGTGTGAGAGAGAGAGAGAGAGAGAGAGAGAGAGAGAGAGAGAGAGAGAGAGAGAGAGAGAGAGAGAGAGAAATGTGTATGTGTGTGTAGGAAATCAAAGAGAGAGAGAGAGAGAGAGAAATGTGTGTGTGTGTGTGTGTAGGAAATTAAAGAGACAAAGAGAGAGAGAAATGTGTGTGTGTGTGTGTGTAAGAAATTAGAGAGAGAGAGAGGTGTGTGTGTGTGTAGGAAATTAAAGAGAGAGAGAGAGAGAGAGAGAGAGAGAGAGAGAGAGAGAGAGAGAGAAACAGAGAATGAGAGAGAGATCGAGGGGAATAGAGAGAGAGAGAGAGAGAGAGAGAGAGAGAGAGAGAGAGAGAGAGAGAGAGAGATAAATAGAGAGAGAGAGTGATATAGAGAGAGAGAGAGAGAGAAAGAGATAGGGAAAGAGAGAGAGAGAGAGAGGGAAATAGATATATATATATATATATATATATATATATATATATATATATATATATATATATATATATATATATATATATATATATATTCCTATCTCTATCTCTCTCTCTCTCTCTATTTCCCTAGAGAGAGAGACTCTTTATATTCCTATCTCTCTCTCTCTCTCTCTCTCGGAGAGATAGAGAGAGAGAGATAAAGAATCTTATCTCTCTCTCTCTCTCTATCTCTCCGAGAGAGAGAGAGAGAGAGAGAGAGAGAGAGAGAGAGAGAGAGAGAGAGAGAGGAATATAAAGAGAGAGGGAAATAGAGAGAGAGAGAGAGAGATAGGAATATAAAGAGAGAGGGAAAGAGAGAGAGAGAGAGAGAGAGAGAGAGAGAGAGAGAGAGAGAGAGAGAGAGAGAGGGAGAGAAAGAGATAGGAAAATAGAGAGAGAGTGTGAGAGAGAAAGAGAGAGAGAGAGAGAGAGAGAGAGAGAGAGAGAGAGCCAGAGATAGAGGTAGAGAAAGAGAGAGAATTAACTAGAGATAGCTACGGAGAGAGAGATAGTAGTAGATAGAGAAAGTCGGCGTGAAAGAGTTAGCTTGGCTGACCAATTGTGTGAAAAGGATAGAAACTCTCTCTATCTCTCTCTCTCTCTCCCTCGAGAAGAAACTATGGAACTAAAAGAGGCAAAGGGGTTTTGCCTGCTACATGCATTATCATGTACACCTAGAAGAGCACGTATGTGTCTACCCATATAGGATTTGACCAATAAAGACGAGAGTTTGACCCGGTGGTCGTGATGTCGGTACACCTGTGGACCGAGGTGTGCGGAGATCGGGCAAGGCTAGAGAATGCGAGGTAGTTTACATTGTGAGGAGTATATATATTAAAACAACATTCATAATCATTATAGATGGAAACGTCATCAACTAACATGGAGGAAAAGATTGCATGCTCGTGCAAGCTCTGCAAGTATCGAATCCTGCACAAGTGTAGGATATATAATGAGCATGTGCACAAGTACAAAGAGTTTGCTAGAGAAACCGTAAAGAATCTACGATACGACTCCTACAGAACGGGCATTGATTTTCGCGACATAACACCTACATCTGAGAGAGAGAGAAAAAGGATTGTGCATGAAGGTCCGACCAATCTAGAGCCAAGGATGAAAGTAGAAAAGGGCTTACAGACAGAAGACGAAGGCATGGAAGAGATGCTAGATGCCTTCTTCCAGACGTGCGAGGAGAACGCTAACGAAGCAGCACAAGAAGACATATGCCTATCTCCTGAAGACATGTTGAGAAAGTTGGCACGTCAACCAATCTATGAAGGCGCCAAAATATCTGTGCTTCGTACTTGTCTATCGTTTTTGAATCTGCAGTCACTGTACGGGTGGTTAGATGCAAGCGTCACTGCTTTGTTTAGGTACGTAACTTACAAAAGAGATTTTCCGATTGCAACGGTGACTTGCTTGGGGAGCTTTTAATTTAATGTGGCTTAAACAGGTTGTTGCGGGAGCAACTTCTCCCTGCTGGCAATGAAATGCCCCCCTCCAGGCCAGATGCAAAGCGACTATTGACCTCAGTTGGCTTGGACTACAACAAGATTCATGCATGTCCAAATGATTGCATTCTTTTGGCAATGAATTCGTGGATTGTCTATCGTGTCCTAAGTGCGAAGCAATGCGCTATAAACAAGATGCGGTTGGCGAGTGAGTGCCAGCTAAAGTGTTGCGGCATTTTCCTATTATTTCGAGGATAAAAAGCATGTTTTGTTGTGGTTCCATTGCAAAGTTGATGCGGTGGCATTCTACGAATAGATCCACTGACGCAACATTTAGGGTGCCCGCTGATTCAAAGGCTTGGAGGCACATTGAAGATACCTAGCCACATTTTAAGAGTGGACCACGCAATTTGCGTTTGGGCATGGCAATGGATGGAGTCAATCCATTTGGCTTGAGAAGCTCGTCATGGAGCACTTGGCCTGTGTGCCTTGTCAATTACAACCTCCCGCCGTGGCTTTCCATCAGGAAGGGTCATTTGATATTAGGCTTGATTGTGCCTGTAAGTTCAAGGAAAAAAAACATGGATGTTTATCTAGCACCACTAGTTGACGAGCTCCAGGAGTTATGGCATGGGATTGACATAGCAGATGCGGTTGAACCAGCAGCACAACAACATGCAAGGATCCATGGACTTCTTATGTGAACTATGCATGATTGGCTAGGATACGGTGAACCTTCTGGTAATGGTGGATGATTTACAAAATTCTCGCTATTCGAAAGTACTTTGTGTAGTACTGAAACATGCTTTACTATATGTAGGGCTTACAACTTCGGGATACAATGCATGTCCAATTTGCGGGCCGTCTTTGGATGTGCGCTATTCTGCCTCGCTTCAAAAGACAATTTATCAAGGCCACCATCGTTATCTTCCAGATGGCCATCACTTGCGCGAAGGTCAGCTTGGTCGCGTCGAATGTTGTCCTATGCATGTACAAGAGTGGCGTCGCCGATGGGAGCAACATGAGGGGCAACCTGTTCCGGGAATGAAACGCTTGTCCATTCTCCATATGTTGCCATACTGGGGTGATCTACTAAGTAACCATTTGCTGGATCCAATGCATATATTCAAGAATGTGGGAGAGCTCCTCTGGAAGACAATCATGGGAATGAAAGACAATCGAGCTTCACGAGATGATTTGCAGTCAGTTGGAAAGATGCCAAAGCTGTGGCCTTTCACCAATGTAGCGGGCCAAACAAAGCTTCCAAGAGCGCCATAGGTATTGCTGAAAAGCGAGGAATGACAAGTCAAAAGGGTGATTTCAGAGTTTAGGATGCCAACAGGATGCATGCGATGTCTCAAGACAGCATTCACCCGTGTCAGGACTGAAATCACACGACTGACATAAGTTCTTGCAATTTATTCTTCCAATTGCGATCAAGGGGTGTTTAACGGAGGAAGTGCGGTCCTGCATATACAAGATTTCAGAGCTAGTGCGGTGGATCTCATCCAAGGAGATACGAGAGGAATCCATTGCAGTCGAAAGGGCTAACTCGATTGAGGCAGTTTGCATGATTGAGAAGTATCTACCCACGAGCTGCCTAACTATCCAAATGCACTTGCTCGTCCATATAGTAGATGAGGTTGCAGTGGCAGGTACAGTCCACAGCCATTGGATGTTCTTTCTAGAGCGGTTCATGAAAACACTTAAGGGTTTTGTTCGCGAAAAAGCGCATCCAGAGGGGAGCATGGCAGAAGGATGGCTGGTGCAAGAGTCTCTTGTCTTGACGACCGAATTTCTATCCGTTTCTGACCTAGAAATGCCTCGACTATGGAGAGATGAGGAGGATGCAAGACTGGTGGGAGAGGAGCCGCAGGGGCAAGGGGTGCCGAAGAAAATGGACGACGCCATGCGGTAAAAGATCACGAAGTTCTGTATACTAAATTCAGAGCCGATGCAAAAATGGCTTGAAAGGTACGAAGAAGAGAAAGAGAGATGCAATAGGGAGTGACACGATTTCAGGCGAAGCCGAACGACTAGAGGCTTACCCTTGCCAGACTGTCTCACTCCTCTACCTGAATTCCCTACAATGGCATGGTTGGACAAGATAGTGAGAGCAGCTCGACAGATTGGAGAACCCATATCTCCAGAAGAGGAAGAGCTGGCTATTGGATATGACTGGAGGTATCATACATACATGGCACTGTGGTCGCATGGAAAGCATTTCAGAACACAACAAATTGACAGCAGAAGAAACACGTTTGACAGTGGGGTAATGGTTAGTTTCATGCAAAAGAGCAGGGCCAGTGCTAAAGACACGAATGAGACCACTAGCAACCTGGATTACTGTGGTCTGGTGTCAGATATCTTGAAAGTCAGCTTCAGACGGTTTGAGATGTTTTTGTTGAATGTCAAGTGGTTCAAGGTGATTACTTCTGGTCGCAATGCAACGGTACGCAGAGATGGAAACAAGCTTGTGTAGATAGATTCTACAAAGGTTTGGACAGATGCGAGAGACATGTTTGCTCTCCTCGAACATTGCGAGCAAGTGGTCTTTGTCCCGGACCCTCGAGAGCGACAATGGTGGTTTGTAGTTCAAGTTGCTCCATTAAATGAACAAGTATTTGAAGGGCAAGAGCTCCTAGAGGAAAGTCGGTCAGGCGACGCAGATACTACTGTGACATTAGATGAGATGGACGAAGGTATGGCAGAGGAAGCTGACAGATATATGAGGGATGATGCAGACGAGGCATATATGACACTTGTAGATGAAGATGCAATGGATGAAGACAATCTTCCAGAACGAGTTGGGGCAGAGTTATGTTTGCAGTTAGAGATAGACGATGATACGGTGCAAGATCTTATCGATGATGCCTCACTAGTCGAGGTTTGTAAGTGTTTGTGTGAAGACGTTGATTTAAAATTAAGTTGTTTCTTAATTTAAACAAAGATGTTCTGACACTTTCTTTTACTTTCTTTGTGCAGGACTTTAGTATGGCAGACTAGTATCCAGATCCCACTTCTATGAGTGTGGATGCATTTATGGGCCTCGTCACACGGATGACGCCCAGTCAGATGGCAGATGCATCTCAGTATTGGATAGTCAGAGGCATGTGTACCACGCCTCCTGGCTTCACACCCCAGGGTCTGACGCCTATGGGGGGATGCCTATGGGTACGACGCCTGCGAGGTCTCCAATCACGGCCTCTTCGACACCTTGGGGTACGACAGAGGCGGTTACGTCATCATCTCTGCAGCACAGGTGCACTCGTCGATCTTGGTG
The DNA here is from genome assembly GCF_014529385.1 of Adiantum capillus-veneris. NCBI lineage: Eukaryota > Viridiplantae > Streptophyta > Polypodiopsida > Polypodiales > Pteridaceae > Adiantum > Adiantum capillus-veneris. The sequence continues at coordinate 669,149 of NC_140946.1, forward strand.
ATCGTCAGGTGGAGGTGGTGGTTGTTGTGGAGGAGGGTCCACAGATGCTTTGACCCCTCCTCGCTCACGACCCCCATCCTACCCAGGCACACCTCTCGACACACCTCTTAGCACACCTTGGACACCTTGGGGGGCACCCGATCCTAGTGCCTCCAACGTCTATACTGTACGGGCAGATGGACAGGTTGACATGGATAGAGTCGGGACTGAGATGAGGCAGCGAGTTTGCCAGCTCGTGGAGCTGTAGTTTTCGACCACCATTATGACGCCTTGGCCTGATCAGGATTACAGCAAAGTCAATTATATTGTGGAGACCATCATGAGAGAGTATCAGCCTGCTCCTGGTTCAGAGGAGCTTTCGAGGAGGTGGATCACGAGTGTTGCACGGGACACCGTGAAACATCGTCGAGATGCAGCTTGTCGAGCTTTCGGGCAGGGCTCGCCGAAGCCTTCGGGCATCTCACATGAGACGTGGCAGCAGATCAGTGAGGATGAGCAGACAGCGGATACGCGGTTCAGACAATAAAGTCAGGCTGCGGAGGTATGACGGATGACCAGGGGTACATCTCATCTTGGCAATGGAGGCTTCGACACCTTTCGCTATGAGTTTGTGAGTTTCCAATCCAATCCTAGCTATGCTGACTTTTTAAAAAGCGATGAATCATGTATTCTTAATTAGTACCAGGGATTTAATATTTACGTAATTACGTCAAACTGTGTGTGATCACAAGGTCTTATTGATACATTTACATGATCACAGTAAACATGATCACACAGAAACCGGTTTAGGGTGACTTGCAAACCCACAAAACTCCCGTCGGGCTTTCCTGTTTCCTCGGCGGGCCCACCGGGTTTTATTATGTTCCCTGCGGGCCTGCCGGGGAAGCAAAAAAGCCCGGTGGGCTGTTTGCGTTATATATACGCCGGCCCGATCGGGCCTGCTAGGTGTATTACCGCTTTCGCCTTCTGAGAGAGAGAGAGAGAGAGAGAGAGAGAGGAGAGAGAGAGAGAGAGAGAGAGAGAGAGAGAGAGATTGCACCACCTTTGCAGGTACGTCGAGAGGAGAGAGGAGAGAGAGGGAGAGAGGGAGTCATGTGGGAGCGTGCTCTACATCGCAATGCGTGGCAGCAATAGAGTACGTGACCACACGATCCGGGTATGTGTTGTGTGTGTGTGTATACGTTGTGTGGTGGCGTGCCTTTTGTCGTAGTGCGCGGCAGTAATAAGGTACCTTACCACACAATGGGAGTGTGTGTGTAAGCTGTTCTTCGGAATAGTGCTTATCACGGGGGCATCATCTCGGTGACGCGAGGAAGATGGTGTCCTTGTGGTAAGTATTGGCTTACTGTCTGGGTACTACGTCGGTAATGCGAATCTAGTATCCTTATGGTAAGTCAACTTCCCTTCCCCTTTCCCAAAAACATATGGGCATCGATCGGTAACGCGGATAAGAGATGTTTGTATGTAGGCCATTGTTTTTCCTTAGATTCAGGCGGCACTCGGTCGGTAAAACGGCTAATAGAGTGTCGTTTGTTAGAAGCATATGTTTTTGCATAAATGTGGCGTTCAGGTCGTTAACCCGGCCGTACGAATGTCATATAATTTGCATGTACATGTGCATTTAATTTTTTAAGTATTAAGTATATGAAATACTTGATCGGTAACGCGGCTGTGAAGAGTATTTCATATACAAAATGTATGAATTGTTTGATTTTGTTGTTTTTAACTGTCCATTTGAAATTATATACTAGCTAATCATATTCAAAAGAACACTTTATTCATCAATCATCGCTATTTTAAATGTTCTATTTATACAGAATACTTTATTCATCAATCATCACTATTTTAAATGTTCCATTTATATAGAATACTTTATTCATCAATCATAGCTATTTTAAATGTGTCATTTATATAGAATACTTTATTTATCAATCATCGCTATTTTAAATGTTCCATTTATAAAAATTACATGAAAAAAAGTATTTGCACACAAATTGCATGTTTAATATTCGTTTTTAATCTTTTTAAAGGACTCTCAAGCATTATCGCTAGTTTTAATGCTTCATTTACATAGATTCTCTGCAAAAATCTAAATACATACAATTTGCATGTTAAATATTCTTTTATATCTTTTTAAAGAGCATCAATTATCATCGCTTTTTGATTGCAACATTTACATAAATGCTATGTAAAAAAGTGTGTGAACACAATTTGCTAGTCCAATTTGTATACTTCCAATGTTTTAAATGTTTTGAAGATTTTAAGTCGGTGTGTGCTTTGTTTGAATTAGTATGTGCGCACGCAGAAAAATATAAGTTACAAAATTCAATATATGCTAAAATGTTAAAGACCGTTAACATATATTGCTTGATCTGAATTAAGTTCTTATAAACCATTTGTTTGAACTTCTTTTTACACGTGTAACAGATTGCAATTTTAAGTGAAGATTATATTCAATTTTTATCAATATTTCCATAACATTTGTTAAAGTCTTCAAGTGGTTAAGAGTTTACCGAAGATAGTGTAAGAGTGGTAGTGTCATTCACAACCATGAACTTGTATTTGATATGCTGTTTTTGTATTGTCCAGTGCAAATATGATGCCAGATCAGAAGAAATGTATTATACGTACCATTCGTAAAGAATGTATTTTGGCAATCTCATCATGTGCAGCTGACCGCATACAGCAGATTAGTGAAAGTGATGTCTACATCAAAGACATCACTAGCGCTATATGGGAGAACACAGAGCGCAGGTTGCGACTTGAAGGCCAATACGAGTTGTTGAGTGGGATACGAGAATTTGACCCCCACCATAAAGTCAGGACAATGTTGGGCAATATGAAAGTATGTTGCAGAGACTTAAAGGAAGATATCTCACCTGCTTGCGACATGTCAAAGTTAGAGCTCTGGAATAAATTGTGGGAAGAACAGGAGGTAAAGATGAAGCGTGTGAAAGCGCAGGACAAAGCAACTTTACCCAAGAGATTGAAGATGGCACAAGATGCACAAGCAGCTTTGGGAGGTCGATCCGATGCCAACGGCACTGGCACAATCATGCGCACTGCTTTGAATGCAAAGTGCGCTCATCTTGTTGGCATCCCTCACGAAGCCTTGGTAGAAGATATGAGGATTGGAGCTGGATCCTTCGGTATGTGCACATTGTACACTATCAAAGGCATCTCATTTTTTCTAGACCACATTACATATGTGGGAAAATGTTACAAGGGAGGGAGTGAGGCAAAATTTGACATCTTTCAGACAGAGCAGGGAATGCAAATGCTTCACCCCTACATTGTAAGGTGCATTGGGTTTACTACAGAGTCTCCTTGGATCACAATATTCCCATACTACAACGGGGGTACCGTGGGCGACATGATGTGTCGCTTACCGTTCGCTCACGGATTGTTCAGACGACACATGCACAGGCTACAACACGACTGGAGGTCATTGCATGTAGCAAACAACCATGTAAGCGAGATAGACACGATTCGGATCAAAGCAGTGGTCGAGCAGATGCCGGCAATTTGTCATGCCTTAATCGACGGCGTTGCGGCTATCCACCAAGCCGGTATAGTGCACAGTGACCTGCACCCGTTCAACGTAAGGTTGGACTTTACTCGCGTCAATAAACCCCACGTCGATATCATTGATTGGGGTATGATGCTGAGAACACCTGCTAAGCACGTAGCAAATAATTATTTGTCTCCAACCGCACAGTCGGACGAAGCAGTTTTGAATGCATAGAGAGCAGGAAATGCCGAGATGGCTAAGCGACCGTGGATTGCTCCCGAACTATACGATCCACGGTGCGAAGATGCATACTCAAAAGCCAGTGACCTTTATGCATTGGGCTACCTGTTCGACATGCTGACAGATTTTTGGAGTGCAGCCAGAAAATTTTATTTTCCAGACGATGTTTTTCACCACCCGGCCGAAGATGTTATGAGGGATATTCGAATTAAAGTAGATTGTTGGATGAAGTTAAAAGAGCGGGACCGAAAGGAATGCTTTTGACGTGTTGATGTTTTTCCACCGATTTTCTTCCAAGCAGCCTTCCAATGATTGCTGTCTACCATGACCAAAGCACTTCTAGTAAAGAATATTGCTTTGGCGAGTGCTGTTTGTGCTTCTTCTAGAGATTGCACTCGAAAGCTTTGATGTAATGATTTTTGACACATTTGACAAAGTCCACCGTCATTGTGACGTTTAAAAGGAATACTGTATGGAATTTTTTCTCCTTGTTCAGGTTTCTCTCCAAGGTTAGTTGGCGTCACTACAGGATCTGCAGAGATAATATTTGGCTCTGGGAACTCTTGATTCGAAGGCACAAAGCTATATATCTGTCGTTTCTTGCCACCCTTTTTGGCGAGCTCTTCTCTCAAACGCTTTGCAACTGCAGGTGCCTGAGAATGCTCACATTTTCTACAATTGTTTTTAGCGCTACCCAGAAAATGATCCCTAATACGTGGTGCACCGCCAGATTTTGTTGTGTGACAAAATTTACATTGCCACTCCATATATCGGCCGCATATGTTGTGAGAATAATCCCACTCTTTGTCAGGAGCTTTTTTATTCTTTGGCTTCTTTGTACCACTTGTGCCCACATTTTGCTCCATTGTTTTTAAATTAAAACTGAAGAGAAATGAACCATTAGGAAAAATATGAACCCTCTAGGGGCCCTTTGGGATTAAGGTTAATTAGAGGTCAGCCAATAGGAAGAGGGTGGTGGACACACTCTATACCCTCAAAAAAGTAGGGGGACAAGGTAGCCTTACACCTCTTAATTGTCTCTAATTACCTAGTGAGAAGGTAAGGGAGGTGGCTAGGGGAAACAGGGGGGGGGGGGGGGGGGGGGGACCACTTTGACCTCTTTTCCCCCACTTTTTGGCCCGGATTTAAAAATACACTAAAAATTTTAAATTTTCAAAAAATTTCAAATTTCAAGTTTTCCCTCCTTAAAAGGTCCCCAAACCTATTTCATGGTCAAAAAAGTATTTTTGACCTTCAAAAGTTAAAAACGTGCACTAAAAAATCCAAAAAATTGATTTTTTAAAAAAACAAATCAAAACATCATTTTCACCCTCCAAAGTCTTTCCAAACCTATTCTATAGCTAAAAAGTGTTTTTCTCTCTCTACAAACCTTTTTCCAAGCTCTCCATTGCTGCAACAACCACATGCACCCCCTATAGTCCATCATTATCTCTCTGCTAGCTTTCTCCCACCTCCATTGTAGCACCAAGCAAGCTCCTCCTCCATCTCTTCCCCTTTCCCACCACATAGTTTCACACCAAGCTAGCTCCTCTCCCTTCTCTCATCTCCATTACAACATGAAACAAGATTCTACACCTTCTACTTTCATTCACTCACACTACATGGAAACCTCTACTCCCGAAGGTGGCAAAAGTATGAGCTCACATGAGTTGCATACCACAACAATAGGAGGTGTGAATATCGCATGGGCATTGCAAGGGTTCATCTCCAACATAAAAATAGAATGGTAAGAAAACTACCCTTGTAGCTTACATTCAGAGCTTAACATCATCTCCATCTTTAAGTTTATCATGCTGGAGAGAATTAACCTCTTTATGGATTTCAGTGTTTAGGCTTCACACCTCATAACACTGGGTGGTGCTATTTTGTTGATGACTTTGGTGCGCCATCTATAGTTGTGTAGCATGTGATTTGAGTATCACAATGTAAGTAAGCTGTGTTATCTATGGAGAGGCGTCAAAGATTTTTCTTGTAATTTATTCTTCGTATAATTGTCATTAGATAATTGGAATGATATCATTTTGTACTTTATAACTTTGTGCTCACATAATCTTTTGTTTACTTACAGATTCAACTTGTTTTAAGAGGACATGAGCAAGCAACCATGTGCAGAGATGGAAATCACTCTATTTTTGTTCCTTGAGGAACCTTTCACTACCATGTTAAAAGATTTTGATAAGAATAGTAGGTGTTTTTTAGAATCTTGAACCAATAGGGACTCTCTAGGAGCTCTCATAGAAGCCATCCATATAGAACTACTATCTTCCCTAGTGTCATAGACACACAAATACTCAAGTGTATATGAATTTCTAGATGAGGAAGACAAATACTTGTAAGATAAGCCTAACAGCAACAACATTGTCTCCATTTGTAATTATTTTTCATGAGGCTGGATAAAAAAATGCACACACATTGAGAGAGAAAGAGAGAGAAACTAATTTAACGTCGTAGGAAACTAATTAAAATTAAAAGACCTAAAGATCTAGCCGACGAGGAGTTGAGCTCAAGACCTATTATTCAAGAGGGAAATGGCATAACCAATCTATCATACTTGGCATGGGTGATAGAAAGGTTATACCATTTATCTCTTTCTATTGGCACACACATCCACACACGCGCACACACACAAGAAGAAGAGATTTATAACGTCGTAGGAAACTATCCTAAAAGAGGTTAAAGATTAAGTTAGATGTAGACTTACGTTAAATTAGATTTAGGTTTATTTAAGTTAAATTAGATTAGATTTAGGTTTATTTTTAGTTAGATTTACGTTTATTTACGCTAGATTTAGATTTACGTTATATTAGATTAGATTTAGGTCTCCATAGACTATGATGCCTGCATGAAGCGGAGAAAGCCCTCAATGGAATATAGGGTATTGCTGCCTTCACTCATGGTGGGCTCCGTCGATCCAAAAGTACTGGTGAAATGTCTTCAGAAGATAGGGAAGAAGGTGGATCTTCAGGGTGGCAAGAGTCACTACATCCCCGACAATGACCATCTAGACAACCTCTAGTCATTCAACAGCAACTTCAAAGTTAGTAACAAGAGCAAGAACGGTCCAAAGGGCCAATTGCTGTCGTCATATGTGGATGGAGATGAGGCAGCGTCACCGCCGAAAGTTAACTCTCACATCTTTAGTGATGAGAATGCCAACTCTTCCCGAGTTATGTGAAAAATTATGTGTTAAATCAGTTTTAAGGTTCTTATAATCCCTGTTAGTTTAGTTCTTTGTTTTTAATATAGCATAATTTACGTTAGATTTAGATTTATGTTATATTAAATTAGACTTAGGTTTATTTAGGTTTACCCACACACACACACACACAAGAAGAAGAGAGTTTTAACGTCGTAGGAAACTATCCCAAAAGACGTTAAAGATTAGGTTAGATGTAGACTTACGTTAAATTAGATTTAGGTTTATTTTTAGTTAGATTTACGTTTATTTAGATTTACGATTATTTACGTTAGATCGAGTCCACGCAAGAATTACTTACGGTTTAGGGTTTAGAGTTAGACTTATTTACGTTAGATCGAGTCCACGCAAGAATTACTTACTGTTTAGGGTTTAGAGTTAGACGAACAGTGAAAAGATCTACTGTGAAAAGATGTTAAGATGCTGTGAAGTGCTACAGCTAGAGAAGAGGCAAAGGGGTTTTGTCCACTACATGCAGTATCATGTAGACGTGGGTCTGTAGATTTCTTGTACCCACAAATATAGGTATTGACCAATAAAGACGAGATTATAACCCAGTGGTTCTGATCTCCGTGCACCTCTAGACCGAGGTGTGCGGGGATTGGACATGACTAGAGAATGTGAGGTAGAGAGAGAGAGAGAGAGAGAGAGAGAGATAAGACGAAGAATGCCAATAGAATATTAAATTTGTTGTCCAGGTTATAAGATTTTTATCCTCATTATGAGTAGTGACGAGGATGTGGGACCGTCCAACCGAAACACCTATCTCTCAACGAGGGTCTTATGTCCTTGTAATCAATGCAAGCATGCTGTGCGATGGACAAGACGTGTTTCTTTGCAGCACATTCGCGAATTTGGCGAGTTCGATCCATCTATTATAGATCGAGTTGTTGCCAATTATAACTCGTCGGACTCTGACGCTGGCCAACAAGCAGCAATCTTGCAACCCAATAGACGTGTTCGCAGGCGCTTTGGTCAAGCAGCATATGTGAGGCCACAAGATGTAACCTCTGACAGCTCAGGGGATGATCATGCAGAGCACATTCCCAACGAGGCAATGTTTGAGCTCGAGATTGATGAAATGATCGAGACGATCATGGATTCAGAAAGGCTTATCTATTGACACTCCTCACTCAGACACTGTAAATCTTGTTTTTTCCCATAGTTGATCTATTATCATGTGTATACATGCAGGGCTTCAAACAAGCGGATACAGAGCATGTGTCACATGTGGACCTAGACTGAATGCACGTAGGGCGCCCTCACTGAAGAAGCAAATCTACGAAGGTCATCAAGCGTTTCTTCCAGAGAATCATGTGTTACGCGATGGCTTTTTGGGAAGAGAGCCACCAAGGATGTCTGCACAAGCATGGTTAGAGCAGAAGGAGATGTGCGATGACGGATTGCCTCCAGGGATGAAGAGACTATCTCTATGGTACGAGTTACCATACTGGCCCCGACTCATGATCAATCACTTGCTCGATCCAATGCACATATTCAAGAATGTGGGTAATCTACTATGGGACCATCTGACCGGCAAGAAAGATACTTTGGGAGCTACAAGAGATTTTGAGGATCGATTACAGAGGATTTTTTATCGACTTGTTCGACGTGCAATGGTTCAAGATAATCATGGAGGGTCGCAACGCTACTGTGCGTAGAGGAGAGTCTGGTTTTCTTGAGGTGGATTCTACTAAGAAATGGACTGACCTAAGAGACACTTTCGTACTACCCGAGCATTGTGAACAAGTAAGTATGTAAATAGTTAACATCCCCCTTTTACAAGTTATGTGCTTGAAAGCTCTCATGTAAGTTATGTGGCTCTGGCAGGTAATATTTCATCCTACAAAGTCTACATCAAACTGGTGGTACGTCATAGAGGTAGCCCCTCGTAGTGCAAGGACTTGCCTCTTTTCTACTCGCGCTCACATCTTTTGATTGAAAATTCCGAGTTTTCGACTTGCCTCTTCTATCACTCAATTCATTGCGTCATTGTATTTATATGCGTCATTACGTCATTGTATTTAATGGTCTTTGCGTCATTGTCTACTCTATTCGTTCAATATTAAGTTTAAATATTCGTGTGTTTAATGCAGGTATGGATGATGAGGAGTTTCTTTCTTCTTTGTCACCTCAGCAGAGACAGTGGTATGTGGAGTGTCATCGCTCTGGCACATCATCGCACGTTCCTACTCCATCCGCATCTCCCTCTCTTTCGGAGCATTCGGCGCGCTCCGAAGCTTCGGCGTCGATGAGACGATCTTCACACTCGTTTAGACACAGGCGCTCTAGTGGTGGCGGTGGCGGTTGTTGTGGGGATTCCGCCGCCGATGCCTCCACACCGCCTCGTGTTCGACGAGGATCTTTACCCTCCCCTTCTTTGCCCGCCCCCACACCAGCCACAGCATCGCCATCTACGCCTGGTTTTGCGCGGCTGACTGTTCCTAGCAGCTACACACCTCTACCTACTCCTCCAGGAGCCACCCCACTCGACACTCCTCGCTTCGGGGCCCAGACGCCGGTGGAGACACCTGACGTCCGTACCCCCATCGACACGCCGCTAAAGACCCCTGCCGGGACACCCAAGTTCACGCGTCACCGGCCAGAGGGCTTGCCTTACTCCGTCGACTTCAGCGGCGGCATCATCATGGATGATGACGGCAAGAAGGTGATCTCGCGCATGCGTGGTCTTTGCTCTCAGCTGTTTAGACACTACATAGTAAACAAATGGAGTGAAGTACCAAGTGATTTAAAAGCCAGAGTCATCAGCATACTTCATGATGAGTTTCCCGTTCCAACACGGGATCAGCGCTTCAATGAAGACCTGATGAACATTCGAATGCGCGAATACTGCAAACACAAGCGTTCCGAAGTGCAAAAAGCAATCAAGCATGGGTGGAACATGCCAGATTGGCTGGCCAAAGAAGATTGGAAGAATGCGAAGAAAGCAGCGCGCGAGAATCCCGACAAGTGGAAACAACAAAAGGATGTAGCCAGAGCGCGAGTAGAGGCAGGGAGCTCGCACCACTTGGGGAGCGGTGGATGGGCATTGCTCTTTATGTTCGATAGTTTTCGCATTGCTCTTTATGTTCGATAGTTTAGGGTTTATGAGTTTTTTAATTCTAACATAATGAAATCTTTGTATGTTTTGACAGTGGTCGATGACAGGACGTGATCCCACACCGTACGAGCGCGAGTACGCAGGCAGGAAGGGCTTAAACGCCCTGATGGACATTCTCAGTTCTCGCGGCGGCATGGTTAGTATTAGGGTTTACTCTTTTCTATTTTTTGTATTGTTTTATAAATGTCGTTATATGTTTATACTTACTGAAAGCTGTCTTATTGTCTTTTTTTGCAGAATCTGACAGATACGCCGCTTGGATGCGATGAGACGTCTGACTAGACGACGTCAGTTTAGCCGTAGCTAGATAGCATTAGTTTAGGGTTTCTCATAGCTTATGTATCATTAGACGGATTTTATACGTCTTTTTGAACCATGTATATTATTACATTTGTCACCACAGTTCATTTTGCCAATCAATTCTTTATGCCTATGATGTTGTACAATTGTCATTATTACATTTGCCAATCAATTCATGTTGCCTATGATGTGTACAATTGTCAATTTTACGCTTGTCAATTTTGCAAACAATGCGCCTTGTGGGTGACTATTTTGGGTCTATTATCTACCCTTGCACTTTTTTTAAAAAGTGAATCAAGTACAATATGGTTGATGGGTGGCAGGGCATTCAATGCCCTGTCACCAAAAAAAAATTCTCTCGGCGTCGCTATAACCGTCGCTATTTATGGCTCTGTAGCGTCGCTATAGACTTCTGTGTAAACGTCGCTATAACCGTCGCTATGACCGTCGCTAAGAGCATCGCTATGAGCGTCTCTATATAGCGACGCATATAGTGTCGCATATAGCGACGCTCTCGTAGCGACGCTATTAGCGACGGTTTTAGCGACGCCGGGGGTTATAAAAACCCAGTGTATTTCCGTCGCTAACAGCGTCACAAGAGCACACAACCTCTTGTAGTGATGGTATATCGACGAGCAGTATGCCTGTCGAAAGGCACATAGAAAGGTACGGTGCGTCGAAAAATGCGTAACATGTTGTATTGTCGATGACATACTAGTCTACAGTGCTTCTGAAGAAGAACACTTACAACATCTCAGGCAGGTGTTTGAGTTGTTACGCACAAATAAATTATATGCCAAGGAATCTAAGTGTGATTTTCTAAAAGACAAAATTCACTATTTAGGACATGTTATTTCGGCTAATGGGCTATACATGGATCAATCCAAAGTGGATACCATCCGGAAATGGCCTTCTCCTAAAAATCTGGAAGAGTTACAAATTTTTTTGGGATTTGCAAGTTTTTACCGAAGGTTCGTTAAAAACTATGCTAACATTGTTGTTTCCATGACAGATCAACTAAAAGGCAAAGGCAAAGCTTTTCAGTGGAGATCCGCTCAATAGCACAGTTTTGATGCGCTCATGGATGCATTAGCTACAGCTCCCATACTGGCTATTGTAGATCCTTTGAAACCATTCGTTTTGGAAACGGATGCCAGTGACCGTGCTATTACAGCAATCCTATTACAAGACGGACGGCCGATTGCATTTGAAAGCAAGAAGCTCGATGCAGCTCAGCAGAACTACTCTGCCTATGAGCGCGATCTCTATGCAATAGTGTCTGCCTTAAAAACATGGCGGCATTATCTGTATGGTGCTCAGTTTGAGATTGTGTTTGACCATGAAAGCATCAAGGCCGATACAATGTAGTGGATGACGCTCTAAGTCGTATACCAGAGATCAATTCTCTCTTGTTCACGGAACTTCGTAGTGAATTTTTAGATTCTCTCAAAGGCAAATATGAGCATGATGAAGCATATTCCAAAGTGTGGATCCATGTTCAAATGAGAGATCCTTCTCACTCCAATGACGGTAGTGTACAGTTAACCTCCACACCTAGTTCTCCTCTATCGAATGATGAACTACATCGACGGAAGCATTTCACCATCGATAGTGGGTACCTACTCCATAAGGGAAGAGTTTGTGTACTGACAGACACAGACATTCGGCGCCAAATTCTTTATGAATGTCATGATAGTCCAAGTGCAGGGCACCCGGGTATTAGAAAAACTTCTGCTCTCGTACGACGACAGTTTTACTGGCCAGGTATACATGGCTTTGTTCAAACTTATGTCTTGCATTGACAAAAATGTCAAGTTAACAAAGCACAGCACCTGAAAGCAGGAGGACTCTTACATCCTTTGGAGATTCCCAATGGAAAATGGGAAAGCATCTTTATGGACTTTATTGTGGGTTTATCAGCCACTGTACGAGGTCATGACTCGATATGGGTGGTCGTAGACCGGTTGACTAAACTATGTAAGTTATTCCAACCAAATCAACGATTAAGACACCAGAACTAGCCAAGTTATTTGTGGACAATCTATACAAAAGTATGGTTTGCCAAGTAACATTGTCAGTGACCGTGATCCTAAGTTTAACAGTCACTTTTGGAGATCTGTGTTTAAATGATTGGGTACACAATTGAACCTCAGTACAGCCGATCATCCAGAAACAGATGGTCAGACTGAACGAGTTAACTAGGTGCTAGAGGATATGCTAAGAGCATACGTCAGCAAAAAACGGTCAGACTGAAAAGAATACTTACCTATTCTTGAGTTTGCGTTTGCATGAAATCTAAGACACTTTAAGCGATCTTGAAATGTCATTTTATTTAGATCACCATGATAATACTCTCACTTGATCAACCAATCGGAACTATTTTGTAGATAAACAAAGGGAAACAAAGGTCAACTATTGCTAGAGGTGTACCGTGCCGGCTGGGCAAGAGTTTGAAGAGGATCATCTAATGTTGCTTTTAAAACATGATTTTAAAAAGAAATGTGAATAGTTTTTTTTGTGCATGTGCGTGCTCGTGGGGGAGAAGAGGAAGAGAGTCACCATTTGCATATTTGTCGAGCTGAGAGGGCATGCTGTGAACATTATTGCATTGAGAGCGTCTATGTGTGTGTGTGTGTGTGTGTGTGTGTGTGTGTGTTCATTTGGTGAGTCTATTGAGAGTGCTTTAGGGAAGGGAATTGTGGGAGAGGGTGAAGCTCTCTTGTATAGAATCAAAGAGATTGAGAGAGAGAATCTCTCTCTGCTACCTGCAGCAAGAGAGCCAAGTTTAGGAGAACAAAGGGAGAGAGTCGAGAGGATCTGTGTGAAGGTAGAAAGCAGACAGAGAGAAGGGGTCTAAGAGCCGGAGATGGGGGGGGGGGGGGGGGGGGGGGGAGGAATGGGGTGTGAACCCAATATTTTTTTATAGTTATATTAAATTTCTTTTTGTATGGCAAAAGCTGACAACTGGTCGCCAAGAGCAAGAGGGTTTTATGGTGGCCAAGGAGAGCACTACGGCCCAGGAGGAGAACAAAGAAGGAGAGCGAGGGCTGCAGGGGGATTCGGCAGAAGGGAAACAAGAGGGCGAGCTTAGCCAGGAGGAGGGCACGCCGTTTCTTTTGCAAGCCATACAAAGGAAGGTTGCTATGCCCTGTGAAGAGGATGAGGAGCACCGTTGTTAGCCCATGCCGTTTGTGCGTTTAGAGCAGGCCATGCCTAGGCTAGATTAGTCGTGAGAGAGGGGACAAGTCGTGACCCTAAGGGTGGCGAGAGAGAGAGAGAGAGAGAGAGAGAGAGAGAGGACGAGAGCTTTTTATTAGGCTGTCGAGAGGTGAAAACTGCAGGAGAGCGCAAGTTTGGAGGGCGACTCCTTTCTCAGCAGAGTTTATCTGCGAGGTATGAGAGAGAGAGAGAGACCTAAGGGGGGCTTCGCGTAGTCGAAGGAGAGAGAGATCCCCTCTGAGCGGGTTCGAGAGAGAGATAGTGAGATAGAGAAAGAGAGAGAGAAACCTCTCTTTGCAAATAGGGAAAGAGGGCTAGGCTCTCTCTTGAGAGTCCAACAAGAGAGCTCTATTGATAATCGAAAGTGAGAAGGGGAATCTCACTGTCCTACTGTGCCAAGAAATATAGAAAGAAAAAGAGAGAGAAATCTCCTTGCTAGACCATGAGAGAGGGAGTCTCTCTCCTTTTTCTGAGGGTGTATGGCTAAGGGAGGTCAAGAGAGAGAGTATAAAGAGAAGAGAGAAAGATAATTGCATTGCCCTATAGGGTGTAAGCCTCCAAAGCTTGGGTTTTTGACGTCATCTCATTAAAAGTTGGGACCGGTGAATATTAGCAACAGTCTCATATAGAAGCTCTAAAAAAAAAGATAAGTTTGAGCTGAAATTGTTGTAAAAATTATTGCAACAAACAAACTACAAATAGCCTTTTGTCGTGTTTTCGATAGAAAAACATGTCTCTCTCTCTCTCTCATGATTAACACATAAGCCTCTTCATGATTATGTTATCGAGTCTAAGCGAGTATATGCAGCCCGGGTACTGTGATGAGGGAGAGAGTTTGATACATGCTTTGGCAGATGATTTAGTCGCACTTCCAATCTCTAGGCTCCTTGTTTTGGAGGTGAGTGTAGCAAATCGCTTGAGCTCTTTGGTCTTTGTTTGCTAGGTTTTTCTTGATCTAGGTTCTTGCTCCATGGTCTAAGCCATAGAAAAATATCTATCACCATACAAAAATGGAAAGGGCGTGCGCTCTTTTATAGAGAAAAACTCAAAGAGAATGTTGCATAAGAGTAGAACTATTTGAAGATGGTACCAGGGAAACCTTGCTTGCAAAATCAAACACATACAAGCAAATAGACATTTTACATGATGTCAATAAAACACTTGAGAGTATGAGTCTCAAGAGAATGTCTAGCATTGCATTCAATAGGCTTTGGAATACAGAGTTTGCTAATGTGACCTTGTCTAGAGTCAACAAAGGATGATGAGCTAATTGCACGTTTGAAGGATGAGTGAAGAATTCACATGATGCAACAACAAAGCTGTAGGAATGTGTACTACACTTGGCATAAGTTCTCACAATTGCAAAAGGATAAATATTTATACATTATACATGACAAAATGGGCCAAAAAAAGACAGCCATACCTAGGTTGCACGTGAACTCAAAAGACTATGCGAATGCATATCAACTGCAAGCTGTATCATTAACATGTATGATAACACATGGACATGGTCATGGAATGTATGGTCATTTCTCGCTTAATGGTCTATGGCCTTCAAATCCCAATGCTACAACTGGTTCCCTTGCATTCTACTTAGTACAAAATTTGGAAAGAATAGAAAACCATGGACTCGGATATTTATGCCTTGATGATCACCCGGGGAGGTCACCTAATAAAAATGTAACCTATCACGTGAGTTCAACAGAAGGGTATTTAAAGTTCTTGAAACTTACAGAAATATATATACATAAGGGCATTATTTTTTCAAATTTAAAAAAAAACTTACAGATTTTAAAATAAAAGGATACATTATATTCTTAACAAAACTCACAGATAAGGGGTTTTACAAACATGTTTTGAACGCACGTGATTTGGTAGTTTTACACATAGTGAACCCCCCGAGGATGATCAGCCTCCTCTCAATGTGTTCTGGATACCATGTCCACTCTTGTATTTGAAAAATTGCATGACAATCTTTTGCTATAGCTATATATTTGTGCAAGAGAGAATAAGAATCGATATCTATTTGCATACTTATCCTTACTAGTGGGGCGGTCCGGGGCGGGCAACAAGAAGAGCAACCTCTAGACACCCTTCAAGGCTCCCGTGCTGCTCAATGGGGCTGAGGCACAACACAACACAAACCAAAACAACAAACCCCCAGCCAAATCCCAACTACACAAGGGGCACCACCTAGTTTAAGAGCGAACTAGGACGCAAAAGAGGAGAATCGTTAGAGCAACCCACAAACAAGCAAGGAATTTACACTAACCCTAACACCAATGGAACACTCTCACACACTAAAACACGAGAGAGAGAGAGAGAGAGAGAGAGAGAGATGGTGCTCGGGCTACTTTGAAGTATATCGTTAATGATCAAGCAAACATAAATATATATATGTAAGAAAGAGAGAGAAGGGGGAAGGGGGTGCTTGTTGCACTAATGCCTTCTTACAAATCTTTCATGACCAATCAAAGTGAGATTAGTATTTGTTCAACATAGCCTGAGTAAATTACACCACAACACATCACAAGAAAAAAGCCACCCCAATCACTGTCTTAAGGCCAGGGGAGTCCTCTCCACCCTGTCGCCCTCTTACAGCATGTGGGATTTATGGCTAAATTGATAACAATACCCGGAGACAAGCTATCAAGAACTTAAATAAAACACCAAGACACTTACACATCATTATTGTCCATGACTTCACGTTGGAAGGGAGACAAGGTATCCATGCTTAGTCCAAATTCACCCTCCTTGATTCAGCAAATGTTGGGCTTACTCTAGTAGGAGAAATGATAGATTTCCTACTCTCAATTTAATGATCACTCTCTCTTACAATGGCATAGAGTTCCCTTGCTAATCACCCCTAATACAACACATACATATGCCTAATGCCAATGAGATTCCACTCAAGAGCTCCTTCTCAAGAGGTTGAGCTTGGCTTCTCAAGCTATAGCATAGTGCTCTTTCTTCTCCCCCCTTTTTTGTGCTAGCTACACCCTCCTTTTATAGCAATTTTGAAGGCTAGGGTTACTCCTCTAACCATGGTTGGGTTAGATTTTCAGCAATTTATCTAATTTCTTTTGCTTGGAATTATCAAGAAGTTGGTGGGGAAAGAGAGAGGAGAGAAATGGAGGTGATAGGACTTTTCATAGTGGGTTAGTGTTAGTAGAGTTAGTATTAATTTACAAATGGAATTGGATATTTACAATGGGAGTATCCATGTAGGATACAAATAAGGAAGAAAAACTCTTAAGAGGTAAGAAAAGGTGGATTTCTTACAAGGTTGAGGCTACCATAAAAAGATAAATATTTTTGGTGTTCTAATTTTTTAGAAAAAAAACAAAATAGATGTAGGAAGGGAAAAATCACAATAGTGAAAAAATATACACATAAATAAAACTAGTTTTTTTGGATTTTTGTTGGGGTGGAGTTACACCAAATATAAGAGAAGCTTACATGAAAATATTTCTATATGGAATAAAGAGTATGAAAAATGGTAAGAAAAATTGTGGTAATGGTGAGGCAATGTACAGAGCATAAATAACACACACGTAGGTAGAAATATTTAAATAAATACCAAAATAATTATGAAAAAATCTTTTATTTAGGCCCTATATACAAATAAATATTTACATACGCATGGGCCATAATATACTTATATTTTTTATATTTTTTATTTTTTTGGCTCAACTAGCCCAATGACTAGCTAATTGAGGGTCTTTTATTTCAGTAAGGAGATATGGGAAAAGTCCCCTAACTCACACGCACCTATATACAGTGAAAGGGTGAGGGTAACCACAGTGTTTGAGTGATTTGATAGGGTGGGATAACTCACTATGGCAATCACAGAGAGCCGAAAAACGGCTATCACTAGTAGCACACGGTGTTTCCAAAACCATGCATTTGGGATTCTTAATGGTGGGTCACACACATGAGGATCTCAAGGGGTTCACTATATAGAGATGTGTACAGCACGTTGTCGAGAAATTTGCGGTCTTGCCAGAAAAGCACCGGGCTTATGGTTGTGAGATTTTGTGAGAGAACTCAACAAAAACTATATGAAGGAGTTAAACCATAGATGCCGTGAAGACTAGGGTTTGGAAAGAAGTACAATCAAAGAAGACTCACTCTTTCTCTCTTGCACTCACACACACACACAAAGAAAGAACACAAAAGAGAATGTCAAAACAATACGAAGATGAAAACATCAAGGCTATGGTCATATCGTATCATGGGTAATATGAAAGGGTTAATAGATGAGTTAATGGCATTCAATCTTGGCTGACCAAATAGGCTACGAATTGTTCTTTGGAATTGTAGTTTTGTGCTTACCATAATATATATATTTTGTCTAGTGATTGGGATTAATTGTGTGTACAAATCCTCTTGGTTCATAGCAAGATAACTACGCTTACATCAAAAGAAAAATTATAGTCTATGAGAGGTAGTATGATGGGATCCGGTGATAGACGTATTTCATAGAGCCTTTCAGGGCCGAAGAGAAACACTATACGTTGTTGAAAGCGTATTTTACGGTTAATCCATACGTTAATTCTAATAGATCGTACAGAGAGAAAGCGATAGAAATGATCATCATGTGGGTTATTCATCTAGGATAGTATGTGAGAAATGTAGATATGAGAAAAATGTAGATATGAGAGAAGTGAAGAGATGAGAAGTTTCCCTTCCAAGCCCTATTCTTGCCCCTAGGCAATAAGGATACTGCGGGGAGAGATGTACCTGTAGCAAGGAGAACCTAAAATTTGTAGAGAGGATGAATTACTAAGAGTGATAGAGATAGGTTTGGTTAAGGAGATGAGATTAGATACATATATATATTTTTTGGATTAGAGATGAAAATGAAAACAACAAGAAATCAAGAAAACATCAATGTAGAACACATCTTACTTGACAAACCCTTTCGGCACCATTATTGATGGAGAGAGAAGAAGAGGGGAGAATTCAAATTTGATTGATATGCCAAGTCCAAGCCCTTCTTTGATTAGAGTTGATCTTCCAAGGATAGCGTACAAGAATGGCTAGTCTTCCTCTAGGAGAAATTGTAGGCTTGAGCTTATGTTAATGGGGCTAAGTACAATTACGCATTACTACTCACTCCCTCAAGAATTCCTCTCATCAATGGCTTGAATGAGTGAGTTCCTTTCAAGGAAGAAGAGGTCCCCTTTTATAGGTGAAGGGAACCCCCAAGGGTTTACACAAGAAGGTAGGAGCCAATGTGAATAGGAATTGGAAAAGTTGGAAATGAGTTGTCCATGCATGATGTGGGCAGACTGGGGTCCAATATTTTGATCATATCTCCTCAACCGTAGCTCCAAATAAAAAAGTAAAAACATGGTCAAAAACCTCAGCTCATTAGCTACGGTTTTCATTTTAAAATCATTTTTCAATTCGGATTGGAACCTTGTGTAAAAAATTCATCAAAATAGGGTCCATTTCTGGCAGCAAAAGTCTTCCCGTGGTGCCCTTAGCCTAGACTTTCATTTAATTTTAAAGGACACCTCATGCCATATGAAAACATGACATTGCTCCTTGACAAAGTTTTGTAATCATGCTTTCAATAATGCATTAAAATAAGTGTATCTTTGAAATCGTGCCACCTAGTATCCCACTAGGATTTGATTCCCTCCTAGTAGCTATTTAAAAAGAAATATAAGAAAAGTATAAAAAATACATAGAATATATATATATTGGACTTTACCCTAGATATAGGATCTAGCTAGGGTGTGAGATTATAATGAGATAGTAGAAATAAAGAATCAATGCTTTTTGCCCCAAGTTCAAGAGACGGAGCTATTGAGCTTTTCCCATAGTATTTTCTGATGGTAAAGTAAGGATAGGTTACCCTTGAGAAAAATAATAGGATGAGATAGAAGGCTTATTATTGTACTTAAATATGCATATGTACATTATAGGAAAGATAATTATGTATCTAAAAAGTTACAAGATAGATCTTGTAGCATGCGTTCCCACTATGTACGTGTCACAGCACGACATCCACCCCCTCTAAACCTGCACATCCTCCGGTATGTGCCACATTATTTCTTTGTAAGATCAGCCCTCTTGTACATCTTCCTTGCTTTCTTCTTCACTGGATGATTCCAAATCTTCATCTTCACTTTGATCTTTACCTGTGGTTTGCTCTTCTTCCTCATCAACATCTTCTGGATCATTGTCTCCTCTTCTGTTAAACATTTTGATCCTTTTTCCTGCAATGGGAATCTTTACTTCTGTACCATCTAGTTCAAACAAGCTGTAAGTAGCATTTTCATGCACATGCATTACAACGTACGGTCCAAACCATCTTTTTGAAAACTTACGCATGACTGTGTGCTGGTTATCAAGGCTACTATCATACACCAAAACCTAGTCACCTTTGTCAATTGCTTTGCTCCTGAGTCGATGTCGCTTATCAAAGTAGTCCTTGTTTTTCAACCTTGCATTTTTGAGTCGTTCTTTTGCAGCTTCTATGTCTCCAGGTCTTCTCTCTAGCTGCCTTATACGCAGTGCAAGGAGATCTTCCCTGCTAAACCCCTCTTGCCAAGGTAGTACATTCCATGTGGGAATTGTATCTTCAATCGGCATCACTGGCTTTTGACCATACATTAGCTCCGCAGGCATGTAGCCAGTTACTGACCTATGTGTTATACGATCAGCCCATAAAGCATATGGTAACAGTTTTGGCCACTCACCAACTCTTCCTTCGCAAGCCTTGGCCAAAGCTTTGATGATAGGAGGATGCCCTCTTTCACTCTTTCCATTGCCTTCAGGGCTGTAAGTTGTAGTAAGAGAAAGCTTGATTCCTAATCTAGAAAAGAACTCCCTTGCTTCTTCGGCATCCGGTTCACCTCTATCTGCAGTGACTTTTCCCACACAACCATGACGGCAAATCACCTCATCAAGAAGGAATTTGCACACAGCTTCTGTGGTTTTAGCTCTTAATGCTCTTCCTTCAACCTGGTTAGTTAGGTTCTCTCGTGCAAGAACCAAGTATCTCATCTGCCAGAGTCCTAGAGGCATTGTGACTAGATCCACAACCCATTTATAGTGCATGGCTAGTGGATATGTAGGGTGCAATCCATCACGATGTCGAACATTTGAATACACTTGACAAGTTACACATGTCTCTACAAACTGAGATACATCTTTATACATACCCTTCCACCAGTATTTTTCTTTCAACTTGGAGAAGGTTGCCCATACACCCCTGTGTCCAGCCCATAGACTCTCATGAAACTCTTGCATGAGCTTTACTTGAGTCTCCTTTTTACATATAACCCTTTGTGGTGTAGCACCCTTTTGTTTAGGATGCTTCCACAAGTAACCATCCCTCAAAAAGTACCCATATGCTTTCCTGCGTATCCTCTTGAAATCTTGTTCAGACCAATCATCCTGTTTTGTTAGAGTACTCAAGTAGCTTCCAATAAGAAGCCAATCACCTTCATAAAGCTCTTTCAAGAATGATTCAAGTAGATTAGTCATGCAGACATTGTTACCTTTGACATGAGAGATAGAATAGAACTTTGTGCCTACATCATCTCCCTCGTCAATCATTTGTGACTCATCTTCATACCTTGCCCTTGATATCATATATGCCACTGTATTGTCTTTACCTACAATGTGCTTAAACTCAGGATTTAAGGACTTAATGTAGGCAATCCACCACAACATAGCAATGTCTGGAGTTGAGCAGCGTGTAATCATCCCAAGAAGTGGTAGACAATCTATTTCTACAACCACACATGCACCAATTAGGTACTCTTTCCCACTTTTCAAGGCTGTAACCATACCCCATAACTCTCTCTTTATCTGTGGATAGTTTCTTTGGCGAGCACTTAGCACCTTTGCTCCAAATCTTACCACATACCTGTGTCCTTCTTTGTCATCTTGCCCTATTGCCCATCCAATCCCTGTAGGATTGGTGTCTACTGTCACAATTACTGACCTTTGACACTCATAGTCTACCTTTCTCAAAGTTGTTGCTGACTGGAGCAACTCCTTTAGCTTTTTCATGGATTTTACATGTGCTTCTGTCCATTTAAACTTTTGATTCTTTCTAAGCAGCTGATAAAGAGGATCAGCTACATGTGCATAATCTGGAATCCAAATAACATAGAAGACACATGCTCCCAGAAACCTTCTAACCTCAGTGATGATAGTGCACGTTTCTTTCATTCTTTGGATGGCATCTACCTTTGTTGGACAAGGTTTCCTACCATATGGCCCGCACATGTGCCCCACAATAAGCACTTCATTGACACCAAACATAGACTTTTTCCCTGACAATGTAAGATTCACTTCTTCCAACCTAGACAAAATTTTATCACAATCATTTATGTGATTTACCACAAACCTGCGACATCCCTTGAGATCCAAAGCTTCATCCTTGTCACTTTCTTCACATCCTTTGATAGGCAAATCATCAATGAAAGGCATTGTGATTTGAGGAATAAAGTCACTTAAGAGCTTATTCATCCCATTCATCATATGTGCAACCGATTTGGTTGCTCCCTGTGGCAACGTACACATCCTTACTAAACCAAAAGGTGTCCTCATGGTTGTCAAGTCTCTGCTTTCGATTGCAAGCTGAAATTGATCATACCCTGAGTAGAGATCCCCCATTGAGTAGATTGCCCTCCCTGCAAATGCCTCTGCAAACTCATCCACAATTGGACCTGTACCTACATTTCTAATTGTCACCTTGTTCACTGGTTGCATATCTTGTATGAAGCGTAGAGAACCATTCTTCTTCGGAACTGTGAACCACCTGTTTGAGTATGGAGCACAAGAAGGCTCCAAGATTCCCATTTTGATTTTCTCATTCAGTAGCTCTACTAACTTTGGCAAATGAGCTTTTGGAACTGGAATAGACCACGGATTCCAAGGCACATGAGGTATTGTGAAAATTACCATAGGAGCTACAATAGAAGGATCAACACATCCTATCTCATGTGGCTCAAATGCAAAAGCCTTACCATGCTTTGAAAGCATTTCTTTGAAGCACTTTGTCTCCTCCTGTGTTAGAAACTCCTCGCGACCAATCTGCAAGTCTTGGAAAGACTCCTTTGTGAAGGTATGCCCGATCTTTTGAGGATTCCTCAAACTTGGTTGTAAAGAAGCCTGCTCAATCTTTTCCCTGTTGTTGGGTGGTAAGGGTGAAGCTACTGGTTTCACCTTCTTTGCTACACTCTTGTATTTAGTTTCAACATGGACTTTTGGGCCAACTGTTTGGCTTTCTTTAACACTAGGTTGGTAACCTAACAGGACATAAAAGTGTCCTTTCAGGATTTTGAAAAAAAAATCCAAAACCATAGTAGATCCACTCATTTTGTAAAATCCTTTCATAAGGTTATAGTTCAAGGCCTACTACACATGTAAAAAATAAGAAACTTGTAAAATTTCTCGTCTTTTGGTCACACCAAGCCTCCAAAGTTGATGGACCAGTACATTTTCATCAAAATAGTCATTTCTTACGTTTTGTTGCATAAAAATAAGATTAGGGATTTTTGTAGGACTTGAGATAAATTCCCTAGTTAACTTCAATGGGTTGGTGATCAGAACATATGATTGCTTCTCACTCACTATTTTTTGTTTTGCCAAAATAAATAGGTACACAAAAGTTGAATTTTTACGATTCTGCAGACCTATCATCAAAGTTTCTATAGCCACGCTCAATACAAATAATATATGCATGTTTTCTTAGTTCCCTAGTGTCCTTTAGGTTCATAAGGAGCCATGGAGCATGTCAAAAGAATAATAAATATCTTACCAAGGGGAATCTTGGGGACAAAGATGAAGTGCTAAATACAACAAACATGAAAAAATTAGGTTCAACATTATGATTTGTAGAATCCCATAGAAACTATTCAATATCTAGCCAAATTTGACCCTTATGACTAGATATGGTTACTACCTACAAAATTCATGTAGTTGTCACAAGAAACTAACAATATTGAAAAAGATATACTTGATATACTAGAATGTTTTGTTTTCTTTTATAATTGAAAAAATCAACCATCGTTGTCTACTATACAAAATAGGGTATTAGGTGCGTCAAAACTCAAGGAATATTAGCTTTATGTTACAATATGGGACATAGAGAATCAAAACTACATTTGGATATCATGAAAGCCACCCAAAAAATCATAGAAGAGCTAAAATTGGCTAAAAAACAGGATTTGACAATTTTTGTAATTTGGTCATAACTTACAACTTTAACATTTATTTCTCCCTAGAAGCATCAGGACATGTTGAAGACTACTAAAGATAGTTCTCTAGCATTATAGACCTCAAAAACATGAATTCTAGAGTGGTATAGTTGCAAAAAGTTGAAAAAAGCCAAAAACAGGACCCGTTTTTTCACACAGTTTAGGTTGTGAAATGTTGTGCAAGGACAAGATTAAAGATGGAATTGAGATTCCAAAAAAATGTCGAGTTTTTTTCAGCTCATGAGACAACTTTCTAGACAGATAGCACCTCAAAATCCATTTTGAAACTCTTGACATAATTCAAGGAAAATGGTCACTTAACAGGACATAAAAGTGTCCCATTACCAACCTAGTGTTAAAGGCTTCTATTACTTGATACATTTCCATAGAGCAAACTTCCACAAACTCATTTTCAAGATGCAAATTAGACCCCATTATAGCATCAAGCTCACCCATAGTATCTACAAAAGAAACTTGTTCACACAAACCCAAAATATTTTCAGTAGGCTCTAGCAACCCACTCTTTTTCATGCCTATTTGTACATTATGCACATATTGCCTCTCACATCTCTTCAAATCTTCAAGTTTTGTAAAACATACTGATCCATTCTTTGTTATTAAGGAGCTCGTTGAAAACGCTTCACCTATTTTTGGATCAGGCGAGACCCTTTTTCTTTTTGTACCACTGCTATCCCGCTTTACAATGGTACTTGGCCAAAACCCATCATTTCTCTATGATCATGAAACTCTTTGCTTACCTTTGTTAGATGATGTTCTCTGAGGTTGTCACGATTTCTTTCATGGTTTACACAGACTGTGAGAAATTGGACAGCTCGTTTACCATCTTTGCTGCGTATTCTAGCATATGCTAAACCATCGTCCATTACCTTTGTTTCCATTCCAACTCCCACAATGTAGGGTTGTCCAAGGATGAGATGATATGAAGATGTATCCTGTACAAAGAAGTTTTGGTCAATCTTTACATCACCTATTGTTACCTTCACACCTGGACATGCTGCATACAATTCACCGGATGAATTGTTTGCTACTTTTACCATCCAGCCATGATCTGTGTCCATCGGCCATTTGCACTTGTTGTAGAGACTCTTTGACATTATGTTTATTTCTGAACCATGGTCAATCAAGGCAACAAATGGCTCTTCAAGATCACCTACCTTGACCAAAGTTTCTGTAGTTGCCCTTGCCCAGTGACTTCGTGAATAGTAGCTCCTAGGAATATCTTCAACTTCTTCATCATCATTTGAGAAATGCACTTGCTTCACTCTCCCACTAGATTGGTAGCATCCTACCACAGCTCCATCATTCTCCTTATTTTGCAGTTGCATCCCTTGTGTCTTTGAGGTTTCCCCTTCAACCTGTGGACGAGAAACTTCAGCAAGGGTTTGCCTCTTCCTCTTGATGATGTCAATGATCTCCTCATGGAATTCACGCTTTGCAATGCCAAGAACTTCTCCGAGAGTAAACTCAATCTTGCTATTCAAGATCCTTTCCTCCAAGACTTTCTTTAAATCTGTAGCAACCTCAATATCAGATTGTAGTTTATAAGTTGGGTCTTTTGTCTTACCTTTCGTTGGCTCTTTCTTCTTTCCTGTTGTAGACTCCTCCATGAGTACTTCAGGTCGAGATGCTCCTTGTGTTGAGGGTATTTGAGAAGGCATTGAGTCGCTTCTTCCCCCACTTCTAGACGCTCTTTTTGATGGTCCTTCATCAGCATTCTCACGTCTGCGCTTCTCTTCTACAATTGCCTCATTTTGTTGGCATTTTGTAATGTAGGCATGCACTAACAATGAGTCCACTGGATCATTCCATCCTGTTTCTAAACGTATGCAATCACCTGCTTCATGTAGAATCTCTTTTGTAAGCTTTTCCTTTTTAGCTAATTGCATGACATTTGGCCAAATTTGACCATGATGGTCACTCACCTCTTCATCACAAAAATATTCAATTTTTACTCCATAAGTAGCTGCCTCAACTGAAGAGGTGGCATGCTTGGTTTCCATATCTTCAACTAAGGTTTGCATTCCCCCTTTCCAAAGTTAGTTCTCAAGGGTAGACCTGTCTCTCTTAAGTGAATTTTACCATCCTTAACAAAGACAACATCTTTTGACAAAGCATCACTAAAATCATCACAATCCCTTCTTACATGGTCTGTACTATCACACCAAATACATCTATTAACAAACCCTTCTTTGGGCTGTTGTCTTTGCCTAGGAAGTGGCCCTAATGGTTGGCCTTTTTCTTCAACCTTTGCAAACTTCACCTTCAAGTCACGCATTCCCTTCACAAGCTCATCTAGCATGGACTCATCAAACTTAGGAGCGATAAAAGTAGGCTTTACCATTTTGTCAGAAGTTGAGGTGGAAGGACTTGTAGTGTTTACTACCATCTTGTCCCTTCTTCTTTGTCGTTTGGCAAGCAGTGAGACAGCACCTTCAACCTCATTCCAGTCGGTCTTTAGTCCTTGCTCAGCATCTTTATCTTCAAGAAGAAGCTCCAAATTTTCTTGAAACTCTTTACCTGCAGCTTGTAAGAAAAGATCTGTCTTCTCTGCATCTAGTGTGGCCCTTTCTGTCCTGGTGAGTTGTGCACAGCGCCCCTCAAATTCCCTAAGTAGCTCTGTTATTGATAGTCCTTGCTTTGGCTTGACTACCCATTCTAAGAATGTCCTTTTGGTCGCTCTCTCAGAGTCCTCCATGAAATATTCCTCCTTTAAAGCTACTTTGAGTTCTTCCCAATTTCTCCCATGCCCATCTTGAATTACCCTAACATGCTCTCTAATTTATGGAGCAACAACTAGCTCAAAGCTTTGAATCATCTCACCTTCTGACACGCGATGCAGCTCCATCTCCTTCACATACTCGCGTAAGTACTTGGTTACATCTTTGCCATTGAACTGATCCATTCTATTGACGACTGCTTGTATGGCCTTCGTTGCTGAAATCTCCCTTCTTTCAGTGGCATGTTGTTGTTGCATGAACATTGCAAATGCTTGAACATTTGCATTGTTGCTGGGTCAAAATGCATACCCTGTTGCTCAACATGATCACCCATGGTTACCCACAAAATCTCACCCTGGCAGTTTCACGTCGGGTTCACCAAAAATATGTCGAGAAATTTGCGGTCTTGCCAGGAAAGCACCGGACATATGGCTGTGAGAGTTTGTGAGAGAACTCAACAAAAACTATATGAAGGAGTTAAACCATAGATGCCATGAAGACTAGGGTTTTGAAAGAAGTACAATCAAAGAAGACTCACTCTTTCTCTCTTGCACTCACACACACAAAGAAAGAACACAAAAGAGAATTTCAAAACAATACGAAGATGAAAACATCAAGGCGATGGTCATATCGTATCATGGGTAATATGAAAGGGTTAATAGATGAGTTAATGGCATTCAATCTTGGCTGACCAAATAGGCTACGAATTGTTCTTTGGAATTGTAGTTTTGTGCTTACCATAATATATATATTTTGTCTAGTGATTGGGATTAATTGTGTGTACAAATCCTCTTGGTTCATAGCAAGATAACTACGCTTACATCAAAAGAAAAATTATAGTCTATGAGAGGTAGTATGATGGGATCCGGTGATAGACGTATTTCATAGAGCCTTTCAGAGCCGAAGAGAAACACTATACGTTGTTGAAAGCGTATTTTACGGTTAATCCATACGTTAATTCTAATAGATCGTACAGAGAGAAAGCGATAGAAATGATCATCATGTGGGTTATTCATCTAGGATAGTATGTGAGAAATGTAGATATGAGAAAAATGTAGATATGAGAGAAGTGAAGAGATGAGAAGTTTCCCTCCCAAGCCCTATTCTTGCCCCTAGGCAATAAGGATACTGCGGGGAGAGATGTACCTGTAGCAAGGAGAACCTAAAATTTGTAGAGAGGATGAATTACTAAGAGTGATAGAGATAGGTTTGGTTAAGGAGATGAGATTAGATACATATATATATTTTTTGGATTAGAGATGAAAATGAAAACAACAAGAAATCAAGAAAACATCAATGTAGAACACATCTTACTTGACAAACCCTTTCGGCACCATTATTGATGGAGAGAGAAGAAGAGGGGAGAATTCAACTTTGATTGATACGCCAATTCCACGCCCTTCTTTGATTAGAGTTGATCTTCGAAGGATAGCGTACAAGAATGGCTAGTCTTCCTCTAGGAGAAAGTGTAGGCTTGGGCTTATGTTAATGGGGCTAAGTACAATTAGGCATTACTACTCACTCCCTCAAGAATTCCTCTCATCAATGGCTTGAATGCTTGAGTTCTTTTCAAGGAAGAAGAGGTTCCCTTTTATAGGTGAAGGGAACCCCCAAGGGTTTACACAAGAAGAGAGGAGCCAGTGTGAATAGGAATTGGAAAAGTTGGAAATGAGTTGTCCCTGCATGATGTGGGCAGACTGGGGTCCCGTATTTTGATCATATCTCCTTAACCGTGGCTCCAAATAAAAAAGTAAAAATATGGGCAGAAATTTCAGCTCATTAGCTACGGTTTTCATTTAAAATCATTTTCCAATTCGGATTGGAACCTTGTGTAAAAAATTCAACAAAATAGGATCCATTTCTGGCAGCAAAAGTCTTCCCGTGGTCCCCTTATCCTAGAATTTCATTTAATTCCAAAGGACACCTCATGCCATATGAAAACATGACATTGCTCCTTGACAAAGTTTTGTAATCATGCTTGCAATAATGCATTAAAATAAGTGTATCTTTGAAATCGTGCCACCTAGTGTCCCACTAGGATTTGATTCCCTCCTAGTAGCTATTTAAAAAGAAATATAAGAAAAGTATAAAAAATACATAGAATATATATATATTGAAGTTTATCCTAGATATAGGATCTAGCTAGGGTGTGAGATGATAATGAGATAGTAGAAATAAAGAATCAATGCTTTTTGCCCCAAGTTCAAGAGACGGAGCTATTGAGCTTTTCCCATAGTATTTTCTGATGGTAAAGTAAGGATAGGTTACCCTTCAGAAAAATATGAGGCTGAGATAGAAGACTTATTATTATACTTAAATATGCATATGTACATTATAGGAAAGATAATTATGTATCTAAAAAGTTACAAGATAGATCTTGTAGCATGCGTTCCCACTATGTACGTGTCACAGCACGACATCCACCCCCTCTAAACCTGCACATCCTCCGGTATGTGCCACATTATTTCTTTGTAAGATCAGCCCTCTTGTACATCTTCCTTGCTTTCTTCTTCACTGGATGATTCCAAATCTTCATCTTCACTTTGATCTTTACCTGTGGTTTGCTCTACTTCCTCATCAACATCTTTTGGATCATTGATTTCTCTTCTCTTAAAGATTTTGATCCTTTTTCCTGCAATGGGAATCTTTACTTCTGTACAATCTAGTTCAGACAAGCTGTAAGTAGCATTTTCATGCACATGCATTACAACCTACGGTCCAAACCATCTTTTTGAAAACTTACGCATGACTGTGTGCTGGCTATCAAGGCTACTATCATACACCAAAACCCAGTCACCTTTGTCAATTGCTTTGCTCCTGAGTCGATGTCGCTTATCAAAGTAGTCCTTGTTTTTCAACCTTGCATTTTTGAGTCGTTCTTTTGCAGCTTCAATGTCTCCAGGTCTTCTCTCTAGCTGCCTTATACGAAGTGCAAGGAGATCTTCCCTGCTAAGCCCCTCTTTCCAAGGTAGTGCATTCCATGTGGGAACTGTATCTTCAATCGGCATCACTCGCTTTTGACCATACATTAGCTCCGGAGGCATGTAGCCAGTTACTGAGCTATGTGTTATACGATCAACCCATAAAGCATATGGTAACAGTTTTGGCCACTCACCAACTCTTCCTTCGCAAGCCTTGGCCAAAGCTTTGATGATAGGACGATGCCCTCTTTCACTCTTTCCATTGCCTTCAGTGTTGTAAGTTGTTGTAAGAGAAAGCTTGATTCCTAATCTAAAAAAGAACTCCCTTGCTTCTTTGGCATCCAGTTCACCTCTATCTGCAGTGACTTTTCCCACACAACCATAACGGCAAATCACCTCATCAAGAAGGAATTTGCACACAGCTTCTGTGGTTTTAGCTCTTAATGCTCTTCCTTCAACCTGGTTAGTTAGGTCCTCTCGTGCAAGAACCAAGTATCTCATCTGCCAGAGTCCTAGAGGCATTGTGACTAGATCCACAACCCATTTATAGTGCATGGCTAGTGGATATGTAGGGTGCAATCCATCACGATGTCGAACATTTGAATACACTTGACAAGTTACACATGTCTCTACAAACTGAGATACATCTTTATACATACCCTTCCACCAGTATTTTTCTTTCAACTTGAAGAAGGTTGCCCATACACCCCTGTGTCCAGCCCATAGACTCTCATGAAACTCTTGCATGAGCTTTACTTGAGTCTCTTTTTTACATATAACCCTTTGTGGTGTAGCACCCTTTTGTTTAGGATGCTTCCACAAGTAACCATCCCTCAAAAAGTACCCATATGCTTTCCTGCGTATCCTCTTGAATTCTTGTTCAGACCAATCATCCTGTTTTGTTAGAGTACTCAAGTAGCTTCCAATAAGAAGCCAATCACCTTCATAAATCTCTTTCAAGAATGATTCAAGTAGATTAGTCATGCAGACATTGTTACCTTTGACATGAGAGATAGAATAGAACTTTGTGCCTACATCATCTCCCTCGTCAATCATTTGTGACTCATCTTCATACCTTGCCCTTGATAGCATATCTGCCACTGTATTGTCTTTACCTACAATGTGCTTAAACTCGAGATTTAAGGACTTAATGTAGGCAATCCACCGCAACATAGCAATGTCTGGAGTTGAGCAGCTTGTAATCATCCCAAGAAGTGGTAGACAATCTATTTCTACAACCACACATGCACCAATTAGGTACTCTTTCCCACTTTTCAAGGCTGTAACCATACCCCATAACTCTCTCTTTATCTCTGGATAGTTTCTTTGGCGAGCACTTAGCACCTTTGCTCCAAATCTTACCACATACCTGTGTCCTTCTTTGTCATCTTACCCTATTGCCCATCCAATCCCTGTAGGACTCGTGTCTATTGTCACAATTACTAACCTTTGACACTCATAATCTACCTTTCTCAAAGTTGTTGCTGATTGGAGCAACTCCTTTAGCTTTTTCATGGATTTTACATGTGCTTCTGTCCATTTAAACTTTTGATTCTTTCTAAGCAGCTGATAAAGAGGATCAGCTACATGTGCATAATCTGGAATCCAAATAACATAGAAGACACTTGCTCCCAGAAACCTTCTAACCTCAGTGATGCTAGTGCACGTTTCTTTCATTCTTTGGATGGCATCTACCTTTGTTGGACAAGGTTTCCTACCATATGGCCCGCACATGTGCCCCACAATAAGCACTTCATTAACACCAAACATAGACTTTTTCCCTGACAATGTAAGATTCACTTCTTCCAACCTAGACAAAATTTTATCACAATCATTTATGTGATTTACCACAAACCTGCGACATCCCTTGAGATCCAAAGCTTCATCCTTGTCACTTTCTTCACATCCTTTGATAGGCAAATCATCAATGGAAGGCATTGTGATTTGAGGAATATAGTCACGTAAGAGCTTATTCATCCCATTCATCATATGTGCAACCGAGTTGGTTGCTCCCTGTGGAAACGTACACATCCTTACCAAACCCAAAGGTGTCCTCATGGTTGTCAAGTCTCTGCTTTCGATTGCAAGCTGAAATTGATCATACCCTGAGTAGAGATCCCCCATTGAGTGGATTGCCCTCCCTCCAAATGCCTCTGCAAACTCATCCACAATTGGACCTGTACCTACATTTCTAATTGTCACCTTGTTCACTAGTTGCATATCTTGGATGAAGTGTAGAGAACGATTCTTCTTCGGAACTGTGAACCACCTGTTTGAGTATGGAGCACAAGATGGCTCCAAAATTCCCATTTTGATTTTCTCATTCAGTTGCTCTACTAACTTTGGCAAATGAGCCTTTGGAACTGGAATAGGCCGCAGATTCCAAGGCACATGAGGTATTGTGAAAATTACCATAGGAGCTACAATAGAAGGATCAACACATCCTATCTCATGTGGCTCAAATACAAAAGCCTTACCATGATTTGAAAGCATTTCTTCGAAGCACTTTGTCTCCTCCTGTGTTAGAAACTCCTCGCGACCAATCTGCAAGTCTTGGAAAGACTCCTTTGTGAAGGTATGACCGATCTTTTTAGGATTCCTCAAACTTGGTTGTAAAGAAGCTTGCTCAATCTTTTCCCTGTTGTTGGGTGGTAAGGGTGAAGCTACTGGTTTCACCTTCTTTGCTACACTCTTGTATTTAGTTTCAACATGGACTTCTGGGCCAACTGTTTGGATTTCTTTAAAGGCTTCTATTACTTGATACATTTCCATAGAGCAAACTTCCACAACTTCATTTTCAAGATGCAAATTAGACCCCATTATAGCATCAAGCTCACCCATAGTATCTACAAAAGAAACTTGTTCACACAAACCCAAAACATTTTCAGTAGGCTCTAGCAACCCACTCTTTTTCATGCCTATTTGTACATTATGCACATATTTCCTCTCACATCTCTTCAAATCTTCAAGTTTTGTAAAATATACTGATCCATTCTTTGTTACCAAGGAGCTCGTTGAAAACGCTTCACCTATTTTTGGATCAGGCGAGACCCTTTTTCTTTTTGTACCACTGCTATCCCGCTTTACAATGGTACCTGTCCAAAACCCTTTGGTAGAGGATGTTCTCTGAGGTTGTCACGATTTCTTTCATGGTTTACACAGACTGTGAAAAATTGGACAGCTCGTTTACCATCTTTGTTGCGTATTCTAGCATATGTTGAACCATCGTCCATTACCTTTGTTTCCATTCCAACTCCCACAATGTAGGGTTGTCCAAGGATGAGATGATATGAAGATGTATCCTGTACAAAGAAGTTTTGGTCAATCTTTACATCACCTATTGTTACCTTCACACCTGGACATGCTGCATACAATTCACCGGATGAATTGTTTGCCACTTTTACCATCCAGCCATGATCTGTGTCCATCGGCCATTTGCACTTGTTGTAGAGACTCTTTGACATTATGTTTATTTCTGAACCATGGTCAATCAAGGCAACAAATGCCTCTTCAAGATCACCTACCTTGACCAAAGTTTCTGTAGTAGCCCTTGCCCAGTGACTTCGTGAATAGTAGCTCCTAGGAATATCTTCAACTTCTTCATCATCATTTGAGAAATGCACTTGCTTCACTCTCCCACTAGATTGGTAGCATCCTACCACAGCTCCATCATTCTCCTTATTTTGCAGTTGCATCCCTTGTGTCTTTGAGGTTTCCCCTTCAACCTGTGGATGAGAAACTTCAGCAAGGGTTTGCCTCTTCCTCTTGATGATGTCAATGATCTCCTCATGGAATTCACGCTTTGCAATGCCAAGAACTTCTCCGAGAGTAAACTCAATCTTGCTATTCAAGATCCTTTCCTCCAAGACTTTCTTTAAATCTGTAGCAACCTCAATATCAGATTGTAGTTTATAAGTTGGGTCTTTTGTCTTACCTTTCGTTGGCTCTTTCTTCTTTCCTGTTGTAGACTCCTCCATGAGTACTTCAGGTCGAGATGCTCCTTGTGTTGAGGGTGTTTGAGAAGGCATTGAGTCGCTTCTTCCCCCACTTCTAGAAGCTCTTTTTGATGGTCCTTCATCAGCATTCTCACGTCTGCGCTTCTCTTCTACAATTGCCTCATTTTTTTGGCATTTTGTAATGTAGGCATGCACTAACAATGAGTCCACTGGATCATTCCATCCTGTTTCTAGACGTATGCAATCACTTGCTTCATGTAGAATCTCTTTTGTAAGCTTTTCCTTTTTAGCTAATTGCATGACATTTGGCCAAATTTGACCATGATGGTCACTCACCTCTTCATCACAAAAATGTTCAATTTTTACTCCATAAGTAGCTGCCTCAACTGAAGAGGTGGCATGCTTGGT
Source organism: Adiantum capillus-veneris (assembly GCF_014529385.1). Classification (NCBI taxonomy): domain Eukaryota; kingdom Viridiplantae; phylum Streptophyta; class Polypodiopsida; order Polypodiales; family Pteridaceae; genus Adiantum; species Adiantum capillus-veneris. Next base: position 703,009 of record NC_140946.1, read on the forward strand.
TGCCATATCTTCAACTAAGGTTTGCATTCCCCCCTTTCCAAAGTTAGTTCTCAAGGGTAGACCTGTCTCTCTTAAGTGAATTTTACCATCCTTAACAAAGACAACATCTTTTGACAAAGCATCACTAAAATCATCACAATCCTTTCTTACATGGTCTGTACTATCACACCAAATACATCTATTAACAAACCCTTCTTTGGGCTGTTGTCTTTGCTTAGGAAGTGGCCCTAATGGTTGGCCTTTTTCTTCAACCTTTGCAAACTTCACCTTCAAGTCACGCATTCCCTTCACAAGCTCATCTAGCATGGACTCATCAAACTTAGGAGCGATAAAAGTAGGCTTTACCATTTTGTCAGAAGTTGAGGTGGAAGGACTTGTAGTGTTTACTACCATCTTGTCCCTTCTTCTTTGTCGTTTGGCAAGCAGTGAGACAGCACCTTCAACCTCATTCCAGTCGGTCTTTAGTCCTTGCTCAGCATCTTTATCTTCAAGAAGAAGCTCCAAATTTTCTTGAAACTCTTTACCTGCAGCTTGTAAGAAAAGATCTGTCTTCTCTGCATCTAGTGTGGCCCTTTCTGTCCTTGTGAGTTGTGCAGAGCACCCCTCAAATTCCCTAAGTAGCTCTGTTATTGATAGTCCTTGCTTTGGCTTGACTACCCATTCTAAGAATGTCCTTTTGGTCACTCTCTCAGAGTCCTCCATGAAATATTCCTCCTTTAAAGCTACTTTGAGTTCTTCCCAATTTCTCCCATGCCCATCTTTAATTACCCTAACATGCTCTCTAATTTTTGGAGCAACAACTAGCTCAAAGCTTTGAATCATCTCACCTTCTGACACGCGATGCATCTCCATCTCCTTCACATACTCGCGTAAGTACTTGGTTACATCTTTGCCATTGAACTGATCCATTCTATTGACGACTGCTTGTATGGCCTTCGTTGCTGAAATCTCCCTTCTTTCAGTGGCATGTTGTTGTTGCATGAACATTGCAAATGCTTGAAACATTTGCATTGTTGCTGGGTCAAAATGCATACCCTGTTGCTCAACATGATCACCCATGGTTACCCACAAAATCTCACCCTGGCAGTTTCACGTCGGGTTCACCAAAAATATGTCGAGAAATTTGCGGTCTTGCCAGGAAAGCACCGGACTTATGGCTGTGAGAGTTTGTGAGAGAACTCAACAGAAAATATATGAAGGAGTTAAACCATAGATGCCATGAAGACTAGGGTTTGGAAAGAAGTGCAATCAAAGAAGACTCACTCTTTCTCTCTTGCACTCACACACACAAAGAAAGAACACAAAAGAGAATGTCAAAACAATACGAAGATGAAAACATCAAGGCTATGGTCATATCGTATCATGGGTAATATGAAAGGGTTAATAGATGAGTTAATGGCATTCAATCTTGGTTGACCAAATAGGCTACGAATTGTTCTTTGGAATTGTAGTTTTGTGCTTACCATAATATATATATTTTGTCAGTGATTGGGATTAATTGTGTGTACAAATCCTCTTGGTTCATAGCAAGATAACTACGCTTACATCAAAAGAAAAATTATAGTCTATGAGAGGTAGTATGTAGATATGAGCAAAAGGGATATGAGAGAAGTGAAGAGATGAGAAGTTTCCCTCCCAAGCCCTATTCTTGCCCGTAGGCAATAAGGATAGTGCGGGGAGAGATGTACCTGTAGCAAGGAGAACCTAAAATTTGTAGAGAGGATGAATTACTAAGAGAGAGAGATAGGTTTGGTTAAGGAGATGAGATAAGATACATATATATATATATATATATTGGATTAGAGATGAAAATGAAAACAACAAGAAATCAAGAAAACATCAATGTAGAACACATCTTACTTGACAAACCCTTTCGGCACCATTATTGATGGAGAGAGAAGAAGAGGGGAGAATTCAACTTTGATTGATACGCCAAGCCCACGCCCTTCTTTGATTAGATTTGATCTTCCAAGGATAGCATACAAGAATGGCTAGTCTTCCTCTAGGAGAAAGACTAGGCTTGGGCTTATGTTAATGGGGCTAAGTACAATTAGGCGTTACTACTCACTCCCTCAAGAATTCATCTCATCAATGGCTTGAATTCTTGAGTTCTTTTCAAGGAAGAAGAGGTCCCCTTTTATAGGTGAAGGGAACCCCCAAGGGTTTACACAAAAAGAGAGGAGCCACTGTGAATAGGAATTGGAAAAGTTGGAAATGAGTTGTCCCTGCATGATGTGGGCAGACTGGGGTCTAGTATTTTTATCATATCTCCTCAACCGTGGCTCCAAATAAAAAAGTAAAAATATGGGCAAAAATCTTCAGCTCATTGGCTACGGTTTTCATTTTAAAATCATTTTCCAATTCGGATTGGAACCTTGTGTAAAAAATTCATCAAAATAGGGTCCATTTCTAGCAGCAAAAGTCTTCCCGTGGTCCCCTTAGCCTAGAATTTCCTTTAATTCCAAAGAACACCTCATGCCATATGAAAACATGACATTGCTCCTTGACAAAGTTTTGTAATCATGCTTGCAATAATGCATTAAAATAAGTGTATCTTTGAAATCCTGCCACCTAGTGTCTCACTAGGATTTGATTCCCTCCTAGTAGCTATCTTAAAAGAAATATAAGAAAAGTATAAAAAGTACATAGAGTATATATATATTGGAGTTTACCCTAGATATAGGATCTAGCTAGGGTGTGAGATGATAATGAGATAGTAGAAATAAAGAATCAATTCTTTTTGCCCCAAGTTAAAGAGGCAGAGCTATTAAGCTTTTCCCATAGTATTTTCTGATGGTAAAGTAAGGATAGGTTACCCTTGAGAAAAATAATAGGATGAGATAGAAGGCTTATTATTATACTTAAATATGCATATGTACATTATAGGAAAGATAATTATGTATCTAAAAAGTTACAAGATAGATCTTGTAGCATGTGTTCCCACTATGTACGTGTCACAGCACGACAACGTATATTCAAGAGGCCGTATTTATAAAACCCCTTATTCTATATTTTTTGAGAAATATAGAGACCCCTTATGTATCACTTTTTTCATTAAAAAGACCCCTTATGTACCAAAAGTTTCACTTTTTCAATTTAAAAACACTCTTTTGTATGTAAATTTTTTGTAAGTTCATAAGAGTTATTAACCCCTTTTATTAAACTCACATGCTATTCTACATACTTTTGAGTGAACCTCTTGAAATGAAGATACAGATGCAATGTTTAATAGGTTCTCAAAGAAAACATGAATGAAATTCAATTTTCCACATTCGATGGAACATTTCCAAAAATATGAAAGCTCAACTATGGCACCATTTTTGAAGTGACACAAGTTCCTAACTTCAAATAATTTGTGAAAGGGTACGTGTGTGATGAAAAAGATGATATAGTTGCACACTCTAAGTCACTTCAATTTTGTTTCTATGTGCAAGGTGAAATCCTAGTAAAGCAGTACAAAATTTACCCCAAATCACTTGATTGGATGCCAAAGGATTCAAGAATTGAGTTGTGGAAAAAAGATGATCACGGGAAACTAAAATTGCCAGTAGGATGTCTAGATGCGGTACCTATAAGAAACTATGTGAGGGATAGTCTGTTGGTTATTGGAGGGATTAAGATATATCTTGAATTTTGGAAAAGATTTTGTCTTAAAAGGACCAATAAACACACTAGTGAATATACCTCATTTTGACCAAAGGCTACAGACAGTCATTGGATGCAACGGATAGAGGAAGATAGAGATGAGTTTCAAGGATATAAAAGAATTGAATAATCACTATGTTGATCCTCAAATTGCAAGGCCATAGGAAGCTTTTAGGCCTCGAATTGATGTAAGAAAAGGGGTTTTGGTTCTTGTGAGACCCGTAGATCCAGAATATCTGATATGGCTAGCAGTTGCACTTGCAGAGTCAAACGTTGATGTAAACAGCTCATCTTCTAACTACAAGAAATTTTTCATTCAATATTGGGCACCAAAACATCAAAAAAGAAATTCTATAATTCAAGAAGAGTATGAGGATTGTTGAAAAAAGAATTGGTGCTTCAATTTTGCTAACCCAAAGCGTTGGGAGTGTGTTGATGCAGTTGCGTGGTCATGGACTCCAAGGGGTGGAAGACTTGCAACAGCAATTAAGATCCCATCCAATGTTGTTGAGAAGGCACAAGCTAGCCTAATAAGAGAAAGTGAACATAATTTTATGTTTATATCTTGCTATTTTTGTTTGTTCCCTACCTATGTATGATTTGACGAGGTGTTTATTAACACCAACATGAAAATAAACTTTTAATGGAAAAAAGGTGTTTCTCAATACCAGCATTTTCTTAAGGATCTATCTCTTTGTCTAATTTAATACAAGGACTCAACAAGAAAACTTATTTTTAACATTTTCAAATTAAACAAATATCTCCGAAATCAAACGAGAAATAGGGCTCCATAGGCATTGAAATCAGTCCCAAGGGATTTTTCCATTTCATCTAAATGGTGCTAGTTGTTGGCACACAAGGCCAACATGTGCGAGGTGGATTGTAGATCATGCACTCAATGGGCATAAGAAATAGAGGATAGGTTTTTATCGAGTGCTTGAACATCTCTTTACAATGGTGCACAATACTTAGTGCTTTGAGCATCATCATGAAGTCCTCAACTTGCGAGCCAAAATTTGGTTGGAGAAATGCAAGTGTAGATGCACTACTTGGGTAAGTTCCATTTATGGTTTTTTGTAAATTGCACTCTCTTTTTGTCTCTCCATGTCTATTAATCTTTGTTTTTCTGTATTATGATGGGAAAATTGCTTCCTAAAGATCACCACGTGCCTTCGTATCATCGACAGGCAAGGGTGTATGCCACTACACTTGGCATGGAGTAAGACCCATCCATGCGTGCATAAATGGTTACATATTGTATTGCAATGAGCATGCAAATGCTACCTCTTATCTTGTGCATGGAGAAGCACACTACCCCAGGGGATTCACCATGGAAAACTTACCACACCACGTAAGTGCAGGGGAGGGGTATTTTTTTACAAGTTACAGAAGCGTATAAGTTAGAGGCAAGCCCCCAATAATTTATCTCTCAAGCTTAAAAATAAGGGAGGGAGGTATCATATTTAGGGGCAGGGGGACCTGATCCGGGTTGATTACTTGTAATGATTGGATATCGGTGTATAATAGAGCTCGGATGAATTTTGGGAAAGTTTTTTATCAGGTCACACATCAAATTTTGCATCAAGACGATCGTAGATAAGGGCTGATTTGGAGCAGGTCAAGGGTTGATTTACACCAACTGTGGATGGGTCAGAATTGGATGAGTAGCCAGAGTGCAAGCTGATCGGGCACATAGTTTGAAAGTCAAACTAAGAAACATCCAGGGTACATCTAGTTATCAATAGAAGTGGTTCCTTAGTACATTGCCAGTCACTATGCTACACACTCTTTGGCTAGTGTTACTTAGTCAGATCATGTAAGACCTAAATTTTATATGTAAGATAGGGGTATGCTAGTTTATTTCTTGATTTTTGTATAAGCATAGAAAGGGGGATCATATTCCCTAATATGAGTCGTATATAGGGGTTTTATCAAAGTTGTCAGCTCGGATGGTGGTGTCTCATTTTGTATATAGAGTGAATCCCCCAGGCACACTACAAGATTGGTGTGAGCAAGGCTCACCTACCCCACAAGGTATTGAGTAATTTTCACTTATCCCTCGAATTCAGCACATGATCAAAATAGGTCTACAATGGAGCTTCTCACATGGCATGCCAACCACCTCTCAAATGATGGAATGATGTATGTCTCTATTGATTCACCTGCATGGAGGTACATCGAGACTCATCGGCCCAAGTTTTGACTAGATCCCTGACACTTGAGGCTTGGATTGGCAAGTAAAAGTGTCAATCCATTTGGCACCAAGTCTACATCATGGAGCACTTGGCATCTGGTGATCATCACCTATGATATTCCACTATGGAAGTCAACCAAGAAGGGCAATGTACTTTCTTTTGAACTTGTTCTAGGGAAGTACAAAGTGGAAAGTATTGATATCTGCCTCGAGTCAAGACCATATTAGGTATTTTGTTAAAAATCCCACATCATGGGAATCTCCAAATTGACCAAATTCATGTAATTTGGGAATTTTTCACTTAAAGTGGAAAAAAAGTAGACAAACATGTTGATGAGATAGAGCCAAAATCTTGAAGAAATGTGGCGTTGATAAACACCAAAATTTGAGGATGCACAAAGCATGAATTTGAAGAAATACTGGTAATGAAATAAAACAAGGAAAGGTCAATACAATCAAAGATCTTGTTGCATGAGCAAGACCGGCTTTAGCTTTTAGAGCATGCCTTTCTGGAATCTTAATTCTAGAAAATGGTCCTTTTTTTTGGGTCTCCACGACCAAGCAATTGCATCTATAGATTCCCACACTTGTGGATCCTTATAATTGACAACCCAAAAAAACTGTTAGCAACAATTAGTGTAAGCTTGAGTATCTATCATCCCACTCTTCCTTGCACAAGGATCCCAATATTGAATCAATTTTTTTTTCAACATCAGGAACTTTCAAAATTCTACTCTGTCTTCATACGCGTTTTCTATTACCATACACATGTGGTAGTGATGTGTGTGAACACACTAGGACCGTCGGGGCATTTTTTCCCTCTTTAGGAGGTTTTTTCCCCCGAGCACTGTATATACGTCCATCACTCTGGGCTATCTATCTTTCCATTGCACACTAAGTAACACACTCTCTATTGTGTGTCTTGAGCTTCCTTCGTCTTCTCCAAGCTGTGTGTGTTTCTCTGCAACCCTAATTCCAACAATTGGTATTAGAGCAGGTGTTGGCGGCGGATACGTCGCGACAGACGTCAGCACAGTGCGAACTCACCTAACAAGATTTGTCAGCTAAGGAGGAGCTCGATCCGCAGGCGCATGGAAGCAAGCATAGGGCGTCAACCTACACTCGATCGACTCTCGACTAATTCCTACAGAGTTCTCTACCCAATGTCTAAGCTACAACCTTCAGGAGTGCATAAGAGGAGATTTCCTACAACGCTTTCAAGAGCCAAATACCCATCAAATGTTCTCGAAACTCCACAAAACTTGAAGGAGACCCTATTAACACCAATAGGTTGCTCTCCCTTAGGCCCATGAACCAAAATCCCAACCCTAAACACCTGGTGCAAAATCACATAGGATGTCTAGTCAAAATTTTCAAGTCGTCATTTCCAAAAACTAAAGTTCCTAATGTGTAGCTCTACTCAATGCGAATGCGTGGATATGCTGAAATGCAAAAATAGACAACGTATGCTCACCAAATCACCAGATGTATCTCATGGGTCAAGTTCACAAAACCAGACTGTACACCCGCAATGTAGGTATTGGCGTGTAGCTCTCGTCGGGGGCAACACACCGCACTTCTCCGCACTCGATTCCGACCACCAATGCGCACGCAGTGTCAAGATGAAACTCTCACTCTCTCTCGTACACAGTACGCTCACTCACACAGACATAACTTTTTTAAAATGACAAAGGTTTTTTTCATTAAGGTCAAAAGTGGTATAAATACCTTACAATCTCAAACCCTAATGTTCCAGTTTAACCATCTACTCAATCTAAATGTCAAAAATGGGATACAATCTGGAAGCTTCTGCAAGCCTGGAATTGGAGCTGATCTCTTGAGACAGCTAATTCCAGTGTTAGAAGATTTCAGCTACTAGTGTAGGAAGATTTCAGACAGTAGACTGGACAGGAATCAGAAACTAGACTGGAATTTGGATACTGAAATAAGAATCAAACTTATGTACTGGAAATAAGGTTCAGATTCGGATTCAAAAGACTGGACGAGAAGTAAGCATAACTGGAATATATACCATGATTGGAATTACAGATCAAGATTACAGCAAATATGATTTACAAAGAGAGAGTACAGCCGACAATACTGTCAATGATTCTCAAGTACAAGTGTGGCCAAAGCACTAACCCAAATGATAACAATTTCCAACCCGATTACAATGTAATGGGCCCTATTTATACACTTCGGGTTTACTGTAGTAATTACCATAGTAACTACTAAGTAATTCACTACCCATCTCATAAGAAGACGTTCCCACATAGTGAAGTATTCAGCCGTCTACATCCTTCCCTTCTTTCTTGAATTTTGGCAAGATTCCAAAATTTCTGAAAAAAAAATCCCTTGTCTAATTTTGATGTGAGACTGAAAAATCCACCGTCTGGTTCTGATGTTGGGAATCTGGCTTGACCACTGACAGAGTGGCCATACAAAGATTACGAGAGGCAGTTGAAAATGCCAAGGGACTGCTAGAGGTAGCTGAAAAGGCCAAGGTAGAGCTCTCACCAGGCCAAGGTGGAGCTCTCATCAGGCCAAGGTAGAGCTCTCATCTCCACCTGCCCGCTAAGGAAGAAAAGTCGCCACTGAATTCTGAGATGGAACTACCGAGTATCCTTCCATTGGACCATCTTCCGTTTGCCCTTTGACCTGGAGGGTGCCTGAGAAGTCCCAGTACCAGCATTCTCCTTCTGAATTAGTCGGTAAAAGGCCTCCTACTCAAGATGATCCCGCCTTTCGGTGGTCATCTCTACTTCATAAAGCGTGAGGGAATGATAGGTTTTGGTGTCAGGATCATAGAGTGTACACCTGCCCTTGCTAATCCTAGTTCTGGCCAGCTTATGACAATGCGAAGCAGTATGGATCCATCCTTCTGTTAGAGGCTGATTAGTTTTGACTAGAGCTTTGAAAAGAATCTCGGCCATCTCCCTATACTGTGGTGCCTGACCCGCCTTTACTGCAATATCCTTTTCAGGCAATTTAGAAGATTTGACAGTAAGTTGCAGCAGTTGATTAGTAATCTTGGTCAAACCTCTTATTTGAATCTTCCACTGGCCCATACACATCTGGATCCTATGCATCTCCTCTTTCAGTTCCTGAATATCATTGATTTGGAGAGAATCATTGAACAGTGTTTTTCAAGTCTTCCATTCCACAGTCGATCGCTCATACCAATCCTGAAGCTCATTAGTGATTTTGAAGTATGTAAGGCGATCAAGTGGTTCTGAGTGTTGAGGATACAGTGCTGGAAAGAATCTTGGCAGCTCTGTCTCTCTTGCTGGAAAGGCATACAAGAGAACTGAAGAATCAGGCACGAATTCTAAAAAATTGAGAACAGCCTGGTTCTCTTGTTGCATCATCTTTCTGGTGATTCTCACTAGCTGGAACAATGTTCGGAGAGCAGTTACATGTGCTCCAACTGACATTCTAGTCTGAGGTCCTTTGCTAGTGGCTGTCTGGTCCTCAAGAATGGCTCTGACTCTCGGATCCAAAACTCCTCTGGCAGTTTGCATTTGCACCTTTAGCTGTTCCCTAACATCCTTCATACATCTAAAAGTTGGTCTGTTTCCCAGCAGAAGTTCTAATTCCAGGTCAAGGGAGCGACAATCTGCAGTAGACTGCCTTTGCAAGTGTGGGTTTGTCACTCTCTCGTCAGCAGTGAGTATCCATTCAGGAACTCTTTCTAGCAGCTAGAATGTGTTGGGATGCACAGGTAAACGGCAAGCTTCTTTATCATGGAAAGCTGTTGATTTCCAATGCTCCACCATTTCCTTGGCTCCAACATACAGCCTTTGAAATCTTTCATAAATCAGACAAGAGATCATAATCCTCCAGATATTGTTTGGTTATGGAGGTCTATTGATGTCTCAATTGCTTATTCAGGGTAATAAGCTGCAGTGAATGTTGATGATCAGCAACTGATCCCTCATCCTACATCTTTATTTTCCCTTTAACATCCCTACTAAACTAGGACTGATCAAATGGCTAATTCCCAGTGTGACTGGGCTGCTGTTCTTCAGTCTGCTGATTACCCGACTAGTGCCCTTCATTCTGTACTTCCTGTTGGCCCTCATTCTGGCCTGGCTGGTCTGGCTATGACTGGCCTCCTTCAGTTGGCCCTGTACCACCAGTACCAGGTCCTGGAGGTGGAGATGGTGGTGGGGCATCATCATCATCATTTGTATGCCCTTCTTCTTGGTCATCCTCCTCCTTATCAGCTCCATCCTCCTTGTCTTCTTCTACCTCGTCCAGAGAAGTCTTCTGCTCAATATAATCCAATATAGCTTGATTCATCAGATTAGTATTATACTCAGTCACCTTGTCCTGCAAATCACTCTGCATACTTTCCATCAAGGACTTCAAATTCTCTAAATCAAAAACAGCATTGCCTGTTGGATTTAGAATTTCAGCCAAGCTGTTATAGATGTATGTATCTTTCAGTAAGAGAGGCCTTCAGAGCTGTATGGTGAATGAACAGGGAGTTGAATTCCACCCGCTTCATTTTGAGCATTATTTTAACCCTTTTTGAATGAGCTTCCAGTACCTTGTGTTGTATGTTCTGCTCTTCCCGGGCTTTCTCGAGCTTTTGAATCTGATCTTCAGCCTCCTTCAAGTCAGCTTTAAGCTTTTTCACTTCATCTTCTGACCCAGCAGCCTCCATCAGTTGTCCCATACAACTGACAATGGTATTCCATGAAGACTGTATGAGAACTGAACATCTGTCTTTAACTGTAGCTGGATCAGAATCAGTAGGCTCATATATTGTCACTGGAGCCATGTAGGGTAAAGTTGCATAATCAGCTTTGCGTAGCAGAAGATGCCCTTTCAATTGATAGGTCTGCATTTGCTGCAACTTGCCATGTTTCACCAGGTGCAGAATGTGTTCAGTATTTGGAGTAGAAACTCCACCTGGCAGAGTCGAAGAATCTGGACCTTTGCCTTTGTCCATGTGGCTCTTGCCTTTGTCCACTGACTGGTCTGCTATCTTCTCAGAAGTGGCTGCTTGGCCTGATCTTTTCCAGAACCAGTAGCAACTATACTTTTTCCTACTAACTGGTTAGGCACAGTCTTCTGAGCAGATTGCTTCTCTGTTTGGCTCACTATAGCTTTCTCAGTATTCACTGTCTTGACTTGGCTTTCAATCTGCCTCAAAAACTCACTGCTCTTTGTCAGTGTAGGCTTTGGCTTCTTTGAACTGCTAGCATGTTCTTTAGTTTCTTTTCTTTTCAAGTCTGTTGAAGTAGTCTGAATGTCCGTTGCTTCGTCGTCTGAGGACAACTCAATGTTCTTGGGCTCAGAAATCGGCTTCTTACTCCAAGCCTTTTTTACGTGCTCATGAACATCTGCAGCAGTGGCCCAATACAGAAATTGCCAAACATACCAAGCTTTAAAAACATTTTGAGATTTTAGCTTGGCAATTTGCTGGAGTACATTGTGCGACAGGATTTGAAAAAGGTTAATAGGAACCTTTGGATCCAATATCTTGGCCAATAGCATAGCAAAAAGTTTCTCGGATACATACGTTGGGTTGTTTTTAAGGCTTACTGCTTCGGTTACAAACCTGTAAGCAGTGGAAGCTTCCAGTCCTGCTACTGGAACTCCTTGACCACTTGCCTTGCGCTTACATTTAGCCGCTTCATCCTCCTTCAGGGCTATACTTATCTGCTATGGATTTTCCACAGATGGTTTGGGCTCATTGAGCATTCTGAATGCAAAAGCTATGGTCTCTGATGTCACCGACACCTTTCTACCATTTACCATGGCACTACCATCTTCAGCGTCGAAAGAATCAAGAACTTGCTTGATGATGTCTGTGTCAAAAGCAATTCTTGTAGCTTGCAACAAAACTCGGAGATCCCATAGTTTGTAGCAGAGTCATTGCTTGGTCAGTGAATACATAACGCTGGATTTTACTGTACGTTATGATGGGAAGGCTTGCCTTTGCAGCACCAACTATGGCCTGGGTTTCCTCAAGAGACTCCTGCATCTTCCCCATACACTGTGAAGACGATGAAATAGGCGAAGGAGAAGAAGACTTACTTGACGTTTCAAAGCCATACCCTGGTGTCGCTGGCAAGGCTAGCTGACAGTTAATTGTCTCTTCAGAGGTCGAGGTTTGTGGCTATAGCGAAGAAACCTCGGAGCTTGGCGATGGCGAATGGTTAACACGAGGAAAGCGTCATGCAGGGGATTTGTGAGGAAAAATGCCAACTCTCCTGACTGTTATACGTGTTCGCGCCATAAAATCTCCACCACTCGCCGTTCCTAGACTTGTGTGCGTCGCTGCTGTTGTGGCAGACATGCATTGGACAAGACTGTACCCATCCTTAAAATAATTACTATTGGCGTGCCATCTGACTGTTGGGCGCTTAAAAATTGAAAAGTGTGTCCCCACTGATACTGGACTGATTTCCAGTCTAGCTCGACCATACTGGTACTGATTCTAAGATTAATTTGATCTGGTTCTTCTGGTACTGGTTCTGAAATTGGAACTGGTTGCACATGAAAAAGCCCAAAAATGTCTGATTCTGGTATCTCTTGATCAGCAAGTCCCAGTTCCTTAGTACCTTGTTCTTGCCCATTTTCTCTAGCCTCTGAATAATAAAGCTTGATCTTTACCCCATTATATACTCCTGGAAACAATAATCTAGATAAATCTTCCAGTCTGATTGTGCCATTGGAGAAGACCCAGTCTACCTCAAATGGTCCTGCCCAGGAAATCTTTAGGTTTGGCTTCTTTGGACCCGGTCTAGACTGATATAGAAGCACCAAATCTCCTTTCTGAAATTCCCGAACTTTAATTTGGCGATCATGCCAGTGCTTCCTTTGTTGTTGAACAATTTCTTGTTCCAACATAGCCCGTTGCCTGAGTTCATCCAACTGCATCAGTTCATCTAGCCATTTTTTAAGATTATGGTTGAAGTCTAAGCCATACTTCACAGCCATTCTCAGACTTGGGATCACAAACTCCATAGGAACCACAGCTTTAGTGCCATACACCATTCTGAATGATGTCATTCCAGTAGTGACCTTTTAGCTGTCCTATAAGCCCATAGAGCAGTCTGAAGTTTCAAATCCCACTAGTCTGGTTTCTTTTGCACCACCTTAGTGAGAATAGTCTTTATTGTCTTGTTGCTACTTTCAGCCTGTCCATTGCATCTGGGATAGTAAGGAGTAGATTTTCGATGCTTGACTGAAAGCATATCCAATAGGATTTCCATAGTGTCATTGATAAAATGTGTTCCTTGATCGGTCACAATCTCTACTGGACATCCATATCGACAGACAATATTCTCAAATAGAAACCTTGCAGTTGACTTGGCTATGTTTTCAGGAAGAGCCTTAGCTTCCACCCACTTGGTTACATAACAAGTAGCCATTACTATGTACTTGTTCTTCCTGGGGGTAACCTTCTTAAAAGGTCCCATAAAATCTAATCCCTATTTCATGAACACTCCCAGTGGTTGTACTGGCATCAAAGGAGTCATATCTGCAGCTGTTGGTCGACCAATTCTTTGGCATATGTCACAAGTTTTACAAAAACTTCTGACATCAACAATCAGTGTTTGCCACCACAGACCAGCTTGCAGAATCTTCTTGTAGGTTACTTCGTTGGAAAAGTGTCCACCAGATTCACCATTATGTGCTTCTAAAATCACTTGCATTCTTTCTTCCATAGGGACACAACGTCAAAGTATACCATCAGCACCCAGCCGATAAAGTAATCCTCCTATGATAGTAAATTTCAGGCTTTTTATGATCAGAGCTTTCTTCTAATTCTGCTTCCAATCCCCTGGAAAGGCACCTTGGGAAAGAAATTGATAAATATCATACCATTCAGGATCAACTGATTCTTCTGTCTCTAACTGAAATAAATCAGCGTCCACTGGTTCATCTCTCAAGAGTGATTCTGAATATCCTTCCGTACTTCTTGAAAGAAAATCAGCTCCACAATGGTTTTTGCCAGGCTTATGGAAAATTCTGAATTCAAACTCCATTAGGAACATCATCCATCTTATCAGCCTGCCTTGAATAATGACTTTATTAATCAGAAATAGAAGAGCCTGATGGTCCACATAAAAATGGAATAGCTTTTCCAACAGGTAATGCCTGAACTTTGTAGCGCTGAAAACCATTCCAAGGGCTTCTCTCTCAGTAGTTGTATAGCCTTGTTCAGCCTGACTGAATCTACGACTGGCAAAATAAATCGGATAATCAGTTCTTCCGTCTGGCTGAGCTAATATTGCCCCCATTGCCAATCCCGAAGAATCTACACGTGGAAAATAATATCCCAGTTTGGCTGCCTAAGGACTGGTTTACTGATAATGGCTTTTTTCAGATTGTGGAAGCTCTCTTCACATTCACCAGTCCAGTTGAACTTACTGGTCTTCTTTGTAAGCTCATATAGTGGTACTGCTTGAGAAGCAAACTTATGTACAAATCTTCTATAGAAATTCACATAACCCAAGAAAGAGCTCAACTCTGAAGCAGTTCTGGGTGCTTTAGCTTGTTGAACACACTGAATTTTGTCATTGGCCATCTCTATTCCATTTCGGGAAACCACATGTCCCAGTAGCTTTCCCTTCCAGACTACAAAAACAAATTTGAATGGATTCAAACAAATCCGCTTCTCCTGGCAGCGTTTGAAAACCATTTCTAGGAATAGGAGGTGTTGTTCCTCATTTGAATTGACAATAAAGTCATCCAGGAAAATGGCAAGGAACCGATGAAGGAATTCATTAAACATCTCCATCATACACCGTTGAAAGGTAGCAGGTGCATTGCACAGGCCAAAAGGATTCGCCAGATACATGAAAGCTCCCCACTCAGTGATGAAAGTGGTCTTGGCTCTATCTTCAGGAGCGATCTGTAACTGGTTATAGCCCCTATAACCATCCATGAAGCTATACATTTCATATCCTGCGATCTCATCAAGCAAGATGTCAGTAAAAGGCAAGGGAAATGGATCTTTAATAGTTTGGGCGTTTAGTTTCCTATAGTCGACACAAACTCTCAATTTTCCATTCTTCTTGGGAACGACGAGTATGGGAAATAGCCAATCGTTTCTTGCCACTTCTGTGATGAACCCAGCCTTGAGAAGATTATCAATCTCCTCCTTGACCTTCTTTGCATAGTTGGGGTTCATCCGGTATCTTTGCAGTCGTACTAGCCTAGCATCTGGTTTCAGCGGTATGTGGTGTTGACATACTTCAAGATCCACTCCCTTCATATCTGTATGTTCCCAGGTAAACACATCTTTATAGTTCTAGAACATTTTTCGTGCCTTTTCCTTCATCGCCGGGTTGAGGTGTTTGTTGACCTTGATCATCCTAGGATTATCCTCCGATCCTAGGTTCCACTCTTCCACTTCTTGGTCATCTGGAAGCAACCAATTAGGCCCGCCTCCTTTTCATTTGGTCGATTCTTCAGCGTAATCCTAGGATGGCCATTCATTTTTGAATCAGTATTCTGATCCACTGGGTACTCTTCAGAACGTACTGGTTCCTCTACCATACCAGTATCAGCTGGTTCCACCATCCTTCTAGTTAGCTGAACTATTCTTTCCCCTATATTGACTTTAGTAAATTGATCAAGGAATTGTCTTTTCTGCTTGTCAGCCTGCCCTTTATTCAGCAAGACTGCATTCAAGTCAATCTCTGCCAAAGGGAATATGTTCATGGCCGCTAGCATTCGCTCGATCTTCTTGGCCCTGTACTTCTGACATAACTCCTTCGGCCTCAGTTCCTTTCTCCAGCTCCTAGTATTGTTTGTTTGGATTTGGATTCTGCCACTGGCTCCTTCTATGGTTAATGTTTGGTTTGCATAGTCATGAACAGCATGTGTTGTTCTCAACCATGGGCGCCCTAGTAGCATCCCATATGCCCCTTGCACATCCAAAACTAAGAAACTGGTTTTGAATTTCTCCCTCCCAACTCTTATCTACATGTTTTCAATCATACCCGTCACCTGTACCACTCTATGATCTGCCATTCGTACTTTGAATGGTGCTGGTTTCATATTAGTGATACCCATTCTTTGTTGGAGATAGACTCCCATTATGTTGACTCCTGCTCCTTCATCCAAGATAAGACGTGAGAGAGGTTTCCACTGCTTCCTAACCTTGTAGTCTACCTAAATAAGTGGAACTTCATCATCTCGGACGACCGTCAGGTCTGGCCTCCGCCTCAGATTTCCTGTGTTGTCTGATAAATTTGGCCACCTCAGGCAAGGTTTTTCTGATATCCTCCAGCTCTACAGTCAGCTTCTAAATTCAATCACAAATTTTCAAATGAATTTCTTCTCTCTCTTGGTCAAACTGATTGTCAGAGCTTGAAGAACTGGTATCTTCACACTGCCATTCCTCTTTTGTAGTGCTTCCACTCTTTCCATCCACTCTCAGTTCATCAGCTAGTCCATGTACCACAGCCAGCATGGTCTCAGTTAATGGTCTCAGTTATGGCCGGTACTGACTGATCTTTATCAGTCGATTGGGCTGGTATCCTCTGAATGACTCTAGCATGGGAACTTTCTGGCTGCTCTGGCAGCTTCTTGGCTAAATCCTCTGTGATTTTAGCCACTAGTTCCCTCTGCTCTTGCCACTCATCTACCACCTTCTCTTTACTTTTGGCCTTCCAAATTCCTCTTTGTTGAGCCCACTTGCTGCTGGTAGGATTGACTGGTGCTTCTGAAGTGTCTGGAATTTCTTCAATGACTACACCCTTGCTTCTAGTAACTACCGTGACTGGGACTTGCTCTGGTGCCTTAGCCTCATTAGTAGTAGTTGCAGGTGCATCTGGGCATTGGGCTGCAAAATGGCCATACTTCCCACAAGTGTAGCAATTCATGCTCCTATTCTGGAAGTTGCCTCGTCCTGTGCCTTTGCCCATACCTAGTTGGAATCGGCCACGTCCTTGACCAGTACCACTGGTACCTGGTCTCTCCTCTTGAGCTACATTGACACGTTCTACCTTCATTGGTTCATTGTAGGCAACTACTGATAGATCTTTGCCTTTCTTAAAGTGGTGGATCCTGATGCCACAATTGTTCCATAGATGACCAAAAGCCTTACAGTAGGTACATTGTGGACATTCATTGGAGATATGGTCCTTGGATTTTCATTTCGAACACCAAGTCTCCATCTTCCAAACTGGCTGTCTTGTGTGGCTAATTTCAGTAATCTGTCTAGCCATTTCTTCAATTTTCTTGGTCCAGGATCCCTTCTTTGACTTCTCCTTGGCTCGTTCATTAGAGCTGCGCTCGGAGCTACTGGACACCTCACTGGAATCAGAACTTTCAGTAGCAGAGCTACTGCTACTGGTCCTTCGCTTCTTGTGGCTCTTTTCCTTCTTGGCCTGCTGTTCCAGCTTTAATGCCATTTGGACCAGATCATTGAATTTCTTAGTAGGGGCTGGTACCTCTTGTTCCCTAATCTTTTTGCTTCTGAACCCATTCAGAAACCATGCCCTCAACCTCTTCTCAGATGGCGGTTCATGTAACTGCCTGTTAGCTCTTGATCTTTTCCACATAAGTGCGGATTGATAAATTTCTCTGTTTGATCTTATCTAGTTCACAGAGAATACCTTCATCCCCTCTATTGTTGGAATATTCCAACCTAAAGGCTTTAAGAAATTTGTTGTATGATCTGAGCTGGCAGGCAGGGTAATGGTAATACCATTTCCTCGCTGCCTCCTTCAAGGTTTGTGGAAAATATTCCCCCCAATCATCATCAATATTTTTCAGTTCAGCATACTGCTCGAAAGCCTGTATGTGAACATCTGGATCATCCTCTTCCCTCCCTTGAATATTGGAAAAGAATTTTTTAGGGAAGCTGTGTAATCATTCCGATTACTATTGATCCTGCCACTTCTCTTCTTGGATTCAGAATGGTGCTTGGGAGTCTTCTTGCAATTGTCAGTGTCAGCATCCCAATCAATCTCTATCTCTATCTCAGTGTCAGTGTCTTCTTTGGTTTGTCTGCTAGAAGTACGGTGACTACCTTTACTTCCCTTGGTACCCTCATCTCTCCGCCGGGACCGAGAACTCTTGGAACTCTTGGCTTTCCGTGCTTCCCATTCTGCCCGTCGGCGTCGAGAATGACTAGAGTGTTGTGAGTCATGCGCCTCATCATCCTGACTATGCTCCTCCTGAGCCTCAGTGTCAGTCATCTTCTCTTGCTTGGGGTCAGACTCTCTTCCTGACTCCTCAGGAATGGGATCAACATGAATGGTGGATTTCCGGCCACGGCTGGATTTTGGTGCCATTGCTGAAAACTTCCAACTGGGAGAAGATTCTTTCAGTCAACGAGCTTTAGCTCGAGCCACCGTGATCGCCAAAATGGAATTGGAGCTGATCTCTTGAGACAGCTAATTCCAGTGTTAGAAGATTTCAGCTACTAGTGTAGGAAGATTTCAGACAGTAGACTTGACAGGAATCAGAAACTAGAGTGGAATTTGGATACTGAAATAAGAATCAGACTTATATACTGGAAATAAGGTTTAGATTCAGAAGACTGGACGAGAAGTAAGTGTAACTGGAATATATGCCATGATTGGAATTACAAATTAAGATTACAGCGAATATGATTTACAAAGAGAGAGTACAGCCGACAATACTGCCAATGATTCTCAAGTACAAGTGTAGCCAAAGCGCTAACCCAAATGATAACAATTGCCAACCCGATTACAATGTAATGGGCCCTATTTATACACTTCGGGTTTACTGTAGTAATTACCATAGTAACTACTAAGTAATTCACTGCCCATCTCCTAAGAAGACGTTCCCGCATAATGAACTATCCAGCCGTCTACAAAGCCCCACTATTTACAAAGGTGAAATATCGGTTTTTCTCAATTAAAGAATAATTACAAAAAACAATATTCCGTCGAGCAATCATTCTCCGTAGGATGTGTCCAGCTGCTAACACTCCCCCCTCCTAGTTCATGTCGTCCCCGACATGGCAGTAGAGTTGCTTCTTTAGTGGAGGCTTTCTCTCATCTTTAGAAGGGACTCATATCGTGCATGTTGGGCGAGTAACGTCGGGCCGAATATATATGTGTTGATGGTGAAGAAGCCGGTGTAGAAGGCTTCTTCAAAGTCCTGGAGGTGATACGAAGGCAAAACATGATTCTCTAATAAAGTGCATGTATCACCTCATGGGAAGGGTGGGCAGACAGATCGTATGAACATCTGTATGTATCTTGGAAGAAAAAGATAATGTCTGTTGCCTGTCCAGGCTTGAAGATTTCAAAGACCGCCAAAAGAGTTTTACATATTTTTCTAAGCATGATGCAAGATAGGTCAGGTGAGCCAGTGAACAATTTGACGGCGCCCGTTAGGGTTTTCACCATGTATTGCTCACTCATTCTCTCGCCTGCCTTCAAGCCTGGAAACTTCGAGTAATTGAGGCAAGTGGGTTGGCTTCTCTGCAATAGCTCGTGTGCTTTCCATGTCCGCATCCTTGGTAGAGGGCAAAAACTGAGGTTGTCTCTGATTCTTTTGGGCGCCTCTACCAGAGGAATTAGATATTGCGGATATTTTGTGAGCCATGCCTTTCTCCACCTGGGTTGAGAATCCACTATCAGCTTAACTCCTTCAGGTTTGGAGATATCTACTTTGTATAATGGCACTGTTGGCTCCTCTTTTATCCGTTTGTTGATAGTAGCAGCTTCATACTTTAGAAGTGGATATGGGAGAGAAGGCTGTAGCCATTCACGTCGAATAACATTGGCATCTATCTTCTGAATGGTCATTGATTTAAACACTCTCTGCTCCGACTCCAATGCTTCTTTGGCTGTGTCTCTTACTGCCGCTTCTATGGCCTTCTGCAGCTTTTCTTCTTCTTCTTGTGTCAGATCTTGGGGTTCTTGTGAGGGTCCCACCAGGATGTCCTCTTGCATGGTGGTGTCCACTGGATCTGACACATTTTCTATGTCAATACCTTCCATTGCTGCTAGCCCAGTGCTAAACTATTGCTCTTCTGTTTGTTGTTGGGCTTTTAGCTCATCTATCTGCTTTTGAAATGCCTTCTTTGCCTCTTCCGCTTGTTTTCCCATGTTCACTAGGAGACGTTCAGATTTGCATTGATTTTTTTCGTCTCCTCGAGCTTTCTCTTGATGTCTTCGTTTTCTGCTTGCCATCGCTGAAATTCCTCGTCCATCTTTTTCTTCATGGCTTCTAGCTCATTTTTCATGGTCTGGTTCTCTTCTTCCAAGAGGTTTTGCATTACAAGAGATCCCTCAGCCAGCATAAGTCTTTGCCTTTTCTCCAGTGTTAACTCCTTTTGGAGTTCCTTCATTTGCTCTTCATACAAATCAATCTCGGAAGTTGTGCCAGTCGAGCTAGCAGCTCTGACTCTGGCCGAAGATGCTCTTAGCCTTTGGATGGTCTTATCTTTTACTTTAATCTGATCTTTTAACTCTATTACCTCATCCTGGCTTGCCTCATGTTATATCTCGGCCTTTTCCTTGGCATTCCTCAAGGTTTCAACCTCTTTGGACTCTTCAGCAAATTGTAGAGTCAGATTGTCCCTCTCTCTCTCCACATCTGTCAATGACTTGCTGATTTTCTTGTATTCTTCCTCTGCTCTTTGGAGTTTGTGTTTGGTTGCCTGATTCTGTCGTTCCATCTCTTGGCATCTTTGTAATGCCGTGTCCAGATTGGCTTGCAGCTCTGTTTGTTTCTCTATATGCTCTTGGCCCTGTTTTTGCAGTGAGTCCACTTCAGCTTTGATATGCACTTCGTTTGTTTTGAGAGTATCAATCTCACTCTCAGTGGCCATTGATCTTTCTCTGAGCCCAGTTAGCTTTTGCATTACCACATCCCAATCATTGGTCGGCGGTTGTAGGTCCACTGTATCGGTGGCCATCTGTTTCAATTCTACTAACCAAAGGCTCTGCATCTGTTCCTTGGGCCTTGTGCTTGTCAACTCAAAGGCTATCGTAGCTGCCTCTTCTCGAGAGTACCCCGCAGCTAGTAGATCAAGAAATATTCTAAAATTTCTTTCCTCAGGATCTAGCTGCTCATCTTTTGGTTCAGCTTCTTCTTTCTGCTCTTCCTCTTTGGTCTTCTCTTGCTTGGAATCTTCTTGTTCATCAGGTCTGTCCAGCTCCTCTTTTTTTTGGGTTTGTGGAGGGCTAAGAGGAGGTGGTGATGGCGGTGGGCTGGATTCCCGGCTTGACGGTGGAGTTGGCGGCTTCTTCTTGAAATCTCTGCCCGCCTTGGTTTTTCTCTTGCTTGGAATCTTCTTGTTCATCAGGTCTGTCCAGCTCCTCTTTTTGTTGAGTTTGTGGAGGGCGGGTGGAGGGCTAAGAGGAGGTGGTGATGGCGGTGGGCTGGATTCCCGGCTTGACGGTGGAGTTGGTGGCTTCTTCTTGAAATCTATGTCCGCCTTGGTTTTTCTCTCTCTTTCTTGGCCTTCCTGCTCTTCTAGCAAATGCCGTCTCACTTCGTCCACTTCTTCTTCTGTAAATGGGATATTCGGGATATTATCCGCGTGGCATCTAAGATCTCAAAGTTTTTGATATAGTCTTCGAACCGATCCCGGTGAACCCTTTGAGATGATCCCGACATGGCTTCTAGGGATGGCTTCCACAACTCGCTCAAATCTCCTTTGAGTGCTCTCTTGGCTCTGAAGCTTTCCATTAGTCTTTCTAGCCACGCCGCTTTCTGTGACTTGGTTTCTTTGATTGGCACTTGTAAACTTTCTTTCTTTCCCTTCTTCGACTCTGGCGGCTCTTCTAGCACGGTCTCTAATCGGCGCTTCAAACGTGTGGCTACCCTGGGTGCCTTGGGAAGTTCTTCTTCTTTGTCTTCTTTCATCTTTAGCCAATCATTTTGTGAGGGAGGTTCAGGACAGTTTCCCTTGGCATGCAATGCTCCATAGACAACTTTTGTTATCAGCTCACCAAGTACAATATAGGTGGGATTCATGTTCCCCATCTTCACCAGGTTGTCGTGGATGTAAGCGGCATAATTTATCTCTTTTGATTTGCCCTTCTACACTACCCAGGTGAAAGTGGTGGCAATGGCTCCGGGTGGCATCCTGTACTTTTGTGGCCGCTTTGTACACATGTGGAAGTATTGCTTGTAGAGTTGGCTCATGATAGCCACTTTTGGGTTTGCAATATCTGCAAATGTGTAGTTGTTCTTCTTTTCCGAGTAGACCTTGACTTCATCTTGCCTCTTTGTCACACTATCTCCTTTGTTTGAGATGTCAAGTGAGGCTGCCACCACCCTCTCTGTAAAGACAATCATGGTATCTGGCTTGCCTTGCAGATCGGTGACTCGGGCCACTCATCTTCTTTGATTGTAGTTACAAATTCCCACACTCTTTTGATGTCAATCCCCGCTGGCAAAGCTTCAAAGTAGTTGTGTAGATCCAGCTTCTCCAGGTAATCCCCCATCTTGCTCCTGACAAATTCATTGAGCTCTCGAGGTATCATGGGTAGCTCCACTGCATTTCCTTCAGGATCTTTGAATACTCCTTGGTAGATTCTCAAATCATTGGACTCTAGCAGATCATCCTGAATCCATATGCTGGTGGGCTACAGGGTTCCTTCTGGGATCACAAATGGCTCCACTTCTTCTAAGTAGTCTTTTATAGTCATCCTCTTCTTCTTTGCAGGTGATTTTGCGGCTGCCATGGATCCTGTTGCACTCAGTAGTCCGAAGTTACCATTTTTTCCATATTAGCTAATAAACTGAGTTCTAACTACCCAAATGACTTGAAAATTGAAAATAAAACTTAAAAGGAACTAGGGAAACTCTGCATTTGCCCACAGTAGCTTCTGTCTAAAAAATTATCATTTAGACATCCTACGCGTAGGATGTCTAACTTGTCTGTTTTTTGTGAAACTTGGTAGGCTGGTCGCCCTTGACCTGTGCAACATGTCTTTGTAATTGGAATTGGGTTTGGGCATCAAAAAGTGCAATTTTGGGAAGATTTAGGCTTTAGGATCACAAATTGGGTAGGATGTCCTCAACAGGTGGCAAATGATATTCAATTGTGTTGAAAGTTGATATACATGCTTCTTACACCATGTTAATGGTTTCCATGAAGTCAGATCCTGCACAGTAGGTGAAAATCACACTAGATACATCCTACGCATAGGAAGTCTATTTTATCAAAATGGCTTGAAGTTGGTTCTGGCGGTAGCCCTTAGCATGTGGAACATGGCCCTGGTCTTAGATTTTGATTTAAATAAGCATTGGTGTTGTTAAGAGCATGTGTAGTGTTTTTAGGCTCAAAAAGTGCATCTTGGAGGTGTTGGGGGCCAAAGGTGATGGGAATGGCTTGAAATTTGATACATGAGCTTATGAAGGTGTTATAAAGAGATCTAGAACTAAAAAATACCAGATGGAGGTCAGATAGGTCATTTAGACATCCTACGCGTAGGATGTCTATTTCATCATATTTCACATCTGACCCCACATATAGCTTGGCAATGTGCTCATGAGTATATTGTGCAAGCTTCATGTGATTTGGACTAGTTTCGGTAGGTCTATGACCCATTATTGCCTCTATGCTCTGACTTTCTGTTTTCTGATGCA
The DNA here is from genome assembly GCF_014529385.1 of Adiantum capillus-veneris. Lineage (NCBI taxonomy): Eukaryota > Viridiplantae > Streptophyta > Polypodiopsida > Polypodiales > Pteridaceae > Adiantum > Adiantum capillus-veneris. The sequence continues at coordinate 726,404 of NC_140946.1, forward strand.
TATGAGGTCAACTTTTGTCCAAATGTGATGAAACTTGGTGGCTAGCATGTATAGGCTATGTAGAAACTGTGTGTGATATGAGATGCTCATTGAGCTAAAGTCCATGAATAGTCCATACACTAGTCCCACCATGTATATATTTCTTTATTCACCAATAATCCTCATCCATGCATGTGTCAAGGGCAACTTGGATGCTTTGTATTATGATATGACAAAGGAGGGGCTCACTCTTGGATGCATTGTACAAATTCAACAAAGGAGGGGGCCACTGAAGACTTTTTGTGAAGAAAAAACAGGTCTTTTGGTGGGATTTTTAATATCCATCTCCACTCCGAATTTGGAGCGGTGGTCAAAAGAGAAAATGTAGCCCACGCTTTGAATAATCACCTCAAATGTTTTCATGATTTTTGGAGCTACCAGCGGTGAGATATGATTTTTTGAGTGGACCCCAGTCTGCCCACTTTTCTCACAAGTAGCCCATAGTCTTCTCTCACCTCTTTCCACACTTCTACACACACACACACACACACATTTCTTTCAATCCCTCACTCAAACCTGCACCTTCAATGGTTTCTCTCACCTTCTTCACCATTAACCTCCCCACTTACTCCCATAGCTCTCATATGAGCTCTCCATGTACATACACCATCTCTATGCCTCTCTCTATTATCTCCAAAGTACAATTCCATCTTACTCCTTATATATATACATAAATTCAGCATGTGTACCATGCTTAACCTCTGCAAATCAAAAGATCTCATCAACGGAATAACCATTTTCATCACGATGATCAACCTTGGCGGCGGTGGCGTAAAGAACAGAAGACGAAGAAGAAGATCGATAGTCATTTTGAGAACCTACACAAGTAAGTCCAAAACTTCTTCAAGCTTCACCATCACAAGGATTTTCTCACTTCATTCAACCATCTTACTCCAACCATCCACCCCATTCTACCCATTGTAAATATATCATTAACTTTCTAGTGATTACCAACACTAACCACTAACATACTAACACAAAATAGCATTGACCTAACCATAAAAGACACCTCACCTCAAGACATGTACAAAGTAACTCTCTCACTCTCTCTCTCTCTCTCTCTCTCTCTCTCTCTCTCTCTCTCTCTCTCTCTCTCTCTCTCTCCTTACTTACTTTCACCTTATCTACCATCAATAATGCTCTCTTTTGAGCCCACATCCACGACTCAAGCAGACAAAGAAGGCCCACAATGTTTTGATATTCAAAAAAATCATAATCCTGATTTGTTAGCTTGTAAATTAGGATTTCCAATAATCTTAATGAGGGGTCTCCAACCTATAAATAGGCCCCTCTCCTTCTTGTAAAACAACCTCCAACATCTCACATAGCACCCCAACACTCTATGCGTGAGGAGAGACTTAGGTGTAGCAACCACTTGTGAGCTTCACTCTTGGTGTGAGAGAAGCCTTCAAGCTACACATTGCAAGTGAGAGAGCGTGAGTTCCACAAATCTCAAAACCACTATTGTACATGCTCCTTCATCATCAATAAATTGAGGTTTGGTGCATCAAAGGCGTGATTCGGCATTCAAATCTTCGTCCTTCCATTTGTGCAATACGGTTTGGTGAATTCAAGGTGACTTGTGTATTTTGAGTTTTTATCGATTGATCTTGATTTTAGAAAGTGTTTTAGTGTGTTTTTCATTGCCAGTTTTGTGTCCATTGTAAGAGGGTATTGTGGTGAGAGGTCTCCCACACCCTAAGACAGTGTGTGTGTGTTTTGGCAATGATTAGGAATCACTAAGCATTGAGTGAGTTTTGTACAAGTTCTACGATAGCATCATAACGAACCATCTCCATTTGCAAGTCACAAATAAGGTATTACGCAAGATCCTTTCCTCTCTCTCTTCCCTTTGCTCTAGCTCTCTCTGGTCCATTTCATGTGTGTCTTGGTGTGAGGTTTCTTGTGTGTGTTGTGTGGTGCATCTTCTTGGTTGTGCCAAAATCTCTCTTGCGTCCTAGTTCGCATACCATAACTAGGTGGTGCCCCTATCTATTTGGGTTTGGTTGTGGGTTTGTTGTTGTGTTGTGCTTGTGGTTGCCCCAGCCCCAATTGAGCAGCACGGGAGCCTTGAGGGGTGTTTAGAGGTCACCTCTCTTGTTGCCCGCCCCGGACCGCCTCAATTTTGGTGCCCCCACTGAGGACTGACTTTGTGCTTATTGTTGTTGTATTGCATGAATGCTTGAATTTCAGCATAATCAAGTAGATTGTATGAATCATGAAAACATGTATGACCGAGTTTAATTTCAAGGAAACAAAAATTGATCTAGAATATGGTTCGGATTATGCATAACATAAGAAAGGAAAAAAACATTTTCACATAAGAATCTAGAATTCATGCTGAAGGACCTTTCAAAACTTTGTGTAGTTAGTTGATGATTGTTTGGAACTAGTCTTTGTGTGGTTCTAGCATTGAGAGACTATGACACGCTATACCTTTGATGATATCCCAATCTTCTTCGGAAATCCAGAAGAAGATGTTGATGATTTTCTTGCTGATTTTAGAATGGTTTGTCATATCCTTGGTAAAAGGGATGACATTGAAAAAGGGGATTTTCTATTGCTATGCCTTAGAGGCAACGCTGAGCAATGGTTTTGGAGTATGTCTTCTCAGATTGAAGATGGATATACCCAAATTTCCAAAGCTTTGAAGGCCAGATTCTCGAAAGTTCAAACAACGGAGAAAGCATGGGCTTCACTACGGAGACTTCAACAACATGGTGAAGACTACTATGCTTATGAGGATATTTTTTCTCGTCAATGGGAAGGATGTGGATTTAGTTCTACATTTCCAGATTATGTAAAAATGGATCAATTTATTTCGGGTTTGTCTCCTTTCCTAAAGACTAAGGTTACTTGTAGTGGACCCTCTACCTTTGAAGAAGCGGTCACTATTGCCCGAAGGAAGTTTCACAAGTACTTCTGCATCAAAAATGGTTTCCATCATGCTGGAAGAACAACCGTCATGAAAGTGTTTCTATCAAGGAGTCATCTCCTTTGCCATACTTGTCTCCTTCTACTCCGACAAATGTTGAAGAAGTTACTTACATGCCAACTAATTATTCAAGTGCTAAAGTGTGTGGCCAAGATTCAAATGTGGAATCTCTTTCTTCTACCTTTATCACAAGCATGCAAAAATCGACACAAGATATCTCAAATGGCATTGATGTTTCAATAATGGATACATCCAAGCTTTTGGCGAAGGATCAATTTCTAGTCCGAGCAGACGAAGCTTTTGTGCAACATGACTCTATGGAGAATGAAGAACTTGAAGGTAACCTTGATCTTATGGAATGTTCTGAGAGTGTATCTTGTCTAAAAGAAGAGAGTGAAGAAGAAGATGAAATCATAGGTGGAGAGATCATAGACCACATTGATCATAAAGAGATGATTGTGTACATGGAATGCCAACTCCAAAACAAAGTAGAAGAGTGTGAGTTGAATCCAGGTGAGGATAATCTTGAAGAAGTGTTTGAGGATGTTGAAAAGCATTGGTATGACCCATGTATGTTAAGCATAGAGAAACCTATCATGCAAGAAGCCAAATGTTTCACAAAATCAAACAGTATTCCATCAACGTTTGAGGTGGTACAATGTGAGGAGTTACAACCTTGCCAAAGGGGGGGCTTAGAAGGGGATGAAGAACATGGGAGAGTAGTAAAAAATAAAATCATAAAAGGAAACTATCAGAAGGGTATCATTCTCTCCAATGGTGTTTTAGTGAGTGGCTCTTCATTCATGGGACAATCTCTTAGCAAGAAAATCCAAGCTTTTGAAGCCCCAATCATCTTCACATTGGGTTTCACCTCTTCAAGGTCAACTTCTCCTCTCTTCACATATACCTTTCATCGGGGAAACCATACCTTCTTAAGTGAAAGAGGACATGAATACTTGGTGATAAACGGATGTTTCCAAATATTCTTCACTTGGTTCTTTGGTGTATGGAGGTCGCACATTGTGATGCTTCTGGTCTTCATCATAGATGAAAAACTTGTTGATTGCTACATGTGGATATTTCATCAATCAGTACCAAAATCTATTCTCTTCCAATGTGTTGGAATCAATAGAAACCTTCATCTATTATCCTCTTATGTGGTAAACTATCTGCAATATCTTCCAATAGCAGCTGGAAGCATGGATCAAGCTTTCCTAAATCATAAAGGTCATAGAATTTTTTACTTGATGAGCCTACCTACGTTGAATGAAATTTATGAGCTACAGTTCAGGAATTTCTCATACAAGATCTTGAAGATCGTAGCAGATACATCAACTTTACACAAGAGGAAGAACAACCAATCTTCTATATCACATTCATAGTGATAGATGCAATGATGGACAACAGTAAAATCTACAAGTTTCTTCAATCAAAATTAGTAAGTGATTCCATACCATACATCTCGCTTTGGGAAAGATATTTCAAGATCTTTGATCCTGGGGGGTGCTTATGGAAACTTTCTTGATGGAGGAGGTTTACTCCGTCACTTCATTTCATCATGCTATTGGCTCGAGAACCTTTCATATCACACAAGGTTTTTTAATCATACAACAAAGGTTCTTCAAAGATGAGAGCAGACAAAGACAGACGTTACACAATCTACATGTTGTATGATCGGATAAATGATACATGAATGTACCATTATCTAAGGGGGGGGCTAATGATAGCCGTTTTTTGGCTTTCCATAATTGCCATAGTAAGCTACCTCACCCTACCAAAATCACCCAAACACTGTAAATAGGCGAGTGTGAGTTAGGGGGCTTTTCCCATATCTTCTTAAAATCCTCAGCTAGCTAGTCACTGGGCTAGTTGAGTCAAAAAAATAAAAAATAAATAAAAAATAAAAAAATAAAATATATTATGGCCCATTTGTGTGTAAATATTGCATTATATATATGGCCTAAATATAGAGATTTTTATAATTATTCTGGTATTTTATTTAAATATTCATACTTAGGTGTGTGTTTTATTAAACCTGTGTATGCCTTCTTTCATCCTCTTACACCATAAGTATATTTTTTGCCAATATGTACATACTCTAACCTTATATTTTTCCTTTATACAAATCACTCCCACATTTTCACCCTCACCCTCGTGAAAACAAAAAATTGATTTCTACTCATTGGTCACGTTTATTATATTATTTACTTGCGTACCTTTTCCTCTTTCACCCAAAATAATTCAAAGAGGGACCATATCATATGATTCCAATATCTTTCCATATCCATAACTCCTCCATATTTTTATTATTATTTTTACTCATTATTCTAACACCATGTGCTCATTGAGCTAAAGTCCATGAATAGTCCATACACTAGTCCCACCATGTATATATTTCTTTATTCACCAATAATCCTCATCCATGCATGTGTCAAAGGCAACTTGGATGCTTTGTATTATGATATGATAAAGGAGGGGCTCACTCTTGGATGCATTGTACAAATTCAACAAAGGAGGGGGCCACTGAAGACTTTTTGTGAAGAAAAAACAGGTCTTTTGGTAGGATTTTTAATATCCATCTCCACTCCGAATTTGGAGCGGTGGTCAAAAGAGAAAATGTAGCCCACGCTTTGAATAATCACCTCAAATGTTTTCATGATTTTTGGAGCTACCAGCGGTGAGATATGATTTTTTGAGTGGACCCCAGTCTGCCCACTTTTCTCACAAGTAGCCCATAGTCTTCTCTCACCTCTTTCCACACTTCTACACACACACACACACACACACACACATTTCTTTCAATCCCTCACTCAAACCTGCACCTTCAATGGTTTCTCTCACCTTCTTCACCATTAACCTCCCCACTTACTCCCATAGCTCTCATATGAGCTCTCCATGTACATACACCATCTCTATGCCTCTCTCTATTATCTCCAAAGTACAATTCCATCTTACTCCTTATATATATACATAAATTCAGTATGTGTACCATGCTTAACCTCTGCAAATCAAAAGATCTCATCAACGGAATAACCATTTTCATCACGATGATCAACCTTGGCGGCGGTGGCGTAAAGAACAGAAGACGAAGAAGAAGATCGATAGTCATTTTGAGAACCTACACAAGTAAGTCCAAAACTTCTTCAAGCTTCACCATCACAAGGATTTTCTCACTTCATTCAACCATCTTACTCCAACCATCCACCCCATTCTACCCATTGTAAATATATCATTAACTTTCTAGTGATTACTAACACTAACCACTAACATACTAACACAAAATAGCATTGACCTAACCATAAAAGACACCTCACCTCAAGACATGTACAAAGTAACTCTCTCACTCTCTCTCTCTCTCTCTCTCTCTCTCTCTCCTTACTTACTTTCACCTTATCTACCATCAATAATGCTCTCTTTTGAGCCCACACCCATGACTCAAGCAGACAAAGAAGGCCCACAATGTTTTGATATTCAAAAAAATCATAATCCTGATTTGTTAGCTTGTAAATTAGGATTTCCAATAATCTTAATGAGGGGTCTCCAACCTATAAATAGGCCCCTCTCCTTCTTGTAAAACAACCTCCAACATCTCACATAGCACCCCAACACTCTATGCGTGAGGAGAGACTTAGGTGTAGCAACCACTTGTGAGCTTCACTCTTGGTGTGTGAGAAGCCTTCAAGCTACACATTGCAAGTGAGAGAGCGTGAGTTCCACAAATCTCAAAACCACTATTGTACATGCTCCTTCATCATCAATAAATTGAGGTTTGGTGCATCAAAGGCATGATTCGGCGTTCAAATCTTCGTCCTTCCATTTGTGCAATACGGTTTGGTGAATTCAAGGTGACTTGTGTATTTTGAGTTTTTATCGGTTGATCTTGATTTTAGAAAGTGTTTTAGTGTGTTTTTCATTGCCAGTTTTGTGTCCATTGTAAGAGGGTATTGTGGTGAGAGGTCTCCCACACCCTAAGACAGTGTGTGTGTGTTTTGGCAATGATTAGGAATCACTAAGCATTGAGTGAGTTTTGTACAAGTTCTACGATAGCATCATAACGAACCATCTCCATTTGCAAGTCACAAATAAGGTATTACGCAAGATCCTTTCCTCTCTCTCTTCCCTTTGCTCTAGCTCTCTCTGGTCCATTTCATGTGTGTCTTGGTGTGAGGTTGCTTGTGTGTGTTGTGTGGTACATCTTCTTGGTTGTGCCAAAATCTCTCTTGCGTCCTAGTTCGCATACCATATCTAGGTGGTGCCCCTATCTTGTTTGGGTTTGGCTGTGGGTTTGTTGTTGTGTTGTGCTTGTGGTTGCCCCAGCCCCAATTGAGCAGCACGGGAGCCTTGAGGGGTGTTTAGAGGTCGCCTCTCTTGTTGCCCGCCCCGGACCGCCTCACCGTTTTTGAAGCTTAGTGCCGCTTCGGGTCGCCTTATGGACATGTGGGCTATATAGACTTGTCGACCATGTCGAGATGCTCCTACCCATGAGTTTTGGTAGCATTTGGGCGCCTTTCCACCGATTTACCATTTGGTGGCCTCTTGCAAGGCTCTAGAAGTTAGGGTTTTTCCCAATGGTTTTCCGCTGCCTTTGGGCATCCAAGAGTGGTCTCCTATGCTAGGGTAAACCGCCGATGAAGCCTCATTGCTTTTGGGCTAGCCGTTAGGTGGCCACTTCTACCTATAGGTCTCTACTGCCCTCTTCCCGTGTGAACCCTACGCTAGTTTTCGTGACAAAACATCAAACATATGCAAAAATCTCAAGGTGGTGAGCCTACCTCTCATGTGTGGAGCCTGTCGGGTGGTCGTGCGCGTCGTAGAAGCCGTTGGAAGTCCGGTTCGCTCTAGGTGGCAAAAGCTCTCTCTCAAGAAGGCAATAGTAGAAATGAGCTTAAATGAAGTGAAAAAATCTTATAATGGGAGTCCCCAAACCACTTTCCATGAAATTTGACATGTGCTCCCAACTTCTTGCGAGATGCGGTTTAGGCTCGAAAATTTCTAGATTTGGACTCCATTTGCCCAGTTTCCGAGAAATTTGACGTTTCGGTCCAAATCTGGCCAAAACACGCTTTCCGCTCCATTCACATAATTGTACCCCCATTGGAACATAGGTTGTCCTCTAGTCACTGATTATCCCCATATTTTTTTTTTCATTACGATCGTATTTCACCTGCTTTTTGTATTTTTGAAGTTTTTTTGCTAATAATTAGTAAAATTAAAAAGAAAATAGCAAATTAAACCCAAAAAATCCCCAAAAATCATAATAACTGAAAAACATCACCGTAAAACACTATATACACTCACATGTAATTTTTATGGCCGGATTTCTCTGTTTTACCAATATTTTGCCCAAAAAATGGCTATTTTTACCTATATACACACACCTAGGGGCTTGATTTGGTGTTTGGCCCCATATACTTGTAGATTTGCTGTATAAGGGCATATGCACTTGGGTTAGTCCAGAAAATTTCACAATCAAACGACAACCCTCTAAAATAGTCGAAAAACATGCCCTTTTTTGCTCTTTTTGCCATTGGGTCCGCATTTGTGCCTCCCCCCCTCCTAGCCGGAGTCCTCCCGGATGACAAGGTATCACCACGGTGTATGTGCCGTGCATGGGTTAAAAATTGTGCTAATGCGCAGCCGTGTAATGTGGCCCTATATGATGCATACTCGATCAATGCATGGAAAAATCAATGTTGTGCAAAAGGAGGGAATAAGAAAATGTTTATTGGCATTCGCCGTCGAGGTTTCCTGTTTGTTGTTGATTTGGTTGGTGGATTTTCTTTGCAAGTAAAAGTTGTAACTCTAAAGCTCTCTGTTTGATCATCTTTCTTGCAAAAGTCGTTGGGTTTGCCACTACTGTCGACATGGCCATGGTTGTCTCCTTGGAGAGAATTGTCGTGGCAGAATTGGCCATAGTCTTTGTCTCTTTTGCTTTCCATTTGTAGCTTTGTTTTGGAGGTTTTTGCAGGTTTATTGCTACTTCCGTGGTTGTCATTGTTGTGCTGCTGATTGGCACCCACATAGATCGGTTTGCCGGTTTCATATGTTGTGTGTGTCTGCATGCCGATGTTGCTTGTACTGAAGGGAGTTCCTATTGCTTGGGTTTCAAGATCCAAATGCAAGTCGCATTTAAGTTGTTACTGAGCATTCTCTTTGGGATCCATATCTTTTTTCTTCCCTTGGTTTTTGGTTGAACTATGTGCTTCTGTTGACTTCTTCTGTTGTATTGTGGTTTGTCTGCCATGTCACCTCTATCCTTCCGCACCCATACTTGTTTTTTGCGTGCTGCTAACCTGATCTTTTCACTGTGGTCTGTGTTGTTGTATGTTTGTATTAAACATGGTTGGCAGTTCCCTGTTTGTTCGCCATGGGTATCGTGTTGGTCTTTATTGGCACCCATCCTTTTGGTTCTTTATTCAGAGTGTGTGTTGTTGCCGTCTGGTTCTTCCGGGGTCGCTGAGCAAAGGCTACCACCTGTTGTTCTTGTGCATGCTGAATTTTTGACTGCATCCGCATTCCAATCTATATGCACATTATACTCTTTTTGCCAAGGTTGTCCCAACAACATGGGGTGTTGTGTGCTCTCATCCTCAACCACATAAAACTTGTGTGGGTAAATATATTGATGTATTTGTACATGCAATATAGTCCAGCCCAATGTTTTCAGCGAATGTGATGTACTACTTTCTAGCACTTGTGGAGTAGGATGTAGTTGATCTTTGGGCTTGAGCTGTTTGTATAATTTGTAGGAGATCAGATTTGCTTGAGCTCCAGAATCAAGAAATTCCATCAATTCAACTTGATTGCTACCCACTTTGACTACAATTATTGGCTCCGCTATGTCTTTACCAAAATTCGTTAGTCGAACAGCATTTATTTGCAAAGTTGATCCACATTGTTGTTGTTGTCAGAGAAGCCTTCTTTTTGCAATGCGTTCTTTTGCTTCTACTTGGGCCTCTTCGCGTACCCTCTGTTTCTCCTTCATCCGTTGCTTTTCTTGATTGATTTGTTGAAGCATATCCTGTGTTAGTGGTAAATGATACTTTTTTAATCGACACCCACTAATCCAATTTGGAATTTCTTTCCCTGCTAATGTAGCAAGCTTGACAGCTCCACTTTGTGATAAGTCACTAATCACAAAGGGTCCCATCCCTCGCTTTTTAAGTTTCTTGGCATGTTGCTTCAAGGTATAAACAAGTACATAATCACCTGCTTTGAACTCTTTCGTGCGCACATGCTTGTCAAAAAACTCTTTTTGTCTTCTCTTTTTAGCATAGATCTAAGCTACAACTCTCAATCGAAGTTCATCTAGCTTTTCAAGATCATCTATTCTTGAAGGGAGCTCATGTCCTGTCCATTCTAAGCGTTTCGCTACTCGTAGAGTCGGAACTAAAAACTCTATGGGTATTAGCGTTTAGACCAAACACCATGTTGTACGGTGTTGTTTCTATTGATGTTTTGCAAGCTACCCTGTATGCCCATAGTGTTGAGTGTAACTGCTGATCCCAATCTGTCCTTGATTCTGATACAATTTTAGTCAGAACAGTGCATAGGGTTTTATTTGTGGCCTCAGCTTGTCCATTTGCCTGTGGATGATATGGAGCAGATTTTCTATGTATGACCATGAATTCCTCTAGCAAATATTCAATGACTTCATTAAGAAAATGTGTTCCTCGATCACTGACAATTTATATTGGTAGTACATATATTACAAAGACATTCTCATACAAAAATTGTGCAGTAGTTCGTGCGTCTCCTTTTTGTGTTGCCTTGGCTTTCGCCCATTTTGTGATATAGTCCATAGCCACAATGATATATTGGGTATTGGTGCGATATGCAGGGGGTGAAATAGGCCCCACAAAATCAATGTCCCATTTTGCAAATGCCCTTGCTCCCATCATTGGCCATAGTGGCATCTCATCTCTCTTTATCGGCACCTTGGTGCGCTGACAAACGTCACAACGCTTTACAAACTCCTCAGCATCCATATGCAATGTAGGCCACCATATTCCTACGGTTCAGACAATTTTTACCGTTGTTTATACCTTGAAGCAACATGCCAAGAAACTTGGCCTCCGCTTATTCCTCCATGTGCGTGTTCTAGAATCAGCAAGCATTCACTTTCACTTGCACAGATTCTAAGTTGATTGTCCTTTCCTCGCTTATAGAGGCGATTCCCAATTAAATTAAAGTCGCGAGCCTCCATCTCTATAGCCCTTTTCCGTGCTTTTGTTATGTTTTCAGGAAATGTCCTTGTTGTTAAGAAATCAATGATATATTGACTCCATGCAAGTGCAATGTTTACCTGAAACAATGTCGCATGATCCACTCGTCGTTTGGCACTACATATAGTACAATTGTTAACATAAGCATGTGTGTCAGCATACATAGTTGGTCAAAAAACCCCTAATTGTTTCAGTCGTTGGTGTGTTTTCATTGTTGAACAATGAAATGCACAATCCTGGACATGTGCTTCTTCAAAATAACACTCGAATTCCTCCGGATTTATACATAATCGTAGAATTTGGTCCGAGCCTAGATGATACAGTCGTCCTACAATCAACTGGAAGTTTTTTGTTTGTCGAATTGTTTGCTGTTTGGATCTGTCTTCCTTGTTATCGAATCTACCTCCAAAGGAAATAATGCTAACAATTTTCTGAGACCATTTGGGTATCATTTCATTATTGAAAAGATAAGCATCAGTTATGTCATCATCTACTCTGAAACTAACTAATAAGCGATACAGAGGTTGTGCAATGATTGCATACATATATATGAATCTTTGATAATATCCGCAGTGTCCCATGAAGGATTGTACTTGTTTGGCATTAGTAGGCCTGGACAAGTTTACTATGACTTTGATTTTGTCTAGGTCAGTGGTTATGCCATTTCTTGAGATAATATGTCCTAAGATGCGGCCTTGCCTAACCATAAAAATGTACTTTTCCGGGTTAAGACAGATTCGATATGTTTTGAACTTCTCAAATACCTATTGTAAATGATCAATATGTTCTTCTCGTAGAAGAGAGTGTACACAGAGATCATCCATATATATTTCTAAGAATATTCTCAGGTATTCTTTGAACGAATGAGTCATTAACCTTTGAAAGGTAGCTGGGGCATTGGTTAAGTCAAAAGGCATAACTCTATACGCATATATTCCCCATTCTGTGGCAAACGTTGTTTTGTGTTGATCCTCTACTGCAATTGCCAGTTGGTTATACCCTAAAAAACCATCTAGAAAGGAATAAGCCCATTTCCCAACCACCCTCTCAAGTACATGTTCCATGATCGACAAGGGATAATTATCCCTTATTGTGGCTGCATTTATTTTTTGAGGTTCACACACACTCGCAGCTTTCCGTTCTTTTTGGGGACAACCACAATGGGTGACACCCAATCTGTATCTTTGATTTCATAGATGAATTCAGCATCCATCAGCTTGTCAATCTCCTCTTTGATTCGTTTAGCAAATGTGTCATTATATGTGTAAGGACGTTGTTTGCTAGGTTTGGCATCTGATTTCAACGGAATTGTATGTTGGCATATCGATGGATCAACTCCTTTGAGGTCTTTGTAGGACCATGCAAACACATCTTTATACTTCTTGAGAAGTTTTGTTAGCTGTTCTTCTTCTTCAGGCTCTAAATCAGTTGCTATATAGACCGGCTGAGGCTTTTCACCTCGCGCAGCGAGGTCTATCCGTTTTGCATTTTCCGGCCCATCGTAAGATTCCTGGTTTATTCTTTTCCTAACTGGTGGTGTCATTATGATTTTTCTGTCTTGGATGGTGAATTTCCAATAGTGTGATGGTATATTCATGTTTCCTTTTTCTGACTCCTCCTTACCATCACTTTCTCCCTCCGTAGTCCATACCTCTCGTAACGACTGTTTTAGTTCTTGGTATTTCTTTTTACGCTCCATTTTCGTCCGCTCTGGGTCTTTTGTTTTCTCCTGTTTGATTGTTGAGATTTTTTTGATTTTGTTTCTGTTTTAGCCTTCCGTACTTGTTTTATTTCCTCTTGCGCCCGTTCCCTTCGCACTCTCAAGAATCTTCCCGATATTTGGTCTTTTACACAATCCTTTGCTTTGACAAGCATTAGATAGTGAGTTTTATCTTTTATCCTGGGCATCAGGTTCTCTCTCATTTTGTTTTCTGCTCGTTTTTTTCTATAGCGTTCCTGGTATCTAGGGTGCTGATTGGCAAAATCATAAAACTTGATATTCATTGTTTTCTCCCCACGCTCGCTTGAGTTGTCTGAACACTCGTCATCTGCATCGTTATTTACCTCCAGATGCTCAGAGGAGTTATAAAACTCTTCTTGTTCTAGTGGTTCTACATTCTCATCTCTTGCTGGTACAAGGCTTACCATGTAATAGGGTAGCACATCATAGCCGTCCTTATCGCAAAATTTTATCGTTGGGCTATCTGTAATGGTACAGACATCCAATGTTGCTAGTATGTGTTCCCATTCCAGAGGTTCTAAGGCATCTTCAGGAAAAGGTTCCGGAATATAATCCTTGTCCTCAATAGCTCTTTCTAAGACACATTCCTCTCTTTTTAATCTCCCACAATGTGAAGCTCCACACATCCATAGCTCTTTTTTTTGCCCTAACCATGTTGGGAGTTCGGACCCTGTCAATGTAGCCGAATCAAACTCTTCCATTGGTGTCTGGTTCACATCTTTGTACCTATGGTCTTTTAGGTGTATTTTGGTTGTAGTCTCACCATGTCTGAGGTATATGTGGTCGTAACCCCAATCCTGGACCATCTTTAATTGTCTCATGAATGGTCTTCCCAAGATGATCTCGTAATTGTTCTTTTTGTCAAAATCGACTATTGCAAATGTATGCTCATACTCGATTCCACACGAGGTGACAATTACTTTTTCTAAAAGTCCTAGAGGCTTTTCCATGAACCCATCTGCAAGTTGTAATTTCATTCTGGTATCGATCAAAGCCGGCTTTCCCCATTTTTTCCAGATTTCCTTGGTGGCGATAGCGACTCCTGCTCTACTGTCAAGAATAGCTTTGGAAACTACTCCTTGGAATTCTACTGATAGGGTGGTATTTCCATCTTCTCCCTCGCAATATTCTCCAACCTTGTTTAAAGGTACTGGCCTAGTGTTTAGTTGAGGTTTGTCCAATTCTCTGATCCCTTCTTGAAGCTTCAGGTGGGTTCTTTTACTCCAAATTTTTCTAAGCATTTGCCTATTGTGGTCCACATGTTTGGTCGTAACCTCAGGAGTTCGGCTAATGTGATTGTGCATGCCACAGGGGTGGACAATAACTCAATCAAGCCTTGTGAATCCATCACTTTGTTAGAAAAAGTCTTTGAGATGGGATTGCTCTCACCTCAGACTTGGCTTCATACTCCCCTAGGTAAGAGGGTAGAGTTTTTAGCGAGTCTAGTTGGCTGTGCCCCGAACTAATTGATCCCTAGTCTCCCCCTTGTGAATGCATATCAAAGTTCATTTGTGATCTTGCCTCAAATTCTTCAATGGGAGGTAAAATCTCATTTTTCTTTTTTCTCGTGCTATTCATTTGGTAACTCACCCTATTAGCATTGTTGGCATCGCGGATTTTCTTCCACATGTCATCTAGACCGTTACAATCCTTACCCATTTCTACCAATATTTTAGGCTGGAAACCATCACTCATCTCATCTATTGTATTAGGCATTATAATAGGTTCTCTCCTAGACTCAGAGGCAGTCGTGAGTCTCTCCTTCGTGTCTACTTGTTTCTCTAAAGTTGGTTTGATAAGGGTTGGAGCTGGTACTTCATGCCAACTTGCAGGTTTACCAAGCGGGTTTTTTATCAAGGATTGGGCTGTTTCAATCATCTTTCGACACATTTCCCACCTCTGTTTTTCTATTTCGGCATATAGATAATTCATCCATCTTTGCTCTTGGGTTTGGTTGTTTTTGAGTCTGGCTTCGTATGCTTTTAAAAGTGCATCTAACTGCTCATTTACCTTTTCTGCCAACACTGATCCTCCTCACCCTGCACTTTTGGGTTTTGCTATTTCCTTGGTTGCTATGGTTGCCGCAGTGTGTGAGCTTAGACTAGCTAGATCCTCTAACCGCTCTAATCTATCCTTTGTGTGTTTTAACTCCTCGGATAGAGCCATTTGCTCTCATTCTCTCCTGGCTTTCATACGTGTCTTTCTAGCTTTCCAAGTGCTTCTCTGATTTTTCATTTCTGAACTTGGGGCATCGTTTTTTGGCTCTTCAATTATGGGTTCATTCGTCATTCTTTGAGCTTGGGCTCGTGTCACTGCCTGAATAGGTATAACTGTCTCATTTTCTGACCCTCCACTAGAAGGAACTGCTTCCAGCATGTTCAAGGTAGTTTTTGATCCTTTGCTCGGGTTCTTAGGGCAATCAAGAATCAAATGAGTAATTCCACACTCGGTGCAATATGCGTTGACTCTAAGGATTTCATCATGAGGACAGTCTCTTAGCCAATGGTCTCTACCTCCTTGAGCTCCTCTTTGTTGGTATGCATGTCTCTGCCTGCCCATGCCTCTGTTAGCTATGAACAACAATATTCATTCATCCAAGCTATATCTTCCTTCTCTTGCTGCCTGTGCAGCTATTGGTGGTCCCGCACTTCCCATCATGCTCCATGGTTCTAGCTTGGTAGTTCTTTCGGTGGATAATAGACAGGATTTGCAGCATATCCATTGGGATCTTCGTAATATGCATGCATAGGCACCAAAGCCTTCTCTTCTGGTTCATTTATTGTTGTTGTGTATCTTATGCCGACTGGTCGTAATCCTGGTAGGGGTGGTTGCTTCCCCAGCACCGGTCGTGGTCTTTCTACACCTACAAGTCCTGGTAGGTTGCCTGCTTGATACCTAGGCATCGGTGGAAGTTGAGGAGATGCTACCTGAGCTTGGGGAGCATAAGGTCGTTCTCTCACATATCCCTTGTTATAATAACATTCCTCCGTCACATGGTTTGTCCATTTTTGTTCAATAGCACACCACTTTGGCTGTTTAGCCTGAGGTTTGGCATATAGGTTAATTTTTTTTAGCACTTCCTCTACAAACTGCTCCTGGCTCACAGCTACTTCTCCTTTCGGTGCTGTTTTAGCGGACTTGCTTCCACTTTGTTGTG